>NC_134238.1:16489703-17109495 GCF_965152275.1 Natator depressus | reverse complement strand
CACAGCCAGATGCAGTCCTGTGTTCCTCACACAACATTAGAAAGCAGCATAGGGGAATGAGCTCTACTGTGGGCAGGGAAAGAAAGAAATGCTATAGTACAGTGGAAAAAGTGAAAGGAGGGACTGATTTTATTTTGTACATTACTTTGATATCTGAGCACCTCGCAGTCTTTACTGTATTTATCCTCCCAACACCACTGTGAGATAGAGAAGTTTGGGTCCTTCACAGAACAACAAAGGAGAGAAACATCTTTAAAACAGGAGAATATAGCTGTAAAACCACATAAACTGACAGGAAGACCCCTTTTTATTTTTGAATGACAATTTCAGATTGATGATATCCCTGTTATACTATAAAGAGAGCCCGGCACTCACTCATGCACAAAAATAATTGGCCAGATTTTCAAAGGAGATCAGACCCCGGTGGGGTGAACTCTTTGGAAAAACTGCCTGTAAGTGTCATAACGAGAGCTAATGGGTGCTGAGCCCTTTTGAAAAATCTGTCCATAAAAGTGACTGCTGAGACCTTGAAAATTTGGCCCAAACTCTTTTGAAGCTCTGTCCCCACAGGTATGCAAACCTAGATCCAAAGACAATGGAAGTCTGTTGCAATAGCAGTTACTTGGGTAGCACTTATAGTTAAGGCACAGTGTTTTGGGACTTTCATTTTCACTGTCGGATAAAATTTTAACTAGATTGCTCACATAAATTAAACACCCATTTAAATGAAGGATCACAAATTTCAAACTGGGGAATACTGAAATCCAACTGCCAAACATTCTTGCCGGGTAAATATTTCCTTCAAAACCATAAAAAATATATTATATGTAGGAAACTCAACTTTAATGCATTACAAATCAATATTTCCCCTCTCCGTCTCCACATTTACCATCTCTGCCCATATCAAGCCAATTGTTTCACAAAGCACAGATGTATAAAAATTATTCCAGTTTCCTGAAAAACTCAGCTGGAAACAAATCCAATCAAATGGAATAATAGAGAGAGCTTGATGTCTCTATGGCAGCCTATAGAGCCTTAGGGACAGGTTCTGTTCTTAAGTGTTCAGCTTAAGCTGAAAGCATTGGAGTGACTGCGTTTACATCAGTGTAACTGAATGCAAAATTTAGCCCTGAAGCACCTAACTTTCTTCTGATAACAGTTTTGCATTGTTGCAACTCCATCACCTTCAATTAAGTCACTACTGATTCACACTAGCATGGGAACAGAATCAGGCCTACAGAATCTAATCTCATCTACTTTTTCCTACATTTATTTAAACCATTGGAAACCTTTGAATAGAAGAGATCTGTGTAAGCTCAAAAGCTTGTCTCTCTCACCAAAAGAAGTTGATTCAGTAACAGATATTACTTCACCCACCTTGTGTCTCTAATATCCTGAGACTGACACACCTACAACACTGCATACAGGCTTTCTTAAGACATTGGCAGTGTTTCCTGGGTTTGGCCAGATAGGGAATACCACAAAAACTGCCTTTTTCATGGCTAATAAACAAGTCAACTTCTGCTGACACCTGGAAGTGCAGATACCCAGAAGAAAATTAAAACAAAGGAAAACAAATCCTAATCCTAATCAAAGTTAATAAAGCTTTTTCAAACTTCTAAAGACATTTGGTTAAGTTTGGGGTTTTGCAAAGGCTTTAAAAGTCATAGTTCACCAAACCATAATTTCAGTGCACAGCAATTTTGATTTGCATCCAATCATTTGTTACAAGCACATTCATTCCTCATGTTAAATTCCCTGTGTCTCTTTTTTGGAGGTGAAAGTGGGAAAATCCAGGGTATAGTGAGAGTTTGCATTAAATTGAATTCCACTTTTGAGATAACCTAGTAAATGCTGGAAATACAGGTTCTCTTCAAAACTATGTTCCCAAATAGCATTAACTATTATACTTGATAGCAGGAGTCACTAAATTTCTATTTAAAAAGTGCTTATTTAACAAATGGTGCACTGATCACGGATACATATTTTTTTCAATGAAACATCACCTCTAAGAGAAAGTGGACATATGGATTAATTGAATATATGTTGGTCAGTGCCAATTTAAGCACAAGTATGGAAACAGTCCTGAATGTTCATAATTAAAACAACAACCCTGCAACTCTATGCTACATGGTTTCATTATTATGGTCTCTTCTTTTAATGAAGACATAGCACAGCACTTTGTTGGCCTAATTTACACTATAGATCAAAACTACATAAAATTTCCTAATACTATAAGGGGAAGAGAAATTTCTATATACATGACTTACAGTGCTCATTATTATTTTAGGTTATGAAAATAGCATCACAGCACAGTGGCAAATGATTGCTAGAATGTGCTTAATCTGGCAGCAAATTTCTGGTTCTCAGAAACCCAAATAATATTAAGGCTATTTTGTCCCTACCAATAATAGCTAAATCTGCTGTTAAAGCTAAATCCTTCCAGCTTGTTTGCTCAAATGTTACATATCACTTTATAAGATGGGAAATAATGACCATTGTGGTGTTTATCTGCTATTTTTCTATCAGAGTTAATAGCATTTCCAGCATTTTAGGTAGCTACTATTGTTTTCCTTACTATCAGTCTACCAAACTCTCTCGCTTTCTGTTAAACAGTGAATAAACAAAGGGCTATATTTTACTCTCATTTACACATGTGCAACTCCCACTGAAATCACTAAATAGAACAGAGGGCAGAATTTAGCCCACAGACTCTAGAAGGATTTGCAGGGCCATACTGAAGGATGCAAATTATAGCATGATTTTTGTCCAGGAAATTAAAGCACTCACAGCCAAGATTCCATGAGTCTCACTTACATCAGTGTAACACCTAATTAATATAATGCGACTGAAGTCAGTGGAGCTATGCTGGATTCAGACTGGTGTAACAGAGAGGAACAGGTCTGACACTATTCTACTTGGGCTTTAAGTTAAGCAAATAATTACTGAAATACAGGAAACTATTTTAACAGTGATATGAAGTTTCAGAGTGTTGGCAACGATGATGTATCTACCTGTGCAGAAGGCTAAGGAGCCTTTCATCTGGGTGAGTGCAGACATCCAAATGCCCATTTGTCCCAGAAAGTGACAAAGATAATCAGCAAAAAGAACGAGGAGTACTTGTGGCACCTTAGAGACTAACAAATTTATTTGAGCATAAGCTTTCGAAAGCCAAGGATCATAGTGAGGTGCTCCCAGGTCTGTGCTGCGCCAGTGATATTGTTCTTATTGATGAAATCCAACATTGTCCCTCAGGGAAGTAAAAAGAGAGCTAGAGATAGTCTCTAAGGTGCCACAAGTACTCCTTGTTCTTTTTGCTGATTCAGACTAACGCGGCTACCACTCTGAAAGACAATCAGGTGTCTACTGTGACATTAAAACAATAAGAATGGGGAAGGGAGAATCTTTCTGATACCCGTAGGATGCTAAGAAAAGACAGAGTACCTGTAATATGCTAACTGAATGATGTCACCCTCTAGCGACGGGGCCATAGAAAGGATAAGGAACCAGATGATCTCATACCATTGAGAAGCCCATCAATTTCCTTCCTCAGAGATTAGAGGAGGATTTATTACATATTTGAAGATACACACCAAATTAAACCCCATTACCATAAGAAACCAAGGACATGAAATCTGCTCACTTAGTTCAGAACTTATAGTTACTGGGACTGATCCAAAGACCATTGAACTCAATGATCAGTCTTTCATTGATATAAATCGGCTTTGGATCAGTCTCATTAAATATATCTACTACATGTTTCTCACCCATTATATTTAAAACATATTTTATTTAATGTTCCACTGTCCCACTCTTCCCACTCCTCTGTTCAAGTAGACTTTCTGCCACAAGAAGCCTGCAGCTTGGGTTCACAACAATACAACAGGACAAAAAAAACCTACAAAGCCATACATTGCAATATCAAAAAAGAGCAGAATGAGCTGTGCTCATTAGTTGTACCCCTTATCTTGTCAGAAAGTTGGCAATGAAGCCCTCTGGTGGGAAAAATGTGGACATTCCTGCAATACAGAGTATGGAGACAGGGTACATATGTTCCTTATTTTCTTATTTACCTTTTGTCTTACTGTTATCATAAATTTACTGTGTGGGGTTGCTGTGCATCTGCCCAGAAGGTGTGTAATGAAGAGAGTGGTGACATTAGAGGTAAAGTGGGTAAGTCACCTGTGATAGCTCATATGAATACAGAAGGGCGTTCTCCATCTGTTCTTCAGTTCACCAGGGCAGAGAATGTCAAGAAAATTATCTGGTGTGATGACAGAGGGGGTGGGGGGGAAAGCTTTTAGCTACTAGGGAGTGTTTTTCCACTTACCATTCAAAGACCAATGGACCGAAAGCAAGAACAGTTTTTTCTTCAGCGTAATAGTTTGTGAAAGACGTCGTCAAATGACTTCAACAGAAGGTTTACCTGTTATTCTTACATAATTTAAAAGACCAACTACTCCCTCATGGAAGTCACATTCCTAGGATTTTTGTGGAGACAATTATCCACTAATATTCTTATGTGCTACATTCCTCCTATATGCGAAGCAACACATGTTCAGGTAATATGATTAACGCAATCCAGCTAGCTGGGGATAAATGAAGAGAGGATAAATCCATAATTGTGCTTTTGTGGAACTACCTTTTACGTTTTATTTATTGCTGAGCTATCTCACGTGTTCATTTGGGTTGTATCAGTATTAGTAAGATTAGCTTTTATAATAGTAATACATTATATTTGTATAGCACTTTTCTTCTAAAAGAATCTCAAAGTATTTTACCAGTTGAATCCCCGACTCTGTAAAGATTTTCACACTTACTTAACATTAAGCATAGTCTCACACTGACAGCAGTCCCACCACTGCAATGGAGCTGCCGCTGGCATGGAAGGTAGCAAAGGTGTAACAGTCCACTGCACAGCAGATGAGGAAAGGAAGTGAAAAATAATTTATCTGACTGAAAAAATGAAAGGGAAAATTAGGGAAGCAGCATGCAATTAAGCAAGTTGGAATTTGGCCAAGACACAAGTAGTAACACCCCTGCTCATGAAAAGAGACGCAGCATCATTAATAAACCGCAAGTGGTTAGGATTTTGGTTTTACATTTCAGTCAAAATATGAGTATTTCCAGAAACACCATGGCCCACTGTTGCTTCCCAGGATCATGTGGGTCATTTGCCAGAATCATCTGGGTATATCTCACTTAATTCCCTATTGTTGCAGGGTTTGGGGCACTATTGCCCCTTGGTCCCGCCTATTCTCTGCCTGTGGCTCATAACAGTTTAGTTTCCTCAGGCCTATGACTTTTTGATCAAATTTTCATTGTTGAGTTTAGTACGTGGATGCCGAGTGGTGTTGGTAGGCTGTAATATGCAGGAGGTCAGACTCGATGATCTGGTGGTTCCTTCTGACCTTAACCTTTAGGTCTCTATGACCGGCTGCAGCATTGATTCAGTTTTATCTTTGAGAAAAATGCCACCAACTGAAACATCAGCCTCGCTTCTCACAGCAACTGGGTGTTCTTTGGAAGTTTCTCAGTCAAGCAGTGACCCTGGCCAACCCCGCATAAATGGTTTACTTATTTCTGACACATCACATTTGCATGTCGTACAGCAATATACTGATATAGGGAATAGTACGGAGCACAGCATAAAGTAATCCTCTGCAATTTTTGACAAGATAGAAGATGTCAGTAATAAACAAAACTAAACAGTGCCTATCAGTTAGCTGGCGTATGAATGATCACACACACAATTCGTTTACAGAGGCAGACTTTGGCAACGTGAACAATAAAATACACTGAATACCCATCAAATGGAAAGATCATTTGAATTGCACCAAGGTAATTCCACTTATCCACAGTCTGAGAATCCTTTAGTAATATGGGAACAAATCACTCAATTTTTAAGCAGCATTTCCCATTAAAAAAAACAAACAGTGAGGAGTACTGCTTTAAAGATAATTAACGGTACAACATTGTCCATGCTTTTGCTATAACAGACTCCCAGCATTACAGCTCTCTAAGTCTCGTAGCTCATAGTGACAGATAATCTTGTTTATCCCGCGTTTTCACTGCAGTATCTTTCCTTTGCACTACTGTTGCAGCCGGAGGCCTCTTTGCCACCAGTGCTTGTTGGTGTCCACCTCTGATGAGTAGTGAATGAAATAACCAGCAAAGAATCTATAGCTCTCTTTTTACCTCCCTGAGGGACAATGTTGGATTTCATCAATAAGAACAATATCACTGGCGCAGCACAGACCTGGGAGCACCTCACTATGATCCTTCTATTTTAGATTCCACTCCAGTTTTCTGTTAGGATTTGAACTTATTATCCCAAGGCTCACAGTTTCAACGCACTTTGTAATGCTAGATAGTTTGATAGCTATGTTTAACTGCTGCATCTCCCATTCTAAGGATGTACCATGAGAGCTGATGATAAAAATAGCTGGACAATGTGGCTAAAGCGTTGCATGTTTAACAGACAAGGCTCACCGCACAATGAAATCTACCTTGTCATTCTCAATTCATGGCCTCACTCTGTGATACTTCGAGAATTTGCATTAAATGGAGCTTAAACTTAAGAAAGAGTACAAAGCCCAGTATTATTTCACTGTCTGTTAGAGATTAAAAATATTTCGCTCTTGATTCACAAAGACAATCCAAAACAAAGCAACTGTGCCAAGGGATTGGGGTGGCTCTTTGCCAGCATACACATTTAAGCAGGGAAAAAAACCCATCAGTATTGGAAAATTTGCTCATTTTAAAACTATCCATGCTTTTGTCTCATGTGAACTGTTGGTAGAGCATTATAAACAACCACAAGTGCCCAGATCCTCACAGTGGTATCATATGCCATTGATTTTAATTGTGTTTTATTAATATGATACAATTCAATTATGCCCAAATCAAGATATAACTAATACTTTAATAATATAATACCAGGTCCTAACAAATTCCCTGCACAAAGATGAAAACCTGATTACGTTACTGATGCTAGAATAACCTCAGCAGTCATGTTAATAACACTTTTAATATCAGTACAGCTGCTTTAGCAAAGCCTGATTAGTCTACTGTGGTTGTGAAGAAAGAGTTAATATCTATATTATGATGTGGAACATGCAAAATCATCATCAGCAAATTGCATTAAAAGGTTATTGTTCAGATAAAGATTATCTGGTCTAAATTGGTGTAACTCCATTTATGTCAATGAAGATTTACATCAGCCCTGTATCTGGCCCCAGATATTAAGTGAATCCTTTTCTCTGTTATTATAACCTCTAGGTCATTAAAATGGACAGATTTTTTTTTTAAATCTAATTTACTCTTTAATACTTAGAATTTAAGAAAGCTGTTGGAACAGTGTGGAAGTACAGCTGTTTTGTTTATGTCACGTTCCCCAACACTTTTCAGCCTACATGACCTCTATTTCAGATTAAGGAAAACCAAAGAAAGAACAAATATAGAGTCTTGATGAGAGAGAGAAAGAGAATGCATAGAGAGTCAGTATGTAACGTTATGCATCAGAACTGAAGATACCTCTGAAATGTACCTGTCATTCCATGGGACATCACTTATTTTAGTTCCAAAATTTGGTGTCCCCCCCTTTTATTCCCAAACGTAATTTACATCAGAAAGACTCATTAAATTGTGCTTTATAGAAGGAATAATTTACACTAATGGAATGACTCCTACAGCACTTTAAAGTTTCTCAAATGAGTGATTTTTGGTGTCCTTCATTTGTAACTCTGTCAAATATTGGTTCCCACATTTGGGCCGTTGAGGGGTATTTTTTAATTATAAAATAGCAGCTGCCTTATAGTTGTCCCTGTAGCAGGCAAGGAAACTCTGTACATTTATAGGTGGCCACGGAATGACATCTTTCAATTACTGCAAAAAGGTACATAGACCATAGTTTCAATTTTACATTTCACTCATCCTCAGCAGAAAAATGAGATTGATTAGAAACAGAAGTGAAACTAGCCAGTTTCACACTGCAATTCTTAGATATGACATGATAATAATGTTCATTTGGGGTTTCCAACACTACATTAAAACGTTTAATTTATCCGAAAAAGTTTTCTTTCACCAAAAATTTCCCCAACCTCCTTTTTCTCAAGCAAAGTCTAAATCTAAGGCCTTAAAATACTTTCAGATGTACAACAAGATGCTCTTCACTGATTCAGCTGAACCTTTTCAATCTTGTGAGCAGAGAACTGTGTTGGAGGTTTCATTCTTAAAACAAAAGAGGTGAATCTGCGGTGAATAAGGAATGGGGAGTTAGGGAAGTCTCCTTCCCCAAGTGCTCTTTCAGAAGCATACACAGTATACAAAAGGAGGTGAGCAAGTATAAACTGATTTTTACTTTGGATAACAGGAATACTGTGTGAAAGATACCGTGAAATTTACAAATGACTATGAAATTTACAATATGTGATGAATCAAGGGAAAAAACCCACACATCACAGCAAACAAACTACTGTGAAATGTCATATACTTCCAACTTACTTTCACACACACTACAAAGCCCAAGGGTTTCCTTGGTGAGCTCACACAAACATTTCTCCATGAGACTCATAAAAAATGCTATTAAAAAACCTGAGCTTTATAGCTGTCCATCAGGAGCTTTACAAAAACACCTGCCACCAAGACAATGGCAAACAAAACCTCAACCTGAACAAGAGCCCACAGTGCTTGAATAATACAAAGGTAAAGTTCAGAACCAGGTCACGGCATCAGGGTATCATTCTGAAGATGTTCTGTTGTGTGTCATCAGCTTTGGAGAATCTGAGAGAGGGAAGGAGGGGAAAAGCTGAGGGGGCATTTTTAAGTGCCATTTTTCCTGAGCATTAGAGAGGCAGCAAAGGGCAAAGAGAAAAAGAAGAGCATGTAGACTGAGGCCCAACTGAGTTCTTTAAAATACTTTTCCCCCCTTCATGTAACAGAGAGGAAAAGCGTGAATATTCTAGATAGAACCCCCAAAGAGTGTTTTTAAAATGCTTTTTAGTCTTCAGCTAGCAAGAGGGAAAGGATCAGAGAGAACCTCAAAGAGGAAGGAGGTCAGCATGTGAATTGAGCACCAAATGAGCACTTTTAAGTAGGTATGGCTGGGGACTAAAGTACCTAACTCCACTTGGTATGCCTGCAGGTATCCCCCAAGTACCCCACTACTTCATTAGAAGTCTGTTCAACTCATAAGGAAGCAACTTTTAAAAAAAAAATTACAATTCTTTTGGAAATCCATCCCCTAGAAAGAAGCGCTTTATATGATTATATCAATCAACCTTGCCCATGACTGCAACATCTCCTGCAATCACTGCTTTCTGGAGCCAGGTGGAAATGCCTACCAGTTTAGCTGTCAGTCAGATAGTTAATACAGTCACAGGCCTTCAGACATCCCGAGCAGAGAGATTCCGGAGATTTGCTGAACCAATTTTGGCTTTCAGATACTTTTCTTTTATTTTTATGTTACCTTAAAATATATTCAAAGATGAAAACAATGATGTCAATAGGAAAATGTTGGACTGAGCCCCTGAAAGAATACTTATAGGGCCAATTATTGGCTGCCCTCACGGTCACCCTCCCTGTCTCACACAGAATAATCCTGACAATAGCAGAGTAAATAATGTGGAATGAGACAGGTGAGGCTGCATACACAGACTATCAGTGCCTCTATGGTCAATTTGTTTAGCTTACTCAAAAGAACATCAAGAGGTGACTTATCATGGTGTATACCTTCATACGAAGAAAATACCAGGTATGAAGGGGCTCTTTAATTCAGCAGAGAAAGATGTAACAAGAACCAATGGATGGAGATAGAGTCAAACAAATTCAGATTAAATATAAGGCCAAAAAAAACCCCCACCAGTGAGGGTGATTAACCATTGGAACAAACTACCAAGTGGTGGATTCTCCATCTCTTGAAGTTTTCAGATCAAGACTGCCTTTTTGGAAGAGATGCTTTAATCAGGCAAGTTACTGCACTCAGTACAGGTGTAACTGGGTGAAATACTATGTCCCGCATTATACAGAAGGTCAGACTAAATTATCTAAAGGTCCCTTCTGGCATTCAAATGGATGAATTTCTTAATCTAATTCTCTGTAGGTTTGGTGGGAAACCAGAATTGGGCATAGAATTGGACAGATAAATTGTGATTCAGGATTCCCCTGTTGGCTGCAGCTTTTCAGGCATGAACAACCCAAGCCAGGATTTGGCCCTAAGCATTTTCCCTTGGAGATTTAAGACTCAGCTCTCATATCCACAACCAGTCAGGGAAAGGAGACAAAGCCAAAGTACCAGTATTTTTTGCTTATAGAATGTATCGTCCTCTACTGTACCAAAACACCAGGCAGGGAGAGCAAAATTAGCCTCAAACCAATTTACCATGCCACAGCCTCTCGCTGTTCTCCTTGCTTTTTTGTCCAATAAAATCACTTTATTCTATCAGTCGCTGCTGCTGCTACCTCCGATCAAAGAGCCACTGTGGTGGTGGCGTAATGAAAGCTACTGGAGCAGTGGGCAAAACTACTCTGGTGGAGATTAACCCAGAGCTGGAAGGGTGGCTGTAATAGAAGACATCAAGAAGTTTGGGGAACAGGAAGCAGCAATGGGAGCTAATGTAGTTCAAGGAGGAGAGAAAAGCAGCAAGCAAGTACTATCTGGAAGAATAGAAATTAGCTATCCATACATCCCATCCATATATATACATGGACTATTCCACCATAGTATCTGAGCCCTTCATGTATTGGCAGGTGTGTACAGGACTATGGAACCATATATTATGTAAAAATTTAAAAAAATAAATTGAAACTGTATTTCTATTTTAGGGCTCTTCTGGTCAGATGAGTTTTGCCTTCAGTTCAACTCATCTCCAGAACTCAATGGTAGAATTATAGCCTGGCAATTCACAGTGATCTCCTATTTATTCCACAGTGTATATTATTACACAGGACAGCAGTAACTGCACTGTGTAGTCTATATTTTCTGTTTGCAGAGTACCTTGGACTTTGGACATCGTCTATAATTCATAACCAGGAATCCTAGATGACAAGTAATCTTCTTCTGTATTCGTATTAAAAACAATTACATTCCTGATTGTATTCATTTGTGATTTGTTACTTGTAATTGTCTAGGAAATTGAGAGTATAAATCAGGTATTTTAGCGATTATGACATTTTGAAGTGTGTTCCCATGTGTTTATTGTACACTTCTCCCCAACATCCAGTTGTAAGATCATAGTAGAGGACATTGGGAAGTATCTATTTCAATAAGTCCAACTTCCTGGAAGTTCAGCATATAGAACCCCAAGGGAGGATGGAGCAGATATTAAAGCAATTCATAGATTCTAAGGCCAGAAGGAACCACTGTGATCATCTAGTCTGACTTCCAATATTACACTTGGTGTTATCCAAGGCTTCAAGTCCTGCAATAAGTTGAGCCAGGAGTCCATCATGAAGCTGAAAATCAAAAGAAGGAAAGCACAACAACAATTGGTTCTAATCTCAATAGTCTCATCAGCCTGTGCTCAATTAGGGCCTTGATCCAAAAGTCCACTGAAGTCAAAAGGAATGTTTCCATTGATTCCAATGAGGTTGGGATCAGGTCCTTAGAAAATACATGATGTTTCTGAAACTTTACACTTAAAAACAAATAAAAACACACCTTCAGAAAGTGTTACAAGGGTTTTTCTGCTTCCCAGCAGATGTTTACAACAGTCCTCTATCAGATCCATCCATCTATCTACCTCCTCATTCTCTCTGCATACATTCCTGTTTGCCTGATTATTGCTGCCTTTTCAATTTCGGCTTTGGTATTTCTGAAATGGGGGGGTGGGCAGAGAGGAAGGGGGAGATTACAAAAAACTTCCTGTCAGTATAGTTAAGCAATTAAATAAAGGGCCTAGGGAGGTTGTGGCATCTCCTGGATGTTTTTAAGAGCAGATTAGACAAACACCTGTCAGGAATGGTCTAGTTATTATGTAGTCCTGCCTTAAGTGCAGGGGACAGGACTAGATGGCCTATTGATGTCCCTTCCAGTCCTACACTTTGGTGACTCTATGTGAGCTCCCCCTGCAGGCAGTGTTTGAAAATGACGTTCCCACACAGTACTAGTGCTTGAGACAGGTTGCCAACTGATCAGCAAAACAGTGAAACTGACTATATACGAAGTGTACAATAGTACTGATTGTGTCATTTCTATGTAGTACCCCATGGATAAAGTGGTCTCAAACCTGCATCTCTTGCATGTAAAGACAAGTTATGAAGACAATTTTTCACAAACTGTTTGCTGATGATTGTGCTTTATTGACCCATAACATCAGGGGCTTTCAGTTTACTGACTGCTTTGCATGTGCAGCGAAATATTTTGGCTTAATGATCAGTTTAAGGAAGACTGAAGTCATGGTCCAGCCTTGGGAAATACTGCAGCTACCTGAATTGTGTCGACTGATGATGTACCACTCAAAATCATTGACAAATTTTGCTACCTAGGCAGTGTCATTTCATGAGATACAATGACTGACAACGACATTACAAAGTGCATTGGTGCAGCCCGTGATCCATTTGGAAAACTTTAGCATCTCTGGAACAAACACAGTGTCAGACTGCAAACAAAAGCTGATGTTTGGCATGCCATTACCATCACAACACTCTTGTATGGCTGAAATACATGGACTAGTTATCAATGCCACATAAAACTTATGATGTCTATGGTGGATAGTGGGAATTAAATGGCAAGATTTTATTCCAAATACTGAGGTCCTTGAGTGCTGCATGCATTGATGCTTTTATAATGAGAGCACAGTTGAGGTGATGTGGCCATGTGGTCCATATGCCTGACAGTAAAATACTGAAAACCATCTTTTGCGGAGAACTGCAGACTGGAACTCATTTTAGGGACAGACCAGGGAAATGTTATGAAGACACTCTTCACTGCAACCGTCAATCTTGCAACGTTGACCTCAACACCTGGGAGCTCTTAGCCCAAGACAAGATCCGAGGGCGGTAGCTCTGTCACCTCAGACTGAAAGATTCCAAAAGCTTGCATATATAGAGTTGTTTGAGGCTTAAAGCAATGCACATTTGTCTACAATTGCCTTCATCTGTGGATAGGACTGCCAGCCTGAAATTGCTCTTTGGTCTCATCAAATTTGATGGGAAACTCCTTCAATAAAAAGTAGAAAAACAAAGCAGTTTTCCCTCTTAATCTCTTTGTGTTCTAAGAGCTTTAGGGGGTATATTTGTAGCAAGAGTAGGAACAAAATTTTCAACTGGACGTTTAATTTCCATGGGGATAGTATCTCTTTAAAGGGTTTCTCTGTATTTTACCAATACTTTGGGCAACCGCTTAACCAGTTTTCAATATAGTTTGAGTATTCGTAGCATTTATAAAATTACAGTACGTATTGGTATTACTGCTGGTAAATGATTGCCATCAATGGAGACTGAAGCAGATATTTAATTGTGAATTTTTTCATGTCTCTCTGTAGCTGTAGTTTCCTTTACCATGAGGATATCTATAAACTACCAAATGAGACGTTCTTACATTATCCCAATATAGCTGTAGTCTTTCACATCAAATTTGAAATTGACAAACACTGTTTAAAAGAAACAATTTTGATAGGTCAGTTATCCATTTTGTTATCTTTCAAGAAAAATATACTCTGCTTTATCAGTGTATTGATTATCAGAAATCACAGACTACTCTTTATAACTTTCAGCCATTGCCTTTCATGGAATAAAGCTAATTCGATAGCTTTCCTTACAGGATTCTATATGGAAGACCCAAAGGAATGCATCCAATGAAGTGAGCTGTAGCTCACGAAAGCTTATGCTCAAATAAATTGGTTAGTCTCTAAGGTGCCACAAGTACTCCTTTTCTTTTTTCCAAAGGAATGAATCTCTTTAATGCCTAAGACAAAGACATGCTACCAACATTAAACCAGGATATGCAAGCATCAAGCATTCTGAGCATTAGTTAGCAATTACAGTTGCTTATAATCAGAAAGAGTGCTAAAAAAAAGACAGCAAACTTTATGGAAAGAAAGGAGGAGAGTGGGTGCATATGCAGTGAACACACTAATTGTTATTTCATGAGGATCAAAACCAATAGCAACTTGGGATATCCCCACAAATGCTCATAACGTTTGAGAAGGAAATCTTTAAGGTGGGAGTGAAAAATATTTGAAAGGAAGTCTGATACAATATGGTACAATGATTCTGCTGCTAAAATCAGCATAACAGTATGGCCTCAACTCCACCTTTAAATGTGCACTCAACATTCTGTCCCCTGGGATTGAAGAGTAGGGATAGTGACACCTAATTTTTGTGCACCCAGAATCTCAGGCATGCATACACAAATCAAAGAGTTTGCTTGTGCGAATCTGAATTTGGGGTGTGCAAAGCGTCCCAAAATTACAAAGTCAATAATTTACCCATTTTTTTGAAAAAGCCCAGACTTCAGAGAGGTGATATGCTTTCTGTCGGGTGTTGACTCAATGAGTGTTGAAGGCATTCAACAACTTGCAAGATGGACCCCTACATGTGCAGATCTCACACTGGTTCAAATCAGGAGCAACTCCACTGAAGTCAGTGAAGATACATTAGTACAATTGTGGTATAGGTGAAATCAGAATTAGGCCTAAAATGTTTACCTTGGATTGTACTAGAGATATAAAATGTAAATCAATGATTCACCCGAGGGATTATTTTAACAGAATCATGTGAAATTCTGTCTTTAGATAATTAGTCTTGAAGGCCTCTGTGAAATTTTGTCATTATTCATTTTACACAGGCAAAGCCAACATCTTCAGAAATTTACTTCTATTTATACTACAACAAAGAGAGATTGTCTTCATTGGATCAGTCTATAGCAATTCTGCATTTCAACGAGAAATGAAGTTATAAACAGGAAAATATAATCTGCCTTTGAGGGTCAAATTCTCCTACAAATTTTGCTCTTATAAATATGGAGTTACTCTGCTGATCTAAATGAAATTACTCCTCTTTACACTGGTGTAATTAAGACCAGAGCCTGACCCTTAGTTACCAGTGTAAAAAGACAGATTCTCCACTTATTTGACTCAGCATAAATCAGGAGTAACTCTACTGAAGCCAACACAGTAATACTGGTTTAAGACGAGTGTAAGAGGAAAATCAGGGACGGTTCGGTCTAGCACGTTTTTGAAGTATTGCAATGGGACAAACTTCTTATGGTATGGTAGTAAACACATTTTATTTAGTGATCTCCACAACGATCTCTTCCATTAGAAGTACAGTTGCAAAATCAGTTTAGAAACTGTATCCTTGTAGCTGCATTTGCTGTACAAACAGCCACATAGAAAACTATTTTGATTTTATAACCTCTTTTTTACTAGGCAGAAAATAAGAGCCAGGAGTTCAATGATGGATCTCTAAAGTACATGTGGATGAAATAAGTGCATTGTGAGACTGTGAGGAGTTACTCTGAAAGATCATCAAAGAGAAAACATTTTATTAAAGGCAGCATATCACTGAGGGAATTCATGAAATGCCACTTATGCTCAATAAGAAACCAAACTGGGCAGCATAAAGAATACACGCACATACATATACATATCTTGGAGACTGGATTAAAGCACAATCCAAGTGATAAGCAATATTGCAAAGTAAAGTCAAAGAGAATACAGTGATATATCACAAAGAGAATACAGTGATATATCACATGCACACTGCACAAATCTAATGCTGATCAAAGGCAGGATGCTGATGAGGCAGGACTGGTGATACAAAACTAGATTTTCCGCTAGCAGAGGGAAAAGACGCTGGTGTGGTGGCAGAGGGAGCGGTAAGCTATAGATAAAGGACCCACTGGGAAATTCAGACTACACTGTCAGCGTACCAGCTCTTGTCTTAGGCTGATGACCCAATTATGCAGGTCTTACTGAGACAAAACTCCACGTGGACCTCAAGTGGGTATTTGGAATGACTCACTCCAGAAGACTTGGTTTAAGTCTGAATAGTATGGCTGTCTATATCGTGGTGGCACTGTCATGGCTTGGATTCCAGAATAGACAGCTGGTGCTGTGTTATGTGCTGGGAAGTATGTTGGAGGGGAATTCAGGAATGAGAAATAAATGGAGGATGAAATTCTGACTTCAAATCTGGAGACACTCCATTGAAAGAATTAGTCCAGATTTACCCACGTGTAACCGAGAGCAGGATTTGGCCTTAATTCTGCACAAACTGGGGGCGGGGGAGTAAAAAGAGAAACAGAAGGCAAATAGTGTTTGTATACACATAAATCAAGTAATTATAAAATGACAAAGCTGCAAATATATAGACTGAAATGCTTGCCCTCAATCATGACCATCACAACTTTTAAGAATATGTAATCAAATACCCTAAGCCTAACCTAACACACTCGTATAACCCATGCGTTATAACACAGAGGGCAACTCTGCTGCGTGTGAAACGGATGTTGTGACAAGTCACTGTCGATTTATACTGCACCACTCAGAGAGAAAGGGATTGCCATATTGGCCAGGCACCACAAGGTTCTGACATGTTGTACCATGCTAAACAGCATACCAAGATGTGAGAGTAAAATAACAAATAATCACGTTGGGTTTTGTTTCCCCCTCCAGACAAAAGAGTAGTTTGCATTTACTTAATTATGAGTGGCAAGCAAACTATATAGTGCCATATATGTGTTTACTTTCCAGTATTAAGTGCTAAATAGTCAGAGATTTGGTTCTAATTAATAATGTCTTTTCCTGTTCTTTTTCCAAAACAGCGAACATTGCCCATCAATTCCTGCTCAGTAACATATGCCTCTGTGCATTCAGATTTTGTGCAGAGAAAAGAACCTTTTTTTTGGATTTTACTTTTGATCGCCTACCACATAACATTTTGCATCTTACAGACAATGGAAGTGTGAATGGAAGGGACTTGAATGACTTCATTCAGGCACAAAGGTAGCATATTCCTCCTCATATGTTGACACTGTGCAACACTGCTCTTTGTTATTAAAGTTTTTAACAAATTCTTACATCTCCAAACCAGCTTTGGGGTTTAGTTAGAAAGTGTGAAAGGACACAGTCCCATTGTGCATCTCTATAAGCCCTTTGTTACTAGTCAACAAAGTCTTTAAATGCCCTGCCGAATGGGAATTTTGCCAAACAGCAAACCAGCTACTTGGCTTTATTAAGGGCACCTCCTACTGGTCCTTTCATAGAGTGAATTATGCTTTCTTCGCTATCAGTCCCCTACTAGGTTTCTGAAAAGAGAAAATAGCTACTAAGAAGAGTAGTGGAAACTCAGATTAATGAGCAGAGGCCAAAGCCGCCTGAACAACATTTCCTTAAAGACGCAGGATCTCTTATTTTGTCAGTTGAATCCAGAGATTGTGAAAAGAGGGCTCAAAACAACAATCTCAGGAAGGATCTGGAGGCTAACCATAGGGAAAACTTTGCACAATTCTAGATTGCAAAGGACAGATCAGGGAACTTGGTACAACACAGAGATGCATGTCTCCAAAAAGCAGCACAATAAATACACATTATACGTAGAGAGTGAAATGCACAACCAAAATGTACAGCTAGGAAACAACCTGATTCTGTAATGAGTTATCTGCATAATATCAGACATCATTCCCCCCACGACATCATTAAGACAATATGCATCCTCACTCCCTTCCTCTCTCTTGCATGCACACATGACCCCAACTCGCCATATGCCCGCAAAGAAGTCTGCAAGTCAATCATCGTTCCAGAAGGAGGATCACTGACATGTCTCCCATCTACTAGCCTTTAAGGTGGAAATTCAAGAGACACACCTATTATCCGGCTCTGACTGCCCAAGTCCCACCTTCCATGCAAGTTATTGCAGAGGACATTGTGAGGGACACACACACACACACACACACACAAAATGAACCTTCTTGTATTTAACAGAAGCATCTTCCCAATTCACTTACTAGCTCTCCAAAACAAGCCAAACAATATATATATATTTTAAAAGGAAGCATCATCTATATGAACAATTTAAGGCATTTCTATTTGCATACAGCTGATATTCTGAATGATACTAGTCTAGGGTAAAGATCTTTTTGCAAAGGCTTTCATATGCAGCACTTTCCCCATCACAAAAAAAGCTGCTTTAGTGGGGTGTGTGTGTGTGTGTGTGTGTGTGTGTGTATGTATGTGAGAGAGAGAAAGAGAGTGTGTGTGTGTGTATGGGGGTGGAGGGGCTATCGGTTTCTATTGTTCAGCAGCAGCTGGTGTGGAAGCAATTTGTGTGTGTTTATTTTATTTATTTTTGCTTTTCATGCCTCTCTCTTTCTAAGATTGCTCCTAATGAAACCCAGCTCATTTTCTTCTGAAGAAAAAATGATCACTGGAGAATAATATTTTCCCACATACATTCTACACACACCACACACGCACACACACACACACAGAGTCACCTACAAATCGAAGCTGCACTTTCTTAGTTCCTAACACTTCTCGATAATACTCCAATTCCTGATTTTTTTTTTAAAAAATCTCTAATTCCCAGCTCTTCTCTGCCTCCAACACAGATAGCTCCTGAGCATCACAGTATCAATACCCCCTCTTTCCTTCTCTATCCTAATTCAATATACAAACCAGCTTTGCCATTTTTAATCAGAAAATGTGCCTGCCAAGTGCAAAGAGAGAGAGAGAGGCAGCCCCAAAGAATATCAATCAAATGGAGTTTGGAGAGCTCTGCAAATAACTACATTTTCCATCTTGCAAACTAATATTTTGCTTTTCATCATTTACCCTTCCCCTACCATCTGAAAAATATAAATAAATCTATAGATCCCATCTCAGCCTAAAGATCAAAAAAAAAAGCCAGAGGCAAATAAATCCAGTTGCAACAGTGGTCAGGTGCAAAAGAGAATACAAACCAGTGTACACACATACACACACACACACACACACTATCACCACCTCCTTCCACATTTCTCCTTTATTTTTCTGGGTTTCTTTCCTTTCAGTTGGTTTTCCTTTTTCAGAGGCTGCTCAGGGTGCTTCTAAACCGGATTTCGTCTCACTCCTTTCCAAATCTATGTCAACTACCTGAAAAACCCCACACTGATCCACAACAACAACAAAATTGAAAGAGGGGGGGAAAGGCTGATAACACATAAGAGATAGGCACATTCCTTAGGGTTTTGCAAAATTCACCCTTATCCATGGAGTGCAAAAGACAAATAAGGCAGCGATCACTTACCGGTGACTTGAAGATTCAGACTGATCAGAGAAAATCCGAAGAGTAGAAAAGCCAGCTTTGGTACCCAGACACATCCAAGACTATTCTCCATATTTCAACACACACCTACAGAGATTTGGGTCCTGAGCACCAGCAACAATCACACACACAGCCCCTTCTGCCTCCTCCTCTTCTGTGTTTTCTTTCTCCAGTCCCCACTGACAAAGCTCAGCAAAAGGAGGAGTTGGGGGATGTGGAGGGAAAAAAGTTATATTCAGTCCAAGAGCTGCCAAGCCTCCAGATTATGTTAGGAAACAAACTCAAGGAAAAGGGGGAAAGGTGGGGAACAGTGCTCCCACTGCTGGAAAACCATACATGGAAAAATACTGCAAAAAAAAGCGAACCAGGGTGCATCAAAAGATTGGGGGTTGCTCCATTTCCACAGCTGGGCAAAGTACAAAATATATATGTATTTATAAAAAAAAAATTAAAAATCAGAAGAATACAAAAGGGAAAGCTTGTGATTTTCTTCCTTGTTGGCAGATGTTGGTGTGGGGGGAAAAAGAAGGGGAAAGAAAAAGGGGATGTAAAGCTCTCACTTGTTACTGGAGCTGTCCACCAGCAGTATGTGAGATGGGAGTTAGAGCTGTAACATCCATTGATCCGAAGAAGTGGAGGGCTGGAAGGGAAAACGTGGAGAGAAACCAACCGGATCACGGGAAAGATTCCACTGAAAAAAAAAAAAAAAAAAAAACCAACCCTGAGCCCTGCTGCTTCCAGCAGCTGCAGTCACGGAGTCTACATATGAATGAGCTGGGATGCCCTCTGTAGGTAAAGCGTGGGAAGTAACTTTTCCTCAACGGAGCTATTTAATACAGGGCATGTCCCTTCTTATGTAGCTAGCTCACCTCCCGTCAGTATAAAGCTCCCCAGTTTTGGTCTGCAAGGGGGTTGATTGGTTTGTTTAATCTGCTCCTAGAAGTCTGGTCTGCAGTGACAGGAGTTTAAACCATTAACAAAGGCATGCTGTTTTTTAAGCTGATCAGCCTTGATTCTTCCATCTCACAAAAAGAAAAGGAGTACGGCTGTTACTCTGAAACCTTCCATCTCACAGTACTGCCAACTCCAAGCATCCAAAACTCAGGAGTCAGACCCCAAATAATTGCAGTATAAGCTTGTTGATTTTT
Organism: Natator depressus; assembly: GCF_965152275.1. NCBI lineage: Eukaryota > Metazoa > Chordata > Testudines > Cheloniidae > Natator > Natator depressus. The sequence continues at coordinate 17,089,099 of NC_134238.1, read as the reverse complement.
ACAAAAAATTGAGTTATTTTCATTTATCTTCTGAAGTTTGAGATTTTAGGCTTCACTTTTCCATGCTTTCCACAGCTACCATGAGGACAAGAAACTTTTAAAAATGAAAGCTGAGATTTCCACAAAACAACATGATTCTGGGAGCTAGATTTTACGATAAACACCAAATATCATGAGACTTATGATAAAATCACGAGAGATGGCAACACTGATTTTATCCTCACCATATTCTTTTTATTTTGCAATACTCACCCTGGCATAGGATGGGTCAAATAACTAATTTGTTCACTCTAGTTCCCAGCATCTCTAGGCTGCCAGTACTTAGTCATCATCTTCTGCTGGTATTGCTCACAATTTTGTCCTTTCACACAGTAAGGAAAAAGGGGTGTTGTAATAATTGATCCTAGAAACTTACCCTAATTGTAAGCTCAATTGTAAAAAAGTGAATAAAAGTTTACAAAATGCTCCAATCACATGTAATAATAAATGTTGATGGGAAAAGGTGGAAAAAGAAAACAAAAAGACTCGGGCCAGGTCTATACTAGCGCTTAAGTCGATCTAACTTACGTTGCTCAGGGGTGTGACACAAGTTTCCTCCAAGCAATGCAAATTTTGCACTGTCCACACCAGCGCTATGTCGCCAGGAGATGCTCTCCCACTGACATAGCTTCCACTTCTTGCCGAGGTGGAGTAATTATGCCGACGGGAGAGCGCTCTCCCATTGGCATAGTGCATCTTCACCAGTACTGCATCTGGTGGTTGGTGCATCTGTGCTGATGTAGTGCTATAGCGTAGACTTGCCCTAAATTAGTCCAAACAAAAAGGCCCACTAATATAATTGAAGAACTGTGCTAAAACCACACTTAGTAACCAAAAGAAATGTGGGACCAAAATTTGTGTGTCAGAAATTAGGCCTAATTGGAGAATCGACTAATAAGATGGGCTAGTGTGTCCCATCACTCCCTTTTGGGGTCCTCAAAAAGAAACTTTGGGAGGGAAAACTGGCTACTGCAACACTAGCTGACTGAAAGAAGGGGAATCATAACTTCTCACACACATATACCCACTCTCTCCCTGGGAATCCAGAATGACACTCCTGTACCTTCAACATCCTGATCCTGAGAGATGTTCTGACTAGACCAGGCCAGAGAGAGGGACCCAGATGACATCACCACCTGCTCTGGTTAAATGCCAAATATCCTCTGGAACGTGAGACTGTCACCACCCCATCACCCCCCCCCCATGCGTCATTTTCCTTCTCCACTTAATTTCTACCTTTTCCTATCCCTCTCCTTTTACCTTATGTCTTATAGAAGTCTGACTTAGCTGACCAAACTGTATATTTTGCAACACTGCTGTAAGCCTACGAACACAGAGGCAAGTAAAAGCAATGGCCTAAACAACCCCATACTGGTACAAGTTTGCCAGGTCCTGGAGTGACTGATCAGACCACGTGCTGTGCTTGTGTTTTTGCAGCAGCAAGGTTGCAAGTGAGCATTAATATCAAAGACAGAAGCTGCCTTTTCTCCCTTTACTTTTCTTTTCTACCCTCATGTGTTTGTCTTGTTTTGTCTTCTAGGAAATGGGACTGGACTTTAACAACAGCAACAACCACCACCACCACAACTCCAGCCCATCTTCTCTCTTATCCCCCAAAAGCACAATTATTACTATGTAAAAGACTGTCAAACAAGTTTTTTTTTTCTTCTCTTTCTAAAGACTTTCTTGAGCTACCAGGAAAAGGAACAAGAGATGGTGTGAAAATAAAAAACTTACTTCATACTTTACCTTTCAAATGCTTTCACTGTCTTTCCTTCTTTTTCTTTATCTTTATTAAAAGGTTTAAAAGACTGCTAGTGGTGTGTTTGCCATGGGACTGAACAGGCTAAAGTCTCTACATACCAAATCCTTGCTTAAAACTTTTTCACATTGGACAGTGACAGAGTCGTGTCCACTTTTGACTCTTTGGGCCCATATATTCCACCTAAATTAATACAACAGGGCAGAGCAAATGAGCCAGCTATATGATGACATGCACTTACCAGTTGAGATGCTGGGATCCCTAATACTATTAGCAGCCTAGTTCAGCTGGCAGCACTCTTACTACTGGACTATAAGGGCTTGTGCTCGAGACCCACATCAGAATGTGATGCGTCCATTACAAGAACTATAATGGACAGTGTGCAGAGCTCAAGGGAGGATGCTCCATTGTTAGAGGTGTTGTCCTTCAGATGAAACATTACCTACAGTCTGACATTCACACATCCCTTTCTGGTGGCTGTACATTTAAGGGATGGTGATCAGGACAGCACTACCTGAGAAGAGTAGGGTGTAACTCTTGTGGCCTGCACAGCATTTCCAATCCTGGAGTCTTTACCAGGGCAAAATTCCCATAGAAGTCTAAAGTCTCATATGAGGGGGCAGGAACTTCAGATTCAACCTTAAACATCTCCTAGGCACAGCATTGCAAAACTTTGTCATTGATGGCTTGACTGGGTTGACTTTTGCACAAGCTTTTTCCTGGGAGGTGTGGTTGGCATGGTTTCAGACCGTAGACCCTAATTTGAACTATTGATTGGGAAGGTGAAAGGCAATACCAAACTGGTCTTTTTTTTAAATCCAGAAATCCATTCCACGATTACCTATGCCAGGCCAGGACACAGGTAGACCATGCATGGTGACAGTGTGTAGCCCATGCTGAAGTTCTTGGTCTGCAATCTAGGGAGGGTAGGAGCCATAGGGTTTGTGGATGTCCAAGAGCCTCAAAAAAGAATCCACTTACTGTTTGTTACACCTTAGCTCTGTCTTTTATCTGTCACAAGCAATATTACAATATTTAAGATCTAAGCATTGAATATGGGTGGGAGCTTTGACCGAGAAGATTTCCCATATGACCAACTGATTAAAGTTTTATTCTGAATTCCAAACCAATATAAAACTGTGGAATTCACCAAAAATTACATCTTGACTTCCTCATGTCCCATTCTACCCTTGACCCTCCCCAGTCCAACTTCCACTTTCCACACTATCTATTCCACTGAAACCAAAGTCACTGATGACTTCCTACTGGCCAAATCGAAGAGGTACGTCTCTCTTCTCTTTCTCCTTTCTCTGTCTGCTGCCTTTGACACTGTTGATCACTAAATTCCTTCTTTATTTTGTCTTTTTTCTTGGCTTACATGACCCTATACTCTCTTGGATCCCCTCCTATCTTACATACTGGTCCTTCACTGTGTGGTAACTTTTCTCTCTCCCTTTAACTGCTGGCATCCTTCAAAACTCCTTCCTATTTCCCTCTCCTCATCTCCCTCTTTCTTGGGGACTTCTCCCATTCCCATGACTTCAATACAACCTTTCTATGGATGATTCACAAGTCTACCTCTTTCCCCATCTTTCCAGCCTCATTTTCATATAATTATATAGCTTCCCAAACATCCCCTTGACTATTCCACCACCGTATAGAACAATTAGAAAAACTAAAAGCCAAATTGTGTTTGTACTTCTGCACATGCTCAACTTGTCCAGGCAAACCCCAGTCTTCATGCTCAAAAGCACATATGTAATTCACATAAGAAAAATAAAAACTATTGGATTAGAACAGAGGTCCTCAAATTGTGGGGCATGCCCCACTAGGGGGTGTGAAGGAATGTTGGAAGGGGCCCAGCTGCGGCCTAGGCCAGCCCCTCCGGAGGGTAGGAAGGCATGCCACCCAGCTCTGTTGTCAGCCCTGTGCCCACCCACAGCTGTGGCCCCAGCCTCAGCCCTCTTGCCCCAGTCCACGTCCCCTCACCCATTCCCGGAGCCCTTACAGGGGTAAGGGGGAATGTGAGGTAAACGTTTGTGGACCACTGAATTAGAAGGATGGGACTATTCATAACATGCCCTTGGCCTTATGAAAACGCCAAGTTCACTTGTTTCTTTCAAAGAAACTGCAAGTGAAAACAATGAGCCAGATCTTCAGCTGGTCTAAATCAGCACAGCTGCATTGTGGTCAATGGAGCTATAATAAATTACGCCAGCTGAGGATTTGCCCCAGTACCCTTCGAGTAAGAAATCTCAGTTGCTGTGGACTTAAAAGGGGCTCACGCAGACTAGATTAGACTTTATGGATGGATGCTGGGCCGGTTGGGAGGTACAATGATGAAAGCTGCTCCAAAAATCCCCAAACATAGGCTGTATTATTCAGAGGGGCTCAGCCCCTACAACAGGAGCCAGATTTTTGCAAAAGCTCAGCTCCCAATGAGGCATCCAAACAAATGGTCAGATTTTCAAAAGAACTCAGCACTTGGGATTCACGGTGGGCGTTGAGCATTTTTAAATATCTGGTCCCAATTCTGAGTGCTAAGAACTTGAAAATCTGGCCCTGAGGCCTTGCATAGGTGCTGCTGTTAGGATTAGTATGGCTGACAGGAACAGAATTCTCTGCTGCTATATTGCTTATGTGCCTTGATTTGTCGTCACAGGAAGGCTCGGTTGCCAGCAGAGAATTGGGTGGTGTTAACAATAGTGGAGCCCTTTCAGCAAGAGTGGGACCAAAAGAACCAGGTCACTTGCATGGGCATGATCTTTATGACGTGAGCCTACCTCTATGATAGCCAGATCACCACCATTCCGCCACCTAAACCTCTCTGAGCTTCGGGGAAGTCTGGACTCCGTTCCCAAATCAAACTTTGTAGCTTTGGCCAAACTATGAAAAAGGCAGCAGATGACACTGGCTGAAATGTTGTTCTGCTGTGGGACTCTGACTTTCTAATTTCATATCATCTTACATGAGAGTAATTAAAAAAAACCAGTAAACCAGCATGCTCTGTCTACAGTCATTCTTTTGTCTGAAGTAGTGTGTGTTTGGCTTAGGACAGACTGTGGTCTCTACAGTGGTGAAAACATTACCAGGTGCGGAGAAACCCCAGCAACCCCTTGCTGCTTATTTGGCTGCCATCTGCCTGATTTCCCTGGAATGGAACACACAGACCTGCCACATACATTTCAGCAGATTTTTAGCTGCAGGAAAAGCATGTGTTTGGGAGGGAGCTGAAGGCTGATTACCTAAGACAACTGTATTTGCATGAAACCGTTTGTTTTAAATTAGGAGGACCCTTCCAGTCCTATGCCCTGCAACTGACTCTCTGTATCTTTCCTCTTTTGTTTTTTTCTGATCACACTTGTCATCTGTTTCTTTCCTAATCTTTGCTGTCTCTTTCCTCTCATTAGCCCTATGAGCTATCGCTCTTGCCTACATTAGAAAACTATACCCAAAGTGTTCAACATAGCTCTCAAAGTGACTAATTTCTTCTGGGTGGTAGAACAGTCAACTATCTGGACTACCATATATGCACAGAGGAGCTCTCTGTGACCAACCTTTCCTGCTGTCTCTGCCTACTCTCCCGTCTATTTGTAATAACTGCTATGTATTGTGAGATAGATGCATTAATTTTTGTGTCTGTTCCCACACTAATTAATTCCCCAGAAGACCAACTGCTGTGATTAATAAGAATACATTTCTAGTGGATTTTTTTAAAGACTGCCCTTCCCAAAACCCTCCAGGAAGATATTCAGTAAGGACACACTCATGAGAAGCATTACGTCCTTAGAGTAAACTCTCATTGGCTGATCACATCTTGATAATGTGAATGTTTCCAGCAGCTCCTGAAGGCTGTCTTTCCCAAATTAACCTTTTTGTGGGCATGTGCTCCAAATGCATGAAACATCATAAAGTGAAATTGGGTTTTCTGGACCAAGATAAACGTTCTAACCTTGGGGCTGCTTTGATTTGATGTGTGAATGCAGTGGAATGGCTAGTTCAAACCCAGTCCTCCAGCTTTAAACAGAAACAAGTCTTTTGCAGTTATATAGCCAATGGACCTCTTTATAACTAGAGGGTGCTTAATAGGGTAAGTAGTCCACTGAAGTCAATGAGGCTATTTGTTTGAATAAAGTACAAGTTAGTGTAAGTAAGGATATCACCATCTGGCCCTGAATATGTGGCTTAATTAAATGTTATTAGTAGATTCTGTGAGGACAAAGACCGTCTCTCAGGCAGGGTCAGGAGGTATATTTTCTAATGTATACAAATGCGATCTGAAACATGAATCAATTATTCTCAAGCTAAAAGAGTAAATATGATGGGGAGTATTGAAGTAAGTATCATTTTAAAAGTGTTGCCAGTAAATTGCAGCATAAACTATTTCAGAATATTAGTGAGAGTTCAAATATTTTTGTGTTAGGAGCTGGAGGTTTAATCTGTTGGTTTGGAATTTTAATGTTGTATTTGTTCTAACAGTGGACACATAATAAGTCATGCTGAGTTGCCTACAAAAATAAATATCAAGGCTAAGTAAAGACAGAATAATGGAATCAACCCTTCTTTCCAAAGCTCCTGAATAGAATTATATGGCACTTGAATACCTTGTTCAAATTGTGAGTGAATTTTAGTGGAAAACTAACAGAACTGATGTGAGCAAAGCAGAAAACAGGCAGGCACTGTGCTGTCTCCTGACATGAGATCTCTCTTATTTTTGCCTTGAGCCTCTTTGAGACCTGACTGCCAGTTGTGCGGTGTTGTGTGTTGAAGGTTTATGAGCGGCACAAATGGGTGAAGAGGTTTTCACCACCAAACACATCTCTGTTTTCAGACGGAACACAGCTCCTGAGGGATGAACGGCTGGTGCAGGCCTGAAAGACCAACCTCAATAGAAACAAATATGTTCTATCTTTCAGGAAGCAAGTATGATGCGAAGATCAAATTTGTGATTCTCCCTGGTCTCAGGATTGCTAGTGGGACATTGCATGCTGACATGAAGAGCTGGGGCATGCCCTCTAAATACTCAGATGCACTACAAGATCTCTCTTTTGACATTTGATTCCTTCCTCAAGGAGCACATGGCACAACAATATCAGTGAATGTGAATCCTTTCGTTTTGCCAATGGGTGCTCAGAAATTCTCGAGATTAGGGAAGCTTTCCTTCCTCTTAGATTATAGAATAGTCTCACCAGGCAACTGAGTGCTTAAGGGCCCAACCCTGAGATGTGCTGCATGCCTCAACTCAAGACTGGGTCCTAACAGCAGCAGCAGTAGGTAATGCCTTGGAGATCAGAAATCAGCCCTGCATCAGCATGGATGGATTTAGGGCATGCATGTCTACACTGCAAGTGAAGATGTGACTGTAGCACAGGTAGGCTTATCTGTGTTAGTTTAACCTAGCTAGCACAGGTAACAATGTAGTGCAGACATGGCAACATGGAGACTAGTTACTAGAGTTCAAGCCCCCTGAGTACGTAATGCAGGTTGCTAGCCCATGCCGCCACATGTCCATTACTAGTGTTACCCATGCCAGCTAGATCAAAGCTAGCACAGATATGCCTACTGGTGTTACATCGTACCTTCATGGTAGTGCCGACATACCGAAGTAAACAAGTCGGCCTTTTCCTTTTTTGACCTCAGTGACATTATTCAATGCTCACTAGACCTTCTTAGTTTAACAAATGCAGCATGCACATAGAAATACATTACTGCACTTCTCTGAATTCTAATTCCTTTTACCTGAACAGACCTTTAAGAACACTAAGGTTCCTTTCACCCATTTTTACATTCCCATAAAGCATATGTAATACTCCATTATACACTTTAGGATTATGTGCAATTACCTCCTTCTCAAGTAATATTGTTCTCCAGAATTACCACTCCCCTCTCATTTGTTCCTGGCAACATTTCATGCACCTTCATGAATTCATCCAGCTATGCTGTAGATCAGAACATCTAATTTCACTACACTTCGCTTAAATGTTATTTAAACATAATTAGAAAATTGGGTAAGTCAAACTAAGATTCAGTGAAATTCTGTTTTTTTCCATTGAAGCCAATCTCCCTTTTTTCCTCACCCACTAACAACTGCCTGCTCCCTCTAATATCTTGTCCAGTTCCTTCAGGTCCTGACATCCCATGCTTCTGATCAGAGGGTTTTCTCAAAGGCAGTTTCACTTAGCTCGCTTTCCCAGGCCCATATGTGATTAAAATTTCCCAGGCCCGTGTGTGATGAAAATTTAGCCCTCTTGGCTGACACACTAGGGATGGAACTAGAGAATCTCCAGAGCTGGAAGCATGCACTGTAACACACATTGACCAGTGGGTTATATTGCACTCCTGCTTCCATCAAGGTTCTCCCCCTGGCTCCTAATCGCTCCACCATCCCTTCAGCAATCCCTGCAGTCCTGTCATTCTCAGGTGAGCTAGTCAAAGTTTTCTAATGTCAAAATTTAAATGAAAAATATTATCCAAATTTTATATTTCAAGGGAAAAATGGGGGGGGGGGCAGGAAATTATACACACACTTACACACAAACTATAAAGCTGGTTGGAGTGCAAGGAAATTTTTAATTTTGCAGTTTTAAATGTTAACAGACAACGGACAAACATTTCCAACATTTTTTTCCTGGTTTTTGACCAATTCTCGTTGTTGGATGAGATATCCCATATGGCTCCCAAGGATGACACTGGCTTCTTGCCTGGATCATGCCAAAGGTGCAAGGTTCCACAGCAACTCCACCATTAACTCTGCCCGTCCCTATCTGTCTCACTAACCCAGCCTTCTCTGCCCCTTTCCTCTTCTCTTCCCTCTGTTTTGTCTTTCCCAGTCCCTTGTTCTGGTGAATCCATCTCCTCTTGCCTTTCTCCCTCACCACATTACTCATTGGTTCAAATCCATTTCTGTATAGAAAAGGCACAACACAAACCAAAGCAAAACCCGAGGAAACAAACATTTAAAAAGTTATGGCAACAACGTGACCTTTGTGAACCATCATAGCACTCACTCTATGTGTCCCGTTTCTTTCTCTCATGCTCTGTCGGTCTCGTCTCCTGAGGCCCTGCATCTGTAATTTGCGCGGGTGGACAGACCTACATTGAACCCCACTGACTCCACATTTAAGTCCACGGGACTCTGAACAGTTGCAGCAATCCATCCACAAGCCGCAAAGTTACAGGAGGAGGATGCTGGGCATGGATTCAGGAAAGCATGTGCTTAATTTTAATAGTGCGTAGAGTCAAGCATGTCCTTAAGTGCTTTGTTGACTTGGACTTTTGATTGTAAGCTCCTCAGGGCAGGAACTGTCAGGGGTGCTGTAACAATGTGTATAGTGGGGGTGCTGAGAGCCATTGAACCAAACTGTAAACCCTGAATATGATGGAAACCACTTCAAGGAGAGGTGCTGCCGCACCCCCAGCACTCCTAGTTCCAGCACCTCTTTGAATTGTCTCTACCTATGTGTTTATACAGTGCCTGTGTTGTTCTTCACATTAATAGAAGGAAAGTCTGTGTGTAGTTGTAACTCCACAGAAACTATAGCCTGATTTCAGCCGCAGCATGCAGATCTTTCTGCTTAGCATTCAAAAAGTCCTGCATTGCAATATGAAAGCTGGGCCTTGGAACTCACCAATGCAGCTCTTTCCACATAATATAATATAATGGGGCCCAATCTCATGTTACATAGATCATGATATTTCATGTTTTGTGAGGGTAAAGCTTTAGTTACAATATGCTCTTCTCCATTTTGGAGAGGTGATCATAGGTCCTAGAGCTTCTTTGTTAAAAGTAAGGGGACTGTTGCCCCCTTACTAACATTCAGTGGGGGTGTTTTGGTCGGCTAGCTCCCAGTACTAAAAAGGGGGAAGGGTCGATGGGGAATCAGGACCCTGAGTCTGACAGCCCCCAGGAACAATGGGGAGAGGCCAGTGCTCCAGGTCAGCCTGAATGACAGGGTGGGCAGGCTAATCAGGGAGTCAGGAGGCCAGGGAGGTCCCGTCCTCCGTATGAGCTGGATTTGCCTGGGTCAGACAGAGTGGGGCCGAGCTAAGGAGAAAGCAGGGGCCTGAGCTGAGCTGGGGAGCGGAGCTGGGCCAGATCCAGAGGAACCAGAAAAGCAGCCCAGAGAGAGCACACCCTGTCCTGGGAGCAGAGCTGCAGCCCCAAAGCCAGAGGCACAGCCCAGAGAGAGCAGACTTGCCCTGGGAGCAGAGCTGCAGCAACCAGAGCCAGAGGGGCCAGAAAAGCAGCCCACGAAGCAGGTCAGTGCTGGGAGCAGAGTCTCAGAAGCAGCCTGCAGAGCAGACCTGTCCTGGGAGCAGAGCTGCAGCAACCAGAGCCAGAGGGGCCAAAGAAGCAGCCCAGGGAGCTGGAGGCAGAGCAGCAGCAGCAGTGCAGAGACCGAGCGGTGGAGCTGGGGCTGGAGCAGTCTGGAGCTGGGTGCGGTGAGCAGCTGGGGAGAGCGAGGGGGCCCCTGGGCTGCGGGCCCAGCACAGGGAGATGCCTCAGCCAAGGGGCTCTGCAGGCCAGGCTTGGATCGTAACCCAGACAGGGCAGGGGCGACACTGGGAAGAAGGGTCCTACCACTTAGAGCCTAAGAGCATGTGGCCACCACCAGAGGAAGCGTCCAACCCACAGCATCCCTGCAGCACAGCCAGGGCCTGAGCAGAAGGCCTGGGACTTACAAGGAACAGACTGTGAACTGCCCTGACAATCCAGAGACACTGTTTGTGATGTTCCCTGCCACAGAGCGGGTTGATGTGTTTCCTTTAACCTTTCCCATTTTTACTTATTCTTTTTAAAATTAATTGTTGATTAAATAACTTGCATTTGCTTTAACTTGCATGTAATGGTCTGTGGGTCAGAGAAGTGCCCAGTGCAGAGAGAGTACCCTGGAGTGGGGACACCCTAGCCCCTGTCCTAGGTGACCACAGCAGGGTTGGGGGTCGAGCCCCCCGGGAATCCTGGGCCCAGCCTTGTTGGGGTTACGAGGACTCTGCCAGACAGGAGAGTGGAAGGGGAGTCCTCAAGGGCAGGGAGGTCACTGGGTAAAGGAAGTGGGAGCGAGGACTCAGATCCTTTCGCTAGCCCACTTCACCGGGATAGTGCAGAAGCCAGGAAAGTTCCCCACAAGAGTGGGACTATTCCCCCGCTTACATAATGGTGCAACAGTTTCTAGTGATTATCATTATTATATATAACCAGAATGTGCAAATGTGTTTGTTGCAGCAGAGTTTGATATTCCTGACATACCAGTTATCTATACATGCAGAAATTCAGTCAATATCACAAAATCAAATCAAACAAATAAAATAAAATACATAATGATAAAGAGGAAAAAGTCTTACTGTTATTCTGACAACTAACAGGACATGCAGATTACTCTTAAAAACAAGGCCTGAGGAGTCATCCTGAGAAGCTCTGGGAAGCTGCCTGACTGCCATGTAGAAGCCAAGACTGAAAAGGCCCAGGGAAGGAAAATTAATGTGATTGAAGTTATGGCAGGGTATATACAGAAGGAGAAGGGAGGAATGAGAAAGGTAAAGATGACTGAAAGTATTCAGGTTTAGGAAGAAGATAGTGAAAGATGGTAAATCCCTCAGATTTTAAACTCAGAAGAAACCATTATAATCATGTGACTGATCCCCTATAACACAGGCCATAGATTCCACCAGCTGATTCCTGCATCTAGCCAAACAGCTCGTGGTTGAACGAGAGCATCTATTTTAGAAAGTCCTCCCATCTTGATTTAAGGACCCTAAGTGATGGAGAATTTACCCCATCCTTTGGTATTCTCCTGGTCTAATTTCATCTGTTGGGTTTAGTATGCAGATGCTGGGTATTGTTGCTTGTCTGTGATAGACAGGAGGTCAGACTAGATAATCTGGTATTCCCTTCTGGTCTTAAACTCTATGATTTCTTATCACCCTATCTTGTAATATAAGAGGAGGTCACACTCCCACAATGATATTAATGGCTGGTTAATACAGAACAAACAAAACTCTGCAGAGAGCCAGCCACTGGAACTTATTGTCACAGGAGTTCATCTATTATAGCTGGAGTCAGATATAATGGCTGCATTTTTAAAAGGCTTAGACTTTTTTATGGCAATTAATGACATTCACTCGTTCTTTGCCCACATTCTTCTCACAGCTACACTGTTTTAATTCTGGAGCAGCTACGTTGATTTACACAGAATTACTCCAGGGTTACTCCAGCATAAGTAAGAGCAGAATCTGATCAACTCAAAATAATAATCTTTCACATAGCATTTTATCTTTTCAAAGCCCTGTTCAAACATTAACTAATTAATGTACTAATTAGCTGACTTGTTAGATGAGATAAGCCAAGAATAATCGGACCTGATGCTGCAGGGGGTAAGCTAACTGCTTCAATAGGACAGGCAGCTATTTTACACTGCATAATTGCCAGAGTACGTATTTGGGAAGAGACAGGAGTTTGTGGTTTCACCTTCCTCTGAAACGTCCTCTGTGGCAGGATTGGGCTTGTTGGATTAATGGTGTCAGCAGCAGGATACTGAACTTGATGGGCCTATGGTCTAAAATCATATGACAAATCCTGTGTCCCCATAAATCCTAGTGTAAAGGCTCTTTCTCCTGCTCGTCCCACACATCAAATGAGCAAACATTTATAGATTTGGGGTCAAGGTATAGCTGTGAATTTTGTTCCGAGAGTTCTGATAATTCAGCAAAACACCTGAGTGCATGAGCAAACCCATCCCTATTTGTTAAAGTGTGTAAGCGTATGCTAAATGCTAAGCACAGGAGTAGTCCCATTGACTTTACAATGACTTCAAAAGGATTATTCAGATGATTAAAATGAAGTGTGAGTTTAGCTGCTCTGCTGAATCAGGGTCTTTGGTCAATGGCAGATGTAAGAGAATTTCAATACAGCTAATGTCAAACTATGTGAAAAGTACTTACTATAACTACAATTACATTTTACAGATTTTTTGAAGGACGTGTCTATGAGCTCCTATGCATTAGAGATGGAAGAGACTTACATTAGATCATGTTGATTTTATTTTATAGTTCAGATGACAGAATTCCTTCACTACCAGATATTTGATGGCCCCAGCATTCATGTATGTGGTCTCATGGGGCCCCAAGACCCATTTGCTCAGCGCAGCTACTCATTTCGATGCACAGTTGTGGTTGTTCACATCATAATTCCTGTGGCTTCAGATATGGATGTATGGCACATTAAATCCAGTTCTTTAATATCCAATCTTAGTGAGTAGTGTAATCTGATCCAATTAGTGTGATCATGTTGCCCTCTAATGTCTGGCCTACCAAAAGAATAAAAGCTTTACTATTGTTACTATTTAAAGTCCTCTGTTAGCTCAAGTATTAATGGCCTATGTTCTTAGCCCTATGTTCGAGGGTTTTCTTCCTGAAGCCACATGTGCATAGTTTAGCTGGTGACCATGGACACTGTTACTTAAGTCTTGATCCTGCTCCTATGGAAGTCAGGGGCAAAGTTCCCTTTTAATTCAGTGGGGCAGGATCAGGGCCTTTATTGTGCCAATGGTGGGAGCAAAAAGGAGTTTAGACAACCAAAACTTGGGCCTGGTCTACACTAGGAAGTTAGGTCGGCATAACTACATCGCTCGGAGGTGCGAAAAATCCACACCCTTGAGTGACACAGGTAAACCGACCTAGCTCCCAGTGTGGACAGCGCTACGTTGACAGGAGAATTCTCCCATCAACCTAGCTACCGTTTCTCAGGGAAGTGGATTAACTACACTCCCGTTGGCATAGGTAATGTCTTCACTGAAGCACCATAGCAGTGCCACTGTGGCATTTTAAGGATAGACAAGCCATTGGTCACCACACTGGACATCTGGTGGTCACACCTCTGCCTGCTACAGTGGGGTGGGGGGGTGTCACTGGGTATGTTACCAGCTTGCTTTAAGAACCCTCTCTGGTAAGCTCTCATGATGCTGTAATAGCTGTTGAGAGACCAGTGCTCTTCCAGAGCCTGATGCAAATCGTAGGTGATTGATTTCGGACAGACACACATACTGGAAGGCAGCACTTGGTCAAGGTTAAGCCAGGGTTGGGGGCTAGTTTACTGTACAGTTGGCTGTCCTTACACCACTTCTGAATGAGCAATACTGGTAGGAAGGAGTTTGCATAAACTAAGCCCTCTTTATTCTATTGCTAGGCATTTATACCGCACATCATTATGGTGCTGGAGCACCTCTGCCCCAATTCCAGCTGAAAGGATTTAGATCACTTACATGAGCAATGAATGACACTGTGTGCAAATTAAATTTCCATCTCACTTACACTCCCCCACCCTCCCCCCGGTGGCTTACTTTACCCATGTCTAATTCATTAGACCATCCTTTTCCCAGCCTCTGAATCAAGTCTGCTTTATCTGCCTCCGAATGATGAAAAGCTGGGTTGACTCTCCTGGGGTTTGTACTGGTGCTTCCCAGGAGTTTAGTTATTTCAAACCTGATGCTTAGACCACTATGCCCCTCTGGGAAAGAGGGGAACATCTGGTCATTTTTTTCCTCAGTCCTGGATTCTCCAGGCTGTCTGAAAGGCAATGTGTTCAAATCTGAGAATCTTTTATCAAGTATTGTGTACACGATTAGACGGAATTACATTGAAACCGAAAAAGTAATACTCAATAGTCTACTTCTCCAGCTGAGCTATGGCTTCCTACTAGAAAATGAATTAATAGTTTAATGTTAGTTCAAATACTAGTAAGTAGTTGTTTGCCAGTTTACAATCACTTACGTTCACTCCCTGTTGGTTTCAGGACCATGTTTCAGTTTTAAAAGCTTCCGTAGGAGCTGAAATAGCCTTATTGTTAAGTGAAAACTAAATCAATACTTGCAGGTGGACATCATTTAGTCTCACTGGAGTCATTACTGGATTGACAACTAAACATGTTTATTAGCAGTCCAGGTGGCCAAAGTTACAACTTCCTCTCCCATGCCTTTAGACTAAATCCAATACCAGTAGTTGTTGATTACTACGGGCTACCATGATTTTTGATAGTTCTGGATGTGACAACTCAGTGTTGGTCAATCCACACTGGCAGGAACTGTCAAGTTTTTATCCCTAGGTATAACACTTCTGACAGTCTGTATGACAGCTGTGATTACTGAAACATGTCGTGTGCTCCAGACAGCATTTCTCACCCTTAAACTATTCTTGTTTTAACATTTTCTTTTAGAAACTTATTATTGAGACACTGTAGCAAGAGCTCAGGACTGGGAGTTGGACAACAGGGAGAGTCCTGGATCCACCACGGACTTTCTGTGTGGTTTAAATAAAGTTAGGGAAGGCAAATTGTTCAAACTTGCGTACCAAGTGATAGGTACTTAAATCCTTATTTAAGGACCTAAAGAAATGGCCTGAATTTTAGAGGCACTGAGCATCTTCAGCTCACATCAGAGCTGTGAGTCCTCAGCCCCTCTGAAAATTAAATGACCTTTACTTTGATTTCTCAACATGGATTTAGGTACCTAGCTTTTAGTACCTAAGTTTAAACAATTTGGTCTTATCCTCACTCTCTGCGTCCCCTTTTGAAAAATGGGACCACCACTTGTTACGGGAGTGATCACAACATTCCTGTAGGATAAGGATTAATTAATATTTATGAAGTGTTTTGAAATGCAACATGCTAAACAGTGTAAGTTCTAAGAGTTCATGTATTTTTACTGGGCTTCTTATCCCTGCTTAGGCAAACCACTTAAGCAAGAGCTCAGCTTTAAGCATGTGCTTAAGTCCCATTGATGTCAGTGGATCTTAAACATGTGGTTAAAATTAAGCAAGTGCTTAATTGCTTTCATGACTTGAGGCCCTAATTCCCAGTCCTAAAATATACTGAGTGCCCTAAACAAACACAGTTCCATGCAAGTGGGTGCTCATCACCTCTCAAGGTCATAGAATCATAGGACAGGAAAGGACTTTGAGATGTTATCTAGTCCAGCCCTCCGTATTGAGACAGGACTGAGGGCTTGTCTTCACTACCGGGTAAGTCAACCTAAGTTATGCTTCTCCTGAATAAAGCCACATGAATAAAGCCACACGAATAAAGTAACTGGAGTCAACGTAGCTTAGGTTGACTTACCCCGGTGTCCTCACGGTGCTGCGTCAATGGGAGATGCTCTCCAGTCAACTTACTTTACTCTTCTTGGGGAGCTGGAGTACCAGAGTTGACCAGAGAGCGCTCTGCCATCAGTTTAGCGGGTCTTCGCTAGACCTGCTAAATCGACACCCGCTGCATCAATTGCAGCAGCGTTGATCTCTCAGGTAGTGAAGACAAGCCCTAAGTATACCTAGACCATCCCTGACAAGTGTTTCTCCAACCTGTTCTTCAAAACCTCCAGTAACAGGGATTACACAACATCCCTCGTTAGCCTATTCCAGTAATTAATTGTCCTTATGGTCAGAAAATTTCTCTTAACATCTAATCTAAATCTTCCTTGCTGCACATTAAGCTGATTATTCTTGTCCTACCTTCAATGGGCATGGAGAACAATCAATGATCTCTTTGTAACAGCTCTGAACATATTTCAGGAATGATATGAGATCTGCTCCCCCTCCCCCTAGTCTTTCCTCAAGACTAAACATGCCCAGTTTTTATTAAAGCTTTCCCCATAGGTCAAACCTTTTAAACCTTTTTATTGTTTTTGTTGCTCTACTTTGGACTATCTCCAATTTGTCTACATCTTTCTTAAAGTGTAGCGCCCAAAACTGGACACAATACTCCAGCTGAGGTCTCACCAGTGCTGAGTAGAGTGGAACAATTACCTCCCATCTCTTACTTCTGTTAATATACCTGTGACCCAAGGACCCCTTGATTACAACTGGCAGAGGACACAGGGTCTTACAGAGGGTTTTACAAGGATCCGCTGGGTCAAATAACTACATAATAGTTCACCAAATGGTGATATATAAGGTCTCTACCAAGAGCCAGTAGCCCTGAGTTGTCATAATCATTGCAAAATGTATGCACGGATAACATTTAAGGAGTTCTATATCTATACCGAAAATTATGTTCTTAAGGTTTTGGAGTTAAGGCAGGTCACCAGGAGGTGCCATATACCTCAGAAATGTTCCTTTCAGACAAGTATAATAGATACCTATCTCCCTGTTTGGCCATTTGTGTATTGTATGCCTAACACTGAATGCCTGGTTACATACTGAGCTTTAAGAGATTGCAAAACCTACAAGAGGGGAAATCTAAGGGAAGGAACAAACAGCAGGGGCATGTCCCGTTTATGAATAAAGACAAAGAATTGGTCTGGTATATCTTGGAGTGCAAAGGGACACACTAAATCCTTCACCAATGAGACCAACTGCCAGAGTGCTTGTCTCATGAAAGGAAAGTCACAGCGAGCCCGGCTGAAAAGTGCTGCAAAGATTTTGGGTGATCAGCAGTCTACAAGAAATGAGAGTATCTTGTTAATTAAATCTAGGCTGAAGACTGTGTTATGATTAGATTTAATAAAGACAAGTGCAAAGTTCTTCAATTAGGAAGAAAAAAAGTCAATGCACAACTACAAAATAGGGAATAACTGGCTAGGTAATAGTACTGCTGAAAAGGAACTGGGGGTTGTAGTGGACCATAAAGAGAATATGAGTCAATGTGATGCAGTTATGAAAGAGGCTAATACCATTCTGGGGTGTGTTAACAGGAGTGTTGTATGTAATACATGGTGAGGCCTCACCTTGAGTACTGTGTTCAATCCTGGGCACCAAACTTTAGGAACAATGTGGACAAACTGTATGAGAAAAACAGAAATGAAAAAAAAATTTAGACAACCTGACCTATGAAGAAAGGTTAAAAAATTGGGCATGTTTAGTCTTGAGAAAAGAAAACTGATTACAGTCTTCAGATACATAATGTTAAAGACTGTTATAAAGGGGATTGTGATCAATTGTTCTTCATGCACACTAAAGGTGGGATAAGGTATAATGGATTTAATCTGCAGCAAGGGCGATTTAGATTAGATATTAGGAAAAACCTCCTAACTATAAGGATAGTTAAGCACTGGAATAGGGTTTCAAGAGAGGTTGTGAAATTCCCCATCATTGGAGGCTTTAAGATCAGGTTGGTCAAACACCCATCCGGGTTGGTTTAGTTTTACTTTGTCCTGTCTCAGTGCAGGGGGCTGGACTTGATGACTCCTCAAGGTCCCTTCCAGCCCTACATTTCTGTAGGTATCCATTTGTTTCCAATTCTTCTAATTGCTACTACTTGAATCACCATGCTTTTAAAAATAAAATTAGACATGTTTTCACTATAAACATGTCTAAGTACTGTGTGTTAAGCAGAGCAATGATCTGAGATAAAACTGGAAAACTGGGGAGTACGACTTCTTTGGAAGCAGCAAATCCGTGAATACAGCAAGTGTCCAGTGGACCAGGGGATGGACACTCCATGGAGACACTTGGTGGGCTTGAGGGTTGGAGTTTGCCAATCACTAACCTGTAGAGAGACAGCAGAGGCTGCAAGACCTACAGAGGAGTGCTTGCGTTGCCCCTGGTCAGTGGAGTTGGGGAGCTGACCAATGGCAGGCACAGACAAGGCTTCCTTACACTATCAGCAGGGACGTGCTGGCTGCAAAATGTCTCGCAGCCCGCAATCGGCTTACCCTGATGGGCCGCATGCGGCCCCCGGGTCACAAGTTGCCCACTACTGCTCTAGCCTATCTAACATGGAATGGACCTAATTATCATTTACATACTTTTCTAACAGGTCTCTAAAGGTTGACTCTGGGTCATTTAGCCTGTGAGCTGCTTAATCCTTTCTGGTCATATGTCACAGCTTGCAACCCCTACCAGCTCAGTGTCATCTGAAAATTTTATAAGCATATTTTCTGCCCCATTATCCAAGTCATTAATGAAAAGATTGAATAGTACCAGACCCAGGACTGCCTTCTGTGGTATTCTACTAGATACAGCCTCCCAGTGTGACGGCTGTAGGAAAGAGACCTCAGCTTGGAAAAGAGGAGACTAAGGGGGGATATGATAGAGGTCTATAAAATCATGAGTGATGTGGAGAAAGTGAATAAGGCAAAGTTATTTACTTGTTCCCACAATACAAAAACTAGGGGCCACCAAATGAAATTAATGGGCAGCAGGTTTAAAACAAATAAAAGGAAGTTCTTCTTCACACAGGGCACAGTCAACCTGTGGAACTCCTTGCCTGAGGAGGTTGTGAAGGCTAGGACTATAACAGGGTTTAAAAGAGAACTGGATAAATTAATGGAGGTTAAGTCCATTAATGGCTATTAGCCAGGATGGGTAAGGAATGGTATCCCTAGCCTCTGTTTGTCAGAGGGTGGAGATGGATGGCAGGAGAGAGATCACTGATCATTACCTGTTAGGTTCACTCCCTCTGGGGCACCTGGCATTGGCTACTGTCAGTAGACAGGATACTGGGCTGATTGGACCTTTGGTCTGACCCAGTGTGGCCATTCTTATGTAGACCTCAATATTGATGCTGAAATAAATTTTAAAAAATTAAGAAAAAAAAGCCTTCCTCCCGCCAATGTAAGTGCCCTAATACACCAACATAATAAGTCCACCTCCATGAGAGGCATAAGGCTTATGTCCCTGTAGTTAGGGTGATGCAGTGTCTGCAGAGAGGTTGCATCCCTTACATCTGCTGCCTTGCCAATTTCACAGCAGGAGCCATGAAATTGATAAGAAAGACCCTGCTCCCCTGGAGAGCTGGGTGGCTGCCTGATCCCAGCTGGGAGGGAGCCATGGTGAGAATCCTGAAGGGCCCCTCCCCTGCTCCCTGATGGGAGCCGGGCAGCCTCCTCAATTTCACAGCTGGAGGAGCGTTGAAATTGACAATACTGCCTGACTCTCTATGGGGAGCGGGTGGGGAACGGAGAAGTTACCTACCACTCCTGGCTGGGAACAGGAGGTGAGAAGACCCGGGCAGTTTGCCCCCTGCTCCCAGCGGGGGTGGGGAGGTGAGAAGCCCTGGGAAGTCCCACTCCTGGTGAGGGACGGCAGGGTGGGAAGCCCTGGGCGGCTTTCCCCCTACTCCCGGCAAGGAACTGAAGGTGGGAGGGCGGGAAGACCCGGGCAGCTTCCTTTCTGCTCCTGGCGGGGAAGGAGGGGGCCTCTGCAACTCCCAGTAGAGAATGAGGAGCAGGGAAGGGGCAGCCCGCGGGAAGCCTGTGGGGCAGCTGAGACCAGGCTCTCAGCTCCCCACACTGCCCCCTTTCGGTCAGTGGAAAGACTCCTGATGAGGAGACACACCACCGACCCAAGTAGGATAGTGTAGACATGCACCACTGCTGTAATTACTGCGGTGGCTGTAAGTCGACCTAATATAGGTGGACCTAGGTTTGCTGTGTAGACATACCCCCAGGATACTTGGAAATATAAGAATACAGTACATATGTTTAGTTAGTTAGAATATATTAAAGCCAATCAAAGAAATTCCAGAACATCTCTGCTTCTATCTCCCAAGTACAAGCAAATATTAAGAATTACAAACCATGTAAAACATTCATGTTTTAGGAAGAGGCCTGATTTTGAAAGGAATGTAGGGTGTATTATCACAGTGATAAGCCTAGGTAAAGTGGGCCTACCAGCCTCACCCTCTTGCCAGAAAACTTGCTTATGTTCTTAAACTTGAGAGGAAAAATGTAGTTAAAATGGAAACTTCTGTTTATTTCTTAAATATTGAAATGACAAACCATCTTTGTAAAATGCATACTTGCAAATATGTTAGCTAAATGCAAAGTTCCTAATATTGTAAGGATTTTGATGTCTGAAGGCCAATCTGAACAGAAGATTTCGGGAAGCCTCACAGTAACCTCCCGCTGGGTCCCCCCGTTAAGCCCATCTATCAGAGCTGAATATAAAAACCTACACACACACCAAATATAAAAGTAAATAACAACAGTTTATTTAACTAAGGGAAGAGGAAGGGAGGAGAGGGGAATGGACTAACAACTCTGAGACTTGGGATACTACTTACACACATTCATACACTTAATTATAATTAAGTGTATGTATGTATGTTCTTCTACCTTTTCAGATGTTTACGCGGAAGGTGACAGGATCCAGATGACCGAAGCCAGCGATAGACTGATTAACTCTGACCGTGGACAGCAAATGAAATGGACAGGTATGTATGTCGTGTGTGTGTGTAAGATTGAACTAACTACTCAGACTAGGTCCGTGTATGCCAGTCTGCTTTCCCAAATAAAACCATAAACAAACCCAAACCTATTAGTAAATAGCTATTGCAGGCCAATAGCTACTGCCAGGATGGAACTGCAGTGCAAGAGAGCTGGACACTTGAACCTCTGACCACTCGAAAGCTACAGAGACCAAGAGCCAAGAGCTCCTCCCCTCACATACTTTTATAGGGAGCTGTTGCTGGGCAAACCTAGTTTCCCACCTTTGTGATTTCCCGCCTTTTCTTGGTACCAAGGAACAAGAACCAGACACAAGATGGAGGATACCTTGTCCTTTTACCAAAACAAAATGACCCTTTAAGTTACAGAACTTATTTTAACTTTATACATATATTTCAATAATTTGGCAGAAGTAAATTTAAAACCAAAATTAACAATATCATTGCTACACTAATGGTAAAATGCTTTATGTACCAACATGGAACCTAATGATCTTGCTAGACAAGTGTAAGGGGCAATTTAAGTATACAATAGTTATATTAATTGAGAATTTATTAATTACGGGCAGTGCACAAGAAAACCCTCACTCAATTCAGGAAGACAAGAAAAACATTGTTCTAAAAGTTATTGTGTAGAATCAACAACTTATGCTAAAGACTTTCTAAAAGTTTAATTTTGGAAATCAGTTTTGAGAACCAAAAACTTTTAAGGAGACATAGTATTTGCAGGAGGAACAGAAGTACTTGGACTTCTTGAAAACAGATTTTCATTTCCTGTCAAACTCCAATAAATCTGAAAAAATATCTCAGAGAATAGACTGAATAAAAACAAAGTTAAAACTAGCTTTTAAAGTTATCTGATGTTTTCCTGCCACAAGAAGAACGACGACAAATCAAGAAATGTTGCATATCATTAATAAATTACAGATGAAGATGCTCCTAAAGACTACCCAGGAAGTCATGGAGCCAGCAAAAGAGAGACAGCAATCAACTTGACTTTAAACAAGCCAGAAAGAAGTATGTTTTCCTACCATTTCATGAAAATAGGAAGGAGAAGGTTATAAATGACTCTGATGTGAGCATCCCACATACATACACACACCGTCAGATACTCAGCTTAGACAGCAAGCACTTCACAACTCATCCTGTCCATCTCTATAACCAAGTTGCCACAGATAGATAACAAAAACAGAAGACTCAAGAAGAAACCAGCTCAAGGAAAACCACCCCAAAATGTCAACAAGAATTGGTGAGAGGATGTTAACTAAGACACTCCCAATGGATTAGGTTTATATTCTTGTAATGATTTTATTGGGACAGAAAATACTGTTGTAACTTAAATTACCAACTATTGATCTCCAGAAGGATAACCCATATATTGCTGGACAGGAGACAGGGATTAAACCTTGGTAAACAGAGAAATAGTGGGATTTAATTGGATTTAAGATTCTTAATATTGGTTAATTGGCCTGTTTTGAGACGGCTCCTTTAATGGCTTCTTCTAAGTAACTAATTTAAATATTTTTTCCAATTGTATAGGATTTAGTTAAGATTGCTTACTTTCCCTGATTATAAATTGTCTGGTTATTTATTAAGAACTAACATGATCCACTTGCCCTTAAATTATTTTGCCCACACATAAACAGTTTAAGTATCTAATAAGATACTAAACTGAGTTCACAGCAGTTTCAGGAGACAATATACTTTGGTCTTCACTATCAAAAACGAAGAACACCCTAGAAGCAGTTTCTCTCCAGGATGTAAGAAGGTTAATCACCCTGTGCAGTAACTGCGATTCTTCAAGATGTGTGTCCCTATGGATGCTCCACTCTACTCTAGAGGCACTTGCGCCCCCTGTACCTCAGATTGGAGCCTGGCCAGCTTAGGGTGCTGTTGGTGTCTGCCAAACAAAGATACTTGAGTGACAAATTCCGGAGTTGAACTGAGTTTTGGGGAACTGAGTGGAAGAGGGCCTCAGGGGTTCTCAACAAGCCCCTACATGTGACACCCCTTGGGCCAAATCGTTCAGATTTTTTCATGTGTCTGTGTTTTGTATGCTATTGCTATTGTTTCAGCCACTTATTTACATTTATCCTGAATGTAAGCTAGGAGTTACACCCACCCATAACAACAAGGTTAATGCAACCTATAACACCATTTACGTCTGCAGCATCATAGCACTTTACAGAAAATTAAAAGTGACAGGCCCCTTACAATCTAAGTGAGACAAAGAATACAAAGGAGTGAAAACCAGTATGTCAGGTGGGAAATGGTATGGAAAGGACAAGGAAAAGATAATGAGATAACAATATGTGCACATAAAATGGGTTAGTTCCCTTTTTTCTTTAGTGTGTATTTAGAATCATATCCTCAGTGGGTGTCACTGAAGTCAGCTTACACCAGCTGAGAATGTGGCCCATGCTTTCTACATTTTTATGTTGTATTAATATAATAGTTTGAGAACGCTAACACCAGCAAAAAGGTAGAAGTGGTGTAGCAGAGGTGAACATTCTGCTATAGAAGTGCAAATTATCATCAATCATCATCTCAATTAGGGTTCTGGGTATGGAAATTGGCTAGTAAAATGTCTCTGAGCATTTTCATTCATGCTACGTGGTTATGGGTTTCTGCCATGCCTTCTTGAGAATTCTCTTTTCAGTGGCTGGTATATAGCTTCAATTTACAGGACAATTCCGGTAACTCATTCTAAGAAACAGGCTTATCATTTCATGATTGCAGGCTTAACCTATTTTCCGTAATGCTCAGAATATGTGGCAAATACTTGAATAGGTTTATCAAATGCCCAATAATCAGTTCAGTACAATAATCAATTCTGCAAACCAGGGGCTGCAAAAAACACCACACCCCTGTGTGATATCCATCACATATAAACCTTGGCAAATCCTCTAGATCAAAAAGCAGTAACTCTTTCAAGGAAGTTAAAGTGTAAAGTATCAGATTACTTACTGAATATTTGAACATACCATCTGAGTAACTAAAACCCATGGAGTATAAAATCCATCTTTCATACTGAAATTTGAGAGGTTTTTTTTGTTTTTTGTTTTGTTTTAAATATATCTCAGAAAAGATGTATAGCTCTGGTCTGGGAGTAAAATGAAGTAGTGGATTAATGTCAAAAGGTTTTTTTTAACCTCTGAAGATCTGGGTCAGTATCAAAACATATTTGCCTTGCAATGTCTGTGCAGAACTTTCATAAGTGTTATGCATGTGCTCTGAAGCAGAATATACCCTTTAGGATGTAGAAACCAAAGCACACCATGGTACATTATTATGTACAGCATCCTTCATGCAAGTTCGAACCCCAAAACTTTAGCCAGTTACACAGAGGCCTGGTCAACATTTTCCAAATTTCAATTTTTGATGCAATTTTTCATCAAAAGTTTGATTTGATAGAGAAAAAACCCCTGAAAAGATTTGACAATTTTTTTCTTTGGAAATTGTCAGAATTTTGACTAGCTCTAGTTACAGAGTTCAAACGAAAAATTAATAATGGGGACAAAGGTTAAAGATATAGGCTGGGTTGAAGAGAAACTTTCACATGAGATTTGAGAATGGATGGAGCTCAGTAAGGGGTGGTACAAGAATAGAGAAGTATTGTCCTGTTATATCCTTGAACAGAGCTTCTCCTGCTATGGCCTTTGAATCTAGAGTCCATCTCTTCCATGCCCCCTTTGGAGAAGCTGGCATAGTCTGGCAATAACGTGAAGCAGCTCCCTTATTCTCCCTGAGCGTGGAACTGCAATTATGACTAGTCATTGGTTGAACCATGGAAGAAATAAGCTTCCTGATATACAGTATACTAAACCTCAAGCTTCAGGGCTTAAGACAATCTCAGTTAGATATTAAGATGAGACCTATGTGGTGGGCATTTTATCCCACAACTGATTATTTCAAGGTTCTGCTAAATCATCAGTCCTTCCTCTGAAGCATCTGCTAACTGGACAAGGGTTGCTTCCTGTCCAGGTTCTCCCAGGATCATCCCTTTTATTAGGTAGTGATCCTGGGAAAATCTATAAGGTGGTTTAGTATACACTGTATATGTTCATTTCTGTGGGCTCTGTATTATTCCGGATGTCCTCGTGTTTTATACTTCAAAGGTGGCAACTCTATGCTGGACTTGGGTGATAGACTGAGGCACAGAAGGGGCACTTCTAAGGAGGAGATATTTAGCTATAGGAAGTGAAGTTTAAATCACAAGTTTACTTGGTTAAGGCAGGCAAAGAGGTGCAACTATCCTCATTAGTAAAAGGGGTGGTACAGGGCTTGGTCATCTGAAGAATCATCTTTGTTCAGAAGATGCATTATTGTAAAAGGACACCAATCTCATGCATGTACTAACTCTTTCACTGAAATTCATTGTTCAGCTAAGTCTTCTAAGGTACAAGGTATGGAAAAAAGTGTGTATTTATATAATACAATGCTAAGTGAATCCTTTGTTTCTCAGACTCCTGCAACTATACCATAGGAGTTTTGGCTTAAAATGTCATCTACCTGTGTTGCAGCTACTGATAGGTCATCTGCTTCCTTTATTAGAAAAAAACAGGCCGCAGCAGCACCCTGGTGGGGGAGGAAGATGATAATCTATAAACAGTTGAAATGAGATATTTGCCTTATTAAAATGTCAGGTTTAAAACCCACTTGGCACACACTCTCCTTTGAAAAGATTTGCACCTAAATATGACTCTGCACAATACTTCTCAGAACAGAGCCCTCTCAAGCCTTGTGGTCTAGGTTCGTGTATAACCCTCTTATAATGCATGTTATCAGGGCTAGTTTTTTTCCCCCCAGTCACCCATTGTGGAAAATCATTTAATGTCTCTGTCAAAGCTTGAAGCACTGTAATCACATACAATTCATTCCTCTTAGCAAAAGCTCAACTCTAACTATGTGGATGTAGATATTAACAGAGTTTACAGACCACAGTGAGAGTTTATATAGGATATAAAAATGATACATAGATGGCCCGTCTTCCCAAATACACACACACACACAAAAACATTTCTTTTAACATTTCTTATGCCTTGAACAAAGTCTTACTTGTCCTCTGTATATTATGTGCCAGTTGCCAGAAACTTGGCAGCTGGTAATTGCAGTAAACATTTTTTTTAACTCAAGATCTGATTTAACTGTTATGGTGATGCTGGGTTATGAACACAGCTATGCTGCCATGGACCTGAATTACAGCAGTAGCCCTGTAGTGCGCAAGTTCTTTTTCTAAGACAGATAGTAGATTGTGAAATTGTGCACAGGCAATGCTCAAGCTCCACTCTCTGTTGAAGTGGCAGCCAGTTTGTACAGGCTTTTTGGAGTAGGGTTTGGCAAAGAGCATCTATTTGTTGAGGCTGCTAAACCAATAAAGCTTTGGGGAGAGTTGGGATTTATCAGATTAGATAATATGCTTCATAGGTTTTACCAGTACTAATGGGAATAATGCATGCCCATGGAGACTGTCTTTGTGTGGGCACACAGGGGTAGGGGAACAAGCAATGCAAAGAGCCTTCCTCTCTCCCATTGTCCCTCTGGGCAGTGGTCAGTCAATCACAGAGTGGAGCACAAACCTTGTTATCTGTGCCAGATTTCTCAGGGAGGAGGCGGTTAGTGATGGGCCAACATTAGAAGAAGTGGGTCAGGGAAAGGCACACTGATCCCTTTCAGAAGGTGGAGGAGCTCCTTTTCCAGGCTAGGATTTTCAAATGAGCTTAAAAGAATTAGGTGTGCAAATCCCATGGATTTGGGAATTGGGGTGGGGCTTTCAAAAGTCTTTACTGTTGACATAATTCTGCTCCCACTGAAGTCAATATCAAATGGGAGCAGAGTTAGGCCAATGCTGGGCACTTTTGAAAATCTCACTCATTTCCCGACTCCTTTGAGAGTCCCAGACCCAGTATGTGCTCCCTAGGGGCTTTCACACACAGCTCCTCCACACCCCACGCTCACCAGTGGCTTAAAGCTACAATCCCACACATTGTGTACAATGTGTAAACTGTGACACATTATGTACAGTTCACTAGTGGACTAAAGAAAAAGAAGACATCAGCTTACAGTACAGCACAGGGATAGACAGGCACACGCTATATAAGCTACAGGTTTTCATTTCCAGGAGGCAACAATTCTTATGGCAACTGGTAGATTTTATTTCACATTTTATCATGCCTGTTATTAATGTGCTGCTAGATAGCTATATCTAACTGAACCTGTTGTGCCAGGAATCCCAGTGTGCAATGGCATGCATACCTTGGGGGATTATGGGTATACTACAGGTAGCAGGCAAGGGATCAGCCAGTGCCTCTACACATTTGCAATAGCTACACGCATCACCTGTAGCTTCTTGAAACTTCCTCTCTGTGCATATCTTTCTGCCCTGAAAAGGGACAAGGTGGGTGAGGTAATATCTTTTATTGGACCAACTTCTGTTGATGAAAAAGACAAGATTTTGAGCTACACACAGCTCTTCTTCAGGTCTGGGAAGTCACTCAGACTGCCACAGCTAAATGCAAGGTGGAGCAGATTGCTTAGAATACATGTTAACTACTTTGGCTAAGAGACCATTCAGGGTGAAATGGCCCAACCTCTGCAGTCATAGGACAAAAAAGGGGGGGTTAGTGGGTTACGGATTCTTATAATAAACCCTAAATCCGATGTCTTTATTAAGACTATGATTTTTAGTGTCTAGCTCTGTCCAAGGTCCTGGAGTGGATACACAATCCAGGGATAGCACACATTCCCCTCCCTTCTTACCAAATTATTCCTTGGAGTATGCTCCCCCTTATGCTTCCAAGGGCATAATGATAGAGTATTAACAGTCTTAGACAACTTCTTTTCCAAGGAGGCTCCCTTTGCCAGATATGGATAATATACATTTTTCATTGTGCCAACTCCTTGGGGGGAAAAGAAGGCCTTATTTCTATCTTGCAGCTTTTCTGGAAGTTAGCATATCATTTATAATAGACATTTTTCTATTATAATTTGCATAATTTTTATGACTCCTCTCCAAGTGTGTCATTTACATATTAGTTTCCCTTGTCTTCCAACTTTCATTTTTTAAATGCAGTTGCAAAAAAAGGCTATCACTGTGGGGTGTACTGACAGGAGTGTCATATGTAAGACCAGAGAGGTAATTGTCTCACTCTGCTCGGCACTGGGGAGGCCTCCACTGGAGTACTCGTTCCAGATCTCGGTGTCACACACTAAAAAAGATGTGGATTAACTGGAGAGAATCCAGAAGAGAGCAAGAAAAAATGATTTAAAAATATGACCTATGAGGAAAGCTTAAAAAATAGGGCATGTTTAGTGTTGGGAAAAGTGGGGGCTAGATAACTGTCTACTACGTTAAGGGTAGGGCTGTCAAGCGATTAAAAAAATTAATCACGATTAATTGTGCTGTTAAACTATAATAGAATTAAATTTATTTAAATATTTTTGAATGTTTTCTACATTTTGAAATATTGATTTCAATGACAACACAGAATACAAAGTGTACAGTGCTCACTTATTTTTGATTACAAGTATTTGCACTGTAAAAAACAGAATAAATTGTTTTTTTCAATTCACCTAATAGAAGTACTGTAGTGCTATCTCTTTTTCATGAAAGTTGAACTTACAAATATCGCATTATGTACAAAAATAACTGGATTCAAAAATAAAACAATGTAAAACTTTACAGCTGACAAGTCCACTCAGTCTTACTTCAGCCAATCATTCAGACAAACAAGTTTTGTTGCAATTTGCAGTCAATAATGCTGCCCGCTTCTTGTTTACAATGTCACCTGAAAGTGAGAACAGGCATTCACTTTGTACTGTTGTATCCAGCATCACAAGATATTTATGTGCCAAATGCCCTAAAGATTTATTTGTCCCTTCATGCTTCAACCACAACCTAAAGCAGTGCGGACCGACACATGTTCACTTTCATCATCTGAGTCAGATGCCACCAGCAGAAGGTTGATTTTCTTTTTTGGTGGTTTGGATTCTGTAGTTTCCACATCTGAGTGTTTCTCTTTTAAGACTTCTAAAAACATGCTCCAAATCTCGGCCCTCTCGGAATTTGGAAGGCATTTCAGATTCTTAAACCTTGGTTTGAGTGATGTAGCTATTTTTAGAAATCTCACATTGGTACCTTCTTTGCGTTTTGTCAAAACTGCCGTGAAAGTGTTCATAATACGAACATGTGCTGGGTCATCATCTGAGACTGCTATAACATGAAATATATGGCAGAATGCAAGTAAAACAG
Source organism: Natator depressus (assembly GCF_965152275.1). Lineage (NCBI taxonomy): Eukaryota > Metazoa > Chordata > Testudines > Cheloniidae > Natator > Natator depressus. Next base: position 17,059,894 of record NC_134238.1, on the reverse strand, counting down.
AACAGGAGACATACAATTCTTCCCCAAGGCGTTCAGCCACAAATTTAATGAACACATTTTTTTAATGAGCCTCATCAGCATGGAAGCATGTCCTCTGGAATGGTGGCCAAAGCTGAAGGGGCATATCAATGTTTACCATATCTGGCACGTACATACCATGCAACATTGGCTACAAAAGTGCCATGCGACCTCCTGTTATCAAGAAGCAGGCAGCATTATCTCCCATAAATGTAAACAAACTTGTTTGTCTTAGCAATTGGCTGAACAAGAAGTAGGACAGAGTGGATTTGTAGGCTCTAAAGTTTTACATTGTTTTGTTTCTGAGTGCAGTTATGTAACCAAAAAAATTCTTCATTTGTAAATTACACTTTCACAATAAAGAGATTGCACTACAGTACTTGTATGAGGTGAACTGAGAAAATACTATTTCTTTTGTTTATCATTTTACAGTGCAAATATTTGTAATAAAAATAATGCTATAAAGTGAGCACTGTACACTTGGTATTCTGTGTTGTAATACAAACCAATATATTTGAAAATGTAGAAAACCATCCAAAAATATTTAATAAATTTCAGTTGGTATTCTATTGTTTAACAGTGAGATTAACCACAATAAAAAATTTTAATCACGATTAATTTTTTGAATTAATCGCGTGAGTTAACTGCGATTAATCAACAGCCCTAGTTAAGGGCTGTTACAAAGAGGGGATGCATTGTTCTCTATGTCCACTGAAGGTAGAACAAGAAAAATCAACTTAATCTGATGCATCTGTGAGTTAGTTTTTCCTAACATCTAACCTAACTATAATGATAATTAAGTACCAGAATAGGTTACCACTGGACATTGTGGTTCACTGGAGGTTTTTAAGAACAGGTGAGACTAATCGCCTGTAAGGGATGGTCTGAGTTCACTTGGTCCTGCCTCAGTGCAGGAAACTGGACTAGGTAACCACTTGCGGTCTTTTCCAGCCCTACAGTTCCATGATTCCAGGATTGTCTGTTATTGTTATTTGCTTTGAATAGTTATTTAATAATAAAGTCACCTTTCCCCCCCAATCACAGATTTAATTCACACTTTTGGCTACTCAACTGTCTTTCCTGCAGGGGAAATAATCTGTAGATCCTTAGGGCCTGTGGGTGACATGCTCAGATTGAAATGTGATTTCTGGATGGGCTGGGTGGTTTGTGATTTTAACACATTGTGCCACCTCTATTTAGACAAAAACATACCCAAGATAGAATTTGGTGGGTTAATACCTGGAGATTGATGCTTGCGGGTAAAGTTTTTGTTCATATTATAATGTATATTATTGAGTCCTTTTCCATTACTTTTCATCTACAGAGCTCAAAGCACTTTCCAAATAAATAGAGGCAAGCATCAATCTCCCCACTTTGCAGATGGAGGAATCAGAAGCACAGGGAGATCAAGTGACTTGTCTATGGGTGACACAGTATATCAAGTCCCACTGATTACCATTCCCATGCACCAACCACTGGCTGACAGGGATTGCCTCTCCTGAGCTAAACTTAAGCTCCCTGTCACTTTTTGTTTCTCTGAAAACAGGAAAATATTTTTTTGGACGTTGCCTCGGTGTGCTAGGAAATGATTGCATTTATTGAAACTGAAGTCACTTACAATTCACCTGCTTCTAGATTGTGCCTCAACTTGCAACCCAAATAAGATGCAACATGTTGTAGTGAAACTTTCAAGCAAAACCGGGCTGGTTTAGGAATCTGCACAGACATGTGAAATTTGTGGGTTTGCAGAGTTTTGACACATAAAGAGAAGAAATTCAGTAATCTTAACTGATTTTGAGATTGTGGGTTTGACTATAAAACCCTGCAAAACCTTATGAATTGAAATTGATTGAAAATCTGCAAAAACTGCTTTGATGAAACAACATTACCAACCAATATAAAATCAGCAGGTCTATTGTTGTTCATATCCATAGATTTTAAGGCCAGAATAGACCACTATGATGATCTAGTCTGATCTTCTGCATACCACAAGCTATAGCACTGCCCTGTATTAATTCCTGCTTCAAGTTCAGTTGAGGGATGATCTTGTTCCCATTGACTTCAGGAGGAAGTCTTATTGCTCCACAAGACTTCAATAAGAATGGAATCTGCCCCTGAGTACTGCAGTTACTTGTACTGCAGTATTGCCTAGTGGCCTCCACTGATGTTAGGGCTTTGTTGTATGAGGCACTGTATAAAGACATAGTGTGAAACAATCCCTGCCCCAAAGAGCTTTTAAAGGTGCTTACATAGTACAATGGATTTGTTTATATCGGTTAAAAAAAAGACAGGGTCAGAAGATGTTTTACGGTACATCTGATTAATTCAGATTACTGTTAAGTATGTAACTGACACTCTGAATACGTTTCCCAGACATGAAGAGGAGCTCTGGGTAAGCTTGAAACTTGTTTCTCTCACCAACAGAAGTTGGCCCAATAAAAGATATCTCACCCAACTTGTCTCTCTCTGTTCAATATTCATAGCCAAATTAAACGTTGGTTTTGCAGTATAGCCTAGTGGATCAAGACCTCATCTCGATCCCCAGTTCTGCCACTAGCCTGCTACATCACCTTGGGCAAGTCGCTTCATCTCCCTTTGTAATAAATTTGCTCATCTGTAAAATGAGGGGAATGGTACCGACCTCCTTTGTAAAACACTTTGAGATCTCTGGCTGAAAAGTGCTATGTAAGAGCTAGATATTATATTACATTAAAAATAATAAAAGTTAGTTAGCATTTAGTGCTATGATAGGTGTCAGATTGATAGCCCTGGAGAACGAAATCCTCATTTAGCTGTCATGCATTTACAGCCTGGGTTGCAGTGATACACATTTTCCTACATTGTGCCATCAATGTTACTCGCTTGGGACTGGCTTGGACCGCCTATTGGGATGAGTTGGAAGTTCAATTTCTGTTTTCATGTCCATTCAGGTTCATGGACTGTGGACTGAGTTTGCAACAAGTGTAAATTGCGACCGATAGCAATGGTGTTTTTTATGAAGGGCATCTACGCACGAGACTCAAACTGCAGGAAGAAAAAATGCAGTTACTGTTGACCTAAGATGGATTTGTATCTGAGGCAGAGAGATGAAAAGCTCCACACTTTATTATAGTCCTGTGAGCCATTTTATCCCATAATAGTATAGCAATCATGTCGTGGTCAATGTAGCCTACTCAATATCAATTACTTCATCATAATGAAATCAGAACTAGGGGTGCATCCAACTATACACTAGTAAAACACACAGTAGGGATAGAAAATGAAATTAGAGGCAATATTTTGGCCATGAGGCCTGTTTAGGTTGAGGTAGAGGAACCTAAGCCTGATCTAATCTGCCTCCATAACCCAAAGCAGGCTCAATGATGAGATATGACAGTTAATCTGGTTTTCTATTTCTGCAGTGTTATTTACTGAACCTTTTAGGTCTGATGTTAGGTGGTTTTCTTCACAAAAAATGGCCGTGAGCTTTGTTCCTGCCACATCAGTAGAATGATATTTGGGGAAGTGCTAAAAGCCATAAACCCATTAGCACCATGAATCAGTATTTCCCAGTGCAGTACTCGTTTGCCAGTAGGTATTTATTTACACAGATTTCTAAATTACAAAAGAGCCCTGTGCATGCTGACAATAACAAATTTGCAATAGTTCAAATAAATAAGAAAAATATGGTCATAATAATACCAGGTCAAATATATACAAAATAAAGACCTCTTAGTTTTATTCTCTACCCGTAGCTGCCCCATCTCTAAATGCCTGAGAGAAAAGAAGTATGGAGACATAATGAGATGAGTGCATTCATAGACCATAGTATCCCCATAGAGGAAGCACAATACAACTTTCTAAACCAAGGATTTTAACAAGAAACCAAATCTACCTCCAGATCCATATAGTATCAAACATAGGTGGGATTTAGAACCCACCTGATTCTGCACCTAAATTTTATTCCAGCACATTATCTGTATAATGGCTCAAACCAGCACCTTGGTTCAGACGACTCCATAAGTGTCCAAAATCAGGATGAGAATGTAATGTCTTAGGCCCATTGCTAAAAATAACTCTGTCTTCAGAGCACTGCACAGACATTCACTAATACCTTCAATGAAACACTCCTATAAGGCAAGTATGCATAAGTATTCCTTATGGGAAACGGAGGCACTAATAAATGTCTTCCCCAAGACAATGCACTGGCTTTCTACTGACTTCAGAGCAAGATTAGAACTCTTCTGGCTCCCAGGCCTGTTTTTTAACCACTAGACTATGCCCTGAGGTTAGATTAGATTATCTAGAAAGGGGAGTTACAAAAATGCCCCTTATTATATTACAAGTGGCTTAAACTTAAGCTGGTAGCTGGAGAGAAAATAGTGCTTGAGGCCCATTCCCCTTCTATAAACATGCTTTGCATTCCCTCCTGTAGTTTCATTATTAATAAAGTTTATTAATTTTTAGTTCCAAGCACAGTAGGTTCTCCAAGGGGAGCAAGAGCAACTCTGACATCTTGGCTCAGTGGTTTGCCAACTTCAGACACAGCAGGAATTGGCCTTTCATTTCAGTCAGCACCAATGTCTTTAGAGCTCTCAGCTCCTCCAAGGTCACTCGTCTTTTTGCAGTCACATTGTTTTGCCTCATTTTTCCTTTCACAGTATTAATTCAGATTATTTGCAGGATCTCATGTAAACAACTGCAATTATGCCTTAATTAGACTTCTCATGAAATTTGGCAAGAGGCATTGATTTTATAAACCACGTGGGGTTTTTACATTCATTTTCTTTGGATTTTATTGCTTATGCTTTCCTTGCTCACAGTTTCTTCTCTTCCATGGGAAACCATTTTAATACCTGTTGTAAAGAGCAGAATGATGGTGGCAAAGGTTTTTCCCCCTATGTTTGAAGCGCGTAAAGAGAACAAATATCCCTGTATTTAAATGTGGTTTGGAATCCTACTTCAAGGCTGAAGCCTGACCTGCAGGGTTTCAAATATTGAATAATATTCTCTCTCTGGGACTAAATCCCTACTTGATGCAGCAAAAATGCGAGTGATTCTGCACTCTGTAGTGCAATATATAATAAAGCTGGGCTAATCCAAATCTGAACTGGCAAGCCTACCTGACAATTAGGTTTGCCTTTAACAAGTACATTTAAAAGGTCACCAGGGTCCTGACGCAAGAAAGAAAGAGAGATCTTTTAACTTTAGGCATGCGCTAAAGTTCCTCTGGGAGAACTAAGCATGTACTTCATAGCTTTCCTCACTCTGGGCTCAGTTTTGCAGCTGCATATACCTGGGGAGGAGGAATTGGAGTGACACAGAATGACTAGAGAAACAGAAAAACTAGGGGGGAAATATAGGTCTGGAGAAGGAGAAAGATCAGAGAGGGTAAGAATTTGGGAAGCTTATTTATCAGAATAGATTTTGCTGAGCTTAGCAGGGAGAGCAAGTAGGATTTTTGTTGGTTGTTGTGTTGTTCGTTTTGGTAGAAAACAGAGTTACAAAAGGTGTCTAAAGGGGAGAAGAGAAACTGTGTGAATGAATCCTCACTTTTAGGTCCAAAGCCAGTAGTAAATTAAACTTATCACACCCCACGGCTGTTCAGAAGTCTACCTCAAATGAGTTTGGTGGATTTTGTTCAGCCCCCAGCAGACTAGTCAGCATCACAGAAAGCACCATCACATCTTGGGACAGGTGCTGGAAATCCAGGAAAGGCCATGTGTGATGAATCATCCAAGCCATGACTGGCAACAGAGGGCAGTGTGGCAAATCAGATAATTCTGCTGCTGCTCTTTCCCCCCTGTTCCTGGGTATTCTGGGACAAAACAGGAGGAGTAAGTGACAAAGGCCAGGTGTGTGGGAGGACCATGACAGTGAAAGCAGTTGGAGAGGGTATGGGACCCACTAGGTGATCATGATCTGACAGAATTCAAGAGCTTAAGGAAAGGAGGACATGAGAAGAGCAAAACAAGGACACTGGACTTCAGAAAGGCAGATTTCAGCCAACTCAGAGAATTAGTAGGTGAGGTCCCATGGAAAGACCAATTAGGAGGAAAAGGAGTCAAAGGGGGCTGGCAGTTCTTGAAAGATGTAATACTAGAGGCCCAACATCAAGCTATTCTGATGCAAAGGAAATATAAGAAGAGCAACAGGAGGCCAATGTGGTGACACAAGGAGCATTTTAAGCTATCTAACCCAAAAGGGATACATATAGGAAATGGAAGGAAGGGCATGTCACCAAGGAAGTATACATGGGGATAGCACGAGTGCGTAGGGACAAAATCAGGAAAGCCAAGACAAATAATGAGTTATAGCTGGCAAGAAATATTAGAGACAACAAGAAGGAGTTCTACAAATATGTCAGACAAAAAAGAAAGATCAAGGACGGTGTCAGTCTGCTGCTCAATAGAGAAGGTGAGCTGGTAAGGGAAGATGATAGAAAGGCAAAGCTGCTCAGTGCCAACTTTGCTTCAGTCTTCTGACAAAAAACAACATGCAACTGGATGACTAGCGAAGTTACCATAGATGATAAAGGGGAAGGGATGCAGTTAAGGATAAGTAAAGAGCACTTCAGAGATCTTCTGACTAATTTGAATGAATTCAAGTCAGCAGGGCCAGATGCTGTTCACACCAGTGTGCTGAAGGTATTAGCTGAAGAAATCTCGGTGCCACTGGGAAGAATATTTGCAAACTCATGGATGACAGGAGAGGTCCCAGAAAACTGCAGAAGGGCTAACGTTGTACTCATCTCTAGAAAGGGGGGGAAAGGAGGAGCTGGAGAACTATAGACCAGTCAACCTGACCTTGATACCTGGAAGGCTGCTAGAACAATGTATAAAGCTGCTAAGAAGGATCTGGGAGTTGTAGTGGATCACAACCTCAATATGAGTCAACAATGCAGGGAAAAAAAGCAAATGCAATGTTGGGTTCATTGACAGAGGCATAGCATGCAAGTCATGGGAGATGACAGTACCGCTCTACTCAGTGCTGGTTAGGCAGGGAGTAGTGTGTCCAATTTTGGTCACCAGTGTAGAGAAAGGATGTAGAGAAACTCAGAAGGCTCCAGAGGCGAGCAACAAAGATGATCAAAGGGATGGAATGCAAACCACATGAGCAAAGGCTGAAGTTTAGTTGTTTAGTTTAGTTGAAAAGAGAAGATTCAGAGGGGACATGACAGTGGTCTTCAAATACTTGAAAGGCTGCCATAAAACAGATGGAGAAAAGTTGGTCTCTCTTGCCACAGAGGGCAGGACAAGAGGCAATGGGTTCAAGCTACAGCACAACAGATTTAGATTAAATCTCAGGAAAAACTTGCTCACTTTAAGAACAGTAGGATGATGGAACAAACTGCTTAGGGAAGTCATGGAAGCTCCTTCACTGGAGGTTTTCAAAAGGAGGCTGGAGAGCCGTCTGTCTTGGATGGTTTAGACACAACAAATAGCGTATCTTGGCAGAGAGTTAGACCAGATGACCCTTGCAGGCCCTTCTAACTCTATTTTTCTAGAGCTGACATGCCTACAATGGTGCACCTGGCACACAACCAGTGACTGTCAAGACAAGGGTTGGTACCGTGGCATGCTGGAGTCCCCACAAAACCTAGGTATTTTCAAACCTAACAAAGTCACTCCAAGTCTGGCTTGAGCTACATTGGGGAATTTTTCACTGCTATTGTTCTGTACATCAGCAGGGGATTTCCAAGATTTGCACAACTCCACGTGACAGATGTTATGCAAATTATTTAATGGACAGTTTGCATTCATTCAAATAATTGACATGTGATCATAACAATCTTACAGTCAATACACCCATCCTCAAGCAGTGGAGGACACAGGACATGAAGATTTGGTACCTATGAGCCTGGGAGAGGGTGGGTGGCTGTATAGGGGTTTGAGGTAGGGAGTTTGCTGGGTGGGTTGCAAGGGGTTTGAGTCTGAGTGCTGTTGGGAGTGAGTGGGTAGGAAGGTGGGTGCTGCGGTAGAAGTCCTTGATGTCAGGCTTGGCAGAGAGCTGGGTTTCCTGGGAGTGCTGAGACATGGGTGGGTAGTGTTTGGGGGAGTGGTGGTTGGGGTCTCTGGAGAGCAGAGGTCTGGGATCTGGCTAAGGTGTCTCTGATGGGAAGCTGTCTGGACAAAGGGGACTCTAAGGTAAGGGGATCTGGCTTTGAGATCTTTGAGAGCCTGTGATCCAGCTAGCAGAAGAAGCCGGGCTCCATGACAGCATCTAGTGGCCAGAAGGAAGAACTACAAACACGGCTCACAGCTCTCCCCATGACATGACACTCAAGCTGTGGACAGATGGCACTGGAGCTGTCAGATGCCCAAGAGTCATAGGTGATGCTGGACAGTTAGCAGCCCTGGATTTCACTCTCCAGGGTTGTCAGTCTAGCCCCTTTAATGAGCACTAAATTCACATAGTTTGTGAGTCTGTTAGGGGCCCCTTTGTACTGTTAAGTATTTTTTGTATTACGGCAGCACCTAGAAATCTCCTAGCAGAGACCAGGGCCCCATCATGCTAGGCACTGTACTGAGGTGAAGTGACAGTCCCAAATGCAAAGATGCTTTTAATCCAGAGCATCATACAGAATCAGAGGCACCGTAGCAGCTCCTACCCCTGGCGTATTTGGCAAATGCCAACAGTGACCTTTCCAGAATCACAGAAGTGAAAAGCGTGTCACTTCTGCCTCCGTATCTCTCCTGATACAAGAATGGGCAGCATCATAAATACGGCTGTGCCTAAATATTCACAAACCAGCCTCAAAAATATTTTCTCTAAGCTACTTGGAATGGAAACTAAAATGTTTATGTATGAAACCATTTATTACTTGCAACATTAATTTCCCAAAGAGTCCTGTTTTCTTTTAAAAAAAGTAACATCTGAGACAGCTTTAGTAGAAAGGCCTATGTGTTCTGTTGCTTCTTGCTAACAATCCGAAACAAGTGCCAAATACACAAGTTATTCCTGGTTCAACATATCATTTCATTTGCAATGGCAGTTTTATTATTGCTTGAAAATCATAAATTCCTGTGTAAGGTGGAAACGACTTGTTAAGCCCTGATATTGCCTTTTCTGAATGCAAAGCCAACATCTCTCTGATGTGCAGTATATTGGTAAGCAATGCTTTGCTCTGTAATGATGAGAGCATACAGAGCTGACCACTGAAAGGTGAAATGCTCAGGCCCAGCTTTCAGACTGAAACCAAATATACCTATAAACCTAGACCCTTTGGGCCAGACTCAGAGACATTAGTGCAACACTGAAATCAGCCCCTCTGAGTGAAATTCAGATACCCACACTCTGCATAATGCTCAAGTAATTGGGCCTTGTGTCAGGTACTGTGCAGGAGACAGGAATGGACAAGCCCTTCTGTAACCACAATGCAGATACTTTGATGTCACTGAATCCATAAGAGAAATATTAACAAGTGAGACTCTCCTCTGCTATTTGTGGATTTTAAAAGATTGTCGCTTTTTGTAAGAGCAGTAGTTTTGCTCCAGGGTCTTCAGCCAACATTTTCCCTCCTCACGCAGTTATGCAGTCTGCTGTGCACCATTAACCCATCTGCCTTCTGTCCTCTATCCCAAATGGCTGTATTTCAGTGGTACCATATGTCCAGTCTATGGGGCCAACTTCTGTTCTCAGATACACATGTCCAGCTCCTATTGACTTCCATGGACATTGCACTTCTATATGGAAGTGCAAAACTTGGCCCCCAAGTTGTGAAGCACTCTGGGATGCTAAAGGATGGAAAATCGGAGTAATAGCAGAACAGTTCAATTGTTTTATATTCAGTCATCATTTCCTGGTCTATCATTTTTGGATTAGAAAAGCGGGGGTATGCACAAACACTCCATAGCTGCATGCAGAGTCACTCACCAATACAAAGATGGGGCCCAAATTTTCAAAGCGTGCAATTCTCAAAGGCACTGAGCAGCCAGAATGTTCAATGAACGGGAGGCGCAAGTGCTCAGCACCTTCTATATAGGGCCCCAATTCACCAAAACACTTGAACATATGCTTAAGTTCAAGCACATATCTACGTCTATGCTTGTCAAGCAAAGCACTTAAACACAAGGCGGGGGTAACATTTCAAATGTCATTAAGTGCCATAGGCACTTTGATTATCAGTGAGACTCCTAAGGAACTTGATAATTTTACCCAGGAAGCCTAAATATAGATTTAGAAGCCTAATTTTAGGCTTCTGGTTTGGAAATTTTGGCCTTAGCCTTTTATGGTAGAATATCGGTTCTCACAAGTACGTATTCAGGAAATACAAATTAAGACGAGTTCACAGGGGTTAATCAACAGCAGCCTCTTCTTCCAAGCCTGTTTGCATGAGGCTAAATGAATGTTCCCAAAAAGGCTTGCTGGACTTAAGAGGTTGCGGGTCCCAGAAAGGCTTGTGGGACTTAAGAGGTTGCGGGGGGGCATTGTCAAGTTCTTGGTGAACAGGAAGGCATCTGTTTTCCTGGATTCGCTGAGCTTCACAGAATGTTGCAGCAGTCCAGCGTATTGGCAGGAAGTGACCATAGACAGGACAGGTAGCCATGTGTTGGTGTTGACTTAAGGGTCCCCATGATGCACCACATCACTGTATTCAGCTGGGTATCCACAAGTCGTGTGTGGCTGCAGGCTGCATCTGCTCCATACCGGTGCACAATATTCAGCGACTGAATATACAAGTGCTATTGCAGATGTTTGCAACACTGATGCTGATGCACCCCAGGTTGTACCTGCTAGTTTATGGACTATGTTGGCTCTCATTTTTATCTTTGCAGCTACCTTCTCAAGATGACCATGGAAGGAGAGGGTGCAGTTGAGTTTCACTCTGAGATATGTTGGAGTGTAATTGTGTTGCACATTTTTAACACAGAAAGCGACGTTCAGTGTGTTTTTGGCACTCAGTCTTTTCAATGAGTTTCAGTCACCAAGTTGTATCAAAATGGCTGCGGTCTCTTATTATTCTCAATGGGGCTGAGGGCCCCCTAAGCTGCCCTCAATTAAGATGCCTTCTTTCAAAGTGGCCACAGCTTCCCATTGTTGCCAGTGGGAGTGCAGTTAGTTGCTCTCAGAAATGGTGGACCCTGATGATGTAAGCAAAATAAGGCTCCTAATGTCTAAAGTAGGATAACCAAAAATGAGGCACCTAAAACAGTGACCACTTTTGGCCTTAGTGATTTCCTCAAGATCATGCAGAAAGTGCAGCCACATATTCAGGCACAGACTCCAGATTTCCAGACTGCCAGTCTTGTACGCTCACCAGTAGACCATGCTGCCAGTCAAAGCTGCAACATTTCTCATTCTTAATAATCTTAACTATTAACACAGAGAACAAGACCATCTACTCACAGTTAATTGCTTCGCAAAGTAGTCTTCAACATAAAAACTGGTTTCTCCTTTGTCTGTTAAAGCAAACTGATGCATGCAAAATTCACCATCAACCGTTTTCTTTTGGCAATGAGAAAAGGGTCATAATGCAAGTGAACCTGAGAGCATTTTCCCAATCATGTGTCCTCTCATTTGTCAAGAGGGAATACTTACTTTGCTGATTAACATGAATGTATTTTAAGTTCACAGTTGCAAAGCAAAACTGAGCTTCCCTGAGAGATGAAGGAAAACTATTAGAACGCGCTTATAAATAAGGGATGGAGCAGTTTACAGTCCGCTGTGCTAATGAGGTACTTGGCTAGTGAAAGTGCATGATTGTGCTTATAAATCATTTGTTTCTGTGACAGAGGATATAGCAATTTACATAGCAGCAAACATTAAAACTGTAAACAGCCCCATTTCAGCATTTTAACTCAAGAGTTTCACGAGCTATGCAATCCCGAGTGACGATAAATGTTAGCAGCACAGTAAGGAGCAGATTATACTTTTCATTTTGTGCCAAGACATTTGCGTGTCAGAAGCTTGTAGATTTTTGACACTACAACACCAAGGGTTCTGTAACCTGCTTCATATTAAATGAACATACCAATTAAACTAAATAGCAGCCTAGCAAGTCTGTAATTTGTAATTTAGGATCTCTTCAGAGAGAAGACAGGGTAGGTCAATAAACAATGGAAGGGCCACAGCTCAGCCACCTCCAGTTCATTTGTCAACCCCATAATGAGCAGTATAGAACCTGAGATGGGTTAAAAAAAAAGATTTTTTAAAAAAATCAGCTATGTTATTAGAAATGACAGCTTTCCTAATCACTTGGCACGATCATTATGAGAATCTGTCTGTACAATTTATGAAATCTTGTTGTTATGAAATTGCTGTATCACAGAATGCCTCAATGTTTAATGAGTCAGCCATGAATTGATAGGTGCTATAGCACATCCCTCCCTGACTAGGGACACTGGTGGGTCGTTAAATCTTAACGGTCATCTATTCAGGCAGAAACACCTGGGGAGAATGCCTTATCTGAAGCTAGCAGAATTAGTTCTTCAAACTTCTCTGCAGGGGAGAGTGGAAAATTCCCAGACAATGCTGCAGCTCGCTCCAACCAAGGGAAACCTAAAGCACAGCAGCCCCAAACACAGCTACCTGGTGAGTGTCCAGCCAGGACTACCAGGGCTGTGCATGAGACACATACACTAAGGACAGGGCTGAGCCACAGTCCCTGATCTGAACAACCCTAATGCACCTGCCTACAAGGCAGAGCCCCAAGGGGACAAAGCTAGCTTGAGGCTGCGGCCAGAACCCAAGCTTCCGGCTTCACAAGATGTGCTTGTGGAAAAGCGGGGGAATGCTGCTTTGTTGAGGAGCAGTAAGGGGTGTTGCAGAGAGCATTGACCCCATGGGCCCCGAACCACCCTTCCCTGCACTAGTAGGAAACCTCACTTTCTACTAGCCTATTGCTGCTCTGTTCTGCTGGCACCATTCATGACTTAGGCAAGGAGTTTGCTCTGTGTTTCTCTGTGCTTTAGCTAATAGAGCTAAGTAACATCCAAGCCCAAAACAAAAACTTGTGCGATTTCAGGTTTTGGCCCCAAAAAATGTCAGGCTGAGGTGAACCTGGAAGAAAACTCTTAAGGTCCAGGTTCTGCTCCTCCTTAACATTATTCATCCTTTAGCCTTTCCTGGGCCTTTCCTTTCCTGAGATCTTCTTTCTGGATTCTTGGCTGGACCAGCAGTTCTACAGTTTGCCTATTGGGAAAATGTTTAACAAGACCACTTAACTTCCTGGGTTAGTTCTGAGATGTCATTCATGGTTATTTTGCAAAGCTGTCTGTGATCCTTAGATGATAGGCACTAGACAAATGCCAAGAATAACATCCTTTATTACCCTTAATGCCAACTGCCTTTCATTACTAGGTCTGGCATTTTCCAAAGCATTCAATATTGGCCTAACTCTGCTCCGATTGAAGTCAAATGTAAAGCTCCTATTGACTTCAAATCGGAGCAAAGCTAGGCCAATCCCAAAATCTTTTCAAAAGTCTCCTCCTAAATAAGTATTTGCAATCAGATAACCTCAGTAGTTACAGCATTCATGGTATTTCTTACCATCAGAACTCAGAAGTTGAAGGCAATTCTGCAGCTAGTCAAGTAACCACATGCATTTATTTTGCATAAGTCTGGAATGTTTTGAAGACTCACAACTGTGTTTTGTCTCAAAGGGAAGTAGTTTGAAGCAGCTGCTTCAGAAGCAACTGAATATTCTGAAGCCATTCCCAAAGCTATTGTGAAAGCACAGCATTGGCTAGTGTGTTTTAATCAGTAGTGGAAATTAATCACAGGAAAATGCAAGGAAGAGTATGTTTCCAATAAGGGGCCATTTCTATTCTTCTAAGCAGAACACAGTTTGAAATTCCATATCAAATACCGCACAGAAGAGGCATAATCATGAGCTCCTGTTAAATCAGAATACAGTTTTGCATTCTAGTCATGCAAGCTTTGGACCACATTTATCTCCTTGGTCAACAAAAAGAAAATGTAATGATTGCAAGTAATAATTTTCAACTACACATTATTGAAATTCATGCACTGCAGCTGTTTGCTCTGGATTCTACACAGAAATATGAGAATGATCTTTTAACACTGGAAACCATTGCACAAGTCACCTTGTCATTGCAGTTAATTTATGTTTGAAAGGATTACGTGACACCAACATGCAGACTAAAGCAATTACTTCCAGACAGAAGCAAGGATGGTGCTTCTCTCACTAGTCTACAGAAAAGATTTTTGTTCAGTGACATTTTTCTGTTGGCCTTAAATACTGTAGCTGAAAATGCCTTTCTTTGTATCTCTATAAAATAATCATCAGAACCAATTATGTATTCCAAGGGAGTCACGGACGGCCTCTAAGGTATGAGAGTAAAAGCCAGTGGGTGTTACATTCTTGCAGGCTGATGCTGTCTTCTGCAAAGGCTGCCGTGTGGTAGTGGCGATGCTAAATAATAAAGTAAGAATGCAGTCCTCAGAACACAGGATGCCTTTTCCTCTCAGTCAGTTTAATATAGCCCTGACATCCCCAAAGAGAGGATTCTTATTTATCAACAGAACAGGCATCACATGCTTCTACATAATACCCTGTCCTTGTATCTCAGTACTGCCCTGCAGAAACCATTTGTAGCAGTGAGTGGGTGGTCTGGTCTCTATATTGCCAACAAAGGCCAAACAGTCATTTGCAAGAGTGACTTTGGAGATACCAACACCTGTTCAGTAGGGACTGGTCTGGGTCCCCCAGCTCATTAACAACTCTTGTTCACTACTATTGTGGGAGGGATTTTAAACCTCAAGGTGAAGTGCATTCCACTATCAGTTCCCTCAAGATGTCTTTTTATTTTAAAGGAATGTAATCATAAGGAATACAAATAGTAACTATTGAGAAGAACTTCTGTCTTCAGCCTTAGACAGGAGCCATAACTCATCTCTCATGTGTCTCTGAGCCAAGCACAAAAGTAGACAAATTGTTATTGATCTCTTGATAGTGAAGAATGTGAACACCTGTATCTGTCCTATCTTTATCTTGTTTTAGACTGTTGTTCATTCACTGTTACTTGAATTACAGCTACATTATTCCTCACTTACTCCCAGTCTGGTGTTATGTTCTTTACATTTACCTGGTGAGCCATTTCTTTTCTTTAAGATTAAGTTCAGCTGAGTCAGAAAAATGATGCTGAAATTCTAAGGGAAAGAAAACTAGGGACAGCAGTTATTTCTTCAGGGTTTTATATCCTTGTTCACACAAAGTTCTTGTGTTCAAAGAAGGGGTGTATAAAACATACAGATAGAAAATGCTGTAATCACACCTATTTATAGATTCCAAGGCCAGATGGGACCATTGTGGTCATCTAGTCTAACAGGCCATAGAACTACCCCCAAAATAATTTCTAGCAAACACCTTTTAGAAAAATATCCAATTTTGATTAAAAAATTTCCCATGATGGAGAATCCACCATGACCCTTGGTAAATTGTTTCAATAGTTAATTACCCACTCTACTAAAAATGTACACCTTTATTTCTAATCAATTTGTCTAGCTTCAACTTCCAGCCATTGGATCATTTTATATCTTTCTTTGCTAGATTGAAGAGCACATTATCAAATATTTATTCCCCACCCAGATAACTTATAGACTGTGATCAAGTCACCCCTTAACCTTCTTTTCATTAAGCTAAATAGATTGAGTTCCTTAACTCTATCACTATAATGCTTTGCCCCCTGCAGAAGCCCTTCTGTGAGGCTTCTGGTGTTAGGGCCTGGAGAGGGGTTGGGAAACTAACTAGGTTCCTCCATGCACTCCCACCCGCCTCCCCTTCAGACCCACAGGGAAAGCCTGTACAAGCTAATACAGTTTGAGATTGTATTAAACTAGACAGATTTCAACCTCTATGAACTATGTTGTCTAGGGCAACGGTTCTCAAACTGGGGTCCGCAGACCCTAGGAAGGTCCTTAAAGACTGCACACGGGGTTCACAAAATATTACAAAAAAAGTCTTATCACATGTCTGCATTGCCTAATGATTAAAACCGACAAATCTACTATTTTTG
Organism: Natator depressus; assembly: GCF_965152275.1. NCBI lineage: Eukaryota > Metazoa > Chordata > Testudines > Cheloniidae > Natator > Natator depressus. The sequence goes on along the minus strand of NC_134238.1, from coordinate 17,043,917 downwards.
TTTACACAATATATTCCATGGTGTATGAACACCACCATAATATTCATATTGCATAAGCATCAACATAAAAAAATCTCATGGCTTTGAGAAAGCAAATCAAAGTGATGTCCTTTTTTTTTTATGACAGCTGTTTTTAGTGGGTGGAAGTAGAATATATTTTTACAGTGGGTGAGCAAATTATATAGAAAATTGATACTTTTTTAAATGTCCTCATACTTGTATTGCTAGTCGTGTTGAAGCCATGGACAAAGCAGAGTGAAGTACTAAGAAACAAATGAAGAACAGAAAATCTGACCAAAGTTATATTGTTTTTATGGAATTTAGTGATGGACGACTGCAATGTGTTGTATGCTTACAAATCCTATCAAACGAAGCAGTGAAACCTGCAAAGTTGAAACGACATCTCACAACAAGGCAGCTGGAGTATAAAGATAAATCCAGAGACTTTTTTCAACAAAAGAAAGAATACAATCAACAGAAAACTCAAACAACAAATGTAACATCGGTTCTGGAAAGCCTCCGAAAGCATCTTTCGTAACAGTGCTTTGGATTGCAAAGAGTAAAAAAGCCCATACCATTGGAGAAGAACTGATTTTTCCAGCTGCTGTGGAAATGTGCAAGGAGATGGTTAAGTGAAGATGCAGTGAAGAAACGTAAGGTCATACCACTTTCTTACAACAGTAAGAGAACTGAAGAGATTTCAAATGATGTAAAATGCCAACCAATGTGAATAGTTTGAAATGCAGCTTGATCAGACACCTGATGTTGGTAATGCAGCACAATTATTAGTTTTTGTTTGTTATATTTGGCTGGGGGAAATTTTGGAAGAGTTTGGGTTTTTTCCCCCCAGGAGTTACCAGAACGGACGATACATCAGGAAATATTCAAATTACTGGATGATTTCATGAAAGCTGAATTGGGAGAAGTGTATTGCTGTTTTCATGGACAGAGCTGCCGCTATAACAGGCAATAGGAGGAGTGGAGTTTTAGCAAGAATACAAGCCATAAACCCCCAGGTTATTGGAACACACTGTATGTTGTATCACTAGGCCCTTGCATCAAAGAAAATGGAACCTGAATTACATGATGTGCTAAATGCAGCTGTGATAGTTAATTGTGTAAGATCCTGGCCTTTGAAGTCCTGCCATTTTGCAAAGCTGTGTTTAGAAATGGTTGCAGGACACAAGAAGTTATTGTTTCATATGGAAGTGCATTGGCTATCTTGAGGCAAAATGTTGGAAAGAGTTTTTGAGCTTTGGAAAGAGCTTCTGGGATTTCTTTCTGTACATAATCCCAAGATCACCATAAACTTTTCTGATTCAATATGGATCATGAAGCTTGCATACCTCACAGACATTTTTAACTTGTTGAATGCGCTGAACTTGTCCGCACAAGGGGGTGATAACACCATACTTGAGGTGAGTGATAAGATTGCAGCATTTCAGAAGAAAGTAGAGATTTGGAAAACTAGACTGAGCGGCAGAATCTCAGATATGTTTCTGCTACTGACAGAATTTCTGGATACTAACAGCACGGATACTGACTGTGAGGGAGATAGGATCATTGATTATCTTTCAGCTTTGGCAGAGTATATTTTTAAAAAAGAAAAGGAGGACTTGTGGCACCTTAGAGACTAACAAATTTATTTGAGCATAAACTTTCGTGAGCTACAGCTCACTTCATCGGATGCATCTGATGAAGTGAGCTATAGCTCACAAAAGCTTATGCTCAAATAAATTTGTTAGTCTCTAAGGTGTCACAAGTCCTCCTTTTCTTTTTGCGGCTACAGACTAACACAGCTACTACTCTGAAACCTATATTTTTAAAGTAAACTCTGAAGTAAACATGGATGAATATGATTGGGTTTGGGATCTGTTTTGCTATGTCATCTTGCCGCTTGAGTGGAAAAGTGGAACAGGAGCTGTTCCAACTATCTTGTGACCACACACTGAAAATTTAGTTTCAGGAACACACACCTTGCCAGTTTTGGCCAACTGTTGCTGCAGAATACCCAGTTTTAGTTACAGAAGCAATGAAAGTGTTGCTACCTTTCCCAACAACAGAAATATGTGAAGCATCATTCTCTACCATGACAGCTATGAACACAAAGTTCAGACAAAGGAGAATCATAGAATCATAGAATATCAGGGTTGGAAGGGACCTCAGGAGGTCATAGGTCCAACCCCTGCTCAAAGCAGGACCAATCCCCAACTAAATCATCCCAGCCAGGACTTTGTCAAGCCTGACCTTAAAAACTTCTAAGGAAGGAGATTCCACCACCTCCCTAGGTAACGCATTCCAGTGCTTCACCACCCTCCTAGTGAAAAAGTTTCTCCTAATACCTAAACCTCCCCCACTGCAACTTGAGACCATTACTCCTTGTTCTGTCATCTGCTACCACTGAGAACAGTCTAGATCCATCCTCTTTGGAACCCCCTCTCAGGTAGTTGAAAGCAGCTATCAAATCCCCTCTCATTCTTCTCTTCCGCAGACTAAACAAACCAGTTCCCTCAGCCTCTACTCATAAGTCATGTGTTCCAGTCCCCTAATCATTTTTGTTGCCCTCCGCTGGACTCTTTCCAATTTTCCCACATCCTTCTTGTAGTGTGGGGCCCAAAACTGGACACAGTACTCCAGATGAGGCCTCACCAATGTCAAATAGAGGGAAAATACAGGGGGGAGGGATAGCTCAGTGGGGGGGGAGGGATAGCTCAGTGGTTTGAGCATTGGCCTGCTAAACCCAGGGTTATGAGTTCAATCCTTAAGGGGGCCATTTAGGGATCTGTGGCAAAAATTGGGGATTGGTCCTGCTTTGAGCAGGGGGTTGGACTAGATGACCTCCTGAGGTCCCTTCCAACCCTGATATTCTATGAAACGATCACGTCCCTCAATCTGCTGGTAATGCCCCTACTTATACAGCCCAAAATGCCATTGGCTTTCTTGGCAACAAGGGCACACTGTTGACTCATATGCAGCTTCTCGTCCACTGTAACCCCTAGGACCTTTTCTGCAGAACTGCTGCCGAGCCATTCGGTCCCTAGTCTCTAGCGGTGCATGGGATTCTTCTGTCCTAAGTGCAGGACTCTGCACTTGTCCTTGTTGAACCTCATCAGATTTCTTTTGGCCCAATCCTCTAATTTGTCTAGGTCCCTCTGTATCCTATCCCTGCTCTCCAGCATATCTACCTCTCCTCCCAGTTTAGTGTCATCTGCAAACTTGCTGAGGGTGCAATCCACACCATCCTCCAGATCATTAATGAAGATATTGAACAAAACCGGCCTGAGGACCGACCCTTGGGGAACTCCACTTGATACCGGCTACCAACTAGACATGGAGCCATTGATCACTACCAGTTGAGCCCAACAATCTAGCCAACTTTCTATCCACCTTATAGTCCATTCATCCAGCCCATACTTCTTTAACTTGCTGGCAAGAATACTGTGGGAGACCGTGTCAAAAGCTTTGCTAAAGTCAAGGAACAACACATCCACTGCTTTCCCCTCATCCACAGAGCCAGTTATCTCGTCATAGAAGGCAATTAGATTGGTCAGGTATGACTTGCCCTTGGTGAATCCATGCTGACTATTCCTGATCACTTTCCTCTCCTCTAAGTGCTTCAGAATTGATTCCTTGAGGACCTTCTCCATGATTTTTCCAGGGACTGAGATGAGGCTGACTGGCCTGTAGTTCCCAGGATCCTCCTTCTTCTCTTTTTTAAAGATGGGCACTACATTAGCCTTTTTCCAATCATCCGGGACTTCCCCCGATCGCCATGAGTTTTCAAAGATAATGGCTCTGCAATCACATCCGCCAACTCCTTTAGCACTCTCAGATGCAGTGCATCTGGCCCCATGGACTTGTGCTCGTCCAGCTTTTCTAAATAGTCCTGAACCACAGCACATGCTGTGCTGCCCAGTGCAGCAGTCTGGGAGCAGACCTTGTTCGTGAAGACAGAGGCAAAAAAAGCATTGAGTACATTAGCTTTTTCCACATCCTCTGTCACTAGGTTGCCTCCCTCATTCAGTAAGGGGCCCACACTTTCCTTGACTTTCTTCTTGTTGCTAACATACCTGAAGAAACCATTCTTGTTACTCTTAACATCTCTTGCTAGCTGCAACTCCAGGTGTGATTTGGCCTTCCTGTTTTCACTCCTGCATGCCCGAGCAATATTTTTATACTTTTCCCTGGTCATTTGTCCAATCTTCCACTTCTTGTAAGCTTCTTTTTTGCGTTTAAGATCAGCAAGGATTTCACTGTTAAGCCAAGCTGGTCGCCTGCCAAGCTGGTCGCCTATTCTTTCTACACATCGGGATGGTTTGTCCCTGTAACCTCAGTAAGGATTCTTTAAAATACAGCCAGCTCTCCTGGACTCCTTTCCCCCTCATGTTATTCTCCCAGGGGATCCTGCCCATCAGTTCCCTGAGGTTGTCAAAGTCTGCTTTTCTGAAGTCCGGGCCTGTATTCTGCTGCTCTCCTTTCTTCCTTGTGTCAGGTTCCTGAACTCAACCATCTCATGGTCACTGCTTCCCAGGTTCCCATCCACAGGACTGGAAGTGGAGAATGATTTATGAGTTTGTTTGTCAACCATCACACCAACGATAGGTAGACTGCAATAAGAAGCAAGTACACCCATCTCACTGGTCTCTGTACTCACTCTTATATTTTTTTTCTTAAAGCATTACTAGGAGTATGTGTTTATAATGAAGTATATACTTTGATCAATCAGTTCCTCAGCTGGGTGTCTGTGATTAACATTGTGTTTGAAAAAGGGTCCATCAACAAAAAAAGTTTGAGAACCTCTGGTCTAGGGGACAGAGTGAGCCAGGGGAACTGGGCAGCAGAGTATAGCAAAGGGTACACATTCATATGTTCTTGGCTCCCTGCATATATTTAAGATAAGCCTTGCCAGACAAGTTGTCCAAAAGGTAAAGTACACTCAGTAATGAAAATGTGCACCTTATTTCTAGCCTGAATTTGTCTAGCGTCATCTTCCAATCAATGAATCTCATTATTATGCCTTTTTTCCCCACTTGTACAGCATTATCACCAAAAAACATCTAAGACTGACGATGACTACCAAATTCATGGCCACGAAAAACATCACAGACTGCGAAATCTAATCTCCCCCAGTGAAATCTGGTCTTTCATGTTCTTTTACCCTATACTATATACATTTCACAGGGGAGACCCACATTTCTTAAATTGGGGGTCCTGACCCAAAAGGGAGTTAGTTGCAGGGGGTTGCAAGGTTATTTTAGGGGGTTGTGGTATTGCCACCCTTCCTTCTGGGCTGCTTTCAGAGCTGGGCAGCTGGAGAGTGGCAGCTGTTAACGGGCCGCCCAGCTCTGAAGGCAGCGCCTTGTCAGCAGCAGCGCAGAAGGAAGGGTGGCAATACCGTACCATGCCACCCTTCCTTCTGTGCCGCTGCTGATGGCGGCTCTGCCTTCAGAGATGGGCTCCCAGCCTGCAGCCACCACTGCCACCAGCAGCAGCAGCGCAGAAATAAGGGTAACAGTACCGCAACGCCCCCTACAATAACCCTGCAACCCCCTCCCCACAACTCCTTTTTGGGTCAGGACAATTACAATTACAACGCCATGAAATTTCAGGTTTAAATAGCTGAAATAATGAAATTAATGATTTTTTAAATCCTCTGACCATGAATTTAGTAGGGCCCTAAACTATGGCAGAGAAGTATCTTCCCAGCAAAGATGAGCACCGAATTTCAAATGGGAAGATGAAACTGGTACAGTGTCGTTCTTACCATAGTCTGCCATAATCTCAATTGTGTTTATGCAAAACACTTAAAAGGACATCATCAAGGTGATTTTTTTTATTTTAAACGTAGAGTCATTTCTTTTCCCTTCACTGTGTATGATCAAAGCCTCTTCTCTAGCTTGTTCCTGGTGTGATGATGTGAGGAGGAGACTCCTGGGAACTCCTGATTCAACTCCCATCACCAAATTATGAAGATTGGGTTGATTTCCCTGCTCCTGATGAAGTTAATCCTCGCCATCTAGATATTGCCAATTCATCAGTGCCAGAGATGGTTTATCCCTGAGGCTCCTAGAATTCTTTCTGAAGAGCAAATTTTCTTTTGCTTTTGGAATGGAACAGATTGCACCAAATGGTGGGTATTTGCAATGATTTCCCAGGGTGGATATTTATGGGACCCCCCAGAGGTACAACTGAACACTGTGGGGTACCCTCAATACACTCACTATATTTTTCAAGAACAAGGTGGGAATATTTCCAGAAAGTCTGTTCAACATATGTCTGCTTGCCCAGTGGTGTCACCATCCCCCGAGGAGAAAGGGCTTTTGGTTAAATGGAAGGGGGGGGAACAAACTCCCTGTCCATGGGAGGACACCGGGGTTTATCGCAGGCTGTGGGGGAATGCTTTTGTTTGAAGCCCCTTGTTAAACTAATGGCAGCACCGTCTTTGTGCTCTAGGGTTTCTGGCACAGATATTTTAGAATAAAAGAGAATGGAAAGATTTGCTTTGAAAAAAAATGATACATATAAGAATCACAAAGTCTTTCTAAAGGAAACAGGCGTCAGTTCAATTTTGGAAGGTCTCCCAGTTTTCACTGTTTGGCCCTTTCAGACTTTCTGTTTTCTTTTAGGCCACTTTGTTGTGTTGTCTTTAAGGTGAGTATGAGGAATCATGTGATAATGTATGATGTGTAGGAGAGAATAAACTGCTGCATTATGTTTCCTAGCAAGGTTTCTATGCTAATTACCAGTGGTTATTTCCCCAACATATTGTTCCAGGATAGTGAAAATTTTCTTTTGTAAAAGTTTCCATGGCAATTTCTTCTTAAACAATACGGGAAATTGAGTGTACAAGAGAGTAATAGAAGGTAGATATATTAGCCCCAGGTTAAGTAGGTCCCTTTTCCCTGGGTAAGGTAACAGGGAAGGTTCCAGAACAATCAGGAACCTTCTGGAGACAATTAAGACAGACAGGCTGATTAGAACACCTGCAGCCAATCAAGAAGCTTCTAGAATCAATTAAGGCAGGCTAATCAGGGCACCTGGGTTTAAAAAGGAGCTCACTTCAGTTTGTGGTGCGCGTGTAAAGAGCTGGGAGCAAGAGGCGCTAGGAGCTGAGAGTGAGAACGCGGACTGTTGGAGGACTGAGGAGTACAAGCATTATCAGACACCAGGAGGAAGGTCCTATAGTGAGGAGAGAGAAGGTGTTGGGAGGAGGCCATGGGGAAATAGCCCAGGGAGTGTAGCTGTTGCACAGCTGTTCCAGGAGGCACTCTAGACAGCTGCATTCCACAGGGCCCTGGGCTGGAACCCGGAGTAGAGGGCGGGCCCGGATTCCCCCCAAAACTCCCAACTCCTGGTCAGACACAGGAGGAGTTGACCTGGACTGTGGGTTCACGAAAATGGCCAAACTGAGGGCTGCTGTGATGCTCCAAGGCGAGCAAATCTGCCAATAAGCGCAAGACCTGCCAAGGTAGAGGAGGAACTTTGTCACAGTACCTACAAGCTCTGTTTGGGACTGTGTTCCTGTCGTCTAATAAACCTTCTGTTTTACTGGCTGGCTGAGAGTCACGGTGAATTGCAGGAAGTGGTGGGTGCAGGACCCTGACTCTCCAACTCTCCGTGACAGCTGGAAGGTGAAAATTCTAGTTCATTGTCAAACTGCACTCACACAGCTCTCCAAGAGAAACTGAGAGACTGTGGCAGGGTAGGCTTGCATGTGCAAGTGGCACCTGCAGGATACGTTTAAAAGTAGCAGCCTGGAAAACTGGCAATGACATTTTCTCCCCCAAAAAGAAAAAAAGTTTGTTACACGCAGTTTGGAAATAGCTTCAAACTTTCAACAAATGCCAGATCTTTGTCCTGCTGCCCACCAAGTCTTTCCAACATGCACAGGAACAGTAGGGGTTAATACTAGTAAGTATTATCCCATCTAACCAGAAAATAGATAAAGTAATATACTGAATACAATACCAGACACTGCAATAAATAAAACAGTAAATTAACCTCCCTAGGAACAATATCCTCCAGACACCAATGCAGACAGTGATCTTTATCAGAGCTGTATATTTATTTCATTTGCTGTGGATTAGTCATAATCACAATTGTTGCACTCGCTCAGTGGGGCTAGCACATCTTGCCCTACCAATCATGTTGAAGGGGGTAGGGAGATAGAGGATAAGGTAGAATCATTAATTCACCCTCCTCCTCACTAGCCAGAGGAGATGGCCATCTCCAGAGGAGAGTGTAGGCTGCACCACCTGAAGGGGTGAACCAATGACCGTGCTTCCTGTATGCACTGGAGTGCGCCAATGTCTCTTGGAGCTACCACTGGGGGACTGCAGTGGTGAACCACCCCAGTTTAGCCCACCAGGTCATCTTCAGTCCATGCATTAGGCTTTTCCAGGACGATGGGTAAACATCCTCCCCATAAAAAGACAAAAATGGTGGGGCGGAGGGAATGTAGTAGGAAAGGAGCCCTTGTATCAGAGGCCCAGTGTGAGGCCTGAACTAAAAGGGGTCAAGCCTTCCTAATATAAAGTAAAGTTAGCAAGAGACAGGCTGTGAGCAGAAGTCAAGCTCTGCCTGCATGCAGGCTCACCGACCCTGGCAAGAACAGAGCTGGTATTGCAAAAACACACACATTCCTGAGAAGTGCAAGGCACAGGACACTCTCACAAACACATTCCAGAAGGGTGGTACCAGAACACCCCAATACCAACACATTCCCCAAGGATAACAAGAACACATTAACCTCTCTTAAAGATAAGGTCAGGCTGACTGTGATGGATAGAGATATTTTAATAGAACCAACATGTACAAGGTAAAGGGTGGTAGCTAATACTTGTTTGTATTGGTGTATAACGAGGTATCTCAGAGGGAGTGTCTTTAGCTGGCCTAGGGGTCATTGGAAAGTCCCACCATTGAGTGAGCTGGTCCATTGTAAGGGGCATACATGTGTGTTAGTGGTTCTGTAGAGTCTACAGGATACTAGGACCATGCTTCAGTAACAATCAACCTGGCTGGGTGCCTTAGCTACTAAGTCAGGTCTGTCGTTTTATTGGGTGATTTGATCAAGGTCTGCTGTGCTAGCTGTCTGCACAGAGTTGGGACAGCACACAGAGAGAACACACACACATGCAACCAACATCTGACAACACAAGGCACAGTAGATCCACAAGTTAGGATACAGATAAGAGGTGGTAATACATACTTGGGGGAGGTGTAAGAGTTGAGGAGGAAGGGTGGTCCTGTGTTCATGGCACTAGCCTGGGACTTGGGAGACCTACAGACATCTTAAGTGACCTTGGACAAGTCAGTTAGTCTCTGTGTGCCTCAGTCCTCCATTAGTACCAAGAGGATAATAGCACTTCCCTACCTCACAGAGGATAAATACATTAAGGACTGTGAGATGCTCAGGTGCTAGTGGGGGGCCATACAAGTAAATTGGGCAGGAAGAAATGGGTTAATTTTATTTACAGTGCATATTACTATGGCAACTAGATGCTCACAACAAAATTTGCAGACTTGGGTACCTAAAGTTAGGCACCTCAATCTATATTTAAACACCTAAACAAGTGGCGTGATTTTCAGAGATAATGCGTAACTGCAGCTTACATCAGAGTCCATGGGAGCTGCAGGTTCCTAGTTACTTAGATACTTAAATATGAATTTCAGTGCCTAGTTTCAGGGAGCCACGACAGAACATTTTGGCCGTTATTACAAAATGGAAACACATGTATTACGTAAAAATTAACCATAACAGGCAGCACTGTACAGGACCATTGCTGCTGCTCCTGCCACTATCACGTATATTAGCAGTCACACTGGCAGGAAGAAACGGGTGCCCAACAGCCAAGCCTAATAAATATAATCTCCCAATACACTCTAAAGATAACTAAAGGTGCACTCGACCCAAGGACATAAGTTTCAGGGTATGTTTGCACTACAACTGAAACATGCTTCCCAGCTCAAGCAGACAGATGCACGAGCCATGCTTGAGCTAGCATGCCAAAACCAGCAGTGTAGACAGGGGTAGCCTGGGCTCTGGCTGAGACTAGCAGCTCAGCTGTGTACCTGGGCGTGTACAGCTAGCGCATGTCTGTCTACTTGAGCTGGGAAGCACAGTTCCAGCTACAGCGTGATTGCACCCTCCGAGGCAGGGGATCTCCATTGGAAGATAGCCAATAATGTCAGAAAGATGAATCCAAGGAACTGATAGAAACAGCTTCTTTAGTGTATCTTAACATCTATCTTTCTATAGAAGAGCAGTCAGTATGATGCATATAGTCTCCAGCAATTCAAAAGAGGAAGCAACCAACACTACTCCAAGATTAGTTCAGCAGGGGATCTTGGCATTTATCTACCAGTCAGTTAGCCTGTACTTTGCCTTGCCACCTACCCAAAACCTATCATCATGGATTAATAGGTCTCAGACATGAATGTTAAAAAGCCTTGTATTTCAGCATGAATAAAATCCCAGTGACTTTCTTCTTCACAAGAAATATTTTAAGTCCCTCTCATTTCGCGCAAACTGTTTCTTACAGGGAAGAAGATTCAGTATAAAAAGAGAAAATTATTTTCTTGATGGAGAATACGTCATGCAAGGTCAGGAGAGGCACAGGGGAAAATTAAACTTAATTGTAAATGGGAAATATTGGTACTTGTATTGCAGCTAAATTACAGAGCTGGCACTGTAAACTCTTATATGAGCAGACTTTACTCACCCATGACTTCAGTGAGAATACTCCTGCGCATAAAAACTACTGATATGAATAAGTGTTTGCAAAGAGGATCAGTTCAGACAGAGCTGCCAAACCTACAGTAGCAGGTCACAGGAGTGCATAAGAGCTACTGAGAGGTTTACTGCTCTTGGTCCAGTGACCAGAGGTGAATACAAGACACTTCATGCTGGCTGAGAACTCTAGGGCTGGCATTTGCTAAGGAGCTTTCACGAGTTAGGACTTGAATTTCAGTGCACAGGGAGTTATTAAAATTCACCTAACTCCTTTAGGTTCCTTTGAAAATCCCACTTTATGGGAACAACTACCTTTCCCCTCCGAGTCGAGACATCTCCTGCTTTATCATAGACCAGGCACACTGCATGTTTCTCCTGTCCTGCTTTTAACAGTAAACCGCTGTCCATTCTTACTCTACATTTCCTTCACAAACCAGTTCTAGTCTTAGCTGTTCATTGCAGGGATTGTCTCTTACTCTGTGTTTGTGCAGTACCTTGGACAATGGGGCCATGATAGCTGCAGGGCCCCATGTGCTACCACATAACAAATAATTAATAAATAATAACCGCTTATTCCCTTCAATCATTCCCAGAGGGATTCATCCCCTGTGGTTTACATGGCATGGGGCTTGGGGGAAGACAGAAGAAGAGGGTCAACCACAAGCCTGAGGCTTGAAGACGTGGGTCCCAACTGGACAGTTTGGGGTCAAAATTTAATTTGAACCAGCCCTGTCTGAATTTCTTCTAAAATTACTGCTGTGCTCTGCAGTAATAGTACAAAAATGCACAACTTAGTGTCATTGCAGTGCTTGGACCAATACCGTTTTATAGGACAATACTGAATTACAGGACATTTTATAAGGCTTTGTATTAGGTTTAATTTACCTGTGTGTTTCAACCATTGGTATTGCTCTGTGTTTAGCATTAAAACTGGGTGTTGCGAAGCTATTCACTATGACCTCAGTGACTTTTCAGTTTGCCCTCTGGACCGATCCTATAGGAAACACTAAAATAATGTTTTTGTTTTAAAGAAGAAGGGATCCCATTGGTGGCTGCTTTGCCAAATATCCCAATTACAGGCGCTTCCAAGCATGCACGTGAAGATTCCTTTAATGCTGCAGGCATCCGAGTTAATGTAAATTATTAATTGCTCATTCTCTGTTTTACATGCCCAAACCATGCAAGCAATAGATCACGATAAAAGCAGAGAGTGAAGGGATGAAAGACGCATTCTGATTACCACTTAGAATTGAACAGGCTGCTGATCAGAAGGACTGTAATACCTCAGAGATGATAATGAGTCTGCCCCCACCCCCTGCAGCTTCATAAATAAGCTTGATTGTCAGGTTGTGTGAGAGGCACAAGAAGCAGCGCACAAACAATCAAAGCTCCAACACACTTGCATTAGGATAGAAATGAGGAGGGGGCTTTAATGTCAGACCAAAGCCACTTTCCCTGGAAACACAGGAAAGCCACATCTCTCACTGCTTACCTGTAAAAGCTACAGGGCAGATTGCACAGTCTTTCTAGTGTGGTGAGTTATGCCCCTGCCTGATATTAGGAAGCAATGAGCTGGCAGAGGTGCTATTGTAACCCACACACCTTCTGGGTGTAGTGTTCTGTCCCATCTAGTGGCACGGAGAACATTTAGAGAGAGATAAAATGAGTCTGCTCTACAGCCTTAGCTAACAGTCCGTTGGCTTTTAGCTCATGTGGTAGAGGCTTATGCACTAAGTTCCAGAGGTCCCTGGTTCGATCCTGCCCTCGGATGACCAGGGTCTGTCGGTGTTACACTATCTTTCACACCACCACTCTGCCCTGTGGTCATTCACACTTCAAAGGCCTCAGACGAAAGAGATGATTATTAGACAAGGTGGGTGAGGTAATATCTTTTATTGGACCAACTTCTGTTGGTGACAGAGAGCTCTTCTTCAGGTCTGGGAAATGTACTGAATGTCATGGCTAAATTCCAGGTGGAACAGATTCACTAGAGTACCTTTCTCAGGCCTGAAGAAGAGTTCGGCGTAAGCTCAAAAGCTTGTGTCTCTCACAATAAAAGTCGGTCCAATAACAGATATTACCTCACCCACCTTGTCTCTCTAATATCCTCGGACCAACACAGCTACAACAGCACTGCATACAGTGATTGTTAATGACATTTTTAATTCTATTTTTAAAGCAATTAGCTTCAATTCTCAATCATATATATGACATTTATTGATGGAGAGAACCCTTTGACCATCTTCTAATCCAGCTCCCAACTACTTTCCAGGAAAGCCTGACTGATATAACCAGTGGCATTACTGGGAGAAGTGCATGTGCATTGTTAAATGTATCCATTCTGCGTGTTCCACCACTGTGAATGTAAACTTGATAGTGGGAAGAAACTGCAAGTGAATGTGTGATTCTGCCAAAGGCAGGGCATTCCAACTTTAGCCTTAATCTAGCTAGCATGGATAACACTAGTAGCACACACATGACAGCACCTAGCAACGAGGGCATATATTCAGGGTTCCCAGCACTCTTGTTCTCTGGCTGTTAGCTCTGCCACCCAGTGGGGATTTGCAATGGGCCTTAAAGGTGTGACTGTAGCATGGATAGGCCATGCCCTGACCCCAGTCCCCAGCAAAAGTGCCAGACAGGTGGGAGAAGGCCCAGCGGCCCCGGGATTGGAGGAGCTCTTGCTCCCCGCTGTGGCCCCGGGGCCCTGGCAGGGGGTGACAGAGTTTCTCTGGTCTTGGAGCCGCAGTGGAGGGGCGCAGAATGGAGCAAATGGGTTGTGGGGCCACGGGGGGGGGGGGGGAGGGGGCAGAATGGGGCAAGGCTGCAGGGAAAGGGGCAGAATGGGGACAGGACTGTGGGTGGAGAGGGCTCCTCCCACTTGCTCTGGCCCAGGGCCCCATGAAACCTTAATCCGCCTCTGCTGCCACCACAGCTATACTACTATTGTCACCAATGCTAGCTAAATGAAAGCCAGCGCAGATATGCCCCTCCATGCTACAATCAGACCTTTACTTCCAGTGTAGACATACCTTAAGTGACTTGAATAGTGTCACACAGAAAACATGTGGAAAAGTAGGGAATTGAACTTTGAGCTTCCAAGACCCAGACCAACACCCTAACTGCTCAGCCCATCCGTCTACTGACTTTTCTTCTCCTCTTGTTCACGGGTTGTACCTTTCCAGCTGGAAAATATCAAGCCTGTGAGGTACCCTGTGCCACAGTTCATCGGATGGCTGCGCAGCTATCAATGGCGAACAGGCCATGATGCACCAGCCTCTAGAAGTGGAAGTACAGTCTGTGAGTAACCAAATATTTCTACATAGCTATGATAATTGCATCTCTACAGCACCTTTCATATGAGCAAACACTTTACAAACATTACTTCTGAACCCCCCAGACAGATAGACAGGCATCATTCGCATTTTAAACTGAAGCACAGTTATGTAAGTAACATGCTCAAGGTCATGCAACAAGTTAATGGCAGAAATGGAATTAGAAACCTGGAGTCCCAACTCCCCAGCCTCCTGGTCTAATTGCTGGAATTCAAAAACAATCCTCTCCCCTTTACATTGATACAATCAGACTGGACTTCACGAGAGTTACTCCAGATTTGCACCAGTTCAAATGAGAAGAAATTTAGCCCATTACCTCTCTCTAAATTAATTAGCTCAATTATTTCTAACTATTCTATATTCTTTAGGTTTACGCAGTGTCCCCCATTTCTCCTCTTCTCTTCAAAAATGTAAAGAACAATAAATGGCTGCCCTCTAAAGCTAATTTTGCTTTCGCATAGTGAATGTGCCTTTGTAATGCAGGGTGTAATAAGATGTAGCCAGGTGACACGCAGTCCATGCTCAGAGATGGACTGCCGGAGTTCACCATTTTGCTGCATTTATGCATAGGAGAAGAAAGAAGAAGATCCTCTTTTCCACCTGGTTCAGCTTTTCAAAATTCTCTGTTGCACAGATTTCATCTTTGCATACGTAATGAGATGTGAGAATTGGGTGCTGAAGGTGGATGAGTAAATTCAGCTGCTGTCTCATGTCATCTCCCAACATGAACTGTATCCATAGAACATATGACCAGTGATGCAGACTTGGATAAAGGAATGGTGATGAGGTCAGAAGGACAAAACAGACTAGATGAGTATTCCCAAATATATTAAATGAGTCTACTGTCTATTAAAGGAACATAGGACTTGCCTAAAGATAAACTGAGTATCCTACCTGCAACACCGTCCAATCGTGGATGCTTCACAGGAAGGTGTAAAACCCGCATAATGCACCTAATTATGCAACACTATCTCCTGAATGAGAATTCTTTCTGATCCATTCCTGACAATCAGTCTTAATCCCTGAAGCATGCTAGCCCTTATGGGTTTCATCCTAGCTAGTTTCGTTACAGCTCCAAGTTTTATTCATATAATTTTTCCTCCTTATTTTGAATGTGTGTGTAGTTTTGCTTTTCTGTTTGCTTTAAAGAAAAAGTGAGCAAATTGTGGTGGGCTATACACTGGGCAGGAGATGGGTAGGGTTAAGGACATGATTTCATGAGGCCAACTGATGAGAAAAATGTAAGACTGTGAAACAGAAAGGCAGCAGAGTTCTCTGTCGCAATGTGGGGGATATGACAGGAAAATAATGCCACTGAGAAAAATTAACAGGGCATGGGACCATCTGACATCATTAGAATTACACCAGGGATGAATCAGGCCCATTGATTTCAGAATGTAACCATGACCAAAGGGAGTGTGTAAAACAGAGCAAGCACCTTTGTCTGCTTTCAGGATTAATACAACTACTATCCTTCAAAAATCACAGAATCATAGAAGATTAGATTTGGAAGAGACCTCAGGAGGTCATCTAGTCCAACCCCCAGCTCAAGGCAGGACCAACATCAACTAAATCATCCCAGCCACAGCTTTGTCAAGCTGGGCCTTATAAACCTCTAAGGATGGAGATTCCACCACCTCCCTAGGTAACCCATTCCAGTGCTTCACCACCCTCCTAGTGAAACAGTGTTTCCTAATATCCAACCTAGACCTCCCCCACTGCAACCTGAGACCATTGCTCCTTGTTCTGTCAACTGCCACCACTGAGAACAGCGAAGCTTCATCCTCTTTGGCACCCCCCTTCAGTTAGTTGAAGGCTGCTATCAAATTCCCCCTCACTCTTCTCTTCTGCAAACTAAACAAGCCCAGTTCCCTCAGCCTCTCCTCGTAAGTCGTGTGCCTCAGCCCCCTGATCATTTTTGTTGCCCTCCGCTGGACTCTCTCCAATTTGTCCACATCCTTTCTGTAGTGGGGCCCCCAAAACTGGATGCAGTACTCCAGATGTGGTCTCACCAGTGCCAAATAGAGAGGAATAATCACTTCCCTTGATCTGCTGGCAATGCTCCTACTAATGCAGCCCAATATGCTGTTAGCTTTCTTGGCAACAAGGGCACACTGCTGACTCATATCCAACTTCTCATCTACTGTAATCCCCAGGTCCTTTTCTGCAGAACTGCTGCTTAGCCAGTCGGTCCCTAGCCTTTAGCTGCGTATGGGATTCTTCCTTCCTAAATGCAGGACTCTGCACTTGTCCTTGTTGAACCTCATCAGATTTCTTTTGGCTCAATCCTCCAAATCAAAGGCACTGGCTTTTCTTTCCCTCTGTACTGAGAGCAGATAATACCAAAGTCTGAAGTCTTTGTCAAAACTATTGCTCGGGGCTAATTCGTTCGTAAGCAACACACTGCAATAACAGATGAAAGACATCTATTAATGTAAAAAAAAAAATTTCCAAAAGATCAGGACTGAGGGGAGAAAGATGCATGCCTTTCAGTAACAGCTGGCATCAACAGTGACAAAAGGCCAAGGAAAGCCTGAACCATTGGGAATGAAGTTTAGCTGATACTATACTGCTCCATCTACTTCTGATCTGTGTCAGAAGAGAACTTCTATGCATAGACACTGATGGGGAGAGAGAAGTACTGTTGTACTCTGTGTGATTTTGGTGTCAGGAAATAAATCAGGGGAGACACAGCCGTCCGACCGACAGATGGCAGACACAAACAGGACAACACAAGAGTGCTTTCACTTAAAGCTAAACTTTACTTAATCTCAAGCACTTACACACGTCCACAACAGGTTAGTAAAACACCCCCAACCCTTGATAATTACCAAAGCTGAGTGTGGCTCTCGAGTAGCACAGAGGCAGGCTGCTGGTGGCCAAATCTTTCGTCTACCAGTGGGGACCGCAAGATGTATCCAGAGAGAGTATCCAGAAGAGTCCCACTACCTCAAACTTTTCCCCCTTATTTTATACATTAGTAACACAATGACGTGCCCCTTAAAGCAAACTTGTTAAGCAAGCAGTTTCAATGGTCAAGCAAGAGGTTCCTTCTGATTATTGATTAACGAGGTGCGGATTTTTCTAGACTTTCTAGACTTTGCAGCCTTGAGGTCCTAATAGACATTCCTGGGGGCACATCCTGCTCTTCTAAAATGCATGTATCAGCAACTTCAACACAATTCTTATCAGGAAGAATGAGGTGTCAAGCTGTCTTTCTGTGGCACCCAAAACCCCCTCCCCTCCTGCCTTGGTCAAGCTGAGGCTGCCGCATGGCCAATTTACGGCCTGCTGACGTGGCTGCTTTTAACAATACACAATAGTGGTTTCAGGCACTTTACTGGTTTGTTGAAATCTCCCCGTACAGTACTATACAGAAGAAGGATGGTAACATTCTCACGGCACTGGATTGGCCTTTGGAGCTATGGGATATAGATCACAGCCTTCCTCTGTGGCCTAGGCAAGTAACTTGGGATGAGATTTTTAAAAGCACTTAAGTGAACTGGAAGAATAAGTCCCGTTGACTGCTGCTCATAAGTCATGTTGTGTATGTCTACACTGCATCTGGGAGTGAGCCTCGCAGCCCAAATCGACACACTTGTGCTAGTGGGGCTCGTCCCCACGCACTAAAACAGCTGTGTGGACCAGAATTCAGTCTCTGAAGCCTGGGGGGTGGGAGTGGGGAGTTGCGAGTCCGAGCCCTGACATCGAAGGACCATGCACATAACTATTTTTAGGGTGCTAGTGCCAGCCCGATTAGCACAAGGCTGTGGACCTGGGCTAGGAGGGTTGCTCTGAGAAGCAGTGTAGACATATGCTTTAGGTACTCTTGAATATCCCCCGTCCTCCCCCGCCCTCACAGAATCTCTTTGTGCCTCAGTTCCCTAGTTAAAAAAACAACAACAAAACACCACTCTTCCTGCAAGCCTCAATCTGGCTCATCTATTTCGATGCAAGCTCTTCGTGGCAGGAACTTTCTCTTACTAGGAATATGCAGAGTATCTAATACAAAGGGGCCCTAATCTCACTTGTGGCCCCTGAGTGCTACTGTAATATAAATAATGAGAATACTGTAAAACAGCAGCTTGGTAAGCAGGAGGCAAGTCTTATGTCTGTTAGTCAGCACTTGGTCTCAAGTTCTGAGAATGTAGCCTGAACATTTTGAAAAACATTCCACTCACAGATCCACTCAGCCAGCACATGCATACTTTCTTGCCTCCCCTCCTCTTCCTTCGCTTTCTATGACTAAGGACATTTGCATCCTTGTTTATACAGAGTCCATCTGCTCCTGCACCTGAAAGCACCATAATCCTCTGTCTGTGACATCCCTATCATTTCTTTCCAGCAACCAAAGTCATGTCAAAAACAAAGGATTATGACTTCAGGTAGAGAAAATAAGCAGCAGGAGCAGATGGACACTTAAGGAACAAAGATCCTGTTTTCATGCAAATGTTCCAACAATCTAAAGAGCAACTGGAGAGAAATGAAGAGAAATATGCGATTCCATCCCAGTATAATCTGTGACGACTGTGTAATGTTTTGCGAACTTTCCATTGGGGTTTAGACAGAATGTGAGAGAGACAAAAGTTGGGAGATAGAGAGAGCGGAAACAGTCAGCAGTAGGAAGGAATTTAAGCAGGCCCTCTGGGGCTAGATACTAGCTAGTGTATATCAGCCCAGCTCAATTGACTTCAATGGAGCTACACCAATTTACACGAGCTGAGAATCTGGCCCTTTGCCCTGGCTAGTTATAATCACAATAAAGATGACTAACTGAAACATTGTTCAGGATCTGTGCATTTCTGTGGATGACCAAGATGATGGCTGGGGAAACAAGTCTTCCACAAGTCCTGTTCATTCCCGGTCCCAGTGTGATGAGCTCCACTACTAGCACCATGTTAAACAGTATACCGTACAAGCCCATCAACCAAAACAGCCCATTGCCCAAAGCCCAGCTGTGTCACCCAGTACCGTAGGCAGTCCAGGACCGTCTCACTTGGTTTCACAAGCCAGCAAGTCTGCATCTACTTTGATATATGCTCCATGTCTCCCCACTTGTCCTCAGTGATGATCTGCTTTTGGAAAAGCCATCCAGCTTCTTCCAGTGCTAGCCCTCTGGGAGGAAGCCAGTCTGAATCCATTTCACTGTGTTCTGTGTTTCCCTTCTTCCAGTAGAAGTTTCTTCTCTAGTTCTGGTTGGCCTTATGCATTAGCTGGTCTTCCCCTCACTTTGTGCTGGTCTTTTTGGATCCAAAGTGCAGCCTGCCATCAGCTGTGGCCAGCCATCCAGACTTAAGGAAAGCATAACCTGTTCCTAAGGAAAAAACAGTTGGCATCCACCTCACTGCACTTTGGGCTTCAAGGACCAAACACATGGAGTTGCTTCCAGCAGCAGGTTGCTGGCATTTTTTCCCCTGCACTCTGAGCTTTCAAATCCAGCCGAGCAGGATTCTGCTGTAGAGCCAGTCTTTGCTGCAATCCAGGGAACTGGCCAGCGGGCTTTGAACAACCCATGCTGCGGGGGTTTGGAGATCCAGAGCACAGTATTCAAAGACTTGAAGGCCTGGTTTCTAGTTTGAAGGATTTGGCTGTCCACCAAGACAACTTAACTGTCCTATTTTCAGAATTCTGACTTGTCACAATACGAACAAGGTGCTTGTATTGCTTATTATACATAAATACATGTGTGTTCGTTTATTTTCCTCTCTGTGAAGAATTGCAGCCCATGTGCTGTCAATCTAAATTAGATCAGTTAAGAACATTTTGTCATGTAAAATAGAGATGAAGTGCCGGTGCATGGGGAGGTGGTAATTGCAGATTCTTTTGAGTATCTGTTTTGTATTAGTGGGTGACTTTTACAGTAGTCTTTGAATGTCTGCATACAGTGCTATTAGCTAAAACGGGTTATCCCACGCTGGTGCTGAGGGATGGTGGTCTAGGAGATTACACCTACCTTCCCCTGTGATGGCAATGGAAGGTGAACTTCTACCACCATGTTGCGGTTGGTAGGATCCTGGGTAAAGTGGGTAGGGGAAGGAAAGCTTGCAGAATTTGGACAGAACTATGTAGATGCCCAGAAGACCCTGCAGTGTATATAAGTTGTCTGTATTAGACTTCAATAGGCTTTGAAGAGAACTCTCTAGAGCAGAGGTCCCCAAACTGTGGGGAGTGTGGAGGAACATTTCGGGGGGGGGGCACACTGGGCCTAGGCCAACCCCCATGGGGCAGTGAGGGAGTGCCACCCAGCCCCCAGGTCTGCTCTGGCCCTGCCCCCAGCTGCCCCCTGCACCTAGCCCCGTCCCCAGCCTCAGCTCAGATCTGCACCTGGCTGTTGGCCCCCTTCTCCACCGTGGCCCCGCTGTGATTCCACTCCCATCCCCACCCCCAGCCTCAACCCCTAGAGGCGGCTGCATTCCCAGCCCAGGGCTGAGGCTGGGGGCGGGGGCAGAGCCACACCCAGCCACCAGCCTCCACTGCAGCCCAGCTGGAGCTCCACTTCTGCCTCCAGCCTCAAACCCTGGCTGCAGCTCCATTCTCTGCACTGGCCTCGCTCCTGGTGCCAGACCCCCACCAGCGGTGGCCTCAGCCTTGGCCCCCTTGCCTCTGTCTGCATCCCCCCTCCGCCCCGGGAGCCATGGCCACACTCTTGACCCAGCTGGGGGGGCAATGGGGGGTGGGGGGCTGGAGACAGGGGCCACGACCCTTAAAAGTTTGGGGACCACAGATCTAGAGCTCCAGCTCTGAATCACAATCCCGGAGACTTCAAGATGTGCCAGCCAGTTCCCTTGATTTTAGGGGATGCCAAACAGCTTGTCCGTGAGTGATCCGATCTGGAAAACTCTGCTCTATCGGTCCTCAAAGCTTGGAACAGAGTAAAATCTGATGGCCAGGTACCCCAAGGCTGGATGTGGGCTGCACACTTCAGGTCTCTGAAGCTCTGAGGGAAGTGAACTGGATGGCAGTCAGCTCTTTGAAGGCCAGTCAGCCCTGGAGTGAGATCCTATGTAACCCACTGGTAAGTCTGTGCCCGATCCAGAGATGACAGAGAGCTTTAGCTCAAGCTGTAGTAGCTTATGTTTTTTAGCTCTGTAGGGCCATAGTTCAACCCCAGTGTTGCTCAAGATGGCGGTCATACCACCCATATTCTGTTTCCTCCCCAAGGCCAGGACCACAGTGAAAGGATGCCTAGCTGGCTACCCACTGAGATCACCAGTGGGAGTTGTAGACACATGCCACCTGGTTTTCAGCTGAGATTGTAAATATGGTTTACAGATAGCATTTCAGCTCTCCCACAATCTGATACAGGCAGACACCAGAAGTGAAGAAGCTTTTCTGACTACTCATTAAGCATCTTAGAATAATTATAAACCCTCAGGAGTAGAGCTGGTTGGAATATTTTTGTTGAAATATGCTGTTTCATCAAAACTGAAATGCTTTGTGGAAATGTACCAACTTCAACAAAATGTCTTCAACAGGCAGCTTTCTGAGATCCAGATCTCCTTGGTTACTTCTGCCCCAAGAGAGAGACAGACTCCCTGCAACTGAAAACCTGACCTTTTTAAATCCAAAAATGGATGTTTTGTCATAATCCCACTTAAGAAAATGTTTGAAAGGGGTGGTCTTCACTCCAAATGCGGGAACAAAACAGATTTAGAAGACTTGAAAGTTGTCACAAAACTGAATTGTCCTCCAGCCAGTTCTACATGTGATCAAGAAAAGAGTCTGTACCCAAAGGTAGTGTTCAATACATCTTTGTGCTGTGCTTTACCATCAAACAGAAAACCAGAGCTCAATAATTCCCTGCCCCTTTAAGGGCCAAAGATATATCATGGTTTAAAATATAGTTTAATTTAGCCAAGTTTAAGTCAAGAGCCAACCTAGTTTTCCACTCAGGTAGAACTTCTCTCTAGAGGTTCATTTTCCCTGACCCTCACTGAGGCCTGATCACCCCAAAGCATATTGTTCATCTGTGTTTGTGTGAAAAGAAGTTCCTCACATCTGGCCCAGCCCAACTCTGTTATCTTG
The DNA here is from genome assembly GCF_965152275.1 of Natator depressus. NCBI lineage: Eukaryota > Metazoa > Chordata > Testudines > Cheloniidae > Natator > Natator depressus. The sequence continues at coordinate 17,021,825 of NC_134238.1, read as the reverse complement.
TGAATCCCTGAACTCAACAGGTAATTAACCACTTCCCAGTCACCCTTTGGATGGGATCGATCCACTTGTCATAGATTCATACATTTTAAGGACAGAAGAGACTATTAAATCATCTAGTCTGACCTCCTGTATAACATAAGCCTTATAGTTTCATCCAGTTAGTCCTGTAATGAGCCCAATAACTGATGTTTGACTAAAGCATCTCTTCCAGAAAGGCATCATGACCTTATGGACTAAAATACTACAACCTCAGTGAATGACTGTCAAGATGCAAGATTAGGCTTTTGCCACTTCTGTCTCACCGTACTGATCAAGGAAAAAATAGGTTTCAATAATACATGTTTCATATGCTCTGGGAATTCATATAAGAGTACTCTTTATATTAGGAACTCTTCAATATTTATGAGCTGAAACACAAGGAAAGCAAACAGAGTTAAGCAAGGAAAGGGTGGGGGAGCAGACAATGCAAGGTTTTAGTTTACAGTGCAACATTCCTCTTGACGTTATGGAAGAGAGGAGGTGGCACCTTGAGGTACTGTATCTCAAGCATTTTACAATAGTTATCATGTGATGTCAGACTGCAAGTGTGGGTTTCTTTAAAGACTTAATTATATGCTTCCTCCTTGTATGCGGGGGTGACCTGAAAATGGACACATCCCTTTGACATCTTGTTTTCAACATGTAGCTTTCCTAATAGTTACGTGTCACAAATACATGTTTATTGGCAGCAGGTTTTCACTGATACAAGGAATGAGCTGGCTTTTGTAAGTGTGTGTGTAGGAGTATCATTATACACTATATTTTTACTTTTAACTTCTCTACTTCTTACAATAAGTGATTTTGACACAAGGAATACATGCAGTATGAATGGGAGAGTGAGTGCACAAATGTCATTTGTTTGGGGCAAATCATAAGATAACTTTTCCCAATGATTAAACATTTCCAGACTATGCTTTTGTCTCTGCAGTTTTATAGGATGTTCAGGCCCAGACCAAAACCTGGGATCTGAAGAGCCCCCGTTTAGACCAGAAACTTGTCATGAACTATGTGGCTCAGGCTCACCTCCCATTGTTACTGCTTATTTCATTCAGAGGGGTATATATTGGAGTCCATGATACCCCAGAGAGGGAGTCATTGTTCCCTTCCCACTCTCACAAATTGGAAAAGTGGCAGTTGGATGGCACAGTGTTTTGTCAGTCAAGGGAAATTCAGCATTCACACAAACAAAAAATGTGGTTCACACAAGCACAGAGCCAAGGGCTGAAGGAGTTTCCAGTTTCTTTAAAGACTCTGAAGGAGTTATTCCCCCTCATTAGTCTCTCTTAGTTTCTATTCTATCTGAAGTTCCTGCTTCCCCACCAAAGAAGAAAGGGGAAACTATATACCTCAAAACCAGCTGTGTGTTCTCACTAAGTTTGTTTTATAATTTGGTTGTACTCATGAGCTTTTGGGGCCAGAGCATAAGTATATGGCAGTCTTGTTCCTTGGAGGCAGATAGAGTTCTGATCATGGCTCATCTTTGCAGCAGCAAATGATGTGTGTCCACATCTTGTCCAAATATTAGGTCAAAGGAATGACTAGCTACATGGGACACAGCTCACAGTATCCATAAGCAGATCTAGTTCCTTTCTTTGTGGCCAATCCTGCAGGGTACTCAAATCCCTTCTCAATCAAAACTCCCATTAGTGGCAGTAGTAGTTTAGCCTGGATAAGGACTCCAGAATTCATTTTCAAGGTAAGTAGACTATACGTGGAGCTCTAACAACAAAAATGAAATAGCTAGCCAGATTCTGATCTCAATTATACTGGTTTAAATCTGGCTTCCTTAACACCAATGGAAGTACTTCATATTTAAACGAATGTAACTGAGAGCAGAGACTGGCTCCAAAAAAACATAGACACCAAAATCCATTTTGCACCCAAGCATGAAGTTAACAAGGAAATTGCAAAATGTTCTGACACATCAAAAAAAAAAAAAAGGTTTGAGCTTTGGTATTTAATACATATATCTGTATCCTCAAAACCTCATGAAAAAGAGAAAGTTTTATTATGAACCAGAAGAGGTAATTAATGTTATCAGAACGGTTTGCAGCCCAAAGAAAATTTGAGCAGAGACCAGACAGCCTAAAAATATGATCTGACTTGGATAATGTTTCTTTTTCATTTATCTATTGACAGTTGAGCTCTTAAAATCTGATCCATCCATTCAAAAGGATAAGTAAGTTTTTTTTCTATCAGGTTTCAGAGTAGCAAAAAGAACAGGAGTACTTGTGGCACCTTAGAGACTAACAAATTTATTAGAGCTTTCGTAGACTACATCCCACTTCATCGGATGCATAGAATGGAACATATAGTAAGAAGATTTATATATATATACATACAGAGAAGGTGGAAGTTGCCATACTAACTGTAAGAGGGTAATTAATTAAGATGAGCTATTATCAGCAGGAGAAAAAAAACTTATCACTACAACAGAGATGGAGCTTAATTGTTATATTTTAAAATAAAAGTCAAGCCGTATTTTGTTGGCAGTAATAACATGCATTAAGAGTATTATACATGTAAGAACTACACAATCAATGAACCGTGGGGGTTTTCTTTTTTTCCAGTGCATTTATATGATTGAAAACAAAAGCTTCCTTCTGAAGCTAAATTCCGATGAATGTCTGAGTTAGCACTCATCAAGAAATTCTGTAAAGAAAGAAAAGGAGGACTTGTGGCACCTTAGAGACTAACAAATTTATTTGAGCATAAGCTTTCGTGAGCTACAGCTCACTTCATCGGATGCATTCAGTGGAAAACCTGCTACTCTGAAACATGTAAAGAAAGAGTTCTACAGTGTAAGGACCTTGTACTGCTAACTCTTATTCATATAAACAGACCTTCACAGGAATGCTCCCATCCTATTTAACTGCAGAAGGATATAACACTTGGAAGGAGACACCACTTGATATAGAACCCGAGGTGGCCTGGCTGCTGCAGAGCGAATTTGTTACTTACAGCTAACAAGACAGAATGGTTAGAGTGTCAGCTGTTTAGTGCAGCGGGCCATAAGTTTCATTAGCAGTAAGTGTTACAAAATCATTGCTGAGAATACATGTAGCATGAGAACTGTTTAAAAACAATCAGTGGATAATATCACTTAAAATAGATTAAGCACTACCATTTTCACCTGGAAAATCATGTTTCTGTTACAGTGAAGAGTCAGTTTGGAAGGGGATCTCCACCTCAATTTCAGCCCACGCATGCCTCTCCTTTCCTTCTTCTTCCCCACCCTGTCCCGCTCACACACACTTCTTCCCCCATTGTTCCCTTTCCACTTTTCTTCCCCTTTAGCTTATCTCATCTTAACTAAATCCATTCCCTCCCTCCGACTATAATGGAACTATCCTGACATTGTTCATTCTGCTTGTGTGCAATACCCCTCATCCCGGGCTTGTCTTGTCTGGTTAGATTGTAAGCTCTTGGGGGCAGGGACAGTCTACTACTCTCTACAGCACCTACCACCAGGGGCCCCATTCTTGGTTGGTCCTTAGGTACACCTGTAATCAACAGGAATAATAAATAACCTAGACCCTAGCAGACATTTGTCTTCTGCTTAAACAATAGACTTTTCCATGATTCAGAAGCGTCTGCTGCACTGAGTCGCTGAACGGATGATGGGAGCTGGTCCCAGGCTACTGGTTGAGCGGGCATGTAAGGATGTGTAACTGATTCAGGTCACCACAGGTGCTGACTTTTGTTTTGCTGGTGGGTGATCCTCTCTGCCCCCTCCTTCCACCCTCACCCCCACCCATGCAAGCAGAGGGCAGAGCCTCGTGGTGGGGAAGAGGCCAAGGAGGGGCAAGGAGTCAGGGTAGAGCAGGGCCATGGTCTGGGCACCAGGGCCCACAAAAGATTAACCCAGCCCTGCAGGTACTGAGCACCCCCTATTTTTTTCCAGTGGGTGTTTGAGCCCCAGAGCACCCATGGAATTGGCACCTATGTAGGTCACAGTGAATACTAAATGGGCTATGGTGTACTTCCAGTTACTTCAGTGGAGTTAAACCAGGGATGATGTTGGACCAATGGGTTTTGTTGGTGACGGCCCAGTTATTGCATCAGAAAATTATGTGGAGTCTATTTTAGAATAATGATGTTGCGGGACACAGTTAACGTATGTTGGGGGAAACAAGCACAATGGCACCCTAGCCTACGCCTGGCTCTGGCCTGTACCATCAATCCACCGTACGGTCATCGCCAGATTTACAACAAAGTAAAATGCACGGGCGACTGCATCACCATGATTAACTGTGATCCACACTGACAGCTCCTGGCTCTGCTGATGAGCTAGTGAAGGCCACATTCCACTCTCCAGCCTAAATCCAGGGTAAGCCTGTCAGAGACTGCAGTGTGGTGGAGCAGGAGTCAGGAACCAGGAATCTGAGCCAAAGGGGCAGAGCTGGAGCCAGAGGTCAGATGCCAGAGCCAAAAGGTAAGAGCTGAAGTCAGAAATCAGGGTGGAGGGTGAGGACTGGGTTACCCTAGAGTGAGATAAGACAGGGGCAAGGCTGGGCCCAAGGCGGGAGCAAGCAGACACTCTCACAGCCATGGGCAAATGGTCTGAGCAGCCACTGAACTGCTGCTGGGCGTAAGAGCCAGCCTGCTGACTTTTCCAGCCAATCAGGTAGCCTACTGCTGTGCTCATTAGGGAGCCCGGGGACTAGCTCTGCAGACCCTGCTTCCAGACTGGCTCTGCTGAAGGCCCTGATTCCTGACAAAGCTCATTGGTTTCAGGGGAGTCACTTCAGATACACGCCGGTACAACAGAGAGCAGAATTGCAGAAAAGAGACCTAGGGGTTACAGTGGACAAGAAGCTGGATATGAGTCAACAGTGTGCCCTTGTTGCCAAGAAGGCCAATGGCATTTTGGGCTGTATAAGTAGGGGCACTGCCAGCAGATCGAGAGACGTGATCGTTCCCCTCTATTCAACATTGGTGAGGCCTCATCTGGAGTACTGTGTCCAGTTTTGGGCCCCACACTACAAGAAGGATGTGGAAAAATTGGAAAGAGTCCAGCGGAAGGCAACAAAAATGATTAGGGGACTGGAACACATGACTTATGAGAAGAGGCTGGGGGAACTGGGATTGTTTAGTGTGCGGAAGAGAAGAATGAGGGGGGATTTGATAGCTGCTTTCAACTACCTGAAAGGGGGTTCCAAAGAGGATGGATCTAGACTGTTCTCAGTGGTAGCTGATGACAGAACAAGGAGTAATGGTCTCAAGTTGCAGTGGGGGAGGTTTAGGTTGGATATTAGGAAAAACTTTTTCACTAGGAGAGTGGTGAAACACTGGAATGCGTTACCTAGGGAGGTGGTGGAATCTCCTTCCTTAGAAGTTTTTAAGGTCAGGCTTGACAAAGCCCTGGCTGGGATGATTTAGTTGGGGATTGGTCCTGCTTTGAGCAGGAGGTTGGACTAAATGACCTCCTGAGGTCCCTTCCAACCCTGATATTCTATGATTCTATGATTGGGCCACCAGTCTTTAAAAATGTAAAAATCGCTAGGGAGCGGATCCTGCCTGGCTCTTACATGGTGAGTGAGGGGAGGGTGTAAGGAGACTCCCCTTCTCACCTGGTGAAGACTGCATGGGTATGTCTACACTGCATTGTAAACTCAGGTCTGTGGGACCTGTGCTTGCAGACTCAGTGTTTCCAAGTCAGTGCATCCACACTGCATTGTGAGCCCAGGCTTACAATTGCTGACTCTGGGTCTCACAGCCATGTTAGCACATCCATACTGCACTATGCAGATCTCCTGACTTGGGACTTCAGTTTGAGCTGCTTCCACACTTCAAAATGACAACGCTTCAACCTGAGGCATAAAGGGACTCTGGCTCAGACCCTCCTCTCAGGTGGGTCCTAAGACCCTGCTCCAGAGTGCTTGCTGCACCAAGTCAGAAGGATATGTGTGTGGATGGAAGGAGGGATTTGGGCTCAAATCCAAGTCCAAGCTCAAGTTTATAATGAAGTGTAGACCTACCCCATAAAGGCTAGGCAAGATTGCAGTCCCTGCACCCACAGGGACTGCTCCCTTCCTCAAGCTCTTGTATCCGACAGCACCCCAAAGGGCAGGGAGGAGGAAGACGCATGGCTCAGGCCCATCTACATGCTGTCCAACAAAGATCTTTTTCCACTAAAGGGAAATATGTGGCACCACATGGAGGAATGTAAGGACTATGGGCTCCCGTTGCACAGCTGGGAACTCCAGGAGACATTCTGCCTCCCTGAGAGCTCAGGGGCAGATTTTCAAGTGCTCGGCACCCAGAGCACTTGAAATTGGGGCCAGATTTTCTGAAGATCTCAGCTCCAAGGTAGGCACCTAAATATGGGCTGGATTTTCAGAATCGCTTGGTACCCAGCTGTTCCCATTGTGACACTTACAATGCCACCTGGAGCTGACTCTGCCATGGGGCAGACTATGCAATAACACAGTCTAGAACTGTGGCTGAAAATCTATACTGCGAATATTTTTTCTTTTGATTTTAAGTTATTTTGAATTTCCTTTCAAGCTGTTCAGAATACACTTAGCTCTTTTTTAGTGTGTCGGTATTATCAACTGTCAAAAAGTGCTATTCAGTTGAAAATAAAGTTTTGAAAACCAAGGTGGGAAAGCCAGCCAGCAAAATCTGTTTTGCTTTCATCCTTGTTTTGTTTTCCTCTTCTTACTAATGCTCCTGATGCTCCCATGTCTTGCCAAAGGCCTGATGAGAGACAGGTCTGCCATGTGATGAGGATTCTCCAAGCTGGGTAAAAATGTTTTTTTAAGTATGTTCCTTTATTTGGGTGGTTATAATATGTTCCCAGGTGGCCAAATCCACCACAGACATTTTTGCAAACATCTGCCTAGGGATTGGAAAGTAATTTTCCCTGTGGGCATTTCATTCAATAACTGCCTCCTGAAGGGTTTCTTGAAGCAGCTGGTACTAGCCAGTCACTCTCAGAGATAGGACAGTAGGCTAGACGATTTTACGGGTCTGATTCCATGTGGCAATGCCTATATTCTATAATGGTAATCAGGAGCTGCAGAAGCAGATGCTATAAAAATGCAACACAGTATTAAAGTACACAAAGCCCCGCTTGAAAGCGGAGAGGAATACTAGAAAACACATTGACACAGCCAATCTGCCACCAACACCTCTGTCATCTAACACTGCGCCCACAGTCATGACATTTTGTCTTCAGAAATACAACTAGGGGTCCTGCTATGCTTTCCAGGAGAGAGTATGCATATCTACAATTCATAAAGGAAATAGCTTCATTATAATGTGTGCACATTTAATGGAGCTATATAAATAACAATAGATAAGGATAAGACTCTGTCATGGATTCCATGACTTCCAAGGACCTCCATGACTTCTGGGGCAAGACCAGAGCAGCTGTCAGCCCTGGCCCATCACCAGAGCTCTGGCCCCCGGCCCACCACTGGACCAGCGGCCGGGGTTGGGTCAGTCTCCTGGAAGCTGGAGCAGCAGCTGTCAGCCCCTGTTACAGAAGCAGCAATGGGTCTGGAGCAGCTTCAAGTCCTGGCTGTGCTCTGTTTGTACCCCTCTCTCCCAGGGTATTTTTAGTAAAAATCAGGGACAGGTCATGGTGCTTCCATGAATTTTGTTTATTGCCCGCAACCTGTCCCTGACTTTTACTAAAAATACCCAGGACAGAATCTTAACCTTAAGAATAGATAAATACGATCTTCATTACGTAATAGTCTATAAAAGCTTTCAGATATATACGTAAAATCCAGGAGGGCTGCCAGTGAGTAGCATGGATGGGAAAACGCATTCCTAAAATGTTTGACATGTGATTTGTCTTTAGGAGCTGGTGAGCACGCTGGGTCTACACTTGGAGCTAGCACTGCGGTTCCCAGCTCGCCTAGACATACTTGCGCTGGGTCGTTGAGCTAGTGTGCTAGAAGTAGAAGTCTAGCCAGTGTAACCCCGCTGGTGGCAAGCAACAGCACAGGCTAGCCACACCAAGTATGTACCCATAGGGTTCAGGCAGGTTCGTACTCTGCACAGCAAGATCATGCTGCTGCACAACTACTTTTGCACGAGTATTTCTGTGTGAGCTGGGCTCAGACCCCTAGCTCTAAGTGTAGACACTGACTGAAACGTCTACTTTCCACCCTCCCCCCACTCACTCTTTACAGACCTGTTTCATAAGGAATAGATTCCTTTTGCTATTGAACCCATTGTGACATTGGCAGACCAGGTGCCAACTCATGCCAAGGCCCCACGACCTCAACTGAACATTGACAAATACACAGTCTGGCTCACCTGTGTGTTAGTATTGGTTAAATAGGTATTAGATTTATAAAAACATATTTAGAATTTATGAAATGTTCATAAGTTGCTGCATGAATGCATCTCACATTATAATATCTCTATCCCATGTTATAAGGTAATATTTAAGTATTTGCTCTGAAACTGTAAACCAACAATAGAAGGCCCATAGACACCAGACAAACCATTGTGGAACATCAGAGGACAAAATAATTTGTTGATTGCTCCCCCCACACCCATGAAGAAGAGATGTGCAAGGGGACTCATCCCATCAGCTTGAACTCTGGGGGAAGGGAACAAAAATCCCTGACAGGAAGAAATTATCTTTATACTGCTTGGACTTTGAGGGGCAAGGATTACTAAGCATAACCAAAGGTCCCCAGTGCTTGGCCTGGGTAGCCCTAAAGGATATATAAAGCTTGCTTATTATAGAAGCTTCTATCACCTTTAGGAACCTAAGAGTGAAATTCATTTGTGTATGTATGTTTACCTGCTTTAACCTTGTAAATAAATCTCTTATTTCTTTTTCTTAGTTAATAAAGCTTTAGTTTATTATAGGATTGGCTACAAGCATTGCCTTTGGTGTAATATCTAAAGTGCGATTGACCTGAGGTAAGTGGCTGGTCCTTTCGTACTGAGAGTAACCTGAATAGTGTTGTGATTTTTGGTGTAAGGGACCATCTATCGCAAAGGGTAGCTTGCCTAGGTGGCAAGATAGACGGGAGCACCCAAGGGGATTGTCTGAGACTCCATATTAAGGCTGTTAGCAGGCCTGAGGCGTTTACACTTGATACTTGGTTGTGAAATCTAAGTATAGAGTTCACAGCCAGTTTGGGGTTTGTGTCTGGCATCTGAACAGTCTGCCCTGAGGTAGGCACACGTGCTCTTGAGCCATTCCAGACAGCTTGACACCCATCACTTTAGAGCCTACTCTCATGTGGATGTGGGGGATTGACATGTAAGTCCCTGCAGCAATGAGATGAGAAGACAGTACATGTTAAATACTTGTATCTCCAGTAGAAAAAGAAAAAAAATGCTATGTAAATGTGCTAGATGTGCTTAAACAAGTCAACCTTCGAATAAAAAGTGAAAAAATAGGGTGGGAGGAAATTAAAACTTGGTTTCTCTTTCTCACCCACACACCTGGCAATGCCTGACTTAGGAGTGGAAACATTTACTGGAGTATCTCCCATGTGTCATTAATTCCTCCAAAGTTATTTGACAGTCCAGGGGTGTGTGTGTTCAAAGCAATCACTGTACCCCCTTCCTTAGACTAAAAACTAAAGAGACCTCTAGCAATTATCATAAAGTGTGTGTGTGTGGCAAAAATGGGATGCTCACATTTGGGTGGGATAGGAAAGCTGTGGGGAAGTGCAGTATCCCCAGGAGGCACAGATGGAGCATCTTGCATTCTTGCTGCAGTGATCCTTCTCACCAGTGTAAGAGCAGAGTCCATGCATTCACTAGAAAACTCCATCCAGCCCTCATTGATTGGACAGATGGCCACCAATTTGCAAAGTTTGGTATGTGAGAGAGAAAGAGGCCAAGCAGGGATAGAAGGGAAGGGTGGGGGAATCCCAGAGATCAAAGGGGCATTGAGGAGAGAAATTAATTCCTGAAAGTGGGGAACAAATTCCATGTAACACAGAAAGCCAACATCCTGTAATAAACCAATGGGGTAATTCTATCTTAGCTTCTGCCTTAACGCATGTAGTGGAATTTTTCCAGCGTGTATAGAATCTGGGCTTGAGCTAGAAGACCATCCCTTTCAGGCGAGTCCTTAAGCATTGACTTCAATGGGACTTAAGCACATGCTTAAGAACTGTCCTGAATGGGATGGATTTAAGCATGTGACTAACCGCTGGTCTGGATCAAGGCATCGGCTTGGTGCATCATGAGTGGGGAGGGAATGTATTGTTATTTGTACCAATGGTCTGATGCAATAAGGGATTATGCCAATTTGACAGATGAGTACCTTGCTGATTGCTATCTTTTGTAGAGACTCTCACTTAATATGACTATGTACTTTGCCCATTGCTCCTCTCTTGCCCCTTAAGATTTCAAATGTTTGTTGAACCAGACTTCTTACATGTTATTTGCACTTCACAGCTACAGATACCATCATTAACTCACTATGCTACAAACACAATGTAAGTGTGTAAGGGAGGCTCTGCACATTTTTGATCTGAACCACAAATTAGGGACCTAAATTCTACTCCTATTGAAGTCAGTAACAAACTTCCTGCGACGGGATCCCCAAGGTGTAGCCTGTGACTGTGGGACCACTGTGCCCCCTTAACTCTCCAGGCTTGCTGTCTCTCACAATACTTTGCTAGTGACAAGCAGCAAACCCCTCCAGGTGCTGTTATCACTCAGCACAACTGCTTGTGGAGCCCCACACCCAGCTAGATTGCATGAATGCTCCCAGAGCAACTCATGAATCACACAGAGAAAGGCACCAGCCAAATCCCCCCCAGCTAGTAGCCTTGTACCTCAGGAATATATAGTCTTGTGCTGCTCAAGGTGAGCAGTGCAAATTTATTAATTGGTTCACCACTTCATTGATGGAAAGTGGATATGCACCAGCATTTGTAAACATCCTTGCCAAACACTTCAGGTAAACTCACTGGTAAAGATAAACAGTTAAACACATTTATTAACTTAAAAAGATAGATTTTAAGTGATTACAAGTGATAGGCAAAAACTCAGAGTTAGTTAATGAAATAAAATAAAATATAAGCACACAGTCTAAACTCTCAACCCTATTAGACTGGTCAACATCTAGATTAAGCAGTTTTTCTCACCCCACTGGATATTGCAGTTCATAGTACATAAGTTTCATCCTTGAACCCTGGGCCAGTCTCCTCTGTTGGAGACTTCAGTCTTCTGAATGTCCTTCTTGCTTGCAGCATAAGTGCGGGAAGGAGAAAGGGGCCCTTTGCTTGCCCTGTGTTCTGTTTTATACCCTTTGTCCCATGTGCTTGGAGAACAAGTCCAGGCATATCTGCTGGGCATTGCTGAGTCACAAGGTGAAGCAATACCCCGGTGTGTCTCCTGTGAGTAAGTCATTGAATTGTAACTCCTCTGCTGGACAATGGCTGGTGATGTCTGTTCAGCATGCACCTGGGTGTTGCTTACTTCTTCCCTTGGCATTGTCTCTGTAGAGCTAGTATCTGGATGCTTCCAAAACCCTCAGCATATTTTAGTGAAAACCATGCAACACAATTCTTAAAGTTTTAAATGCATTAATTATGCACCTATTTAGATGGAACAATGGCTTTCAGCAGATCATAACCTTTCCCATGATACCCCAGATGGCATGCTTTATATACAATATCATGTAAATGAGGAACGTGGGAGTTAAAGGGCGCTCCCCCAAGGTATAGAATGTCACACCTCCCCCCTTAGTTTACTGCAAGAGGGTTAGTCACTGACTAACTCAAAGGCAGTTTGTGTTATGGTTCTTTTGGCATCTAGCCATCAAGGCCATGAGGTGGCATGCCTCAGTTTCCCCCTTCACACAGAAAACCAGGTTTGTTATGGTTTCCCTGAGTTGGTAAGCTTTAAGTCTGGTTACAGATATTAACTGAGAAGCAGCATTATCATAAGGTTTCTGTGACAATGTTCCTCCTCTACCTTGGTGGGTCTTGTGCTTATTGGCGGATTTGCTCACCTTGGAGCTTCACGGCAGCCCTCAGTTTGGCCGTTTTTTGTGAACCCACAGTCCAGGTCAACTCCTCCTGTGTCTGACCAGGAGTTGGGAGGTTTGGGGGGAACCCGGGCCCACCCTCTACTCCGGGTTCCAGCCCAGGGCCCTGTGGAATGCAGCTGTCTAGAGTGCCTCCTGGAACAGCTGTGCGACAGCTACAACTCCCTGGGCTACTTCCCCATGGCCTCCTCCCAACACCTTCTTTATCCTCACTATAGGACCTTCCTCCTGGTGTCTGATAATGCTTGTACTCCTCAGTCCTCCAACAGTCTGCGTTCTCACTCTCAGCTCCTAGTGCCTCTTGCTCCCAGCTCCTTACATGCACACCACAAACTGAAGTGAGCTCCTTTTTAAACCCAGGTTCCCTGATTAGCCTGCCTTAATTGATTCTAGCAGCTTCTTGATTGGCTGCAGGTGTTCTAATCAGCCTGTCTGTCTTAACTGTCTCCAGAAGGTTCCTGATTGTTCTGGAACCTTCTCTATTACCTTACCCAGGGAAAAGGGACCTACGTAACCTGGGGCTAATATATCTGCCTTCTATTACTCTCCTGTAGCCGTCTGGCCCGACCCTGTCACATTTCTTAATATTACAGGTGTTCCTAATTACCATTTCTAGCATGTCTCAAGGCTCTTCCCAAAAATTGTGCATAATGTATCTTATCACAAGGTTTAACATCAGTATCAAAAAATTTATCCCAAAATGTAACATTAATACCAAAGTTTTTATCACAGATGGGCATTTACAAGTATCTTTACGATACCACACCCTCTGTTTACACAGTCTGGTTTGAGGTTGATTTGTTCATTACCCATGGTGTCATTTGACTCCCTCCCATGTAATCAGTCACTAGCTTTTCTTTTCTTTTTTCCTCCAGTGTTCTCTTCTGCCTTGGTTCTTAATATAATCATGTATCTGGGATTTTGATACCTCAGGGTCTGGCAAGATATGGGTCCAGGGGGATCCTGCATATTGGTTGGCCCTTTGGGGAGCTGTCTCCCAACCGCAGCTCTTACATATGCAAAAAATCCAGCTCCCTTTTTGGGGTTACCCTGTGTTTCCCCCTCCCAATACTGAGTCCTTTCCTTCCCCCTTATCCTAGAGGGCTGTGATCTGTGCTCTCTGGGCTAGGTGTGTTTAACCCTTTGCTCAGATGTACCTTTCCCCCTGCATCTTTTCCACAGCTGCTTTCTACATCTCACCAGCCTGAGGGAAGACACACACACCCCTCTGTTAGTTGGGTCATTTGCATTTTCACAAACTACCATGTGGCAATTTCCTGGTCTCAACTCTTCCATTATCACAGGTGTTAGAGCTGCATCTTGATTTAAAAGACACAGTTACTTTCGAAAAACGTATCAGAAATAGCATCCTGAAAAACTGGGACCTGGATTGGAGTACCCTTTGCCAACCCTTTCTCTGTCCCTGAGAAGTCAGCTGTGTGACCACTCCCCTCCCAGGAGGTCAGTTACACAGTTCCTTCTCAAAACCTGAGTCACAGGCTGATCAGATGCTGACTCACTCATTCGGTCCTGGGCATCCTCTCCCAAGTGACCAGTGAGGAGACATTCCTGTACTCCCACTATTCCTTCCCCAGTTTCTTCCTGTGGGCCCCCCTCTAAGACACATTTCTCTGTGCTCCCTGAGAAGGGGTCCATGCCTTGTTCAACTGCAAAACCCTGCCAGCTAACAACTGGGACAGTTTCCTTAATCACCGACAACACCTCTCCTGCCCCAATCCTGACGGCATGTTGCCTCCTGCTGGAAAGGAGCCAGTCTCAGCCCCTCCCATACTTGGAAGCACACTGTTTCCCTGTGTTAAGAGTCACAGGAATCCTCACCCACCTCAGTGGTTTCTGAGATCCCTCTATCCTTCTCTGGGCTCCCCTCTGGGACACATCTCCCTATGCTCCCTAGAGTGGGGTCTTTCTCTGGTTCATCTGCAACCTGCTGGCAGCTAACAACCTGGACAATTTTCTCACTGGCAGGCATTACACCCCCATCCCTTCCTCAGGTGGTATTGAAGTCATTGACTTTCCCATTGACTTTCATGGGAGCAAGATCAGGCCCCAACTTTTGACAATCAATCAATCAAATCAGAGATCCAACTTAGCCCTGTACGTAATTGGTTCATGAACAGATTGGTGTGTGCGATGTGGGAGAGTCTGGAGTAGGGAGAGAAAGAAAAACGGAGATGCTGATTAACCCTTTCACTGCTTTATAGATGTAACCATTAAAATGGTGCCTGTATAGCTATGGCCATATGCTACATGTGCTAGTCGTTCAGGATATTCCTTGAAGCACTGTGGATACCACATATACATTCATTGCCCCCCCCCAGGGAAAGCAGCTGCCACACTTAAGGGATGAAATAGAAATGTAATTAACAATGTGTATGCATTTAAAATGCAACTCAGCCAAAACAAAAGTAATTTAAAAAGTATATGCCAAAAAAAAGAGAAAAAAATCTCAACCTGGATGTCAAGTCACGGATGAATTAAACAGAAGTGGACAGAGTACTCTGATAATCTGTAAATCTTTCATTGGAAGTGGACTTCAAACAGCTGCAGGTCTGTGAGGTTTGGGGTTTTTTGTTTGTTTGTTTTTCCATGCACGAACTGGAAATACATCATGCAAAACTAAATGGAGCTTGATGGATTTGGAACTTGAATTCCCCCAGAACATCTAAGGAAGAAAAAGGTACTGCTGTGGACAATAGGCAATGAACTCGCTTTTCTAATTCTCTGTCACTCTTGCCTCTGTTTTTCTGCCACATAGAAATTTCTCCTACTCAGAACAATCATCCCTGATTCAGGTGCTGTTTGGTGACAGGTGTAACTATATAATGACACAGAAGAATTGAAACCAGCATCGTGAACAACACAGCAAGCAAAGCATATTGCCAGCCCAGTAGAACTATATAAATATATATCAATCAAGTAATATTAATCAAGACTTAAGATCCAATAGAAAGGACATCCCCCCCAAAAAAAATCCCCCTGTAATTTAACACAAACTGTCACATCTTATTTTAATTTGTTACAGGGCTATGCTGGTGCCAAGCAACCAAATCAAAATCTCACTCCACTCGTCGCTGTTGATACCCTTGTTTTCAGAATTCACATATTCACTGCTAGTTTCTGATAACAGTTTTTGTGGACTTGGACTGTGATAAAAGACTTGTTTGATATCCAGGGAAACCTGCAGCTCAATTTTGCCCAGCAAGCTCCCCACTCCAAAAACAGACGGATCTCTCTGTCCCCCAGACCTCTTGAGTTTCATAATATGCGTGTGCTGATGTAGCACCTGGAGGCCAGGTTCCCATTGTGCTAGGCACTGTACAAACATACAGCAAAGAGATAGTCCCTGCCCTGAAAAGCTTGACCTCTAAGCATAAGACCATTGATGACTAGTGGAGACGACATAGATTCCAAGGCCAGAAGGGATCGTTATGACAGGGAACACAAGGAAACAATGAGAAAGTACTAGTCAGCATGAAGATCTGTGGCCACAGTACACCAGATGCTCTGGTCCCCTGCAGTAATGTGGTTATTTACAAGGCTGCAAAGAGGGTGGAAAACCCTGCTGAATAAGAATGGGGTACTCTCACTTTGCACCTGATGCAAATGATTCCAGACAGGCAGGGCAGTGGAGAATAAGCCCCTTTATTTTGTATTATGGGGGTTGGGGGGATACATGGGGAGTAGAGGGGGAAAGGAGAACTCCAGCTCCCATTTCTCCCAACCCCAGTTAACGCAGAATTTGGGGGTGGAAATGCTCAATCCTATCTTGCCATATTCCCCCTTCCTTCTACAGATAACACCTGGGACTTACCCCAGGGCTTCAGCAGTTGCCTGCTACCACCACCCCATGAGATTGAACCCTTTTGCCAATTATACTATCAATAGTATTTGAGCAAACCTGCTGCCATTAATGGGTTTGCACAGGAGTCATTGACTGGAATTTAAAAGACTGTGATGTCAATGCACAGCAAAATAATAGAATCCAGCTCACTCTCCCTTAGCTGGGGCCACTCCGCAGGGCTAACAGGAGTAAAAATCATGGATAGATATGATTCTGAACACAAGCAGGGAGTAAATCTGTTAAATGAAAAAGTGCCATGTTCACATAGCCACTTTTCAGGCAAGAATCACACTTCAGTTGTAGCCAACCACTATCCAAATCTGTAAGAATGACAACATTGTGGGAATTCATTGGGGATCATTTGTTTAGACACAAAACAGAAGATGGAATCCTGATTGCACTGAAGTCAATGGCAACATTCCCACTGACTTCAGTGGGGCCAGGATTTTACTCAGAATGTTTTCCAAGCCCTAGTACTTCATATCATGGGCCAAATACACCCCTGCTGGATCTCGTCTCTTCAGTGGAGTTACACCAGGGATGAATTAGGCACTGTGGGTTTCCTGCAGCAGGTGATATCATAAAGCAACACAGCTTCATTTTGAAACCAAATGTTAAAGGAGCTTGTTTTCATCAAGCCCAATCTTCTATCACTAGACTAGAATTTAGTAGATTTTTGCAGATCATCATCAAATTGGCAATTATTACAATCAACATGGTTATCTTTAAATTACCTTTTAAAATGTATTTTGGTTTGTAAGCAAGAAACAATCCATCCCTCTCCTGAGAGAAAGATATTCAATTACTTAAATTGAATTTTTCCTGGGATTACAACGTTCCGCCTTACCTCCCTGTAGCAATTTAAAAAAAACAATGCAAAAGGTTTATTTAACAGACACAAATACAAATGAACAGAAATACACACTCTAGGCTCCATTTACATCCCTGCTTGAAATCAAAGGACAGTCCGATAACCTATCAATACCTACTGTACCAATACAGAATACATACACACACGACACACACAGAGGATCTGATCCAAAGCACCCTAAATACTAAAGAAAGACTCCCGTTGACGTCAAATGCATGTTGGACTAAGTCCAGAGAGCAGATAGTGATAAGCCCATAGCCAGGACAAAGGGACGTCTTATGGCTAAGAAAGAGTCTCACGAGTCAAGCAATCAAGGTTCTATTACTCCCTCCATCTCAGGCTATGTCTATGCTACACAGCCTATGTTGGTGTAGCTAAGCCAGCATAACCCCCTAGTGTAGATGCTGCCTACACTGACAGGAGTTTTTCTGCTGTAGGAACACCATCTCCCTAGGCGTAAGCTGTGCCAACAGAAGCATTCCTTTTTTGATATAAATGCATCTACAGGTTTTGTCAACATAGCTATGTCCAACAGGGGTGTATTTTCCTTTCACATCCTGACTGATACAGCTATGCTGGTATAAGTTTTAAGTGCACACCAAGCCACTGGCTTGCACATGACTACCAGCAAATCACGGTCTCACTCTTTGTGCCTTAGACCAGGTCTACACTACAGACCTATATCTATATAACTACAAATCCACATTCCTGAGTGACATAGTTATACCGACCTAACTCCCCCACATAGATAGCACTATGTTGCTGGGAGAGCGTCTCCCGTTGATATAGTACCACCGCACCAGGAGGTGGATTAACTACACTGACGGGAGAAGCTCATCTGTTGGCGTAGGTAAAGTCTCCCCTTAAGCGCAACCGCAGCGCAGCTGCCTCGGTGCAGTGTTTTAAATGTAGACCTGCCCTTAGTTTTCCCACCCATAAAATGGTTATACTTCATAGTGGTATTGCAAAACTGAATTCAACACACATACAGCTCTTTAAAATCCTTGGATGGGAAGGTGCTAGCTAAGTGCAATCTATTAATAGATATTCACCAAGGACCTCATTCTGCAAGGTGCTGAGTACCCTCAACTTCATTGAAGTTGTCTGGAGTCAAGGTAGGGTGACCAGATGTCCCATTTTTATAGGGACAGTCCTGGTTTTGGGGACTTTTTCTTATATAGGCGCCTATTATCCCTCACCCCCGTCCTGTTTTTTCACAGTTGCTATCTGGTCACCCTAAGTCAAGGGCACTTAGCACCTTGCAATGTAATCATCTGTTTCTGAAAAATGCACCATTACAATAATCACAGTTCAAGGATCAGGGATGAGAACCCTGGTTCTCCAGCTCCAAACACACAGGCCTCTACTACTGAACCTAAAAGAGATTATTCTTTTAGCTGATCATAACAGTAGGTCCTTTATCCTCTTCATTGGCCAGTTTCTAGAGTGTGACATAACCCCCACACAAAAAAACAATGCATCCAGCAAGATCAAGTCCCAAATTACATGCTCCTTGAAAAATAAATGTGTAATAGCAGTGCCAGTACTGCACTGTGTGTGTGTGTAATATGCCTTTGGGTGGATCACCAGCAACAGAAATTGAACCCAGGATCTATAGTTCTAAAAGCATGAGCTGCTACTGCTTGAGCTAGAAGTGGCAGACCTGCTAAGACCAGACCTGTAGCAGGCTCATCAACCTCTCTATGTGGCCCAGCCACCACTAGTGGGGGACAACCCGCCACACTGCATGAGGATGGGCTAGACTTGGAAAGAACTGCAGCTCAAAAACACTATTATTGATTCATAGATTATAAAGGCCGGAAGGGACCACTGTGACCATCTAGACTGATCACCTGTATAAAACAAGCCAGGGAACTTCCCCAAAGTAATTCCTGTTTCAACTAGAGCAGTTCTTTTAGAAAAACATCAAAGTTTGATCTAAAAATTTCCAGTGATGGAGAATCCAACACAACCCTGGGTAAATTGTTCCAGTGGTTAATTATCCTCACTGTTAAAAATATTCACCTTACTTTTAGTTTTCACAAGTAGGCTGGATAGCCATCTCTCTTGAATGGTTTAGACACAACAAATCCTCCATCTTGGCAGGGGATTACACTAGATGACCCTTGTGGTCCCATCTACTGCTATGATTCTACTTATAGTTTGAAATCATCTAGCTTCAACTTCCAGCCATTGGATCTTCTTGTACCTTTGCCTGCTAGATTGGAAAGCTTTCCTATCAAATTTCTTTTCCCCATGTAAGTACTTACAGACTGATCAACACATCCCTTAATCTTCTCTTAATTAAACTAACCAGATTAAGCTCCTTGAATCTTTCACGATATGGCATGTTTTCTCATTCTTTAATCATTCTTGTGGCTCTTCTCTGAACCCTCTCCAAATTATCAACATCCTTCTTCAATGGACACCAGAACTGGACACAGTATTCCAGCAGCAGTTGCACGCGTGCCCAACACAGAAGTAAAATACTCTACTTCTACTTCACATTCTCCCCTTTTAGGCATCCAAGGGTTGCATCAGGCTTTTGGCTACACCATCACACTAGAAGCTCATGTTCAGCTGATTATCCACCATGACCCCCCATTTTCATAATCACTGCTTCCTAGGATAGAGTCCCCCATCCTGTAAGTCTGGCCTACATTCTTGGTTCCTAGATGTATGACCTTCCAATTAGCCATGTTAAAAAGCCCATTGTTGTTTTCAATCAATCATATTCCTTATAACCATATTACACTCAGCTTCGAAGAGACTTCTCTAGATGATCAGGGCACGTTTAAAATCCCTAGTGGCAGTGACAGACTAACCTAGCCAAACCCTGTTGTCACTGGATACATTAATAAATAATAGTGAATTAATAACCCAGCAGCACAGTATTCAGATACCACAGTAACAAGTTAAACAATGAGGCTTCATTCCACCTAAATTTCTACAAAGATATTACATGGCTGATATCTGTTGCAATCACACTTTAACCTCTCAAAATTCCATCTACAATGATAGGGCAACAGTCCTCCCAGGCAATTCCATTCTAGGTACCATAGAATAGGCAAAAGATAGGGTCTGGTTCAAACTGAGCAAGAGCATAGAGACCTCCTCCCCCAGACATCTGCCATTTTCCCTCTTCTCCGCTACACAATGGCACTATCCCTTTGCATAGGGCTTCAGAAGAAAAGAATTCACCAGAGTAGGAAGAGAAAAGTCACATGGGTATATGCAGATACATATGGTTAAAGCCTCTTTTATGCCTGGAAACAAAGATACTTCGCACTTGCATAGGAAACGAAAGAAAGAAAAATCCAGCACCTAGCTACAATGCTGCCAACTCTTGAGATTTTTTTTTGCAAGGCTCAGAGATACCTGGTGTTTTTCTTAAAGTCCCAGTTCCTGGAGTCATATTATCATGTCAATCTCAGCTTTCATTGAGGAAAAAAAAATTCGGACCCTCATGGTCAATGGAGGAAAAAGCCTGAAAATAGGAACCCCAAAGGCTCAAAAACGTATCCTATTCTAAACCCAGGCCCTCCATTTCTCCTTGCACTAGCTTTGCGGCATTGATTCTACTTTTTACTCAACGGGAAAAGTGGCACCTGCAGAAATTAGCTTATGGGGGTCTCTGGCAATCACAGCCAAAGGTAGCAAATACTTATACCCAATGCCTGTGTGATAAAGTGGGGGATTTTCTTAATGTTTTATAGGAAATATTGTGTGTGCCTCAGCTCCCCCTAGGTGTTACACTATTAACCAGGGGGTGGGACAATGATGTTTAATCTTTGGAGAGACCCCTAGAGGACCAGGTGTGACTCTCATCCATCTGCCTGGCCCGGACAATGGCCAGACATTTTGTAACCTAGCAAGCAAGGACCGAGAGGAGTTGGAAAACAAAGAGCTGAAGTGGAGACCAGGCGACCCTCTTTGCTTGGGAAGAGGACAGATAAGGGGCAAATGGACAAAGGGTGGGTTGCTGTAAGCAGGACACTCTCCTGTTTTGGAGTCTCAGGAGGAGAGCCAGGGTTCTGGGCCTGAGTCTGACCAGGATGGACTTTGCTGTAACTTCCTGTTTTCTGTGCTAATGAAGAACTTTTCCATGCTGTGTTCCAGACAACTAATAAACCCTTCTGTTTTACAATGCTGGCTGAGAGTCACTGCGGAAGTTAGGGTGCATGACTCTCCTATGGAGTGTGTGTAAGGCTTCCCCAGGTGTCCTATTCAGGTAGACTCACTGCGGGGAGCTCAGGGCATAAAACAGGAGTGCTGAAGTCCTGGTCCCAGGAGGCAATGAAGCCAAGAAGGTTTACCCTAGTGAGTGTGTCCCCTGAGGGGCTGTTGCACTGAAGAGGGTCCTATCTGGGATTGATCCAGAGCTGTTTGTGAGCACCAAACCCGTGACAGCTTGTCACTCACTATAGTAGAGCTGGAACTTTCATTCCAGTGCTCAAACTGGGGAAATTAAGGTGCTGGTAAGTCCTTTCCTTGAGCTACAACTGGCCGCATGGTCATGATAAACCCAAACAATCTCCCTGTCCTGAAGTTTAAAGTTGGCCTCTCCTGCTCTAGCATTCGGACAACCAGTCACCTTCCATTCCCCCTGCACCTACTCAGCCATTTTCCTCCCGCTGCACCACCTCAGCCCGTTTACCCTGTCAGCCTCCCCTATCTACCTTTCCCTCCCATTCTGAGGCGCTTAAGCCACCTCCCAGTGCTGTATGAAAACACACTCCTTCTGCACTGATGCCTGTGCTGGGCCCAGATACAGCAGACTCCTCCCTGTTGGCAGCAAGCCTAGCAGTGACTATGCATGTCCCCATGTGCTTCAGGTAGCTGCATTCCCCATTCAGATCAGCCACACTGTATTAATGGTTATATTAGCCAGCGTTATAATGGAGAAGGGCCATTCAGTAGCACAACAGATCAATATGGCAAAGACCAGCCAGATGCTGGGACCCAGCATAGAGAAAGCCACTAGTCCAGTGGCATAAGGAGACTGTAAAGGAGTGTGCATAGGCAGTCTGGCCTAGCAGTCATAGCTAGGATGGTTTTCACACATCAAGGCTGGCCACAAG
The DNA here is from genome assembly GCF_965152275.1 of Natator depressus. Classification (NCBI taxonomy): domain Eukaryota; kingdom Metazoa; phylum Chordata; order Testudines; family Cheloniidae; genus Natator; species Natator depressus. Next base: position 16,999,983 of record NC_134238.1, on the reverse strand, counting down.
ACAGTAGTTCGTGAGCAGGAGTCAGAGGAATCGCTAGAGCCAGGTTCAACAAGCAAGAATCAGAGACTGGAGATCAGAAGACAAGTTCTTCAGGAATCAAGCAGTTCAGAAACCTATGTGGTTGCCTAGCCAGCTTTCCAGCGCACCTTCCAGGGTTAAATAATGCAGCTTGACCAATCAGAGGGCAGCAGGACACTGTCACTCTGGACCTTTTGGGCAGTACCAATCTCCACAATGTGCTCTAGATGTGCCTCTGCCTGCCCTCCCAATGGCAATGTGGGAATGTCATCCCCCGGCGCTGCAGAGCTGGGTTCTAGTCCCACCGTTCCTTAAAGCAACATAGAGGCCTGAGGGAGAGAAAGCAAGACAAAGAAGACGGGGAAAGTGTGACAGATCCCAGCTTGTATACCAGGATTATTTGGTCAACATTAGCAGAAAAAATGCCCTTAGTGCATTTGTTTGAGCTATGACAAGTACACAGCTACCTAAAAGTTTTCTTAAAAATACATAACAATGGCCACACTTGGTAAGACCAAGTCCATCTAGCCCAGTATCCTGTCTTCCGACAGTGGCCAATGCCAAATGCTTCAAAGGGAATGAACAGAACAGGGATCAAGTGATCCATCCCCTGTCACATAGGCATTCACTCTGTCGGTGCTCTGGGGATGGAGCACCCACGGGGGAAAAATGGTGGGTGCTGAGCACCCACCAGCAGCCCCCTGATCAACTCCTCCTCCTCCCCCCAATGCCTCCCGCCCACCACGGAACAGCTGATCTGTGGTGTGCAGGAGACGCTGGGGGGAGGGGAGGAGAAGGAGCAGGGTCAGGGCAGGAATGGGGCAAGAAGAGACAGGGCAGGGGTGGAGCAGGGGCAGAGTGGGGCAGGGGCAGTAAGAAGCAGGGTGGGGGTGGACCCTTGGGGGAAGGGGTGGAGCGGGGACGGGGCCTAGGGCAGAGCTGGGAGTCGAGCACCCCCCAGCACATTAGAAAGTCGGTGCCTCTGCCCTGTCATCCAGGCCAAGTTGCTGACAGATTGTTTATGAATATGTTGAACAGTACTGGTCCCAGTACAAATCTGTGGGGGACCCTGTTACTTACCTGTCTCTACTTTGAAAACTGAGTGTTTATTCCTACCCTTTGTTTCTAGTCTTTTAACTAGTCATTGATCCATGAGAGGACCTTCTCTCTTATTCCACAACTGCTTACTTTGCTTAAAAGGTTTTGATGAGAGACTTTGTCAAAGGCATTCCGGAAATGCAAGTACACTGTACCCAATAGATCAGCCTTGTCCACATGGTTTGTCCTCAGAAGAATTCTAATAGATTGCAAAAAGAATGAGGAGTCCTTGTGGCACCTTAGAGACTAACACATTTATTTGGGCATAAGCTTTCGTGAGCTACAGCTCACTTCATCAGATACATGGAGTGAAAATACAGGAGCAGGTATAAAAACATGAAAGGATGTGGGCTGCTTTACCAAGTGTGAGGTCAGTCTAATGAGATAAATCCATTAACAGCAAGATACCAAGGGAGGAAAAATAACTTTTGAAGTGGTAAGAGAATGGCCAATTACAAACTGTTGACAAGAAGGTGTGAGTAACAGTAGGGAGAAATTAGTATTGGGGAAGTTAAGTTTAGGTTTTGTAATGACCCAGCCACTCCCAGTCTCTATTCAGGCCTAATCTGATGGTGTCCAGTTTGCAAATTAATTCCAGTTCTGCAGCTTCACGTTGGAGTCTGTTTTTGAAGGTTTTTTGTTGAAGAATTGCCACTTTTAGGTCTGTTATTGTGTGACCAGAGAGATTGAAGTGTTCTCCTACTGGTTTTTGAATGTTATGATTCCTGATGTCAGATTTGTGTCCATTTATTCTTTTGCATAGAGACTGTCCGGTTTGGCCAATGTACATGGAAGAGGGGTATTGCTGGCACATATCACATTGGTAGATGTGCAGATGAATGAGCCCTTGATGGTGTGGCTGATGTGGTTAGGTCCTATGATGGTGTCCCTTGAATAGATATGTGGACAGAGTTGGCACTGGGGTTTGTAGCAGGGTTTGGTTCCTGGGTTAGCGTTTTTGTTGTGTGGTGTGTAGTTGCTGGTGAGTATTTGCTTCACGTTGGGGGACTGTCTGTAAGTGAGGACTGGCCTGTCTCCCAAGGTCTGTGAGAGTGAGGGATCATCCTTCAGGATAGGTTGTAGATCCTTGATGATGCGCTGGAGAGGTTTTAGTTGGGGGCTGTAGGTGACAGCTAGTGGCGTCTGTTACTTTCTTTGTTGGGCCTGTCTTGTAGTAGGTGACTTCTCAGTACCCTTCTGGCACTGTCAATCTGTTTCTTCACTTCACCAGGTGGGTACTGCAGTTTTAAGAATTTTTGATAGAGATTCTGTAGGTGTTTGTCTCTGTCTGAGGGATCGGAGCAAATGCGGTTCTATCTCAGAGCTTGGCTGTAGACAATGGATCGTGTGATGTGGTCTGGATGAAAGCTGGAGGCATGTAGGTAAGTATAGCGGTCAGTAGGTTTCTGGTATAGGGTGGTGTTTATGTGACCATCGCTTATTAGCACTGTAATTAGCACTGTAATTAGCTTCCTAGCAGTGTCTAGGAAGTGGACCTCTTGTGTGGCCTGGTCCAGGCTGAGGTTGATGGTAGGGTGGAAAGCGTTGAAATCTTGGTGGAATTCCTCGAGGGCCTCCTTCCCATGGGTCCAGATGATGAAGATGTCATCAGTGTAGTGCAAGTAGAGTAGGGGCATTAGGGGACGAGAGCTGAGGAAGCGTTGTTCTAAGTCAGCCATAAAAATGCTGGCATATTGAGGGGCCATGAGGGTACCCATAGCAGTGCCGCTGATTTGAAGGTATACATTGTCCCCAAATGTGAAATAGTTATGGGTGAGGACAAAGTCACAAAGTTCAGCTATCAGGTTTGCCATGATGGTATTGGGGATGTTGTTCCTGATGGCTTGTAGTCCATCTTTGTGTGGAATGTTGGTGTAGAGGGCTTCTACATCCATAGTGTCTAGGATAGTGTTTTCTGGAAGATCACTAAATGATTGTAGTTTCCTCAGGAAGTCAGTGGTGTCTCAAAGATAGCTTGAAGTGCTGGTAGCGTAGGGCCTGAGGAGAGAGTCTATATACGCAGAGAGTCTATATACGCTGTCACGGTGCCAATGTCTGAGATGATGGGGCATCCAGGATTCCCAGGTTTATGGATTTTGGGTAGCAGGTAGAATACCCCTGGTTGGGGCTCTAGGTGTGTGTCAGTGTAGATTTGTTCCTGTGCTTCTTTAGGGAGTTTCTTGAGCAGATAGTGTAGTTTCTTTTGGTAATAGATTGGTGAGGCATGATTTCCCTTTACAAAAGCTGTGTTGACTCTTCCCCAACATATCATGTTCATCTGTGTTTGATAATTCTGTTCTTTACTATAGCTTTAATCAATTTGCCTTGTAGTGAAGTTTATGTGACAACTGTCCTACTGAATAGACCAGACTCATTGACGGTCTGATTCCACAGACCCTGCAAGTCCCACTAAAGAAACAGAGTTGTGGTTGTTCAGATGACTCCCTAAGGAGCATTTGTCTGGGAACTGCTATCAGTGATCACCATTTTGCACTACACTAAAAAGTATAGTGCTAACGGGGTAGATTCAATGTATTTCATGTAATAACTCTCCTTCCCTGAAATTATTTTGCAACTCTATGTTTATCAGCTAAATTAAGCATTAAAGAAAAATAATAGAACAATTTGTTTTCAGATTCTGCAGGATTCCAGTAATAAAGGTTACTAATGGTTCATTTTGGTGCCCTGGGTAGCTAATTTAAACTTTTTTCCTCATTATAAAGACAATTCATTTAATTTGAAGAGGCTAAGTTCTTTCTAATTTTATTAGCATTGGTCCTTTTCCAGCATGTCTTAATCAAAAGGCTTATTATTTGTGCCTGGCTATTAAAGCAAATCTAGTTATTACAGGGATAGTAAATTGCAACCAAAAGGGAGAATTTTGTTTCTACCAAAAATTTGCATTGCTACATATGCATAAAAGGAGGAGATATTTTCAGTTCATTGGCATCAAGCCATTTCTAGCTCAATAGAATAATTTTAGAATAGCATGATCCTTTCCACTAGCAACATGGAGAAATTTACGTTCTTTACTTTGAAGGACACCAATTACTTTTTCTTCCCCTCTCTCAAAGAGAAAAAAGCCTTACAAGTATATTAGGCTAAAACACAAAGTGGCAAACAGCAAAGACCACCAGATTTGCAAAGCATCTTCTGTTGCTAAGATGGACTTCAAACTTGGAATGTTCATTAGTTTAGTTGGGTGTTTAGTTGAATGATCTGATTATGGCCAAGATTGTTAGTTGATCTACACACCTGAGCTGGATACTAACAGATGTAAGGCACCACTTGCTTGCCTCTATGAACTACCTGCATCACTGGTCTATAAATGTGTTTGTCATAAACATACAGCTAAGGGTATTATAAAATCCCTCCTTTACCTGTAAGGGGTTAAGAAGCTCAAACAACCTGGTTGGCACCTGACCAAAAAGACCAATAAGGGAAGAAGATCCTTTCAATCTGTGGGGGGAGTTTTTGTTTTGTGCTCTCTTTGTTGTTCTCTCCGGGACAGAGAGGGACCAGGGCAGGAAAAACCATCTCCTAAAACCCTACCTGAAATAAGCATCCAAGCTTACAAAAATTGTAAGTAGTAGCAAGGAAATGTGTTAGCTTATCTGTTGTTTTAGCCTGTGAATTTTCCCCGTACTAAGAGGGAGGTTTATTCCTATTTTTGGAACTTTGAAGTTTTGCCTAGAGGGGAATCTTCTGTGTTTCAAATTTTATTACTCTGTAAAATTACCTTCCATCCTGATTTTACAGAGGTGCTTCTTTTACTTTTTTCTTTATAATAAAGTTGTTTTTAAGAACCTGATTGGTTTTCAGTGTCCTAAAAACCCAAGGGTCTGGTCTGTGCTCACCTTGTTTACCTATTTCGTTGGTAGATTATTCTCAAGCCTCCCCAGGAAAGGGGGTGAAAGGGCTTGGGGGGATATTTTGGGGAAACAGGAACTCCAAGTGGGCCTTTTCCTAAATCTTTGTCTAACTCACTTGGTGGTGGCAGCAATACCATCCAAGGGCAAGAAAGAATTTGTGCTTGGGGAAGTTTTACCCTAAGCTGGTAGAAATAAGCTTAGTGGTCTTTCATGCGGGTCACCACATCTGTACCCCAAAGTTCAGAGTGGGGAGGGAATCCTGACAGTGTTGAAGAGTAGTCTCCATATGATGCTACTCTCTTGTGTGTGAAGATGTGCAAGGGAATGGTCAGAGTCCTGGCTCTGCCTCCAACATGCCAGCTAGCAGATTCATCCAGCTTAAAGGAGGAAGTAATCTGCTATTGGCATGGGCCTGTAGTAATTGTTTTCCCCCCTTCTGCTCCTCAAGAAGTGCCACAGCTATTCTCCACCCCTCACTATGGTGGAAAAGCAATGTTTCAATCTAATGCTAATTTAGTCTGATGTGAAATATAGGGAATGTAAATATCTAACATCACTCTTCTACAATACTGTGCATGTTACGTAAACTGAAAGGCACAAAGGACCACATTTTCAAAATGTATTTATGTGCCCAAAGACACAGATATGCATTTCTGAAAATCCCACTATGTGCCAAAGCAAGTTAGGCACCTGACCCTTACTCCTTTCAATCCCACTATGTGACCATCTGCTTCTTTAGATGCCTAAATACTTTTGAAAATCTGGCCCAAGTGAGGTATGAGTTTTCCATGTGCGATTTTCAGTGGGCCCTCAATAGTCTTTACTTGTGTACGTGCAACTTTCAACAAGCATACACCCATAGGTGCACATTTATGTGCTAGATCCCGGCAGAATTTTCCCATGCAAGCTTATTTACCCAAATGGGATTTTGCTTGGAAAAAATGCTGTTATGTGCTAGTTCACAAAAGTGCATACATGCAAGTGGAGTCTTAAAATCAGACCCAACATTGTTCCTACTGATCTCCCTACACATGAATTTCTGCCAGAATACAGTTAACATTCAGATAAGTGTAGTCAGGTAGTTACACACACACCCCATTATCTGGTGCCTTATTTTGTCATATAAAGATTAATCTTTGCATTAGTAGTTAGAATTTACAACCATCTTTACTCAATATGGTAGCATTTATCTTTTGCTGTATTCCCAGAGCCGTAACAGAAACAGGGCACAGAAGTGAATTGACACACTCTGTTCTCCCTGAGCTCTTATCACTCCCCTCTTCACTCAAGTGTAACCCTTTTACTGCCCTTGGAACAAGCTGATTTTTCACAGTGAAAATGAAAGGGGTGGGAAAATGAAAAGAAAAGCAGATGGGGACTAAACCTAGACGTAACCCATATCTGCCTGTTGTGTCTAGAGGAGCTGTGCTGCTTACAAGGATTTTACAGCCACATCCTGGTTGGGCAGGTGAGGGGAAATAAGGAAGTAGCCCTCACACACCCATCCCCCCAGATTAAGCCAGCCAGTTAATACTTGTAATGCTGTTCAAGCAGGGTAGAGTTTCATAGAATCATAGAATATCAGGGTTGGAAGGGACCTCAGGAGGTCATCTAATCCAACCCCCTGCTCAAAGCAAGACCAATCCCCAATTTTTGCCCCAGATCCCTAAATGGCCCCCTCAAGGATTGAACTGCCAACCTGGGTTTAGCAGGCCAATGCTCAAACCACTGAGCTATCCCTCCCCATCCCAACTGCCGTATATGGCCATGACATCAAGTGAGTGATTAAGCCTATGGAAGGCTGGACCCCTGTAGGTATTAGAGAAGACTTAGTACTGAGGTCCCAGCAGAGGAGTTAGGGGAAGGTTAGGATCCACAGGAATTCTTGACAACAGGGATACATTAGGAGCATTTCTACATGTGCTTCCCCACAATCCAGGTTGTGCATGGTTTTAGGATACCTGCACCACAACCCCCTTTTGGGCAATGGCCCCACTGCTACCACAGTTGGTTGGCCCACAGCACAGCTGTTCATAGAGTCTGATAGAACTTTTGGCCCATACGACTGTGTAAACCTGGGTCAGGTTTTTATCCCGTAGAGCAGAACTGTGGCTGGTACTGAAAGATGTGGGAGGGGCTCCCCCAGTGTGAAAACCTACTACAGGTTTTAAACCATTTCAGTTGTGAGATATGTTTCTTTGCCAAAATCTTCATTCCTGTCAGAAAGAGTGCATGAACCATATTTTCCCCCCCATCATAGTAAGTTGCAAGTATTAACAAACATAGGTCTTGTAAAACCATTGTAAATTGCAGGTACCTGAAGGTAGCTTTTGCTTACAAGTTTGTGTTTTATGAATATTTATTTCACACTCCCCTGTGGATTCTGTTGAGTGGGGTGGGAGGGATATCTCAGTGGTTTGAGCATTGGCCTGCTAAACCCAGGGTTGTGAGTTCAATCCTTGAGGGGGCCATTTAGGGATCTGGGGCAAAAATTGGGGATTGGTCCTGCTTTGAGCAGGGGGTTGGACTAGATGACCTCCTGAGGTCCCTTCCAACTCCAATATTCTATGAAAGCAGTAGTAGCCGGGAAAACACATCTACCATGCCCACCTCCTGAAATTGATTGTGAAAGATACATTGGCCTGAATCAACAGGTGATCTCTGTTCAATTTTTTTAGAGGAGAGAAGTAAAAAAACAAAACAAAAAACGCTTCAGAGTCTTCGCCATGGGGAAAAAAATCCTTACTGATTCTAGATCCTGTGTCTAGGCCTCATATGGTAAAGTGTTTGGTGCTGGCTTGCATGGAAGTGAGAACCTTCAACTCCCATTGTGATAAATGGATGCTATGTGGGTAGCAGCTCTCAGGCTTTGGCCCTATGTGGGCAAGAACTAGCATGGTCAGGAATCAGATCCATTTATACCATTTATACCTTTGGAATCCAAGCCATGGCATTACTTGTAGGTGACTGTTGACTTTTGGGCTGTCGATTAATCGCAGTTAACTCATGCGATTAACTCAAAAAAATTAATTGCGATTAATTGCAGTGTTAAATCGCACCGTTAAACAATAGAATACCAATTGAAATGTATTAAGTATTTTGGATGCTTTTCTACATTTTCAAATATATTGATTTCAGTTACAATACAGAACACAAAGTGTACAGTGCTCATTTCATTTTTATTACCAATATTCGCATGTAAAAAACAAAAGAAATAGTATTTTTCAATTCACCTAATACAAGTACTGTAGTGCAATCTCTTTATCATGAAAGTTGATCTTAAAAATGTAGAATTATGCACAAAAAAAATAACTGCAATCAAAAATAAAACAATGTAAAATTTCAGAGCCTACAAGTCCACTCAGTCCTACTTCTTGTTCAGCCAATCGCTCAGATAAACAAGTTTGTTTACATTTTCAGGAGATAATGCTGCCCACTTCTTATTGACAATGTCACCTGAAAGTGAGAACAGGCATTCGCATGGCACTGTTGTACTCTGTGTTGCAAGATATTTATGTGCCAGATGCGCTAAAGATTCATATGTCCCTTCATGCTTCAACCACCATTCCAGAGGATGTGTGTCTATGCTGATGACAGGTTCTGCTCGATAACGATCCAAAGCAGTGTGGACCGATGCATGTTCATTTTCATCATCTGAGTCAGATGCCACCAGCAGAAGGTTGTTTTTCTTTTTTGGTGGTTCGGGTTCTGTCGTTTCTGCATTGGAGTGCTGTGCTTTTAAGACTTCTGATTACATGCTCCACACCTCGGCCCTCTCAGATTTTGGAAAGCACTTCAGATTTTTAAACCTTGGTTTGAGTGCTGTAGCTATCTTTAGAAATCTCACATTGGTACCTTCTTTGTGCTTTGTCAAATCTGCAGTGAAAGTGTTCTTAAAATGAACAACATGTGCTGGGTCATCATCTGAGACTGCTAGAACATGAAATATGTGGGTAAAACAGAGCAGGAGACATACAGTTCTCCCCCTAAGGAGTTCAGTCACAAATTTAATTAACGCATTTTTTTTTTTTTAACTAGCATCATCGGCATGGAAGCATGTCCTCTGGAATGGTGGCTGAAGCATGAAAGGGAATACTAATGGTTAGCGTATCTGGCATGTAAATAGCTTGCAATGCCGGCTACAAAAGTGCCATGCAAACCCCTGTTCTCACTTTCGGGTGACATAAATAAGAAGCGGGCAACATTATCTCCCGTAAATGTAAACAAACTTGTTTGTCTTAGTGATCGGCTGAACAAGAAGTAGGACTGAGTGGATTGTAGGCTCTAAAGTTTTACATTGTTTTGTTTTTTGAGTGCAGTTATCTAACAAAAAAAAATCTACATTTGTAAGTTGCACTTTCACGATAAAGAGATTGCACTACAGTACTTGTACGATGTGAATTGAAAAATACTATTTCTTTTGTTAATCATTTTTACAGAGCAAATATTTGTAATAGAAGATAACAAAAAGTGAGCATTGTACACTTTGTATTTTGTGTTGTAATTGAAATCCACATACTTGAAAATACAGAAAAAGATCCAAAAATATGTAATAAATTTCAATTGGTATTTTATTGTTTAACAGTGCGATTAAAACTGTGATTAATTGTGATTCGTTTTTTTGAGTTAATTGCGTGAGTTAACTGTGATTAATCGACAGCCCTGTTATACATAGTATTCTATTATTGTTTAACAGCACAATTAATTTTTTTAATCACTTGATAGCCCTAGTTGCCATTAACTCCTGGACAAAGGATTCCAAACAGCGATGAAGAGAAAAGGATTATGGCAGGATATGACTCCCTTTTGCCTGACTTCACATCAGTTTGGACTGCAGCCCCTCAGACACTTAACAGACAGCTGTCTGCCAGTGCACAGGGAAAATGAGATGAATGTATTCAAATTAGTGATAAATTTACTGAGAAATGTATTCTGAATAAGATACATAAACCCAAGGGAATGGTAAGTGTAATTATTTTGTGAATCAGATTCTCAGTCATTAGCTTGTAGCCATAAAATGCTATTTTCATAATTCACGCTACCATTTTGGAAATGGTTCTTTAAAAGGTAAATTAATTGCTGGAATAAAGAGAGCTGCATTTTGATCACCCCTTTGAAGGCTCACATCTAAGTATGTTCTTCAGTAGAAGCATTACTTGCGTACTTATTGTATGCAGCTATGAGGCTACTCTCGCCCACTATTCTTTGTTGTGGTCTCAAGTGAAGTAGACTGAGCTTGAAATACTAATTACAGTGTGTGAAGCAAGAACCACCACTTCATCATTCTTCTCAAAGCTTCATTTTAGAACTCAGCATGATAATCCACCGCCATTTTATAGATCCTTTGTGGTTTGACAGAAGCCCCTGTGGTTGGGGAGTGTAGCTTTAAGGGCTGAGCTTCCCAGAAGGAGAGCCTGGTTGGAGTACAGGGAAGCTCTTGTTGTTATATACAGGCTGCCAGTTGGAAGGAACTGGACACAGAACAAAGAGAGCTCTTGCAAGCACTTTAGCACTAAGAGATCGCTGAACGCCACATGGTACCAGGAGTGGGGTGGAATTAAGAGTGGAAGAATGGAGTATTTAAAAGCTCCACTCGGGGTGAAAGTAGGACGGTATGGGCCCATACGGTGTACCGGTAAGAAGTGGCCGCCGATACTGGCCCGTATGCAGCTGACATTAAAGCATTGCCACGGCAATGCTTTAATGTCACTGCCCCTTCCCTCACTTCCTCTACCCCCCGTTGGGCCCCTTTTAAATCACCACCGGAGCCCCAGGCGGCACAAGCCAGGCAGCATGGATGGGCTGGCTGGGGGAGGCTGACCCCCAGCCCCGCCCCCTTCTGCCCAAGGCCCCACCCCTTCCAGGGTCCCAGAGCCAGGCCCCAGTCTTCTGTGTTACTTTCACCCCGGCTCCACCAGAGCTGAAACTTTGGAAATGTGGACAACAACTGGAGAAGGCTTAAACAGCCCTTCTCTTGTTATTTGCAAGCAATGGGTTCTAGCACAAAAGCCGACAGTCAGAAAGTAGCCTTCTGTCTGACAATAGCTGCTTCCGAAGCACTTGAGGTGTTCCACAGTTTTTAGTTAAATCAGGCAGAGGAGGCCAATTATGAAACTATTACATAAATTCGAGGGCTACAGTCGAGATTTTTTAAAAAAACCAAACACATTATGGGAGACTTTTTAAACAGCATACAAAGAAGGGAAACCATAGAAGAGTTTGTGACCACTCTAAGGCTGAAGAGCCAATCTTGCAATGTCAAGGGGCACGGAGTCTGCCATTTTGCCCAAGAGGGTCTCAGTCAGGCAGCAACCCCAGAAGATTGAGACAATGGAGTGTTAGGACAAGGAACAGAGTTGCCGCCCCCTGAGAGCAATAATGCTGATGTTCCAGGGGAGCCCTGCAGATCCAAGCAACAGAGCAGGGTGCCTGGAAGACTAATTGAATACTGTCAGCAAGTTTAGTGTTCAGGTTGGTTATAAGTATTTGTAATTGTGTTATACTGAGGTTGGGGTTTTTCAGTTATTTGGAAGGGAAGACGTGGTGATAGGGACTGAGCCTTTATGGGATGAGCTTCCTAACAGAGAATCTGGGTGGGGTGCTGTCATAAATATAAAGGGAAGGGTAACCACCTTTCTTTATACAGAACTATAAAATCCCTCCTGGCCAGAGGCAAAACCCTTTCACCTGTAAAGGGTTAAGAAGCTAGGATAACCTTGCTGGCACCTGACCAAAATGACCAATGAGGAGACAAGTTACTTTCAAAGCTAGAGTTGGGGGGAACAAAGGGTCTGTCTGTCTGTGTGATGCTTTTGCCAGGACCAGGTCAGGAACACTCTTCAGAACTCCTGTAAAAAGTTAGTAAGCAATCTAGCTCGAAATGCGTTAGATTTTCTTTTGTTTAATGGCTGATAAAATAGCTGTGCTGAATGGAATGTATATTCCTGGTTTTGTGTCTTTTTGTAACTTAAGGTTTTGCCTAGAGGGATTCTTTATGTTTTGAATCTGATTATCCCGTAAGGTAGTTTCCATCCTGATTTTACAGAGGTGATTCTTTTACTTTTTCTTTAATTAAAATTCTTCTTTTAAGATCATGATTGCTTTTTCATTGTTCTTAAGATGCAAGGGTTTAGGTCTGTATTCACCTATGCAAATTGGTGAGGATTTTTATCAAGCCTTCCCCAGGAAAGGGGGTGTAGGGCTTAGGGGGATATTTTGGGGGGAAGACGTCTGCAAGTGGGCTCTTTCCCTGTTCTTTATTTAACACGCTTGGTGGTGGCAGCATAGGGTTCAAGGACAAGGCAAAGTTTGTACCTTGAGGAAGTTTTAACCTAAGCTGGTAAGAATAAGCTTAGGGGGTCTTTCATGTAGGTCCCCACATCTGTACCCTAGAGTTCAGAGTGGGGAAGGAACCTTGACAGGTGCTGTGAAGTTCTTGTTGTTATACACAGCCATTGAAACCAGACCCAGAAATAAAGCACAGATCTTGCAAGCATGTTATGTACTGAGTAATCACTAAAAGAACAGGAGTACTTGTGGTGCATTAGAGACGAACAAATTTATTAGAGCATAAGCTTTCGTGGGCTCCAGCTCACTTCATCACATACATAAAATGGAACAAAGTAAGAAGATATATATATATACATACAGAGAAGGTGGAAGTTGCCGTACAAACTGTAAGAGGCTAATTAATTAAGATGAGCTTTGTCCTCACCCACAACTATTTCACTTTTGGGGACAATTTATACCTTCAAGTCAGCGGCACTGCTATGGGTACCCGCATGGCCCCACAGTATGCCAACATTTTTATGACTGACTTAGAACAACACTTCCTTAGCTCTCATCCCCTAATGCCCCTACCTTACTTGCACTACACTGATGACATGTTCATCATCTGGACCCATGGAAAAGAAACCCTTGAGGAATTCCACCATGATTTCAACAATTTCCATCCCACCATCAACCTCAGCCTAGACCAATCCACACAAGTGGTCCATTTCCTGGACACTATTGTGCTAATAAGTGATGGTCACATAAACACCACCCTATACTGGAAACCTACTGACCACTATACGTACCTACATGCCTCCAGCTTTCATCCAGACCACACCACACGATCCATTGTCTACAGCCAAGCTCTAAGATACAAACGCATTTGCTCCAATCCCTTAGACAGAGACAAAACACCTACAAGATCTCTATCAAGCGTTCTTAAAACTAAACTACAACCACCTGCTGAAGTGAAAAAACAGATTGACAGACAGAAAAGTACCCAGAAGTCACCTACTTCAGGACAGGCCCAACAAAGAAAATAGTAGAATGCCACTAATTGTCACCTTCAGCCCACAACTAAAACCTCTCCAGCGCATCATCAAAGATTTACAACCTATCCTGAAAAATGATCCCTCACTCTCACAGATCTTGGGAGATAGGCCAGTCCTTGCTTACAGACAGCCCCCCAAGCTGAAGCAAATACTCTCCAGCAACCACACACCACAGAACAAAAACACTAACCCAGAAACCTATCCTTGCAACAAAGCCCGATGCCAACTCTGTCCACATATTTATTCAAGTGACACCATCATAGGACCTAATCACATTAGCCACACCATCAGGGGCTCACTCACCTGCACATCTACCAATGTGGTCTATGCCATCATGTGCCAGCAATGGCCCTCTGCCATGTACATTGGCCAAACCGGACAGTCTCTATGCAAAAGAATAAATGGACACAAATCTGACATCAGGAATCATAACATTCAAAAACCGGTGGGAGAACACTTCAATCTCTCTGGCCACTCAGTAAAAGATTTAAAGGTGGCAATTTTACAACAGAAAAGCTTCAAAAACAGACTCCAAGGAGAAACTGCTGAGCTTGAATTAATATGCAAACTAGATACCATTAACTTGGGTTTGAATAGAGACTGGGAGTGGCTGAGTCATTATACATATTGAATCTATTTCCCTTACACCTTCTTGTCAACTGTCTAAATGGGCCATCTTGATTATCACTACAGAAGTTTTTTTCTCCTGCTGATAATAGCTCATCTTAATTAATTAGCCTCTTACAGTTTGGATGGCAACTTCCACCTTCTCTGTAAGTATGTATATCTATCTATCTTCTTACTATATGTTCCATTCTATGCATCCGATGAAGTGGGCTGTACCCCATGAAAGCTTACGCTCTAATAAATTTGTTAGCCTCTAAGGTGCCACAAGTACTCCTGTTCTTTTTGCGGATACAGACTAACACGGCTGCTACTCTAAACCTGAGTAATCATTGAACACCATAGCCCTTTCTTCCTGGTGGCACATACACACAGACACTCATTTAGGGAGGAGTCCTTGAATATATTCTTGTTCTGTTTCCAGCCACTACCAGCATCTGGAATGGAAGAATCCATTCAATATCATCCTTGTATTCTCAGGGGACATCTCTGCTCCCACACGTTTTGACATACCCCTGTCATGCGTCTAACTAGCCTCATGTCAAACTAAAATCCCATAGTCCTGGCACTCCAAACATGGATTACTTGTCAATGTTGTCATATTCTCCAGCTATGCTTTCTAGGATCTTGTGTGTTTGACTATGCCCTTGTCATTCTTCAGCCCCCATTAAATGCAAGCATGGCACATTTCACTCCACTTAGGAGGACAGAGCACATCAGAGGTTTGGGCAACATTACTCCATAAATCAGAAGAAACAGGATCCCTCCAAAGAACTACAGCTTCAACTCCACCTAATCCAGACATCTGACACGCTTAGTCTCCCCACAATAGGTGTTCTGAAGTCAAGTGGCTATACAAGCGCTTGTCACTAATCTAGTCTACAATGGAATGATACTGTAGAAAATTCAGTCAAGCTAGCATATTGCCAGTGACCTGACATCTAGGTAAGCAAGGGTAAGCAACAGAATGGCATTGCAGGGAATTTTCACGGTTTCTATACTACCCTGGTGGAATCAAATAGCAAAAGGATCTGAGCCCCCTCCCCAGCTCCCTTTATCCAGGTGTCTGCCTGACCTCGAGGACTCCTCTTCCTCTCTCCCATGGGGCAGAGTCCTCACAACCCCAACAAGGCTGGACCAAGGATCCCTGGGGAGCTTAACCCACATTCTCATTGTGGGTCGCTCAGGTCATGGGCTACAGTGTCTGCACTCCAGTGTACTAGCTCCTCTCCAGCCCTTTCCCTGACCCAGTGATCACTACACTGAGTTTAAATCACATACAAAATGTATTAAAGAGCCATTGTAAAAACAGAAGGGAAAAACTGAAAAGGTTAAAGGATGAAGGAACCCTGCCCTGTGGGCACAGGGAACACCATAAACAACAGTGTCCGGGACTCAAGAAAATGTACAGCCTATTCCTCAAACGTCCCAGGCCCTGGCTGTGCTGAAGTGATACCACAGGTAAGACACCTGCTCTGGTGGTGGCTACACACCGTCAGGCTCTAGGTGGTGGAACCCTTCTCCCCTGTATCAGCCCATAGGTGCTGGAACTAGGAGTGCGCACCCCCCCCACCCCACAGGCTTGAAGTGCTTTCCATCATACACAGGGTTTACAGTTTGGTTCAATGCTCTCAGCACCCCCACTATACAAATTGTTCCAGGACCCCTGTATCAGCCCTCCCATCGAGTTCACATCCCCACCTTCCAAGTCCGATCTTCAAGGCCCTCTTGTCTGGAGGAGTCTCCCTCCATTGGGTCCTCTCTGCACGGGGTACCTGCCTCGTTCTCCCCAGCCAGTCACTGTACTTTGCTCCAGTTTACTTGCGGCACAATGGGCGTCTCTGCAATCCCAGCTTGGGCCCCATGGTTCTGCACTGTAACTCTGTCATGGCTCACCGTTGATGCAGCTGGTTTCCACTCCTCCAGCTCCGGGCTGCTGCTCTGGCCTGCTGCATTCTCCCCAGCTCTGTCTTACTCTGCTCTTGCAGCCCCAGCTCACATGGAGGACAGGCTCTGGGCTCTCAACTCCCTCATTTACTCCTGGGGGAAATATGTGCCGCTGCGCATGTGCAGAGTTCATGTCCCCCACAGATTTCTTTGCTTCCCCACAGAAAAATGACTTTCTGACAGGGAAGCAAAGGGAAGCTGCAAGAGCAGTCACACACCACTCCCTAGCAGTGCAGGTACAATGTTTCAGGCACCCAGAGCAGCCGGCAGAGAGGTTAAACACCGTGGAGCTGGGGATACCCCAGCCAATGGCTCCTATCCAGAGCTGGCATCAGCTGCTAGTCCCAGCTACGCTGGAGGCAGGAGAGGATGGGACTTCTTCCCCTGCAAGGAGTGGCTGGGGCTGTGTCAGACCCACCCCCAGAAACCTCCCTCAGCTGCAGGAAGCTCACCATGTTCCCCTGCTTCCTGCCCCCATCACTCCTTAGCTGTGGGGGGAGGGGGTCACTGTACGGGGAGCTGCTCCCCCACCCACCCAACTCCTGTGCATCCAGACACATCCCATACCCAGACACCCCTGCCAAGAACTGTGCACCCAGAACCCCCCTAGCCCTCCATACCCAAACCCCACCCCACTGAACCTGAACTCCTGCACCCAGACCCCCTGCCTCCAGACCCCCACCCCTGCACCCAGACCATGGCCCACTGAGCTCCCGGCACTCAAACCCCCACCCTGATGCTCCACCCCCTGCCCCCACCCTGAGCCCCAACAACCTTCACCTGAAAGCCCCTGCAGAGACCCATTGCCCCTGCCCCTGGAACCCCCGCAACGAGCCTCTGTGCATCCAGATCCCCCCACACCTAGACCCCCCATTGAGCTGCCTGCACCCAGAGTGTCTCTCCAGAATCCTCTCACCCCCCCACCTGGATGCCCCTGCCCCCACTTGGATCCTGCCTGGTTGAGCCTGCCTGCCCCACACCTGGTGCACCTGGCACAGAGAGGCAGGACCCCAGGGTGTTGATGGGGCAGGCCCAGGCCTTGTGCTGTGTCAGGGTCAGGTGCAGCATCACCGCTGAGTCCATGTCCTGGGGGTGGGGGGCTGCAGGGTGATCTCCCACCTTCATGCAGCCAGTGGCCTGTGCTCTCCGCTGCCATGCTGGAACCTCTGCATTTATTTACTGACAAATAAAACTTGCAGAATTCTAAAATATTGTGCACAGAATTTTCAATTGTTTGGTGCAGAATGCCCTCAGGGGTACTCATGGGCCTGCGCACCCTGTCAATCCAGTGACTTGGAGTGCTGGTCTCTCCCTATTGGCCCTGGGGACCTGTCAGTCAGCCCTTCCCTTTTCTCTTGGTATTGGGACATGGCCAACCAAAGAACCCACTAAGATTTAGTAAGGGGCGAGCAGCCTCCTGAGACAAAGCATACATTGCAAGCCCTTCATGCCCAACTGGCCGTTCGTTGTCCACCTGGTAGTCCATAGGCTGGATCTGGATTGTGAGAGGATTCTATCTGGCCCCAAGGGAGAACGCCGTTTTGTAGAACAAAATGGTGCCCTCTGCATATCATGATCTCACATGCACCATACAGTGTGAGGTCACACCACATGGAGACAGCATTTTGAATTGCTTAAGGCATGCAAGTCAGTTGTTGCATGCCTTACTAAAACTGTCACGGCACACCACTGCATATTGCTTTTGCATTTATGGAGTTTCCTCCATTAGATCTATTTCATTTTTTCTCCCAATTGTAATGTTCCCTTTGGTCACATTAAGCACAGATTTCATATTACAACCATATCATGTAAGCTGTACTGACAGTAACAGCAGTACTATGGTCACACAACAGCTCTTCAACTCAAAGCAAAAATCACATTTCTGTTTGTTAGACTAAAACCTGAACTATGCAGTGCCTTTTTGAGTCTTGCAGTGTTGAACAAACAGGACACTAAACTGGTTTAAACTAACATAATTCCATTTATGTTTACAGTGTTGTAGCTCTGTTGGTCCAGGATATTAGAGAGACAAGATGGGTGAGCTAATATCTTCTATTGGACCAACTTCTGTCAGTGAAAGAAAAGCTTTCAAACTATCCAGAGCTCTTCAAGTTTGGGAAACATACTCAGAATATCACAGTTAAATACAAGATGGAACAGATTGTTTGGCATAAGTACTTAACACATTCTAAGAGAGCCAGTTAACACCTATGCAGTCATATAACAAAAAAAGGGGATTGGGTTAGAGATTGTTGTAGTAAGCCATAAACCCACTGTCTTTATTAAGACCATGATTTTTAGAGTCTAGCAAAGTTATGAATTTAAGCTCCAAGGCTCATCTTTTGAAGGTGTTGTGCAGGTTTCCTCTGAGGATGAGGACTGAGTGGTCAGATATGGAGTGATGTGTTTGTGAAAAGGATTCGCTCATGGGTGATATGGTGTTTTGGTCTTTTATCATTTTCTGTGTGAGTTCATTCATCTCTGCTTTCATCCACATAGTGATTACTGGGGCACTGAGTGCACTGGATGAGGTACACCACATGTTGTGATAGGCATGTTTAGGACCCATGGATCTTGAAAAGTGACCTTCATGGGACTACTCACTTATATAAGGACTGAGCCTTAGTTTGATTTACACTTCATAACGGTGTTCGCTAGCAGGAGTATGCACATTCTAGAGTGAAATTAATGCATCTAAAGAACAGTGAATATGGTATGCTAAGAAATATTCTACTGCCTGAACACTCAGGGAAATCTAGCCTTATTTGAAATGGCATTTGTATGTTCAGAATACCTGTAATCCAGATATGTGTAAAAATTGTACCGTAATACTCCCTGTATTCACCATTTTCTCCTTCCAAGACTTCCTCCTAATCCCTCCCCCATTTTCTCTCCCCTCTGTCTTCCCCTCTCTTTTTCCTTTGGTATCTCATCCTCTCTTTCTTCCTATTTACCCATTACACCTCCTTCAACAGCCAATCCCCCAAACCAAGAGACCCACACATTGCTCTAATAGCTAAGCTAAAAAAAAAAAAAAATTACTTCCATGAGGTATGCAAACCCCCTTCCGTACCCTGCAACAACATAACCTTATTGAGCTGACCCTTGTTTCATTGCTTTATCCTGCCTATTGTCTGTCACCACTAGTCTATTCTTAGATTATAAAAACTCCTTTGGGGGAAGAGCCCATTATGTGCATAGTGAACTCTAAGACATCTAGTGCTGAATAAATGTTTAATGATGTTATGCTGAAAGGTGCTAATGGCTGCCATCAGGTGGGTTTTGTATTCAAAGACAATCATGGACCTCATTAAAACCAGTGGATATGCTCAAAAGAAGGAGCAATCAAGCCCCTTTATGGAGTAAAAACAGCTGCAGACAATGGGGCTACAGCCTCAGGCAATAGGCCACATGGCAGGTCACAGCTAAACTGTGTGGATTGAGGGGTTTCCCTGATTGCCAGTGCATGGGCGTGGGGTGAAACTATTGGTTACAGGCTGTGGTGGGTGCTAAAAACAGTAGGAAGCCAGCTGAAGGAGTTGTAAGTGTGACACTGAGAGGAAGCAAAGAGAGCTCATTGCAGTGGCAGATTTGGGGATTTTTGAGCAAGTAAACTGCCTGTTTCTACAATGTAGATTATTTGAAAATAAAGATTATACAAAGAATACACCTGATTCATATCACTGATTTCTCATCCCTAATGGAAACAGCCCTGCAAAGCCCCAGATCTAGGCTACCCGCTTGGGACAGTGGAGGAACAACAATAAATCATTATGATTTCCTGGCTTTCTTTCAACAATCAAACTGGTCATTGAAATAAGAGGATGAAGAGGCGATTTTACTGATTGACACCCACTAACTTTAGTGGGAAGAACTGTTCAATTAAAATCAGACATTAAAGAGAGGAAAGATGTATTCGCTTATCTAGCCTAGCCTACTGCCAGTAACAGTGACTGCCTATAAGATTTTCTCCAGTGCATTTAGAAGTTCAGTTTTAGGCAATAGCACTCTAAGCCACTTCCACTGGGAGATTATTCAACAGTTTAAGACACCAATGGAGATATGTAGGATTCATACAAGGTTTATGCGGTTGGCAACATTCAGGGCACACCCAGAGTGTTGTGCTGGACTTGTGCACACACAGCTCCTTTCAAGGGCATCAACCTTGGAATCTCGCCAAGATGACATATATTGTGGGAAGCCTCTCAGGACTGGGCTCAAGGCCCAGAGCAAGGAATGCGGTAGATAGAAATTGGTAAATAAGAATGTTAAACAAAGCCAGTGTATTCCTTTTATCTGTTGGAGAATGTAATGCGCGGGGGGAGAGAGAGAATAAAGGGGAAGGTGGAAAGCTGACAGGCAGAAGTCGGTTAGCAGACCAGCCTGCTTGCTTGCTAAAAGCTGTGTTCTGTCTTGTCATTGAACCGCCACAGAGATATGCTTATTTACAGCAGCTTAAAAAAGAAAAATCTAACCCACTAATCCAAATCAAACTTCATAAATGCAAGAGCAAGATGCTAGTTTGGTTGAATGTTATACAGTATCATTCCATTGTGGACTAGATTAGTGACAAGCTAATGTGTAGCCTTGCAAGAAACCAGAAGGGAGAAATTTCAGAACCCTACTTCCAGGTGCACAGATGCCTAAGCATTTTGCCTTTGCCTTGTTTTCATTTAGGAAGTTTTCCTACTATCCCCAGCCCAAGTTTATCTTTTCTTTAGAGATTAGCTCTTTTCACCTACAGTGGTTACACCTCCTTGAATACCTATTTGGGTTTACACCCTTATACAACTGCAGGCTATTATACTCTCTCAAGTTTCAGAGTAACAGCCGTGTTAGTCTGTATTCGCAAAAAGAAAAGGAGTACTTGTGGCACCTTAGAGACTAACCAATGTATTTATAAATTTATTTATATTTATTTATTTATAAATAAATTGGTTAGTCTCTAAGGTGCCACAAGTACTCCTTTTCTTTATACTCTCTCAAGTGAGAGTTTAACCAAGCTATTAAACTAAATATATATCTTTCCTCATAACCCAATCCTTCCAGCCACATGATTCTTTTCTGAACTCCTCGCAATCCTTCTAAACTCCGATATGCTGTGAATTTAACCCCCATAAGATATTTATCTTCTTAAGTCTAAGACATGAGTGAATTCTACTTTAATTTTGGTAATAAAAATAAAGGAACAATGGAGCTGATCCTCATTATTTACACCAGCTTCACAGCAATGTAATTCTATTGACTTCTTAGGAGTAATCCTGATTTACTCTGGTAACTGAAAGGAAAATCAGACAGTGTTTTTACAGAACCCATGGAAGGCATGAAAAGAAAGCAATCTAGTTCAAACACTCTGGTGATGAGCACAGTGTAAGAACCTAGATAGAATAGAAAAAGCAATTTGACCTTACTCAATTTAGGCTCTTGTTTCCATTTTTCTTTTTCCTATCATAGCAAACAAATGCTAAGAACAACATTAATTAAAAGATTTCTTCAATTACAAATGTGCCAAATAAGCCACTTTGCGAATACTCAGGCATGAACTCTATTCTTCACGTGCAGCAAATAATGCTGTCCAATAAATAGCATTAAAATGGTAATGCTAGCAATCCAAGTCCTTAATTGGCTGAATATATTTGCGAGCCAATGAGGGTGCTTGTGTAATCAAGATGCCCCGTGTGTCTTAAAAGCAGAGCTTCTAACAGATGTCTTTAAACGGGAGGGTGGGGGGAAGTGAATTTAAAAGGATTTTGCAAATAGGCTAATCTCAGTCTCTGTATGCATACATGCAAAAAGCAAGATATTCTCCCCCTACGGTGCTTTGAAGTCTTTTGACCAAGACAGCGTGGACCACAGGTGGCAGCTTATCCAGATGCCCCTAAGCTGTGAAAAATGAATTCCTGACCAAATCTTTAGTGTAAACATTTTGCTCTTATAGGATTGGTAACAGTTGTTCAGTTTTGCATTAGGGTCCAGTGCTGCTCCCATGGAAGTCAATGAGATTTTTGTCATTTAATTTCCATGGGATCAGGATCACGCTTGTCGTGTATGAATTAATTTCAGTTCAACATATGGGGCAAGCTAAGAGCAACTGAAAATTTGGTCTGTGATAAGTTTTGTATTTCTCCCTTGCCATCCCAACATGCACACATTTCACATCTGAAATTTTAGACATGTCTGATCTTTCTGGCAGAGAAAAGAGATTATTTGCAATATTGGATATGAGGTTTTAGGATGGGCGTTGTGGGGGCAGGGGATTGTAATCTTTGTAACTTTAACCTGTTGTCTTTCATTTAAGGTAAAAATGTTCAATGAATATAATCTTCAAAGAAAAAATTGCCAGTTTTGATTTATAGTGTGAAAATGAGCAGACCAAGCTTCATTCCTCCTGGCCCTCATAGCTTTATCCATGAAACCCATATGCCATCTGATTTGAAATATGCCCCTGAATTTCCTTTTTTCAATCATTTGTAAAAATCTAATCATTCAAGTGGCAAAATCAAGACGTGTGGGCCTATAATTTAGTTCACCTTTAATTTTTTTTAGAGGGTAAGTTAATTTTTATACATATAGCCTGTTTTATACACATTTGAACAAACTCCATACGTGCAAATGGATTTGGGAGCCTGGTACTGTACGCTGATATAAAGAAAAGGAGGACTTGTGGCACCTTAGAGACTAACCAATTTATTTGAGCATGAGCTTTCGTGAGCTACAGCTCACTTCATCGGATGCATACGAAAGCATACGAAAGCTCATGCTCAAATAAATTGGTTAGTCTCTAAGGTGCCACAAGTCCTCCTTTTCTTTTTGCGAATACAGACTAACACGGCTGTTACTCTGATATAGGATTTAAGTCTTTGGGTAAAATCCTTAGGTTGCTGAACAATTTCCTTAATATACACTTCACCTCCTGCTGAGTGTGCAGCTGAGCCAACTTCTCTTCAGGTTTCTGTCCTCTCAGAATGAGTGGACAGAGCCTTATCAAAAGCGGGCATATGCAGTGTCCCCCAGAATCGCCATGGAAATGGAAACCCCACTATTGACTATGTTATTGGGTGAGAATAGAGCCATCACTCCCTCTTTTTGTTCTCTTAAAAGTCCAGGTGTTTTGAAAATTTTGGATTTATGCATTTTGCTTGGTTATCCTGTGTATGCATAGAGGAACTTGCCATGATGATTCACTGAGGCCTGAATCAGCATTAATTAGTACCCCTTCATGAAAACATATTCTTGGGCTTGGTTGGGGAGGCACAGAATCACCACATGGGCTCCTGCACAGTTCAGGAATCATAATCTGCCCAAGCAAGACAGACTATCCTAGTTGTGGATTCCATAGTAATAAATGGGAAGAACCTTCTGCAAGAACAGGCAAACAACAAGACAATGTCCTGTCTGCCTGCAGCCAAGACATGAGATGTGACTCCAGGATCAGATGATCTTCTGAAGTCAGAGGGCAACAATCTGCTGGTGATGGTACATATCAGCACAAACACTGCTTAGTGGGATCCCTCACAGACTATAGATGACTTCAGGGAATTTGGAAGGGTGCTGAAGGAGGAAAAAAGTCCAAGTGATCTCTTATATCCTTTCTGTCCTGCAAGCAAAGGAAGAGAGAAGGCGAAGATTCTGGAAGCGAACCACTGGCTAGGTAAGTGGTGTAAAGAACAGGGTTTTGGTTTAGTGAAACATTGGTCCCACTGTAAGTAGAGGGGGCTGTACTTTTGGACGGCCTCCCTCTCAGTAGAAGGGGAACCAATCTTCCCAGGGACAGGCTTGCTACAAATTTGCTAGACTACAAACTAAAAACAAAAGAGGACGGTGAAAAGGGGTGTCAAGGCTGAATCCCCACTCTGTCACTCCGAGTGCAGAAGGTGGGGGCCCACAAGGATTCTAAAAATCAATACTTGCCACGTCAGGCTTGTATTAAACTCCCAAGGTTACAGCTTTTCTGACCTTGGCTTGGTAAACGCTGCCACCACCCAAATGCAAAACCCCCTTAGACTCAGGAAGGAGCACTTGGGAATTCCTCCCTGTGGGGTAGGGTACCCTCAAGCCCTTTAACACCCCTCCTCGCTCCCATCCAGGGAAGATCTGAGAAAGAAAACAAAGGAAATTAGCTGTTACCAGCTAATCAAACATGCACAAACCTCTTAGGACACCAAAAATCCAATCCTGTTCTTTAAAAAGGTAAGATTTATTAAAAACAAAAAGAAAGGAAATACATTTGGCACTTAGGCTAGATCTTAAAAGAAACAATTACAAAAATTAAGCATCGAGATAGCTTTCTTGAGGTTCAGCTTAAAGGTTACAAGCAAAACAAAAGCATCTGGGGTTAGCACAGAGGAGATCCAAAAGCCAAAAATAAAAAAAAAAACTAATCGCATCTATTTAAAAACATGCCCTGTCCAATAATTTTTTCTAGGTATGGAACATGAATTTTTATACTTAGTTCAAGTCTGTCACAGCATTCCTGCTTATAGCATTGCTGCTCTGTCTCCTTCTCCGGAGAACAACAGACAAAGGGAAAGTTTCTTTCCCAATTTTAAAAAGTTCTATGTTCCCATTGGCTCTTTTGGTCAGGTGTCCACTTCCTTTTCTTTATCTTGGGGACTTTTAACCCTTTACAGGTAAAGCAAGCAGAGAACAGCTACAAAGAGGGATTTTACAGCTAACTGGCTAGCTGGGTGTCCATCAAAGGGAGCTACCTTCCCCCCACTTCATTTATCACAAGGGGAACACATGAGAATTCATTTAGCACAAAATCAAGATGTCAAGAACAAAATTAATCTAGGCTCCAAGGAACATGGAGACAAGAAATACTTGTGAAGATCTGCATGACTGGAATGTTAAAATTAACGGTTATAACTTATTTAGCAAGGTCAGTGTGGGTAAAAGGGGAGGGAGTAGGAGTAACAATATGTCAAAAATGGCATTACGTGTTTGAGTCTCTGACAACTCATGATCTTGAATGCTTATGGATAAGGGTCCTAACAGATAAAGCACAAGATGAGGTGGTACTTGGTGTCTGCTACAGACCACCAAAGCACACTAGAGAACAGGATGACCAGCTCCTTACATACCTATCTATACTATACTATATGGGGGGAAAAGCTATTATCCTGCGGTAACTCAAGCTGAGTGACATATGCAGGTCTCATTCTCAGAATTCCTAAAAATTAGAGATGATAGTTTCCTAACTTAAAAATTGTTGCAACAAACACGGGAATTCTGTTTTATACCTCATCTTGACACAAAGAGGAAATGATCACAGAACTAAAAATTAGTGGCATCTTAAGGACAAATGATCGCATTTGTTAAGTTCAAACAAGAAAGTCCAAATCAGAACTATATACACTTGAGTGCTTTAAAAGGACCCATTTCACAAAACTGAAAACAATTTGAGCCAAATCTGCTGGGAGAAAATTTAAACAGAATTTTACTAGATGCCACAATTGAGAAAGAAGGCTACATTGCTTAAGAAAACCAATCTAGTTTACAGAAAGCAGTTATAAACAAAACAACATTTGTAACAAATGGAAAAAGGGGGAAGTTGCTAGTAATGAATATAAATTAGAAGCTAGGAATTATTTTTAAAAAAAGAGCAAAGCAAAAGGACACAAGAGAAATCTATGGCCGGCAGAGTTAATTTATCTTAGGTATGTTAGGAACAAAAGCAATCGTAACAATTGGATTGTCCATTATTAGATGGAAATTATAGAATTGTCAAATAATAATGCAGAAAAAGCAGAAGTGTACAATAAATATTTCTGTTCTGTATTTGGGAAAAGACAGATGTATTTATATCATATGCTGATGAAATACTTTCTAGTTGATGTAATATACTTAGACTTTTGTAAGACATTTGACTTGATATCACATGACATTTTGATTAAGAAACTGGAACGCCAGAAAGTCAACATGGCGCACGTTGCAGGGCTTGAAAATCAGCTAACTATTAAGTCTCAAAATGTAATGTTAAAGGGGAATCATCATTGAGCGGATGAGTTTCCAGTGGGATCCCACAGGGATTGGTTCTTGGCCCTATTCTATTTAACTTTTTTTTCCCCGATGACCTGGAAGAAAATAAAAATTGTTACTGAAAAAGTTTTGTGGATGAGTCAAAGATTGGGGGGGAATGGTAAATAATGAAGAGGATATATCACTATTTCAATGTGATATGGATAAACTGGAAACTGGATACAAGCAAACAAGTGCAAAGTCACACATCTAGAAACAAAGATCTGGACCAAACCTACATGAAGGAGGACTCTACCAGGGAAGCATCGATCCCAGCTTTAGTGTAGATGTAGCCTCAGAGAGCATACCAAATACTGCAAAGAACTGTCTACTCCAGTGGGGGAGAACGTACCTGACCATTGAAGCAACAACAGTCTCGGTTTCCAGGCTCTCTCTTCACAGGGGCTGTTGAATCACCCTTCACTGCCTCAAAAGGCCACTTACTTCTCTCCAAGAGCTCCAGGAGCACACTCTCATTCCTCTTGGTCTCAATTTTGAGAAATCCATAGGGAAGGGCATCACTACCCAGGGATTTATGGAGTTCCCTTCCAAGGAAGCATGGGAGCTTGCTGACTTCTGCCACACTTTTGGCGTCACCCAGAAGTCATTTTAAAATCTCCCAGAAACCACTGCTTCACAGAGCTTCCCCAAGAATTGCAATGGATAAATACACAGAGGACAGTGCAACTACACGAGGCAAAGCAGAACACCAGTATGGATGTGAGGCAAAACTGCAACCCAAATGGCATGAGTAGCATGGACACTGCATACAGCCAGTACCTGCACCAGAGAAAATCCACCAGTTCAATTACCAATGGTTCAATTTTCTAGTGTAGACACAGCCTCTGATACCACTAAAACTATTCTGTCCTTATCAGCTACATGCTCGAGTAAAGAAGAATGGAGTGCAGGGGATGGGAGACAAATGGTCTGTGACAGAATTACAGACATGAAACAATGCCGAGTGTGAAATCAGATTTTCCCAGATTGCTGCTGAGAGAGACACACCGAGAGATCCTTTCCTTGGGTGATTTATACCCCAATTTGGCCTGATAATGCCTGCATTTGTGTCTATACTGTTAGCTTCCTGAAGGAAAACAAAAAATTAGAAACGATCCTTTGAAAACTCAGGGAGACAGCATTCTCTGTTTTTCACCTAGCAAGCGTAACATTTATGACATAATCTTAAGGAATAATTATTTCAAATGATAGTGCTTCAAATGATAGTGCTGTCTGGAGCCACAGTTGCTGCTGAAAATATATCTCACTGTGCATTTATTAAAGGACAGTGCACCTAATTTCTAAAGATCCGATTGTCCCCTTTTCCAATTCCTGCATTTTACATCCAACTTGGAGTTTTCTTTTTGCAACAGAACTCACATTGTACAACCACAATTGTGCTAGAGCAGTTTTCCACAAAACAAATACCTTTTTGATTATTAACTGCTTCAGCAGTATGTCAAAACCAAAACCAACTCATCAGAAACAAGCTTTAAGCTGTTTACAGTAATTGACAGTCTTTACACACATACACACCCACCCACCCACCCACCCAAGCAGTTGGAAACTTTGAAGAGGGTCACTCATATATTTACTGATTATCAGCATTCCTCAGCTTTGTCAGGTCCAACAGAAATTACAATACAATTACAATAAGCCACAATAATTCTCATTTTCAAAACAGTAGTAGAAAATATTAATTGCTTGTATTTGGAGTAAATGAATGTAAGCTAATAAATTTACAAATTCAATTACCATGAACTATCTGATTAAATTTTATTCAATTACTATGGATTACTCTTTAGGCATCATAATGAAATTAATAGAACACACTGGTAATCAATGGTAGCTGATTAATTGATTCATCAGCAGCACTTATGAAGAGTCTTTAACCTCCAGACACTGTTATTTATTACCTTACAGTGTAAATCCAAACAGGCACCAGGCAAACAGAAATGGAACATATCTAGGAATGGAGTGAAGATATCTGGAAGTTATCCAAAGTTCAGTGTGGGGCAATATGGGATATCTCACCCTTGAAGAGTAAGTATCATGTTGCTCATTAATATATCAAGGTCTCTTCATAGGTGAAAAACAAATCCTTCATGGGTGAGCTGCTTTTATTTATTCCACAAGGATTTATTAAAAAAAGTAAATGGTATCGCATTATGTCTGCTTGTCCCCTGTCAGGACCTAAGAGAAATATTCAGTGTTTACATATTTTCATTTGTGCACTGACTTTTTAGGAGCCTTCACACTAAGTAGCAACCTCTGCAGTTGTTGGGGCTACTGCCCAGAACCAAACACTTCTCTTCCAAGCAATAGCTTCCCTAGCAAAAAGGCACTTATGCCTGACATTAAAGCAGAATGAACGCAGGGCAAGTTTTTATACAGCACCCCATCAGTGTAATATCCAAGTATCTTCCGGGGAATAATACCACCACCTAGCTCTTTATATAGTGCTTTTTACCCATAGATCTCAAAGCACTTTACAAGGATAATCATAATCATCATTATATCCCCCCTTTACAGATATGGACACAGAACTGGGGAGATGTAGTGACTTGCCCAGGGTCACCCAGCAGGCTGGTGACAGAGCTGGGACTAGAGTCCCAGGATAGTGCTCTGTCTCTGAAGAGCCCTGTACAGCATCCTCCATCCCCCTTAGCAGGAACACTGGAAAGACTCCAGAGGTATAATAGAAGGTCACCTGCCTGGTTTCTTACCAGCTTGCCCACCCAGATCCTGGGCTACCCAGGCTTCCAGGATCCACAGGTCAGGGCAGCCCTGGCAAACAGACTGCCTGTGAGTTGGGGATCCCAGGCCCAGAGCTGGTGCTAGGCATAAGCAGACTAAGCAATTGCTTAGGGCCCCAAGCAGCTCCAGAGAGACCCCTACTTGCTTTTTATTATGTGTTGTGGGGGAATCCCACAAATATTCCTGCTTAGTGTGCTAGCACCACCTCTTCCCAGGGCTTCCAGCACCTGCAGCCTGAGACAGCCAGCCAGGCAGACTGTCCCAGGGCCAGGGATACTGGGGCTCTCTCTTTCACAGAGGATTTTGAAAAATTTGGTTTCTGATCTGAATTGGAACAAAACCATATTTCAAAGTATCAAAATCCTCCACCAGAATTACCCTTCTCCACACAATTCTAGTGAAGACACTAGCCAAATCTGGCTGGTACATGTGCAAGGAAAGAACAGAACTCAAGAGGCATCAACCCGCCTTCCCGCACATCTGAGATTGCTCTTCTGCAAACAGGTCAGTGCATTTGGAGCAGCAGGGGTTGAGTGGAGAAAGAGTCAGATGGAGTACAGCATCAATTCCCAGCAAACTCATAGAACTTCCAAAGGAAATTTCCACTTTAGTAAGCTAATACTGTAATTTTAAGTATTAAATCCTGCCCTGTACTTTGTACTGCCTCAGAGCAATGCCTAGGAGGAGACAACACCAGTGCTGTGCAGAAGGGAGCAATGTAGAGGGATTTGGTCTTATAGTGTATTTCAGAGACCCTTCCATTGCTTTATTGTCCAGGCCAGATCTTACAAAGACCTGTGCAGTATCACTATGAGACACATGGTGGGTGAGGTAATATCTTTTCCTGGACCAAGAGACATGCTTTCAAGCGACACAGAGCTCTTCATCAGGTCATTGCTATGATTAACAAAGCTTGTGCTGCAATCTGGGAGAAAGACAGCCAAAGGCAACCACCAGCAGCCTCCGTAAACATCCTCTTAGTATGCATTGCATCAAAGCCCTGTCTCTCCTCTACTGCGAGAGATGTGACAGAACAGGTCTGTGTGCTGAACAAATACCAAGAAGTGAATCAGATTCCTACTATCATCCACTAAACTGCAGGGCAGATTATAATGTGCACTGACCCTTTTTTTATTCTCCCCAACTATTGCTGATATATTGCAGTCCTGCCTAGGAGCCCCAGTCATGGACCAGGCCTCCTTTGTGCTAAGTTCTGGGGGGTGGGCGGGGGAAGATAGTCCATGCCCCAAAGAGCTTCCGATCCATGGAACAAGGCTATTGGATGGAATCCGAGACTATTGAGCAAGGGCTTTTCTTCTTTCAAAGGTGCTACACAAGTAAAGAGCAGGAGGAAAGGAGAATTGTTAAAATTAAAACTCGGTTTCAAGTAAATGGTTTAAAAACAAACATTTTTAAAAATATGTTTTCATTTTCTGGCATGCAGGCAAAACCAAATGCTTGGCATCAAAACCCTGAACCCAAATTACTGTTAATAGTGTAACAGTAAAAATATTAATGGATAAGAACATAAAAATGGCCATGCTGGGCCAGACCATAGGGGTATCTAGCCCAGTATCCTGTCTTCTGGCAGTGGCTGGTGCCAGATACTTCAGAGGGAATGGACAGAACAAGGCAATCAGCGAGTAATCTATCCCCAGTGTCTAGTCCCAGTTTATGGCAGCAAGAGGCTTAGAGGCAGCGAGAGCGTGGGGTTGCATCCTTGACCATCTTGGCTAATAGCCAGTGATGGATCTAACCTCCATGAAAGATAGGATATATCAAAAATTATAGCATCCTGAAAACACTTACCCAGCCCTCACAACATAGGGGTGATTTAGCCCATTGTAAGTAACATATTTGCTGTTTTTAGTATTCTATATTGTTTTCCTGGAAGGTACAATTGCTGTCCATATCCACAGAAATAAATAAATTGTCTTTGCTGCTGAGCCACTGTAAGGAGCTGCTCTTTTAGCTCCATTGGTTAAGCCTCTTTTTGCTGCAGGTTGTTGGCATCAGCATCTGATCATATACTGTACCATCCTCTCTGGTCTCTCCTTAACGCTGCTAGAGTGAACTTCGGTTAGCAAGAGGTAGCAACAGCTGTGCATATCAATTGAGCAGATCAGCTGAAATTATTGGATTGTTCGCAGTTGCTTATGTTTCTGTTATTATAACAAAGGAGCGCTGTACGCGGCCGTGTGGGGCTCAGTAAGATTTCATTTCTTCAAAGGACAGTGTTCCAGCTAAAATGCTGCTGTGAACATGAGAAACTTCCAAGACAAAGCTCAGGAGGACACACTTCATTTCAGCTGGGGCTACAGTCAGGACCCAGGAGGGACACACCTGTTCCCGATTTCCACCAGGGGCTTATAAGGGTTTTCAGAGGCCATGTCTACACTATGGGTGAAACAGTGACACAGCTACAGCGCTGTAGCACTGTAATGTAGAGGCTTCCTGCAGTGACAGAAGGGATTTCTCTGTCACTGTAGGTCAGTGGTTCCCAAACTTGTTCCACCGCTTGTGCAGGGAAAGCTCCTGGTGGGCCTGGCCAGTTTGTTTACCTGCCGCGTCCGCAGGTTCGGCCAATCGCAGCTCCCAGTGGCTGTGGTTCACCGCTCCAGGCCCATGGGAGCTGCTGGAAGCGGCGCGGGCCAAGGGACGTACTGGCTGCCGCTTCCAGCGGCTCCCAGTGACCTGGAGCAGCGAACCGCGGTCAGTTATGTTATGTAATGTTACAGAACCTGTTATGTTCATAGCACACAGTGAGGTAGGGGTGCCGGAACATGGGGAGCTCAGGAGACCATGACTATGCCCTCCTACTTTTTACTGGCCATAAGAGCAAGGAATGCAGGGGTAAGGAGTGGAGAAGAGTGAGGAGGGACAGGGGGTTTTTGGAGAGGGAAGAGGTGCCGTGGGGGTGGGGCCTCAGTTCAGGCATTGGTGGCCCACCACTTTTAGGGACCTTCTACTGCTCCTGCAGTGAGGTTAGATAAAAACATAAAATACTCTTTCTGGAAAGTTGCAAAGTAATACTGCTTAATTTCTTAAAATCCAAAACCTTAACACACAAGGGAGAGAAGCGCAACTCAACTGACCTGCTCTAGGCTAGCTCTTTGCAGACTGACTGCTGAAAAACTCCTCTCACACACTCCCATACAGAGCCCCCTAGCATGCAAGCAGGACCAGGAAAGCCTTTGAGAATTTAAACTGATAGCTTACGTTTTTAAGCACAGTTTTCAGTACACCACAGCTGTGTGTATTTGTTCTGGCTGGGTGACTCTGGGAAAATCCCTTCCAATCTCTGAGACTTGGTTTCCCCATTTTGTAAAATGGGGATAATGATATTGACCTCCATGATAAAGCACCATGAGGTCTACAGATGAACAGTGCTATAGAAGAACTAGGTATTTTATTAATGGTAACGATAGATTCATACATTTTTAAGGCCAGAAGGGACCACTGTGATAATCTAGTCTGACCTCCTGCATAACACAGGTCATAGAACTGCCTCCAAATAATCTCTGTTTGAACTAGGGCATCTCTTTTACAGAAGACTCCAATCTCAATTTAAAAATTGTCAGTGACTGAGAATCCACCACAACCCTTGGTAAGTGGTCCAGCCGTTAATTACCCTCACTTTTAAAAATTAAAGCAGCATCCAAGATAAGTGAATATTTTTTACCATCCTTTGATTCTAGAAAAATGTTTTTACTTTTTTTTGTTATTACAGATACTGAAAACTGCTCTAAGGATATGAGTTTCTAATATCTTTTTTTCATATCTGTACCATATCATGCTTGACTATTTTTTTAAACTTGGTATCATTCTTCATTGCTGATGGCTTTACTGCAGCATTAAAGAACAATATGGAATTATAATATGGTTACTGTGTAAGCCACCAAAAATATCAGTATGCTAATAGTGAAGAATAGCATCCGTTTTCACCTCCTATGCAAAATTCTACATGCACAAAGAGACAAAATGGAAGGTAAATTTAGAGCACTTTACCCTGGGACACTATTGCTATGACTCATGATATTTTAGCACTTGTAATAATGCCCATATTTTAAAGCTTTTATAATAATTACAGCTTTATGGTACTAGAGTTACTTGAATGATGTGTCTATCAAAGAAGGCTGTAAGCACAAATTCCACCGTGAGGTAAATATGCTAAGTCATAGAATCATAGAATCATAGAATATCAGTATGAGCCAAAAAGTGTGCAATGTTAGAAGCTCATATTGGCTCCAACAGCCAAACTGTAATCTTTAATGCATTATTATTATTTGTATTTCAGTAACACCAAGAAGCCCTAGTCACAGACCAGGAACCCATTGTGCCAATGTGTATATACACATGCAATTGCCATTGACACTAGTAAGAGTCCTTCGCCTATGTGTGTTGCCATAAGCTTGTTCCTGTTTAATTGGTCAAAAGATTTTGGTCAAAGTTTAGTAACAGGTGTTTTACAAACTAAAGCATCTGAAGGACTTTAAAATCAAAAATGATTAAAGGTCAAGACCAGTGGTTCTCAAACTAGGGGCACTGCTTGTTCAGGGAAAGCCTGTGGTGGGCCGGGCCGGTTTGTTTACCTGCCGTGTCTGCAGGTTTGGCTGATCGCAGCTCCCACTGGCCACAGTTAGTCATTCCAGGCCAATGGGGGCTGCAGAAAGCGGCGCAGGCCAAGGGATGTGCTGGCTGCCCTTCCCGCAGCCCCCATTGGCCTGGAGCGGTGAACCGCGGCCGGTGGGAGCCGCGATCGGCCTAACCTGCGGACGCAGCAGGTAAACAAACCGGTCCAGCCCACCAGGGGCTTTCCCTGAATAAGCGGCGCCCCTAGTTTGAGAACCACTGGTCTAGAAAACATGACCTATGAGGGAAAATTTAAAAAATTGGGTTTGTTTAGTCTGGAAAGGAGAAGACTGAGAGGGGACATGATAACAGTTTTCAAGTACATAAAAGGCTGTTACAAGGAGGAGGGAGAAAAATTGTTTTTCTTAACCTATAAGGATAGGGCGAGAAGCAATGGGCTTAAATTGCAGCAAGGGAGTTTAGGTTGGCCATTAGGAAAAACTTCCTGTCAGACTGCTTAAGCACTGGAATAAATTGCCTAGGGAGATTATGGAATCTCTATCATTGGAGATTTTTAAGAGCAGGTTAGACAAACACCTGTCAGGGATGGTCTAGAGAATACCTAGTCCTGCCATGAGTGCAGAGGACTGGACTAGATGACCTCTTGAGGTCCCTTCCAGTCCTATGATCCTATGACTTTATGCAGCTCTTTCCACCCAGCAACCTCAGACTTTATAAAGATAAGGTTTTCAGACCATTGTCTTCTAAAAAAATGTCCCATGCCACCACATCCCTGCTGTCACACACACCAACCCATCACATATAGATATACATTTTCACTGAATGTTAAGTAGGAAGATATGATCTGTCACACCAAAATGAAATCATTGCTTTGTCTAAATCACTGTCCTGCAGTGGCCAATAATTGATCCTTCAGAGGAAAATTAATCCCTCCACAGACTCCCTAAAGTAAATGAAGCCACCTGCACATTGGGGAGATGGGAATAAGTCTTTTTAGACTGAGTTTATGCCCTGAGACAAGAGATTTCATTGCTTTAATTACCATCTTAACTTGGACAGCCACTACTTTATTAATGGTCATTAAATGAATTTTAAATCCAATCAAAGTCATGTGATACCATTTATGTATCAACTGCTCAAGTTCTATTCAAAGATCCTTTAGTACAAACATTTACTTTTTAAAAGTAATAAAAAAAAATCCCTTTTTCTCCTAGCAGCAGGAACACCAATTACTTATTCTGCGCCTTGTTTGTGCCAGCAGGTACTACAGTGATGGATGCATTAGAAACAGCTAAAATAGATTAGACAGAAACACTATTCCCTTTCACATCAAGACCCTTCTGTACCAGCATTAGGTGGGGTGTAGTTACATTTCTGGCAGTGCCAAAATGGAATGTTTGTACACTTTGTGTACCAGGGACTCAGACCCCTAAGACCTATAATGCTAGTACTGGCAAAATCTTGAATTAATTTCATACCCCTAATTTCCCACGTACTCATTACATTCACCCTCCCCAAATCTCCACAAATTGATTCATGTTAGTGGAGACACAATTACTTAAAATGCGTAATAAATTAACTATACATTTATTTTCTATTCTAGATCTTGCAAAAAGGAACTTTGACATATAAAGTCTTCCCAAACACTAATCTACTGAGTTCAAGATATGGCTATAAAGCTGGTTTCTGTAGAAAGTGAAACTGTTTATGGGAAACGGTCAGTTTCAAATCTTCTGATTTAAAAAGAAGCTTTGAAAAAAAGTTTTACAACTGTCAAAATGTTCCATTTTGACACTTCCAAAACCCAACGTTTCATTTTTGGTTTAAAGCAGGTTTTTATTTTGAAATTTTAGTTAATTTATACTAAAAAAGTTTTAATTTTAAACAGTCCAAATCAAAATGGAGCGCTTTAACTGACTGAATCAGATTTTTTTTTGAATGATTGTTGCATGAATATTTGAGATTTTAAAGTTGTATCACAATTTAGGATGGGGAAAAAGTTTAAAGCCTCAAAAATTCATGCGGGGGACAGGAAAATAGTTTCCCACCCTGCTCTATGGGGATACCGCTGTAGGCCAGTTAGAAACAGGATTAATTCTCGTTACCCTAGTGTAAATCTGGAATGACTCCACTGTGGAATTCCTCCAGATTCACAGCGACTTAAGGAAGAGCAGAATTGGGCCAATGATGGATAAAGTAAATTTAATTTAATAGTGTGCTTCTTTTTTAACTGCCAGACTTTACTGTGAACCAGAAATGCACTTCAAGATCTCATATTAATTCACTTCATTTATTTTATTTTACCTATCTTAAATCTCTAGTTATAATCAAATACACATTGATTTGTTTTTCCCCTCCTCCCCATCCGCTCCATCTGCTTTATTTCCACTTCCTCCTGCCATCTCCCAGCTTAGTTCCTCAGAAGGAATAGATGGTGCAATACCTTACATTGGACAAGCATAAACAAGCTAGGATGCAGAATCACTGGGGCTCAAGGAGACCCCCATCCAAAGCGGGGGCCTAAAAGCACCAGTCCTACAGTTTATTCTCTTGGCCTTATGGAAAATACCACAATGAGCCTCTGGAAGAGGCCGACAGTTTGCCACAAGATCTTCCTTTCCTTTTCCCTAGTTTTACTTTTAAAAGGCCACTTTATGAGGGAAGAGCCCTGGAACATTTTTGAAGAGTCTGTTCTAGTAAAATGTTAGTGCTTGGTCATAAATGTTAAACCTCCCATCATCTTGCCTGAGTGATGTAGAAATCTGACTGGAATCCGAGGAGGAAGGGTCGGGATTCCCTGGTAAAAGAGCTGCTGAGGCATTAAAGCAGGACCCTGGGTTTATGAAAGCAAGTTCGAGGTTTCAAACCAAAGGAACAGAACAAAGAATAAAGCACTTAAGAAGCTTTGCTACAAAAGAAGAGCCTTGCCAAAAAGTGTTAAAGAATAATGTATATGGGTTAATACTGGTGTTTTAAAGTTTATCAAACTTTAGTCAGGAGCACTGGAAGCTCCCTAGGCGTGGCCCTCTCTCCCTGCTCTGCTCCTCCCCTCAAGGCCATGCCTGTACTCCGCCCCCCATGCTCCCGCTCCACTCCAATCCCCCGCCTCCACTCTGCATCTTCCCCAGGCCCCGCCCTTGCTCCATCTCTTCCCTCCCTGTCTATTCCCCTGAGGCCCCACCCACCACTCACTCCTCTCCATCCCTTCTTGCTTCCCCGTAGCTCACCTTTAAGGCAGGAAAAAAGTGATGGGGCCATGGTCTCCTGGCCCCTCCGCTCCAGCACCCCGACTTCAATACAGAGCAGTGAAGTAAAGAGCAGCAGATGTGAGTGAGAGGTCCTCTTGCTGAGATGGAACATCGGATGGTCTGGAAAAGACCCCCAGTAGCGATTGCTGCCGAGTGGCCAGAAGCATCCATCCTGAAGAAAGACAAGGACATCCTACTGAACACAGGTACATAATGGAGACAAGGGGATTAAAGGCGTTTTCACTCAGATTTGATGCTTTTAATCAGGGTACATGGCACCTAGATGTTATGGAGATGAATGCATTAAAAAAAGCTTTCGTCTCCCTTACTCCTTCAGCCCCAAACACGATCCTTGAAAGGTGGTTTGTAAATGGATCACATCCATTGCTAACCAAACCAGATCTACACCATCCTGTCCCATTTTCCTCGGACTCTAGGAACAACTGAATATGTGGCATCTTAATTTCCACAACATAGTAACAGTTCCATCAGATTTTATCCACTGTACACAGGCTCACTTATTCTGTTTTTGTGCCATCACTTGTACAGATCATCTGCCAGAATTGGGTTCCAAAGGTTTGGATGCTTTTCCAAAACTTATTAGAATCTTTGTTAACTTCTCGTGCGCTTGCAAAGATGAAGACAGTGGACTGGACAGATGAGCTAAAATAGAGTTACACCATGCATGAATTTGGCCCATTGGGCTGATCTCATTTCCAAACAATCTTTCCCTCCCTTAGCATCTGTCTCCTATCTCCCATTTATTTTCCAGTATAAATATTAAGCATAGTGAACTGGTTGAGAAGGCAACTGAGTGCTATTTCCACTTGCCCGCTCCCTAACTGTCACCACTTTCCAGAACTAGACCTGTATAGGACCTGCTTTAAG
The DNA here is from genome assembly GCF_965152275.1 of Natator depressus. Taxonomy (NCBI): domain Eukaryota; kingdom Metazoa; phylum Chordata; order Testudines; family Cheloniidae; genus Natator; species Natator depressus. Next base: position 16,962,594 of record NC_134238.1, on the reverse strand, counting down.
CTTCAGAAATGTTTCAGATATTTCCCCTTCAACCAGCAATTTATCAGTTCCACAAGAAAAAACATCCTAATGGTATTTAAGGTATTGCCAACTGCAAGCATTAAAACAATCATGAGTCAGGCCCCAGAAATCACGAAATTGGATTAAATATCATTAGCTTTTTAAAAAATATGAGGTTTTTTGTCTGTCTTCTGCTTTCAAGCTTTTCTCCACAGCCATAAGTTTCACTAGAAACTTACGTGGTTGGAAGGCGGTGTTACCTACTGGATAGGGCACTTGGCTGTGACTCAGGAGACCTGGGTTCTATTCCTAGTTCTACTGCTCAGCTCTGTGACTCAGTTTCCACATCTGTAATTTGGGAATGATTCACAGATTCCAAGGCGGGAAGGGACCATTGTGATCATCTAGGCTGACCTCCTGTATTACCCAGGTCACAGACAGTGTTCCCTGTAAGCTGTGCACTTGAGTGGCCACCCAGGAGAGATTCGAATGCTGCCCACCTGATTCACAGAGCACCCACAGCTGGCAGCATATGTTCAGGTGCCCCTCCCCCCACATTGCTCTGTCCTGCAGCTGCTCCCGGGACCCTCCTGCTGGTTGTGGCAAAAGGTGAGTTGAGTGCCTCTCTTAAAGAGACAGTGCACTGTTTGAGATTTCCCCAGCAGCCAGCTCACACAGTCTCTCTCCCCCCCTCCCCCTGCCCCTGCCCATGTACCCCATCTCCTCAGAGGGGGGGAGGGAAGACAGCAGGGCTCAGGACAGAGCAGGAGAGCTTTCAGTAATTGTATTAAAGAGACAGTGCACGGCGTCTCTCAGAAACTTCCCCAGCAGCCAGCCAGCACATAGAGACTCTGGGTGTCTCACACACGCAGCCACACACACACACAGTCTCTTTCAGACTCACCTCCCAACACATATTTGTATTATTGTTGTTACTTCTTGGTACTTCCTGCAATGCACATACATTCTCTGTAATTTTATTCTTTCAAGGTGTATTTTTTAGTATTTTGACTGGTTTATGCATTTCATAATTTGTATTTCTTTTACACTTAATTTTAATTATTTGAGTAGTGAGTTCTGAAATGCCTAACCTGTCCTGGCTAAAGTAATTATCCCTATGGTAACTTTTTAAAAATATATATTATATCTAGGTTTTTTGTTTCTACTGGTGGCGCACATCATAAAATTTATTCCACACATGGGTGGAAAAAATTAGAGGGAGCATTGGTCACAGACGTTCCCAAAAAAAGAATTCCTTTTGAACTAGAGCATACCTTTTCAAAAAAAACCATCCAATCTTGATTTTAAAATTGTCAGTCCAGCAGAATCCACCCCACCCGTTGGCCAACTGTTCCAGTGGTAATTATCCTCACCATTAAAAATGTACACACCCGAATGATACTTGTCTGCTTAGCAAAGCTGTTTGAGATCTTGGTATTCCCAACTCCCGATTTTTTTTTCTGCAAGTAAAGGGATTTCAGAGAGTCGTGGGTCTCCTCTCACAATGATGCAAGAAGCTTCAGCCCCCTTTCAAAGTTGAGCCCTGCTCGCTCTCTCCTCCCTCCTTCCCCTACTCCTGTAAAAACAGCAAGCAGATTACTCAGCAGCCCAGCACAACTCCACTCCCTCCTCCCTCCTGTGAGGAACAGGAGCAGGACAGCACCTCTGCTCGTCCCCCTACAGCATGTGCTCTGGGAAAGGGTCAAGGGGAGTGAAGGGTCCCTGGAGCTCCCCTTCCCCCCAGCCTGGGAAAGAGGAGAGGGGAATGAAGAACCTGAGGAGCAGCAGAGGTGAAGCTATGGGTTGGGAGGTTCTGGGGTACAGGATCAATGGCTGGGCAGGGGACGTGCAGATCTGGGAGCAGAGGCCAAAATCACCTTACCCAATGTATTCAGGAAAGTGGCCAGCACTAATACACACACACACACACACACACACACAGAGGACAGGTAGCGGGAGGTCAAAAAATCAAGAGACAAACCAAGAACCCACAATAGTTTTTTTTTTTTAAACTAATGATTTTCTGGGCTAATTTCATGATTTTGGGGGATCCAACTTATTTTTGATCTGTTGAGATTGGCAATACTGAGATCTACTGTTAAATAATCCATCTAGTGCTTTTTATTAATTAATATTTTTTAATTATTAAAACAGAACCAGAGATTCTCACAATCACTGGACTACAGGAGCTGGAGCTTTACAATCACTGCCAAAAATAAAATGAGAGTGGGCAATACTAATTTCTGACTCATGACAAGATGTAGAAGGGCTGGTAATCTCATGCAAAAGCCTGTTCTTGGGACATTTCCAAACCAATTTTTTCAGGCTCAAAGAGAGGTTCAGACAGATTTAATACGCTTTGGAAAAGCATCTAAACCTCTGGGAACCAATTCTGCCAGTGATCCATCCATACAAACATGCACTAAAAAAAGAAAGTAAGGAAATCAATGAGAGTACATCAGGGATGGATTTAGTCCAATAAAGTCATTATGATATCATAACTTCCTAGTTGTATCAATATCAGTGTAAGAGATAACCAAAAATAACTATACTGAACCCTTTTTCAGTTTTCCAGGGATTTCACACTGTTAAGCTGAAAGCTGCTAATGGTTGCCATCCACAGAGCATTGGACCCAAAGACCTTATTATGCACAATCCATGTGTCAAGCACCCTTCTTCATTCTCAACAGAAGAAGCAATCAAAACCCTCTATGTAATAAAGGCACAGCTGCAAACAATGGAAACTACCGCACAAGACACTACGCTGCATGGCAGATCAAATCTAACCCATACAGACTGGGGGAAATTGCCTGGTTGCAAACACAGGAGCTAGGAGATTGGGTTGCAGCCTGTGTACACTGCAGGCAAGAACACCAGAAGAAGGAAGTGTGAGCATGACCCTGAAAGGGAGGAGAAGAAAGTTTCTTGGGTAGAACTGCTTAAACAATTAATTTTTAAGTTCACTGGAACTTCAAAAAAAATGTAAAATGTTTGGGGTTGACCCGGGAATTATGTTTTTTAAATTTTCAGCAGTGAAAAAAGGAATCATTTTGCTTTCCAGTATTTAATATTTTTAATTGTTTTTTTTTAATAAACAAGGTAATTTTAAACAAAAGTTTCAAATTAATTAATTGAAATGTTTCATTTTGAAAACATTTGAATGAAACATTTTGATTTTTTTTTAATTTGGTGGGTTTTTTGAGTGAAATAATTTGGGGAAATCAACATGATTTCACAAAAAAACCAAACAAAAAAATCTTTTGATTGACCTGAATCTGCATTTTTCATCAAAAAATTATTTGCTCAGAAAATTTCATCCAGCTCTGTTCTTGGGCATAATGCTCACTGGAATGGCAGTCTTGAGAATTTCTGAACAACCAAATTCCTGCTTTGTTTCCACTGCATTAAAGGAAACAGGACTTAATGTATATGTTTTGCGAATGAACAAGATGAAGAACAGGGTAGGCCCATTACTCAATTAAGGGGGGAGGAAAAACAGTAACAGTGGAAATGGCAGAAGTGCTATATGACTTTGTTTCAGTTTTCACCAAAAAAGGATAGTAGCAATCGGACAGCTAACCTACTGAATGCCAGTGAAAATGAGGTGGGATCAGAGGCTAAAATAGGGAAAGAAAAAGTTAAAGATTTAGTCAAGTGAAACATCTTCAAGTCACCAAGGTCTGATTCTATATCCTAGAATACTCAATGAGCTGACTGAAGAGATATCGGAGTCATTAGCAATTATCTTCAAAAAGTCATGGAAGACTGGAAAAAGGGCAAATATAGTGCTCATCTATAAAAAGGGAAATAAGGACAACCTGGGAAATTACGGACCAGTCAGCTTAACTTCAGTACCTGGAAAGATAATGGAGCAAATAATGAAGCAATCAATTTGCAAACACCTAGAAGATAATAAGGTAATTAGTAACAGTCAACATGGAAAAGGACCTAGGGGTGACAGTGGACGAGAAGCTGGATATGAGTCAACAGTGTGCCCTTGTTGCCAAGAAGGCCAATGGCATTTTGGGATGTATAAGTAGGGGCATAGCCAGCAGATCGAGGGATGTGATCGTTCCCCTCTATTCGACACTGGTGAGGCCTCATCTGGAGTACTGTGTCCAGTTTTGGGCCCCACACTACAAGAAGGATGTGGATAAATTGGAGAGAGTCCAGCGAAGGGCAACAAAAATGATTAGGGGTCTAGAGCACATGACTTATGAGGAGAGGCTGAGGGAGCTGGGATTGTTTAGTCTGCAGAAGAGAAGAATGAGGGGGGATTTGATAGCTGCTTTCAACTACCTGAAAGGGGGTTCCAAAGAGGATGGCTCTAGACTGTTCTCAATGGTAGCAGATGACAGAACGAGGAGTAATGGTCTCAAGTTGCAATGGGGGAGGTTTAGATTGGATATTAGGAAAAACTTTTTCACTAAGAGGGTGGTGAAACACTGGAATGCGTTACCTAGGGAGGTGGTAGAATCTCCTTCCTTAGAGGTTTTTAAGGTCAGGCTTGACGAAGCCCTGGCTGGGATGATTTAACTGGGAATTGGTCCTGCTTCGAGCAGGGGGTTGGACTAGATGACCTTCTGGGGTCCCTTCCAACCCTGATATTCTATGATTCTATGATTTGTCAAGAACAAATCATGTCAAACCAACTCAATAGCTCTTTTTTGACACGGTAACAACCCTTGTGGATGGGGGGGGGGAAGCGGTAGATGTGGTATATCTTGACTTTAGTAAGGCTTTAGATACTGTCTCACATGACCTTCTCAAACAAACTAGAGTAATACAAACTAAATGGAGCTACTATAAGGTGGGTGCATAACTGGTTGGAAAACTGTTCCCAGAGAGTAGTTATCAGTGGTTCACAGTCAAGCTGGTGGGGTCATGCAGCAATCAGTTCTGTGTCTGCTTCTGTTCAATGTCTTCATCAATGTTTTACATAATGGCATAGAGAATAGTCTTATAAAGTTGTCAGCGATACCAAGCTGGGAAGGGTTACAAGTGCTTTGGAGGATAGGATTAAAATTCAAAATGATCTGGATAAACTGGAGAAATGGTCTGAAGTAAATAGGATGAAATTCACTTAGGACAAATGCAAAGTACTCCACTTAGGAAGGAACACTCAGTTGCACACATACAAAATGGGAAATGACTGCCTAGGAAGGAGTACTGCAGAAAGGGATCTGTGGGGTCATAGTGGATCACAAGCTAAATAAGAATCAGTGTAACACTATTGCAAAAAAAGCAAACATCCTTCTGGGATGTATTAGCAGAAGTAGTAATTCTTCCACTCTATTCCATGCTGGTTAGGCCTCAGCTGGAGTATTGTGTCCAGTTCTGGGCGCCACATTTCAGGAAAGATGTGGACAAATTGGAGAAAGTCCTGAGAAGAGCAACAAAAAATGATTAAAGGTCTAGAAAACATGACCTATGAGGGAAGATTGGGTTTGTTTAGTCTGGAGAAGAGAAGACAGAGCGGACATGATAACAGTTTTCAAGTACATAAAAGGTTGTTACAGTCAGGAGAGAGAAAAATTGTTCTCTAACCTCTGAGGATAGGACAAGAAGCAATGGGCTTAAGTTTCAGCAAGGGCAGTTTAGGTTGGACATTTGAAAAAACTTCCTTGTTGTCAGGATAGTTAAGCACGGAAATAAATTTCCTAGGGAGGTTGTAGAATCTCCAGTCCTTCCTTGAGTGCCAGGGACAAGACTAGATGACCTCTCGAGGTCCCTTCCAGGCCTACGTATGATTCTACGATAAATTTACATCAAGAATATACCTGACTTGTATTAGCAATATCTCATCCGAACAGAAAATCCTGCAAGGCCCTCAATTTTGGCTAACCACTTGGACGAAAGGGGAAACCCTATTTTAAGTTCCAGTTTACATCCTGAGCAATCCCATGAAGTACCATTTCCCTTCAGCCTCCTTTCATTACATACCTTCTTTTCATGCCACCCCGGCACTGGATTTTGATGCCTTTCCTCCACAGAAAAGCCTTTGTTTTCAACCATAATTTTTTTCACAGTTATCAGGTGTTGGGTTTTTCTATGAAAAAGTTAACATTGTCTTTAGGCAGCGGACACTTCCCATGAGGAATTTTGTTTAACAGAAAAACAGACTTGCTGAAAAATTTTGAAACCAGACCTATTGTGAGCTTCCCCAGTGCCCCCACAAGCACCTCAGCTCTGGGAGCAGTCACCTCTCACATAACTCCCTGCACTGATGGTATCAAATGCCACAATCTTGTTCTGTTACTCTTTTAAGCTTCATGCTATACAACGTGTGTGTCACATTTCCTGTTTATTGGCTAATACACCCACAAGCTGTCTTTCAGCATAGCATCATGCAAAGGTCAAAGGAGAAGTGTCAGCCATCTTTGACATGAAATGATCCCAAATACATTACCATAAATTTGTCACTCTCCTCATTTAATCCAGTTCTGGCTCCCTCCTATTTACCGTTCTGTGCGCATTTGCCTACAATTTTTTTTAATTGTAGTCTCTCTTCCTCTGCCCCCCCCCCCACACTCAATAACATATTTGTGACTTGATGCCTGAGACAGTCACAAAGCAGTCGTCTGTCTGTGGGCGGAACCCAGGCAGTTTATTATTTCTATCCTTTTACTGCTATAGTTCAAAATAAATATTGAAAATGTATGTAAAATGCCTCTCCTTTTACCACCCTCCTTACCGGCGCACTCAGACATCTACACACTGATTGATTGTATAAGGTAAGAGGAAGGAAAGTATGTAAAAGCTAAATAAAGAACAAGCTACCCCTGCTATATGAGGTTATTTAACTAATAAAAAGGGAGGTACCCGACAAAGAGCTACCACTCTTTATTGCAATGTACTCTGGGTTTCCAGCTCCAGTGCTGCCTTGTGGCATTTCTTTATTCCTACTAAGCATTTTGTTCAAATAAAAGCCATAAAAACAACCCCACAAACTCAGCTTCTACTGCAAATCATTCCAGTTCTCATACTATTCCCTTTAGGCTAGTTTCATGGTTTAGTTAATGTTTCCTATTTTGTAAATATGAACACATCTTGTTTAACACTTTCCTAGTATGTTCTATCTTTTTCTCCTGCCATTTGCTTTATTTGTCTGTCTCTTCAGATTGTCAGCTCTTTGGGATAGGAACTGTGCCTTCCTGCATTTGCGTTCTGTATCTAGCACATTGTGGGCATTCTGAGAAACTAGACCTCACTGGAAGATCCAAGTGTGCAGAGGGTTTTTTCCCCCATTGAAACATGATATTTTGAAATGTCCAGTTGCTAAATATTTCAACCAGCTCTACTGGGAACAAAAATATTTTGCAAAAGTCAAAAAATGATTTACCATATTTTGAAAAACCCTCTGATTTTGTATGAGTTACACACAAAAAACATTAAGTCACAAATCAACCACTCAGATGTTAGGAAATGCCAAAATTAAGGTTGTCTGTGCAACCATAATTCAGACCCTTTGTGCATATGCATTAAGATACAGTCTTTAGTTATGTGACCATACCACAGGACCCCTACCTCATTCATTGCATGGACTGGACAGAACTGAATGAACAACTATTGAATATTTTGTTTTACCCCCAGTGTGTGGCCCCAGGCCTTATTTACTGCACACGATTCAAGCCCTACTCTGAAGACAGAATATTGATTTCCTCATTACTATAGTGTCTGAGTGCTTCACAAACACGGTTTGGTTTCACAACACCGTATGAGGCTATAATTATTCCCATTTTACAGACAGGGAGCTGAAGGGCAGAGAGATTAAGGTCAAAAGTGTCCATTAATTTGGGGTGTCCAATTTGAAACACTTAAGATCTGATACTGTTCATGCTTCAAAGCAGGGGAGTGCTATGGCTTCACAATCTACCCCCATTCTACATATCACCTCTCATTCACTATCAAAAGGTCAAATCCCACATCCTATCAGCCCAAGATGCCAGCCTCCATCACTTACTGTTTATATTTTCAAACAAAGCACCTTCATGCTTTCTCCCATGCTGCCCCTCATGGCTGGCAGGAGCACAACTAAGTCATTCTCCTCCTTCAAATTCTCTTTGGCCATGAAGCCTACAAAAAAACGTGACAATGGTTAGGTTGCTGATGTGCTCAGACCAGTCCCTAGAGTGCACTGTGTCATTGTTTCCTTGTCCTCCCCCATCTGTCTGTATCCATCTGTCACCTCTTGTCTTCTACTTAGATTGTCAGCTCTTTGGGGCAGGGTCTGTCTTTGTTTTGTGTTTGTACAGCACCTATCACCCAGGGGTCTTGATTCATGAGTGGGACTCCTAGGTACTACGATGGTGAAATTAATATGGGGGGAGGAGGAAGGAAAAAAAAGAAAAAATTAAACAGTTGTACAATTTTTTTTAACATGGGTAAACCAATTTTCCTCTTCACTCCTGTTTGGAAATGACAACCATTTTTTGCTGAAACTTTCCAGAAAATTTCAGCCCAAAGTGTACACATAGCACAAAAAATTTCAACCCAAACCATTACAGTTTAACAAAGTTACAAGATGCACCAAAAACCAGGGTCTTATAATGGGCAGCACTGGGAAACCTTAACTATCAGCAATGCTACCAGAACTGCCTATTTTACAGATTTTTTCTCTCCCAACAGATATTGTCTAGTGGGTTTTTGTTTTTTAAAAATACAACAACTTCACTACCAGCAAAAAAAATTCAAGTGGTCACATGTTAATAAAAACATTTTTCATACTTGCCTCAGGGTGTTTTTTTTTTCTCCTGTCCATGTAAACAAAGTGTAATTCTGGCAGGCAGAAAACTGACTTTGCTTCAAGAATGGGCTCACTTCGACTTGTCGTCATGTCTCCAGAATTTCACCAAATTTTGCTATGCAAAGCTGTGTTGACCAGCAGACGTGACAATGGTTTGTTACCAGTTGTACGGTCCTTGTCAGTTTATGAATGCTAGCAACATGAAACAAGCCGACAGTGAACTAGAATGTAATGGATCCCGGACTAACTGAACCCAACCAAAAATTTAAAAAAAAAAAAATCTTGGATCTAATGTGATGTTTGCCACTATTATACTGAGCCCCTCTCCCCTTCCTTCTGTCTTGACTGATAGATTGTAAAGTCTACTGGGCATGGACTAGCAGCATTTACTACTCTGTTTATACGGTGCCTAGGAAAATGGGGCCCTCTTCTTGGCTGGTCCTTAGGCACCACTGTAATAAATAATGATAAAACTCCATGAGAGAAGAGAGTGAAAAACATCAATCATTACAGCACACTGTAACATGCAAAATGCAATTCCAATTATCGGGCACTTGCTCTCTGAGCGAAGTGGTTCTTTGCAAAAATGTAAGAATTTGCTATTGAGGGATTTCAGTGTACTCAGCAAGTGAGATGAACGAGTTCAGGACTAGATAAACATATTCTGACGGCAGAATCAATATTATGAACTGACGGGTCAGCCATATCTAGAGCTGGGGGAATATTGCAAAGAAATTCTATGGATATTTGTTTGCATTTGTACATGAAATTCTCTTCAGAGGTGTTTATGCCTTTCTTGCATTTGTTTCTCAAATAAGTTACTGACCGGAAAGTTAGTAGACACAGCAAATACAATAGTCACAAAAAGCAACTTTTACATTTCTGAATATACAGACTGAAAACTTGACTCTACGAGTGACTCATTCACAAAAATATTATTACTGATTTGGATTATGATAGGACCTAGAGGCCCCAAGCATGCAAGTAGATACGCTGGAGGGGAGGGATAGGATACAGAAGGACCTAGACAAATTGGAGGATTGGGCCAAAAGAAATCTGATGAGGTTCAATAAGGATAAGTGCAGGGTCCTGCACTTAGGATGGAAGAATCCAATGCACCGCTACAGACTAGGGACCGAATGGCTAGGCAGCAGTTCTGCGGAAAAGGACCTAGGGGTGACAGTGGACGAGAAGCTGGATATGAGTCAACAGTGTGCCCTTGTTGCCAAGAAGGCCAATGGCATTTTGGGATGTATAAGTAGGGGCATAGCCAGCAGATCGAGGGATGTGATCGTTCCCCTCTATTCGACACTGGTGAGGCCTCATCTGGAGTACTGTGTCCAGTTTTGGGCTCCACACTACAAGAAGGATGTGGATAAATTGGAGAGAGTCCAGCGAAGGGCAACAAAAATGATTAGGGGGTCTAGAGCACATGACTTATGAGGAGAGGCTGAGGGAGCTGGGATTGTTTAGTCTGCAGAAGAGAAGAATGAGGGGGGATTTGATAGCTGCTTTCAACTACCTGAAACGGGGTTCCAAAGAGGATGGCTCTAGACTGTTCTCAATGGTAGCAGATGACAGAACGAGGAGTAATGGTCTCAAGTTGCAATGGGGGAGGTTTAGATTGGATATTAGGAAAAACTTTTTCACTAAGAGGGTGGTGAAACACTGGAATGCGTTACCTAGGGAGGTGGTAGAATCTCCTTCCTTAGAGGTTTTTAAGGTCAGGCTTGACAAAGCCCTGGCTGGGATGATTTAACTGGGAATTGGTCCTGCTTCGAGCAGGGGGTTGGACTAGATGACCTTCTGGGGTCCCTTCCAACCCTGATATTCTATGATTCTATGATTCTAAGTGTCTTAACCACAAGATCATTCTAGTTTGCTATATATCATTGACCATTGAGCCCAGTAAAAAAACAGCCTAAACAGTGTATATTGAATACTCAATATAATACACAAAAACAAGTATACAGACCAAGAAGTATTCTCAACAACAAATACATTCAAACAAGAGGTAAAATTCATTGAATCAATTATTCACCCATCTCTACCTACAACCCTAAACAAACAAAATGAACCAGAAGAGCTCCTGTTTATATGGAAGGGATATTACCCCCAGTCCAGAGATGGGAGCAATTCCTGTGTGACAGCCCTAAAGGCTCTGCATTATTATATGTGGGTCACACCTTCCATTTCAAGGAGCAAGGACAGCCATAAACAGTCAAACCATGGCAACAGCAATGAGGGCAAGGGCTGGGAATCAGTGCAGGGACTCAAGAAGCAGATCTTTAGCTGCATCAGAATTGAAGAGGGGGATGGGTGCAAAAGTGCCTTTACAACACCTTTGCTCTTACCCAACCAGCCCAAGCCTGGAGTATCAGAGAAGCATGGGGACTATTCCAGCTAACACTGACTGCCACTAGTCCCAAGGAATCAGTGGTGTATTAGGATCCCACCAAGCACATCCTTTTGATCTGGCCACTAAGTTTGTAGGGAGTATATGGACCATTACACCAATAATGCAATGTAAAGAGACTGCATCATAGCATAGATCTAGGTCAGAAGCTCCATGTTGATGGCCCTGGACTCTGCAATGTTGATATCTGTGGTTTTAGAGGGCTGAACCCTTTTCCAGTTGCCTGGGAAGGGGCATGACAGAGTGGGAACATGTGGACAATCTGTCTACTTATATTAGGCTGTATAGGTAGACATGTAGGTATATATACACACACACACACACACACACACACCCCATTATTGTGATATCGAGCACCTCATACGTATTTATCCTCACAAAACCCATTTGAGGTAGAAGTGTGATCATTCCCCATTTTACAGATGGGGGTCAGGGGAAGAGAGACACTAAGGGCTTGTCTACGCTTGCTGTTATCAAAGAACAGCTACTCCTGAATAACTCCATGTGTGGACACTTATTCCAGAATAAGAATTCCTGTTTAGCTTAACCCACAGAGTATTCAGAAAGACCTGATCCGGAAGAAATGCAGGCAAGCCCCAAGACACTTGCCCAAGGTCACTCAGAGAATCCGTGGCAGAACAGAAGACTAAACCCAGGTTTCACAAATCGTAAACTAGTGCTCTAACTACAGGGGCATCCTTCTGCCACATTCCTGCCCTGTCTGTGTATCCCCATCTCCCCCCTTCCAGGAATAATCTTGGTATCTGTCCATTTAGAAATCTATGTGCTTAAAAAGAAATAGAGTTAAGGTATATGGCTACAAACTACTCCTAGCAATCATAGAAACTTAGAACAAATGGTAAAGTTTTAATAACAAAGGAAATAAAGCTAACTAAAACAATAGTTTGTAACTTCCATCAATAGCTAGGGACAACTGTATTCTTCACTACCATGTAAAAATTTACTTTTTTCTTTTTTAACTTCTATAATGTATTTGAGTATTTATGCCAATGGCTACAGATTAAATTAGGGTGTCACTTAATTCAAGTGACAAGTAAGGATTCAAGTAAGGATTCAAACATCATTGTTTTATGCAAATTATGAAGGACGGGACCTGCACTGAGTATTCTGCTCACTATCAGTATTTCAGCCTGCCTAGAAGCTTATTTTAAACAAATTGTATAACCCAAGCTGTATCCACCTCATTTATTATGAGAGCCCTTTTAATTTTTAATGGAAGCCGCAACTTCATTCTGAGCCCCAACATCAAGGAGGTTGCAGGTGAAGGCCAGCTGGGGACTGAGCTACATTGTTTTACTAGAACAGATGAACAAACCATGGCCCCAGGCCTTTAGGGATGTACCCCTTGGGATTCAGTGACAGCAGCTATAGCTTTCTGTGCACACGATTCAATATTTCCGGGAAATGAGCCCAACATGGACTCGCTATCATTGAATGATAACATTTGTCATTAGCTATAGCTTTAGCTATCATCTAAAACTAGATGTGAAGTAAAATGGTTTAAGATAAAGCACAACCATTATTAAGGGTTGGTCTAGGCAAGAGGGTGAGAAAGAGCCTCTAAACACTGACAGGCTATAGTTTCGCTGTCATTATTTTCAGTTCCCTATGGACATTTATACACATTCACAAAAAGGTTAGAGACTGACCTAGACGAATGGCCATGGCAGCCAGTCCCAGGGCTGATACGTTTGCTTATGGTGAATTACAGAAAATGGCTGTTTTCTAGATGTAAATTTGAAAATAACCAATCTTGTGTCAAATATAACTGCAACAAATGCATGTGGTAGGTTCAGTCAATTGTAGATACCTCCTCTAGCTCAAAACCAAACCTAGGGGAAAAAGATCTCCTTCTAAACTAAAACTGGGTAGTGACTCCGATATAATCTGAACAGAGGTTTATTTTAAAATGCTCATGTACTTTTCTGTACTGTAAGAATAAAATCTAGCTGTGAGTAGGATTGTGTTACTGTGTGAGAAGTACCTTTATTAAAGGACAAACATGCAATCTCCACAGTTTTTGTAAATCTTTTCCCCAGGAGAGCTCAGCTCAGATGAAGTATCTGGGTTTCACGGAGGTTCCTTCTTTACCAAATTTTCTAGCTGGGTTCACCAGGCATGAGGAGGGCAAACAACTTGCACAGTTAGTGGCTTGGCTGAGATCAGTATCCTAGAGCCTCCTCATTCATGGTCTTTTGATCTGACCAGTCGGCCACAAAATTCCAAGGGTTTTAGTTTTTGTTTTCCCTCTCTGACTGGTGGGACTGGTTTAATAAATGATGAAAATTATTTAATCTAAGGGCCAAATCATGCAAGCCCTCTGACTGTGCAACTCTCCCTGAAGACAAGGCATGTGGGAGCAAACAGGCTTGATTCTCCACCCACTTGCACCTTGTGTTGTCATTCACACACCCATGCACATGATCGGAATGGAAGCATTACACATCCACTTTACCCAGGTGTAAATGAATACATAAAAGGCACTAGGGCTTTGCAGGTTCAGGTCCTAAGTGTTTTCTCCTCTCAGACCTTCCTACAATATAACAATTAAATAGACAGTGTCCTTAGGAGCTGCTCATGTACTAAAAGGAAACAAAAAACAGCACTAGTCGATTGATTCATCCTTGAAATAGGAACAGGACCGCACTGCGCCAAGAGAAGTAATGAACTGAAAGCATGACTAAAGGCAGAGCAGTCTCATGATTAGTATTAGCTATTCACATTTAAGTAAGACAAATAAAATACTAACAGAATGCCCAGTACTGCAGCCTTTCAGTCCACATGCAAACACTGGGCAGCACTTATGCATTGTCTCCTGTGGCCCATTTTAACAATAATTGTGCTTTGGACTGAATGCAACAAGCAAAGGGCCAGATAACAAAACAGCAACAACAACAACAACAATACAATGAATTAGATTTAAACAGGGCCTTTCATCTCAAAGAATCCCCGAACACCGAACAGACTGAGCTTGATGGTGTCTTGTTCTGCACTGACTAACAAGGCAAATTAGTCACAATCACACTCTGGTCTTTGCAAGGATATTTTTAATGGAAGCCGTGATTTCATTCATAATTCCTACGTCATTGAGGTTGCAGATGAAGGCCAGCTGGGGACAGGGTGGCATTTGGTGGTTTTAACATTAGCATGGAAGAGGCTAACACATCTTAGCCCGAGGCCTTCAGGGATGAAACACTTGGGATTCAATAGCAGAAGGGACAGTTTTTCATTTGCACAATGCTCTTTTCTTGAGACATCAGCCCAGCACAGACTCACTATCATTTAGGGTTGCCAACTTTGTAATTGTACAAAACTGTACACCCTTGCCCCACTCCCTACCCCACTCCTTCCCCAAGGCCCCACCCCCACTCACTCCATCACCTCTCCCTCACCCTCACTCACTTTCACTGGGCTGGGGGTTGGGAGGGGGTGAGGGCTCCAGTTGGGGCGCACCCCGAACTCTGGGATTGGGCCAGGGATGAGGTGTTTGGGGTGCATGAGGGGGCTCTGGGCTGGGGCCAAGGGGTTCAGAGTGTGGGAGGGGGATCAGGGCTGGGACAGGAGTTTGGGGTGTTGGAGGGGGTATGGGTTCTGCTGGGGGTGTGGGCTCTGGGGTGGGGCCAGGGATGAGGAGTTTGGGGTGCATGAGGGGGCTCTGGGCTGGGGCCAAGGGGTTCAGAGTGTGGGAGGGGCCTCAGGGCTGGGGAAGGGGATTGAGGTACGCAAGAGGGTGCAGGGGGTTGGCTCTGGGAAGGAGTTAGGGTGCGGGAGGGCAGCTCAGGGGTGGGGCAGGGGGTCAGGGTGCAGGAGGGGGTTCAAGGTGCAGGCTCTGGCTAGGCGGCGCTTACCTCAGGCAGCTCCTGGAAGCAGCCAGCATGTCCGGCTTCTAGGCCATGGTTCCTGGAGCCAGACATGCCGGCCACTTCCGGGAGCCATGCGGAGCCAGGGCAGGTAGGGAGCCTGCCTTCGCCTTGCTGCACTGCCAACTGGACTTTTAGTGGCCCAGTCAGTGTTGCTGACCGAAGATGCCAGGGTCCCTTTTTGACTGTGTGCTTCAGTTGAAAATCAGACAACTGGCAACCCTGATACTACTCAATTCAAGTAATTCAGTTGCAGTGCCAAGAGTTATGCTATGCTGATGTAACATCACATCACTATGGATCATCAGCAGGGACTTTCCTCAAACCACAATCCTTTACCTCTTAAGCTAAAGGAACTTCATTCACTGGTTGCTATAGGATGCTATGCTGGTTAGCCTGAAAATGCAACAATCGCTCTCCTGGCCAATCACCAAGGACTGAACCAGGGACCTCCAGACCTGAAAGCAAAAGCTGCAACAACATGAGCTAAAGAGCCAAGACTCTCTAGCTGGGAACCATGTGGATTGGCACACCGGGGGAGGAGGTGCTTGTAACTCACCCCTGAGCCACACAGATTTAGCACAGCATGCCATGACTTGCACCTTGTCAAATGTGCACCTTAACTCAGATGTGAAGGTCTTCCAGAGATCTAGCTTTCATGTCACGATTTACCTTCATCCCTGTCTGGATGCAGAGAACTGAATATGGCTCAGTCAATCCCTTTGCAAGCTCCCGCAAGGGTCATGTGCATCTGCATAACCTCCTTTACGATATTGTGACTTCCTTGTAGTGCATCATGGGAATACAGCCGCCTCCACAATGCAACACAACAGTCATTTTGCTTCAGTAATGTAACAGGCCATTTAATTAATGCATTACGAGGTTGTTCATTTTTGCTCCTTGTGAGGGGCACACCTGCCCTTTAACATATGGTCTTTTGTCTGACAATTGTCACCTGTTCATACACAGTATTTCTGAAAGAGCCTGTAATTAATACTTCACTGTACAAATGGTACAGGGAGTAGAATGCTGCAGTGCAGAGGTAAGACTGCTCTAGCCCATCATATGACTCTTAAATGTCCTTTTACTTGCTTCCTTGGGCATCCATCTGTGGCATGCAATTAATATATTTATTTATCTATCTATCAATCAAATTAAATACAAAAAACCCAGAAGCACAAGGGTAGAGAATATCCTTTGGTAATCTTTGTACACAAAACAGCGTGCAAAATATACCACTGCTGCCCACAATAGCCTTTAGCCCTCTTTGCGACCCCTTATGAATGGGGCATCTTCCCTTAATTGACCTGTAGAGCACTGTACTCTCCTTCAAATCCCTCCTAAAGACCAACTCAACAGCAACATTTACAAGTTAGCGGACTAATATTGGCTCGGTTGAGGGCCATTTGGGGATTGCTTATCTCATTATTAGGTATTATTTTTATTACATTAGTACCAAGAGTCCCCAACCAAGGTGGGACCCCCATTGTGGTAGACACTGTACAGACACATAAAAAGAAACAGTCCCCACCCCAAAGCTCTTACCAGAAAGACATGACAGCAGGAAGGGATTACTTAGGTGTTAGTCTTTGAGGCAGGAACGGACTTTTTGTTCTCTTTGTACAGCACCTAACACTATGATTGGGGCTCTTAGTTGCTACACGCTAGAAATAAATTCATTATTATCCTCATTTTACAAATGCGGAAGTCGGGCAGAGAGAGGTTAAGCATTAAACTGTAAGTCTCTCGGAAAGCCAGGAATTCAACCATCTTCCTTCTCTTGTATTGTATGTTTTATCTCTTCCCTCACTTTTAGCAGGTTGCTTAACTTCTTAGATTGCCAACTCTTCAGGGTAGGGACACTTACTTTCCTTTTGGTGTGGGCAGTACTTCGCAGAATGTAAGCACTGTGAAAAATACTACAAATCAATAAAGAGGAAAAAATCTCTCTCCATTGTGTTATAAACTCAGGCTACCACCTCTAAAAATTAGCTATATTGTAATTTATGAAGTTGCATACATTTGCAACAGAGCTTTATGGGCTCATCATGAAATGCTAGAGGCATGTGTATATGTTGTGTTCTCACATTTACCGGTACTAAGCTTATTGCACTGTGAATATATTTGTGTTATACAGTGCATAAAGTCTACAATCTAGTTGCTTCTTCATTACTTTGTAGCATCAAAGTAATGAAGCCATTATGGTATTCTTATTTGGAAACCAAGTAATTGGCCACGTAAGTTTGCACTCGCACATTAGAAGCTATTGAGTGTGAACTTCTTTACAGTACTTTCACATTTAGCACTATGCAACGCTTCCTTCTTTTTAAAAAAAATAGTCTATAAAAATACAAGATGTAAGAAATCATGTCCTGAATGGTTAATTTGAATAATTTATCAAACTTGATCTATTATTCCTCTGTCAAAAAGATATATTAGAGGACAGCATGGACTCATAGTGATAAATACAATATCTGCCCTTGAAAAAAAATCTGACCTTGCATCAATTCTGCAGTGTCATTTTAAGATGCAATATAAAATAATCTCACTGATTAATTTACAGTATAATCATCATCCTGATTTGCATGGCTTAGAAATGGGTTCCAAATAATAATAGAGCCATTATTATGATAATGCTTTCTAGTACAGGAACAATTTTTTATAACTACATAACATTTTTAGACCCGGATCCTGCAACAGGATCCACTATCCCTACAACTTTCCAGCATAGTGGTAGGATGTGATTGAGAGTTATAGAGAGGAAGGACAGTCCAGTGGTTAGGGCACTAGCCCAGGACTTTGGAGACTCAGGCTCAATGTCCTTCAAGTTATTCAGCTCAGGAGTAACTAGATGAAATTCAGTGGCCTGTAATATAAGGTCAGACTAGATAATCTAATGGTCTCCTCTGGCCTTACCCTCCATGAATACTATGGCAATATAAATACTTTAGGCAGATATGCCTTGACTTTCTACATTCTGCAGCTGCCTTCAATTTCTGAAGCGTGGAAATTCTGGTTTATAACTAACAAAAATACATTAGCTTGGTTCATTATCCTGGAGGTGTATTTGACTGTTTTTCCACACAACACTTGTCTATACACGAATACTCCACTGGTTTAATTTGAACCACCTTAGTTAAGCCACTGCCACTTTTGTATGTGGACTTCCTTATACTGGTATAAAACTGTTTATATCCATTTTGTTTGCATCTGTACATTCACAAATGCAAGATAAATTGATATGACTGGCTGAAAACAATATGAGCATTTACACACCAAAGCTACACCAGTTTAACTACATCAGTATAAAAAGCACACCTTTAGCTAAATCAGCGTAATTTTACAAGTGGATCAGCCCATAAAATAAGCCACAAAATTCACTAACTGGCAGTGGCTCTGTCCACTGATGTAGATTAAAGAAGTTCTTCCCTAAATTATAATCCAAAATCCCAATCGCACAACTGCAGTATCCTAGTTTCTCATTACAAACAATATCGCTATTGTACAGTATTTCAGAGAAATGTGCAAATATAGGGTTTAAAGAAACCCAGGTAGTGTTTGCAGAAGTGTAGTTTATGTTCTTATAAAGTCATTGATGCTATCAGTGGCACTCCAAATTATTATATGACTGGCAAGCCAAATATTACCAGGAGGGGGGAAAATAGCTTGAAATGGAGTAAGAATCTTATCCAAAACGTGATTACCTGTAATGACAAACTAACGGCAACATTAAAAAACTCCCACTAACAGAAGGCATACAATGAGGCTTTTATGATTTAAATGAAGGACACTACAAACAACTCTTTGATAGCTTCACGCCGGGCTATTGTTCTGCTGGAGTCAGACTTGATTAGGATGCACGTTCCCTATTTTATGAACACCTGTGTCTAAAGCCCAGGAATAATTAGCTTAGCCATACTATTTCACTCCAATAATGGTGTAATTTGCCATGCCTTTCAGACCCAGGACAGCTGGTGCTATTGAAAATCACCTCAGGATTAGGCCTGAACTCTCAGGCCTGACTCTTTGGGGGCTCCTTAAGTATCCATGGTAACATATTTAGGCTGAAAATTATCACCTCTAATAATAACTACTAACGTCTATTTTATTTTATTCAAGTTATATCCATAATAAAAGATAACGCATGACAATTGAATAGAAGTTTGTGAGCTGAAGATTATTATTATCCCTTGTCTAGGAATGAATTAGCATGTACAGACAGAAGGTCTTTTGTCATGAGTTATTTTTCTTTTAAATCATACCTGTTCGGTTGCTTTTGACTTTTAGGGGCAGGGGGGTGGGGGGTGGAACCATCATTCCATCTGTATGTAGTGGGGAGATTACATTAACAATAGGACTGGTCAGCACTAATTGATGCAGTCGCCTACAGCTGCACAGTAATAAGAAGGTGGGCAATTTTATGGAGGGATCCTCAGCTGCAAGGAGCTGTGAAAATGCATTCCCCACCCTCCGCTGAATCCGTTCTGCAGCTTAACGTGGACAGATGAGCGCACAGGTGACAGTACAAAATATTTAGCTATGCACACACACTTCATGGGGCTCCTGAATACTTCACTGGTCACTTCAACTTGATTATGCTCTAATTAAAGAGACAGCCAGGCAGTGAAAGCTACCAAAGGCAAAACCACTGCTACCTGGAGAGCTCCCAGCACAGCAGAGCTGAATTGCTCAACTTCCACTCTGCAGCAGAAGCAGGATGCAAGAAGCTTGCTTAGAGAAGTTGCATACCCTCATCCCGGCTTCTTTCCTACCTCCATGAGGGATTTATTGATTAGTGGGGTGTGCCAGTGTGTAGATTACCCAGTTTTTAAATTAAGATGCTCCCTCCCCATGTGTTTTGGAGGTGGAATAGCAGAGCAAGAAATCTGTCCTGCACAAATTCCCCTTTTTCTCCTGGCTGAGTTTTGAACAGTGATCAGCCAGTAGTTCTGTTTGTGCTACACCACCCCATTGTGCCTGCCCACTTCCTTGGCTGATACTCAGTGCATCACCTGATGTGAACAACTTTAATGTACTCCCTGATAATCTTGATTGCCACACAGACCTATCAAGCCTTGCACACACTGTGAGGGAGGGAGCAGTGTAAAGCATAAACCAGCAGGAGGCATCATTGCTGAAGGGGGAAGTACCCAGGCAGAGTTCAGAAATGCATTTGAGGCTACATAGCCAAGGAGCTTCTGGGGGACACAGTTGTAGAGGCAGTTTTCTACTTGCTAACACACTTTGCACAGTGAATGAAGCTTGCAAGGGAGGGTACAACTTCCCACGGCCCCTTAACAGCTGCATCTTCCTCTAGAAATACTTTTAAAAAGAAAGGTTTCAGCGTGGTAGCCATGTTAGTCTGTATCAGCAGAACGAACGAGCATCTTAGAGACTAACAAATTTATTTGAGCATAAGCTTTTGTGGGCTAAAGCCCACTTCATCAGATGCATGCAGTGGAAAATACAGTAGGAAGATATAGATATATATAGATATATACAGAGAACATGAAAAAATGGAGGTCGCCATACCAACTCTTAACGAGACCAATTGATTAAGGTGGGCTATTATCAGCAGGAGAAAAAAAAAACTTTTGTAGTGATAATCAGGATATTTCAAACAGTTGACAAGAAGGTGTAGGTAACAGTAGGGGAAAATTAGTATGGGGAAATAGTTTTTAGTTAGTGTAATGACTCATCCACTCCCAATCTTTATTCAAGTCTAATTTAATGGTGTCCAGTTTGCAGATTAATTCCAGTTCTGCTGTTTCTCGTTGGAGTCTGTTTTTGAAAAGGAACAACTCTGACATCATAATCAAAAGGCTGACCAAGGAGGTGCTGTCATCATCATGAATAGGTCGGAATATGAACGAGAGGCTGCTAGGCAGCTCTCCAACACCACATTCTACAAGCCATTACCCTCTGATCCCACTGAGGGTTACCAAAAGAAACTACACCATCTGCTTAAGAAACTCCCTGAAAAAGCACAAGAACAAATCTGCACAGACACACCCCTAGGACTCCGAGCAGGGGTATTCTATCTGCTACCCAAGATCCATAAACCTGGAAATCCTGGACGCCCCACCATCTCAGGCATTGGCACCCTGACAGCAGGATTGTCTGGCTATGTAGACTCTCTTCTCAGGCCCTACCCTACCAGCACTCCTAGCTATCTTCGAGACACTACTGACTTCCTGAGGAAACTACAATTCATTCGTGATCTTCCAGAAAACACCATCCTGGCCTCTATGGATGTAGAAGCCCTCTACACCAACATTCCACACAAAGATGGACTACAAGCCGTCAGGAACAGTATCCCCAATAATGTCACGGCAAACCTGGTGGCTGAACTTTGTGACTTTGTCCTCACCCACAACTATTTCATATTTGGGGACAATGTATACCTTCAAGTCAGCGGCACTGCTATGGGTACCTGCATGGCCCCACAGTATGCCAACATTTTTATGGCTGACTTAGAACAACGCTTCCTCAGCTCTTGTCCCTTAATGCCCCTACTCTACTTGCGCTACATTGATGACATCTTCATCATCTGGACCCATGGAAAAGAAGCCCTTGAGGAATTCCACCATGATTTCAACAATTTCCATCCCACCATCAACCTCAGCCTGGACCAGTGCACACAAGAGATCCACTTCCTGGACACTACAGTGCTAATAAGCGATAGTCACATAAACACCACCCTATACCAGAAATCTACTGACTGCTATACTTACCTACATGCCTCCAGCTTTCATCCAGACCACACCACACGATCCATTGTCTACAGCCAAGCTCTACGATACAACCGCATTTGCTCCAGCCCCTCAGACAGAGACAAACACCTACAAGATCTCTATCAAGCGTTCTTAGAACTACAATACCCACCTGCTGAAGTGAAGAAACAGATTGACAGAGCAAGAAGAGTACCCCGAAGTCACCTACTACAGGACAGGCCCAACAAAAAAAGTAACAGAACGCCAGTAGCCGTCACCTTCAGGCCCCAATTAAAACCTCTCCAGCGCATCATCAAGGATCTACAACCTGTCTTGAAGGATAATCCCTCACTCTCACAGATCTTGGGAGACAGGCCAGGCCTTACTTACAGACAGCCCCCGCAACCTGAAGCAAATACTCACCAGCAACCACACACAACACAACAGAACCACTAACCTAGGAACCTATCCTTGCAACAAAGCCCGTTGCCAACTGTGCCCACATATCTATTCAGGGGACACCATCATAGGACCTAATCACATCAACCACACTATCAGAGGCTCGTTCACCTGCACATCTACCAATGTGATATATCCCATCATGTGCCAGCAATGCCCCTCTGCCATGTACATTGGCCAAACTGGACAGTCTTTACGCAAAAGAATAAATGGACACAAATCAGACGTCAAGAATTATAACATTGAAAAACCAGTCGGAGAACTCTTCAACCTCCCTGGACACTCAATTACAGACCTAAAAGTGGCAATATTACAACTTCAAAAACAGACTCCAATGAGAAACAGCAGAACTGGAATTAATCTGCAAACTGGACACCATTAAATTAGACTTGAATAAAGACTGGGAGTGGATGAGTCATTACACTAACTAAAAACTATTTCCCCACGCTAATTTTCCCCCAACTTTTACCTTCACCTTCTTGTCAACTGTTTGAAATGGGCCATCCTGATTATCACTACAAAAGTTTTTTTTCTCCCGCTGATAATAGCCCGTCTTAAATCGATTGGTCTCATTAAGAGTTGGTATGGCAACCCGCATTTTTTCATGTTCTCTGTATGTATCTATATCTATATCTTCCTACTGTATTTTCCACTGCATGCATCTGATGAAGTGGGCTTTAGCCCACGAAAGCTTATGCTCAAATAAATTTGTTAGTCTCTAAGGTGCAACAAGTACTCCTCGTTCTTTAAAAAGAATGTATATATAGTGTGGGCTAGTTACTAACACTGATAGGAACACTGATTGCCTGATCACACTTGGAATACTCATCCAAGGGCAGAGGGCTCAAGCCCTAGCTTTAACTGGCCTGGATTATTAGGGCCAGATCATAGAAAATGCTGAAGTCCCTCAACACTGGTTGACTTCAACTAGAAGGGAAAGCCCTTGCCATCTGGCAGGATCAGGCCCTTAAAGCACCACAACATGCTCAGGCAGCAACATGGAAAAAAACAGACACCATTTTATACAGTTTTGTAATTTACAGTACACAAGCACTGTGCTGTGCCTTGATGAAAAGAAAGAAAAAAGAAATAGACCTGGAAGATATTTTTTTTTAAAATGTTTTACTTCAAAATGTTTCCTGCACCAGATACTCAGCTGTCACTGAGATATGCTTGGCATAGCTGAGCAGAGGTAGATGATGAAAAGGCAGCTTTAAAATAATGTGACTAACTCCTCCTTGGGTTGCTCTAAATTAAGGCTAGTTGACTTGGCCTTTCAGGTTGGTGGGAATTGTCAGCACTCAGGGGCAAACCAACCACATTCCCTTTTCCCCTTGAATATGCCTAGTGCTGGGGGGCCAGGTGAGGAAGAAGAGCATAGAACTGGTTCTGCGCTACTTGGAGATTCATCAATTCTATGATACAGACCAGTGGGGTTCGGGGCTGCTTTGTGCAGAATCTGGCTGAGGATTGAGCCCAATCTTTTTAGCCCCGGTGCCAGTAATAGATGCAATAGTGGGAACTAGTGAATTTCTGCTCCCACGTCACCTCTTCCTCCAAAAATTTGTCACAGTGCTGTAATGTTATTTGAAATGTAAGAATTATTTTTCCTTGCCTCTGCTTAAAGTCTGCAAAAAAAATTTCGGTATGATCCAAATGTACAGTATGTCTTACATCAAGCCCTATTTTGCAACCATTTGTCCCTTGCATGGGACCAGTTTCCATTTAAGTTGCAGAATTCAGGCCAGTTCCCATTTAAAGTTGCAGAAATTCACATAATTTATTATTACTGTTTACTTCACAGTTGCACAAGGAGGGCCCAGATAAGATCGGGGTCCTATGACAAGTTATTTTACTCACCACTGGACAATGCTGCTGCTTAGCGGTTCTGGGGATTAGCGCTGTCAAGCCGACACCCATTCCAGCAGTTACACCCTTTCAGTTTCTCCTCTGCAGCCCTTCTCTTGCTCCAGGAACTGCAGCATCCTCTTCGTGACTCAGCCCTCTGGCTAGGTCACTAATGTGGTTTCCTCTTCTGGGAGTGGGGGTAGTGTAAACAGGCAGTCTTCCGCTTCATACTGCCATTCCTGCAGTGGCCAGCAGGGGAACCCAGGCCCACCCTCTACTCAGGGTTCTGGCTCAGGGACCCTTTACAAAGCACAGAAGGTCCATTCCCTGCACCTTGCTGCCTTTCCCTGAGCTGCTGCCATACCTCCTGGCCTGCCCCACTCCTCTGGATTTGCCAGTATCTTCTCTCTCTCCTCCCAGGAAGTCACCTCCAAACAGTCCTCTGTCTTTCCAGGGAGTGACTGCAGCCTTTCCCAGCAACCCCTCCTGTTTCCAGTTTCCTGTCTTTTATAGAAGCCCCACCCATCTCTTGCAGGTGAGTTTCTCTCTAATTAGCGGCCTCCAGCCCAAAGCTCTCCCCCCTTTGCACCCTCATTATCTGATTGGGCCCACCTGGCCTAATTCAGCTCTTGCAGGGCCAGAGTGGGGAGCACACCACACCGCAGGTCCCAAACTCATAATAAGAAACTTAGAAACATATAAGATGACAGTCCTGGCCCTGAGAATTTTACAAAGTAATTGGACAAGACAGACAAAGTATTGCTATCCCTATTTTAAGATAGGGGACTATGGCACAGAGAGATTAAGTGACTTGGCCAAGGTCCTACAGGCAAAGTCTGTGGTAGACCCAGAAATTGATCCCGATCTTCTGAGTCTCAATCCACTATTTTAACTGCAGGTCCGTCCCTTCCTTTCCCGAACAGCTGGAATGCATTCTCCTCTGTAACTTTTCATGTGTCAGTATGCCACATCATAGATTCTTGGCCATGTGATCAAATGCTCATCAAAAACCAGCAGTGTCAGTGGGGAGATTGTGTAATTCTGAAAGGTGATGGACAGTGATGGGAAAGTGTGGAAGAGGTAGCACAAAAGGGCAAGTCACACCTTGATCATGAAAGCAAAATTTAGAGATTATTGCAGAAGTCAGGTGCATAAATTCATGCTGTCCCCACGATCACCACTGATATGACAGACAATTCCTGCAAGACAGGAACCTTGGCAGCATTACAAGGATAATATTTTCCCAAGGATGAAATGTTCCTATATAATTTTTTTAAGTGCATTCAGAAGACATAGGCTAACGTCCAACATGTATAACTGCCTTGTTTGTTCCCTTTCTTTGTAAACTCATTTATAGTGACCAGTGGAAACAACTGTCCATCAAAAAGACTCTGACAAGGTAAGAAAAAAAGCATGCACACACACAGAGGACAGATTCTGTCCTGAGTTAGAATAGCTTTGTGCCAGTTCTGCAGCACAAAGCTGCCCTAAAGCTAGCAGATCCATAGCCTCTGGAGGATTCCCCTAGAGAGGATTCCCCTAGCAACTTTCATGCTACCTCCTCCTTGGGCCACTGGTCCAGTGGCTGTGGCTGGGGAAAAGGGGACTGATTTACCCTGGTGATCCCAGCTGCCAGAATGGCCATTTTGGGTAGCTGGCATAATTTAGAGCAGCACTTGGGCAGCTCTAAGCTGTACCTTGGAACCAGCCCAGCCCTTGGCAGCCGGAGAATCAAGTGGTTTAAAGAAACGTTAACCCTCACCAACCTCAAGCAGTCCCAGGCCAACAAAAAACAGATCCAAGGCTCTAGCGTTGTATGTGGGTATAATTATTAATTAAATCTTGACATACAGTATAGTCTCAAAATTAGGGTTTTGCTAAAATAAGAAGTTAAAAAGACTGACATTGCTAGAAGTGTTCCCTTCTTTTATTTCAGTGGAGACAGGTTTTTCATGTGGAGTAAATATTTCTCTGAGATGTGTATCAGAAGCAGTAAGTGAGATAAATATGCTATAACAAATCCATAGTCATCTAGA
Organism: Natator depressus; assembly: GCF_965152275.1. NCBI lineage: Eukaryota > Metazoa > Chordata > Testudines > Cheloniidae > Natator > Natator depressus. Next base: position 16,936,495 of record NC_134238.1, on the reverse strand, counting down.
ACTTCAGTTTTCACTGCACTGCTACCGTGGCCACGCAGAACATCATAGGGACCAAGGGGATAGAATTCAGATCATCCTCTTCCAAAAATACAGATCTGATTCTGGCAGACCAGGTCATGTCAGAAGGTATTCCAGTCAATTCACCTGCATATTAGTATTGATCAAAGTAATTGTTAACTGTGTAAAAGTGTATTTGGTGTTTAAACGTCCTAAAACTAATGGGATGTTACATGCATTGTTTTTATGTACCTGTGTCCTGTCATAATGTAATAGCAAACATTTACATTGTAAATACCCTGTAACTAAATAACTCAGACATCAAAGAAGCCTTGTGGAATGCAAATGAAGGATTTCATCAAAAAATGTCCTACTTCTAAAGCAAATGGCCATTGTGTATGATGACCTGAGATCAGAGACTCAAAGTGCATTCCTCACTCATGGTCATCAAAGGAAAAGCCCACATGGATAGAGAGGCTGTCAGCTTGTCTTCTGTGAGAAGAAGATATAAGAATGGATTCAAAGCAAGATCCTTCATCTCTGAACTGTTTGGACTCTTACAAGGAAGTGTACCAGATGCAAAGTGGAAATCCCCAAAGACAACCTGAGTACTTGTAATAAACTCCCAGTTTCCTAAATCACTACCACCATTTGGAGTTACAAACTGTGATTCACCTGTACATATATTTTACCTGCTTTAACCTCTCAATAACTCATTTTCTTTTTCTTAGCTAATAAATCTTTAGTTAGTTTACTATAGAATTGGTTGTCAACATTGTCTTTGGTGTAAGATCTAGAGTATCAGTTGACCTGAGGTAAGTGACTGGTCTCTTGGGACTGGGAGAAACCTGCTATGGTGTGATTTTGGGGTTAAGTGACAATTATCACAAAGTTCAGTTTGTCTGGGTAACAAGATAGGCAAGAGAGTCTAAGGGGACTGTCTGTGAGTCCAATTTAAGACTGTAACAGTGATCCAGGAGTTCACACTTCTTACTGGTTTATTAGAATTTCTTACTAATTATAGAGCACACCACCAGCTTGGTGTATCTGCCCTGTTTCTGACAGTCTGCCCTGAGGTGGGCACTCAGAGTTGTAAGTCACTCCAAGTCCAGACAGTATGACACTAACCACTTCAGCTAAAGTAGAATCTTTGTTGGCCATAAGCAGAACATCTATAATACTCAGCTGAGCAGTTCCAATTCTATATAGTATAGGGCAGGAGTTCTCATTCATTTGCTAGTTCGTTTCAATAGACTGTTTAAAGCTGAGGGTATCCCTTTAAATGGGAAAACAGGCATCCGCATTTGAGAAATCTGCTCTAACATTAGTCACCTAAAATATAGATTTATGGAATGCACCTAAATTAGAGAGGCAAGTTTTCAGAGGTGCTGAGTTCATACACTTCCCATTAACTTCAGTGGAAACTCTGGATGTTGGTATTACTGAAAAAGCAGGCAAATTTGAAGATTTCTGCTTTAATTCTTAAATTAAAAACAAAATTGCTTTTACCAAAATTTATAAAATACTGTGAAAACATTTCTGTTCAACTCTTTTTCCTTTAAAAAAACCCTGTTAAGAATCTGACTGGGCCACTACTGGTTGAGTTTCTCTCTGCCCCTTTCAGAAGCAGAATGTGATTTGCTAACATCTAAGAGTAGGGTTGCCAACTGTCCAGGACAATCCTGGAGTCTCCAGAAATGAAAGATTAATCTTTAATTAAAGATTAGGTCACGTGAGGAAGTCTCCAGGAATTTGTCCAACCACAGGTGGCAAACCTATCTAACAGGCTCATCATTTTTTCCATCACTGCTCATGGGTGTCTGTGTTTTCACCTTTGGCCTTTGTAGCAAAACATTATATTAACGCTTATCCTGAGGGTAAATCAGTCTCCAGGGTTCTGCCTGCTGGGAACTCTCCTTACTCACTGACCGTCTCTTAATCCTGTATCTATCTTAAGGCCTGACCTTGCAGAAGTGCTGAGTAACCTTGATTCCCATTAAAAAGCTGAAGGTGCTGAGTAGCTCAGAATCATGCCCCAAATGGATGATGCAGGGAACCTCATAACAACCCTTTAACTAATGTAATAAATGAAGTTACTCCTAAAGAGTTCCAGGTTGGTGTAATATTATTATTATTATAAGCCAAGGTCTGAATGAGTGCTCCCCGGCCATCTGTCAATGAACATAGGGAAAAAGGCCTTAGGAACAGAATGTGTTTGCACAGAGACAGCTACTTTGCCTACGTGCTCAGCAGACAGACCTGCTTTCCCCAAGTGTTCCATTTTGGCTGTTTTAGGTTAAAATTCATTTAATCTTGAATGCAGCAAGGTAATTAAATGTTGTTATCCTTACTGTATGGGCAACAGAAGTGTACTTAATATGCCCTGAGGAGGTCCCTAACTTTAACCTCACTCTCTGAGCAGGGGGTAATGGTGCCAAATCCAAGTGTAGTCAGAAGGGGTGGGGACAGGTGACCCTACCGAGTGGGGTGAACTCTGTTTAAAGAGGTACCATTTGATCCTCCCCACAGCCTTTAAAAGGACAGCTGTTCAGACTCAGTAGAGTTCTTGTTTCTGCTCAGTGATCACTATAGCTGAAATCACTGATAAGCAGCTCTGGGGCAGCCTTAGACCGGGTGTGTGAACAGTGTTGTGGTGAAAGACAATGCAGAGAGGTTCCCCACTAATCAGTGAAATCAATGAGAGCTGCACTGAATGATGGAACCTCAGACCACACCATTGCAGCTAGAGGCATAAGTGGCAGAGACTGAGGTGAGCAGCAGTAGCTGCAGAGATATTGCTCCATGCTCCCCACTCACAAGAGCAGGAAATGAACCCATGTGAATGCACCCCTGAATTCTGGGACTTTGCTGATTTCGGACAACACACCAGGAGTTGGGTGCAGCAGTGGGAAAGGGGAGTGGTGTGTTAAAGGAACATTTGTCCATTAGACTTTCATACCACAAGGTGGGAAACTGAGGCAAAGGACTACTGTCCTAGATACTGTGCGGGGTAGTGTTTATGTATGGTTTGCATACTTTTGATTCATTGTTGCAATGTTTTCCTAAATTAACGCTGTGATCTCTCTCTGTCAAGGTTCCTCCCCCATTCTGAACGCTAGGGTACAGATGTGGGGACCTGCATGAAAACCTCCTAAGCTTATCTTTACCAGCTTAGGTCAAAAAGTTCCCCAAGGTACAAAATATTCCACCCTTTGTCCTTGGATTGGCCGCTACCACCACCAAACAAATACTGGTTACTGGGGAAGAGCTGTTTGGACACGTCTTTCCCCCCAAATACTTCCCAAAACCTTGCACCCCACTTCCTGGACAAGGTTTGGTAAAAAGCCTCACCAATTTGCCTAGGTGACTACAGACCCAGACCCTTGGATCTTAAGAACAATGAACAATCCTCCCAACACTTGCACCCCCCTCCTTTCCTGGGAAATGTTGGATAAAAAGCCTCACCAATTTGCATAGGTGACCACAGACCCAAACCCTTGGATCTGAGAACAATGAAAAAGCATTCAGTTTTCTTACAAGAAGACTTTTAATAGAAATAGGAGTAAATAGAAGTAAAGAAATCCCCTCTGTAAAATCAGGATGGTAGATACCTTACAGGGTAATTAGATTCAAAACATAGAGAATCCCTCTAGGCAAAAACTTAAGTTACAAAAAAGATACACAGACAGAAATAGTTATTCTATTCAGCACAGTTCTTTTCTCAGCCATTTAAATAAATCATAATCTAACACGTACCTAGCTAGATTACTTACTAAAAGTTCTAAGACTCCATTCCTGGTCTATCCCCAGCAAAGGCAGCATAAAGACAAACCCACAGACCCTTTGTTTCTCTCCCTCCTCCCAGCTTTTGAAAGTATCTTGTCTCCTCATTGGTCATTTTGGTCAGGTGCCAGCGAGGTTACCTTTAGCTTCTTACAGATGAGAGGAGTTTTCCTCTGGCCAGGAGGGATTTTAAAGGGGTTTACCCTTCCCTTTATATTTATGGCACTCTCCCTTTTAATAAAAAGTTTTCTTCTGTTAAACACAGACTCAGTGTTTGCAAGCGGAGAAGCATTGCCTCTTGGTGCCAGGTGATAGTTTAGTTTTCCCAGATTTCTGAGTGGGACTGGAGCTGATTCTGTCTTGTAATGGTAAGAAGACCTCCTAGATATTGAACCTGCCCCTTGCTGCTGCCAACACCATCATCTTTCATTTACTAGTCTTGGTCACTTTCCAAGCATAGAGGAAAATATCCCCATGGCCTGGAAAAGCTTAAAATATAAGAACCAAATTCTCTCCTCATTTGCATCTTGTTCAGTCCTATTGTATTCAGTGGGGTTGCATGGGAGGGGACAGTAAAATATGACCCATAATTAGACCCAGACGATACTTGAAGTTTAGAGGAACTAGATTCTACTCTGAGTTACACCAGTGTGGACATAGGCACCGATTTCCTCTCTACCTCGGGGTGCTCGATCCCCACTCTGCCCCAGGCTCTACCCCCACTCCACCCCTTCCCAACCCCACTCCGTTGCACCCGTTCCTCCAATGCCCCACTCCACCTCTTTCCCCCCGCTCCAATGCTCCACCCCCACCCCACCTCTTCATGCCCCATCCCCGAACACGCCCTGTTCCTGTTCCTGCTCCTCTCCCTCCCTCCCAGCACCTTCTGCATGCTGCTGAACAGCTGCTCCACGGTGTGCAGGAGGCACTGGGAGGGAGGGGGAGAAGTTGATCAGCAGGGCTGCCAGTGGGCAGGAGGCACTGGGGGGCAGGGGGGAAGCTTGGCTGCTGGTGGGTGCTAAGCACCTGCTAATTTTTTTTCCCCATGGGTGCTCCCACCCTGGAGCATCCACGAAGTCAACACCTAGGAGTTTGAATCAGGAATAAGTCTACTGAAGTGAGTGGGATTGCTGCAGATTCACTTCAGCAAAACTGAACTTTTATAGTATAAGGCCTCTAAAAGACAAAGACGAAGTCCTATGTGATTTTCTTTAAAAACCCCTTACAAACCTCATACTTGAGTAGTTTTGTTATTGGAAGGCTGCATGGAGAAAAGGTGTGTTAGGGAAGAAATTGTGTAGAACAATAGTTCTGCTTAGCAGTTAATGGACTAATAAGAAAAGATTATAATTAACAGGGTTGAGCATCTGTGGAAAGCTAATGCCTTTAAAGCACATCATATTATCTCTGCTTTCATATCAAAAACACTTCCAAGGAGAATAGGCCTTCAACAAGCCAACCTTTGCTCTCAAGAGTCATCCATACTGTAATGAAATGCAGTGTCAACATTTCATTCATGTACTCCACTGCAGCATATGAAAGACAGGTTATTGCATGGGGTGTGAGGATTGTTCTAAGTCTATGATCAAATAGATGTGAAATAATGTACCAGCTCTTCAGGAAAAAGGAGGGAAAACAACAGGCATTTCAAGGTTACTTACCAGATGAAAGAGAGAAAGCTGAACCAAACAGCATCAAATTACAAAATGGTCACTTTAGGGTTGCAACTATCCGTCTTTGCTAAATTTATAGGACCAGCGCTGCTCCCCTCCCCACCCTGTGAAAAATGCATGCTGGAAAGAAGTTCCTGTAACATGCTGTGATGGGGTGTTGTTCACCCCATACGAGCCTTAAAAGAGTAACGAGGTTGAGAAGGGAGCCAATTTAACTTGAAAGGCTGGACCTGAGGGAGAGCCAGAGCTGAAAAGTCTGATTGGAGATGGAGCCAAGCCTGAGGAGGAGTGGGTGGGGCTGACAAAGACAGGAAGTTGGCTGCAGAAAGGGGCTGAAGGGGAAGTAGTCTATAGTTGCTCCCTGGTAGAAGAGAGTTTGGGCTGGCAAACCCAGAGGGTGAGGAGCTAGAAAGTAATGCTGAGAAGTAGGAAGGTGGCTAGGGGGAAGAACAACATGATCTGGGAGTGAGCAGGCCACTATTGCTGGAGATGGGTCCCTGGACTGGAACCTGAAGTAGAGGGCAGGCCTCACTGTTACTGGAGGCATGGCACAGTCAGGGCAGTGAAGAGAAGGCTGCCATTTTGTATAGCGGGACTTTGATACCCCAGAAGGGGAGGACTATACTGATCTGACCAGATGGTTGAATCATGAAGGAGTACCCTGAGTCCCAGAGAAAGAGAGAGATCGGGGGAGAGGAACTGACAGAAGGGGGTATTGGACCTGTGAAGAGCTAATCTCCAGAGCAACCAGGAGGAGGTGCCCTCGTATTAAGTGGACCCTGTGACACATAGTAATCCTATTGCAGGGGAAATAAGTAGTGAGGCAGGAAGGGTCGTCTGGGGTTAGGCTAGTGATTTAGGTAAACCTGGGTTTGATTTCCCAAGATTTCTTGTATAACCGTAAGCAACTCACTCAGCCTTTCTGCCTCAATTCCCTGCCTGTAAAATAAGGATAACGGTAGCTTTTTTCACAAGGGTGTTGTGAGGATAAATGCATTAAAGATTGTGAGGTGCTGAGGTAATAGGGACTGTAAGTACCTAAGCTAGGTAGTGAAAGGAAAGTGGGTCTTCTGAGTTGTGTGCATGTCCCAGTATACATCTATAGCACCTTTGTAATGAAAATCTCAAGCAATAAATTCAGCTGCATAATTAGGCTGGAGCAAATAATTCACAACAAAGGGTGCCGTAGTTTAGCCTCTCTTCCCACTTGTGGAATGCCCCACTTTATCCGTGATTGGAATTTATTTAACAAGGTTTCTTGAACTTTTCATGCATTGAGTGTGAAACTGGAGCCCAGTTGCTTAGTTGTGATCTGTGAAATATTGGTCCTTGACTGGATGAGTGCACCGGCACTACCAGTACCAACACCTGCCTGCACATTTGGTTTATGGGAATGGTCTCCTACGTGACTTTGAAATTTGCTTTCACACAAACATCTGAGGTAGTTAAACTTAATGACTCAGCCGCGTGAGGAAAGCGAGCACAAAAAGGATGCCTACACAACTGAAGCATGTTCATTTCAATGTAGTTTGTAGAATTCCCTCAGGGCTCAATTCCAAAAAAACATTCAGCAACTGAAACAAACTCACATGACAGGAAGGCAGAAGAGGCGTCAGAAGTTGTTTTGTCACATGACCCATGCCACATCCGGGTCGGCAGCCCAGTCTGTCAGATTGAGGGCACTTTGCAGAGGAAGGAAAAAACAGGTGGAGACAAATAAAAACATCAAAAGAAAAGTTCCAAAGCTGGTAAAAGAAAATAAGCTAACAGGTCATTGAACAACTGGTGTTTAACCACATTAGGGGATCATCCAAAACCCATTTAAGTCAATAGATTCATTGACTGATTTCAGTGGGCTTTACATCAGGCCATTGGGCAATACAGCCCAATCAATGAACAGGTCCTGCCCAAGGATTTTCCATGAAGCATGGATAGAATTGTTCTCCCTATTCTATTACACCACCAGTAGCTATAAGTGATTCCTACTAAATGCAATGGGAGTTTATGGACCCTGTGATAGAAGATAGATCCCCACCCCTCAACATAGCTGTTTTAACTGCTACTGTACCCATTGGGCTACAGGACCTTCCACATTTGGGCAGTGGCTCTAGGCAGGAGCATGGATCCACTGGCCATACAAAAAAAACCCTCTCTACACTCTCACAGCAGGAGCACCACCCCTGGCCAACCCATAGCTCTGCAATGTGCAAAGGTCTCTGTGCTACCTTCTGAGTCTGCAGAGTGTGCGTGGTGGGGGTTAAGAAAAAGGATGTGGACCATAAAGTGAAGTTACCTTTGCAGTAGATGACAGTTCACCAAAGCCTGATAATCTTTCCCTTCCCAGTTAATAACATAGTTTTCCTCTCCTGTATCAATAAGCTGCTAAACCTTCTCCTTTCTATCCTTTACTTTTTCTTGTGCCTGTAATCCACAACTATGGCATTGTACTGGCTGATTCTAATCACAAACTCTAAAGGATATGATGGGGGAGGGAATAAGCACATATAAAATGAAGGCCATGCTTAATGAAAATGATCCACCTCCTTCTTTGTTAAGAGAAACCCTGGGGTAAAGGAGGGGTGGTAGTTAGAGTGACAAGCGCTATCGGGCAGAGCTCCGATATTTGTTTTTTCTGCTTCAATTGATAGTCTGAGCTTGGCCTCTCAGGTCAGCAGAAACTCCAGGGTGAAAAGCCAGATTGCAACTTCTCTGTCTCCCATTCACTTCAAGTGAGAACAAAAGCTTTGAACAATTAGCTTGGAGCAGAGGAATTAGAACGATGCAGCTTTGTCCTTGATACATATTTAAAAGTTGGTGTAATTGTGATATTGATACTAAGTCACTTAATTCTTTTTCTCTTCAGAGCATTTGACAAGCTTTTATTAATTCTCACGCCACTTCTGCAAGGCAGGTGGTGTTATCCCCATTTCAATCTTGCCCCAGGATTTTTATGAAATCATGAGTCAGCCCTTCTCCCCCCATCTCCCCCCTCCCACCCCGCAAATAATCATGAGATTTATTTTTAAAAATGCGAGATTCTTTTTATTTGCCTTCTGGTGTCTGAGCTTTCAGGGTTCACATCCTCATACTTTTCTCCACAACCATAATGAGAAACTTATTTTGTTTTAAATAAAAGGCTGAGGTTCTCATGTAAACACCTGACTCCAGGAGCTGAGGCCTTCAGCCAAATATCACAAGACTTGCAATAAAATTGAGAGATTTAGCAACACTGCTTTATAGATGTGGAAACCAAAGCCACTCTCCCCCATGCATTTGCAGATCATCTATGCACACAGGCCCAGATACACAAAAGCATTTGGGTGCCACTGAGATCCTCGAACCCCTTGCTTATGATCCCTAAGCTGCTGGGCTTGGGTTAGCCCTAAAGGACATAAATGCTTGCTTATTACAGAATCTTCTATTACTTTTTGAATTTAAGATTGTACCTGATTTGTCTATAACCTTGTAAATAACTTATTTCTTTTTTTCTAGCTAATACACCGTTAGTTCGTTTGTTACAGGCAGTGATAGATTAGGCACTGGGCCAACGAGGCCTGTGCCCAGGGGCCCCCCAGAAAAATGGGCATCCCTGAGCACCAACCCACTCCGCCTGCCCACCTGGTGCTCCTGCCAGGGAGCTTGGTAAAGGTGCGGAGGCTTTCCCCACTCCCCGGCAGGACAAGCCCCTGCACCTCAACCCCATTTCCCCAGCAGGAGTGCCAGGTGGCAGAAGGCCCCCACGCTCCGATCCAGCTCCCAGGCAGGAGCGCTCGGGGAGAGGGCGGACGGGGGGACTCTAGGCAAAAAGGGTGGGGAGGGGCCCCCACTTGCTCTGGCCCCGGCCCTCACAAACCCCTAATCCGTCTCTGGTTACAGGATTGACAACAAGCATGGTCTCTGGTTTGAGATCTGAATACAATTGACCTGGGGTAAGTGACTTGTCCTTTGGGACAAGCAGTAACCTGAATAATGTGATTTTTCTTTCACAAAAGGCAGGCGTGCCTGAGTGGCAAGATAGATCAGAGTACCCAAGGGGACAGTTTGTGGCTCCCTATTAAGGCTGTTAGTGCCTGAGAAGTTCACACTTGTTACTTGGTTGGTGAAATCGAAGTATAGACCACACAACCAGTTTGGAGTTTTTGCCCTGTTTGACAGTCTGCCCTGAAGTTGGCACTCACGATTGTGAGCAGATAGCATGACAGTGGCACCTTGGTCTCTCCCGTTACCTTCCTGTGGCTCACAGATAAATTTCACACATCCTGGGTACAGGGGCAGCTGTGCAATGCACATATGGAAAGGTTGTCATACCACCATGAGCAGAACATCTCATGCAATTTGCTACTAGTCACATAATGGTCAAGTAACTAATGAGCCAGGCATCTCATTTGTTTAGTTCCTTGTGCATCTGTCCTTGTTTGCATTGCTTCTTTGCTGGTACTATGCTGTATATTTCTTCATTTTGTCCTGACTACAATCTCATTTCCTCACCTACAGCTCCCTTCACATCCCATGCTTCCTTCTCGCTGCTGATTGCAATTTCCGTCCCTATAATACAATATACAGTACACTGAGAGCTCATGGACCATTAACTCCTCCTAATCTGACTTTAATGATATACCTACCTGCAGATCCCTCATTAATAGCAGATTTGTTAGCTGGAAGAGAGTTCCAAATCAACTTGGAAACTGCTGATCCCTGCAGTCACTGGAAGCAGCAAGAACTAACGAGTCTATTTACTCAGTACCCATTTGGTTCTTATTTTTTACCCACATTTGGTTTATTTAATTCATGTTTCTACAGAGATGTGAAGTCTAGTATTTAGAGCAGCAGACTAGGAGTTAGGACTCCAGAGTTCTTTTCCTAAGTATCCCTCTGTAATTGACTTGCTGTTTGACTTTGGATAACTAATTTATCCCATCCTTCATCTTTTAAAATACCTTCCTGTAAACTGCAGATAATTTTTGGACTTTCAAAAAGCCTTTGACAAACTCCCTTACAAGAAGCTATTAAGGAAACTAAATAGTCAGCAGGCAACAGATGCAATTAAGTACTTAGTTGTAAAAGTATCAAGAAACGTTAACAAACTAGTGAAGACAAATTGGGATCCTGTACACTCTCATATAAAACTAGTGATACAAATATGGGGCATCTTCACTCCCTGAACCTGTAGGGAAGATTTAATACAAGAAAAATTATAGGGTCCTCCATATTTCATGCAGCGTACCTGAATATATCCCTCCATCTTATTTTAGAAAATTTAATAACAGAGATTTTTGTGGGGTCCTGGTCAATATCCATGATTGTCACTTAAAAAAAATCTACCTCCCTATAGCCAAGGGGAGTTTGGACTCCCAGACCTATAAAAAACATGCTTTTATCATGTCACAGATGGACCCAACTTGACAACACCTTTATACCATGGGTGGAAACTGAATGGGTATTAATGTATCCAATTCCCCCAGAGGGTCTCTTTGAGCCCTCTTTTTGCATGGTGGGGAAAAATAAGGTGCTTACAGTGATAACAGCATGAAGGCTCTCCTAGCTAAGAGGTGCTAAATTTCATCCTCTCTGTCATGTAAAAACACCTATCTGGGGTAACTCAGCCTTGCAAACTAGGGGGAAAAAACCTATAATTTGGAAGAACTGGCTGAGCAAGGTTATTATATGGATATCCCAATTAGTCAAGAATGAGGGCTTTGTCTCTTTTCAAACACTAAAGCAATGATGTGACCTGTCCCCTTCAGCAGGGTGGAAGTACTTATAACTAAAACACTTACTAATGTACCAGTTTGGTCTGGATGCCCTAGGACTGCCACAGACCCCAGAGCTATTGGGATCCTTTGCCCCTTAAAAGAACCCCAGTGGCAGAGCATAGTAGGGAATGTTAAAAATGCTTCTGTAGATCTCAGGCTATGCCTAATACAGCAAAAGATTCTACTCCAAATGTATTGGATGCCACAGAGGTGGTGCAAGATGGGGGCCTCGTCCTCTGATGGATGTTGGCATTGTAATAAAGAAAAAGGAACCCTGGGGCATGTGCTATGGGACTGTCCAACTCCCAAGCCGTTGTGCAAAAAAGAAAATGGTGCTTAGCTTCAGCAATCAAACCTTAGCTGAAAATTATATCCTAGGTTATATACACTGGGGTTAGCTCCACCACAAAGACATTGGTTCTTGAAGGCCATAAGGATTTCCAAGTGCATGATTTTGGAAAAATGGAGTAAACTTATGCCCAGAATAGAGCAGTGGTATTTGGACCTGTCTGAGTTAGCAGCAAAAAGAAGACTCACTTATTGATGTAGAGAACTATTAATTCAGAGAAATTTCCAACCCTGTTTCTTGATACATTTGGACATAGAATGCTGAGATAGCTCTCCCCCAGTCTCCTTTTTCGCCTGTGTATATTCTCCCCACCTCCAGTGTTATCCCCACCATAACATGTTATGTATGTGTAACACTGTCTGATTTTGCATTGTCAGGTCTTGCAGCTATGACAAGTTGTAAAGTTGCATAATTTTATTGGCTGCCCTGTGAAATGTACAGTATTTGGTAACGTACAAGCTGTAAGTCATTTACCTTTTGGTATTTTTGTTTGTTTAATAAAAAGTTAATCACAAAAAAGTTGTCCTCGGGCAAAAGGTAAAGTAGTGTCATGGAAACTGACTAAAAGACCAAAACCTAAGAGAATAAATGGGCAATTTTCAGTGTTACCAAAGGTTAGCAGTAGAGTTGGTCAGAAATTTTCCATCAGAATAACTTTTTCCAACAGAAAATTTCATTTTTGCCAAATTGACCCTTGCTCTGGGGAAATATAGAAAAATTTCCCCCAAAAAATTCTGTAAGAAAAAAGAAAAGGAGTACTTGTGGCACCTTAGAGACTAACCAATTTATTTGAGCATAAGCTTTCGTGAGCTATAGCTCACTTCATCGGATGCATACTGTGGAAAGTGTAGAAGATCTTTTTATATACACACAAAGCATGTATATAAAAAGATCTTCTACACTTTCCACAGTATGCATCCGATGAAGTGAGCTGTAGCTCACGAAAGCTTATGCTCAAATAAATTGGTTAGTCTCTAAGGTGCCACAAGTACTCCTTTTCTTTTTGCGAATACAGACTAACACGGCTGTTACTCTGAAACCTGTAAGAAAAATAAGAAATACTTTGTTTTGAGTTGCTTGACACAAATCAAATTTTTAGTTGTTGAACTGACCTGAAACATTGTGTCAAATCAGTTCGATAAAATATAAAACCGCATTTCCCTATCACTGCATTGCCTTTTTGGAATTGCAGTTCAGGGCCTCATTCTCTCCTATGGACAGAGCTACTGGGAGAATGTATCTCACGTAATTCAATGTGGATTTACCTCTGACCAAACCCTGCATGTATATCATGGGAGTCGCATGATTCTGAGTGCTTCATGGGAGATACTGAATTGTCAAGTTTCAGAGGACAGAAATTCTAAGTTTTGCTCAGTTCTAGCTAGCAGTGATTGATTTTTTTTTATTTAAAAGGTCAAAAGGGACCATCATGATCATAGTCTGATCTCATGTATAATACAGGCCATAAAGTGCAGACATTTCTGGGTGATATAAAGCCTATAATTTCTGTTTGAGCTACAGCTCAATCTTTAAATCAAGACTGAATAACTTTCCAAAAGACTTAAAGAGATGGAGAATCCATGATGTCCCTAGGTAAATTGTTCCAGTGTTTAATAATCTTGCTGTTAACAGTCTATCTAACTTCAGCTTCCAACCATTGCATCTCATCATGCCTTTTTCTGCTAATTAAAGAACTGTCTATCATCACAAAACTCTTCTCCATGTAGGTTGTTGTGGACAGTGACCATCACCTCTTAAACATGTCTTCAATAAACCAAACAGATCAAGCTTCTTTAGTCTATCGCTATAAGCATGTTTTTCAGACCTCAAATCATTGTTGTAGCTGTTTTCTGAACTTTCTAATTCTTCAACACCTTGTTTTGAAGTGTGAACATGAGAACAGGACACAAGCTGATCTCACTAATGCAATATTCAGAAGTAATACCACCTCTACTCCTATTTGATATTTCTTGGCTTACACATCCAGCAACTGGAGTTGCCTTCTTAGCTGCAGTGGTGCAGTGAGAGCTCGGAGTCAGCTGGTTATCTACCATGAAACCTAACTCCTTTTCCAGAAAAAAGAAAAAGAGGACTTGTGGCACCTTAGAGACTAACAAATTTATTTGAGCATAAGCTTTCGTGAGCTGCAGCTCACTTCGTCGGATGCATAGAATGGAACATATATAGTAAGATAGATTAGATTAGATAAGTTGGAAGTTACCATACAAGGAGACTCGACTTCTCTACTATATATGACCTACATTCTTTATTCCTAGATTTTAACCCAGCTAAATATATCATCCCTGTTATTCAAATGAGCTTATTTTACCAAACAATCCAGGTGGGTCTGTATAACTTGTGTGAACCCATCATTACTTACTGTTTTACCAATTTTTTTGTCATCTGGAAACTGGCATTTTATATTTTTCTTCCAGACCACCAATAAAGAGATTTGAATAGAATTCGGCCAAGAACAGATCCCTGCAGGATCCCACTAGAAACATGCCTTTTGGATAACTATTTCCTCTTACAATTACTTTGATCAGTTAATCCATTTTTAATTGGTTTAATATTAGCTACATTGATTTTGTATAGAAATAATTAAAAAAAATCAGAATGTCACCCAGGCCTAAGTCAAATGTTTTACAGAAGTCCAAGTATTATAGTAACAGTTACCTTTGGAGCACTCCAATCTTCTGTACTAGGATTGGAAATATTTGTTTATTATTCAGGAAAGAGAATGAATAGTACAGTGGCAAAATGAAGAGATGACAAATATGTAGGTTAGTCAGAATTAGAAGACACTGAGGAACTTCAGAGGAACCTAGCAAAACTAGGTGAATGGGCAGCTTGATGGCAGGTGAAGTTCAGCTGATGACAAATGCTCAGTAATGCAGATTGGAAGGAGGGATTTGAACTGTTCACACACATGGCTGGGTTGTCAACTAAACCATAACCATTCAGAAAAAAAAATAATTGGGTGTCACTGGGAATTTCAAATAAACCTTCTATTAAAAAAACAGCAGCGGGCAAATAAGCAAAACAAGAGATTAAGGTGGATAAAGAGATTAAGGTGGATAGAAAGCAACACTGGAAGTCATTACATAAATCAATCATTGTATAGTGTCATTAAATAAATCAGTGGTGCACCTCACTTAGAATGCTATGTTCAGATGTGCTCACCATACCTTTAAAAGGATGTGGCAGAAACTGAATAGGTTTTGAGATGGGCAAAGACAGACCTCCTTAGGAGGAGATGCTGGAAAGTTTAGAACCATTTATAGACAAAAATAAATAAGCAGGGATTTGATAGATAAATAATGAATGTTCTAGCGAGGATACAAGAACAAAAGGACAGACAGCAAGATGTGGTAAGAAAATACTTTGTGTGTAATAAATAATTAACCTTTGGACTTCACTTTGTACCAGATGCCACTGAGTCCAAGAGCTCAGTAGGATTCAGAAAAGGAGTAGATATATATGTGGAAATGTTCTCGTTATCCATGACTGCATTAGACAGGGCAAAATCCCGCCACCAAATTGCCCTAACAAACAGCCTCCACAGTCAGCATCCCTGCCTTCTATTCAAACCCCTCTTCATATACACATGAGAAAAGATGGTCCATGCTGCTGGACCAGAATGAGGGCAAACTCAGGCTCTGGCAAACTACAGTGGTTAAGTACTCCTCCTTGACATCTGGCCCACTCTTTTAAAACAGGTGGGTGTTAATTTAACTACTCCTGCCTATTCAAATTTCAGTGGGAGTAGCTGTGAGCAAAGCAACAATTTTCTAGCTGCAGCTGGTGAGAAGGGTATGATCTGTTCTTTCCAATATGGACTTTGACACAGTTGTCCATGCCTTTGTTACTGGAGGAGATTAATTTCTGTAATGCACTGAGGCTACATCTTGACATCACCCAGGAATATAATGCAAACCAGAATATAGCTGCCCACTGATTGAAGGGTGCCTCTCACCAAAAGCCCATTACACCTGTGTTCTGTAGTCTGATCTGGCATCCTGTTGGTATTCAGGACCTTAATCCTGCAAAGACTTATACATATGCTTAACTTTATACACAGTTCCATTAATGTCAATGGTAGTGTTAATCTCTGAAGCCCTAAATTGATTCTGACCTGGCAACTTGTGCAAATATGACTCAGAGCATTTCCAATTTAGATGCTGATCAGCAGCAGCAATCCCATGAACTTGCATTTTGGCCCAGAGTGTCAAAAAATATCTTTTGTGCAACCCTTGTGAACATTAACTTATTGAGCTAGATTCTGCCCACTGGACTAGAGAAAAAGGGGGAGACTTAAGCTACACCCCTGGGGAGCAGCTACAGGCAATTCTGAATTTTTTTTTCCAAAAAAAGTTTTGAGCCTGGAGATTTTTCAATTATTCATAACTTAGAGAGAGGGGTGCACTATGTTATATATATGGCTGGCCAGAAAATATTTGAAATTGGTTTTCATTCCACACTGGAACAAAATGTGACCTTTCAAAGTTTTTCCATGGGGACAAAAAAGTGACTAAGAGATAGACAATTGGCTATTCTGGGGTGTAGCTCTTTCTGAGAGTTAGGGCTCTCATCTGAGATGTGGGATGCCCAGATTCAACTGCCCTAAACACAGGAATAGTCTAGTGTGGGAGGGAAATCTCTGGTTTTAACCAGAAATTTCATTCTGGACCTGAGAAACCTCCCCGATTAAAGTTTCATTGGAACCCGATACATTTTCCATGAAACCTTTTGATTTTGACTAGTCAGCATTTTCTGATGGAAAAACATTTTGTCCGAAATTCCCAATCAGTTCTTACTATGTATTAAGTGCATCTGCACTTTGTTTCTTTTCCTTGTGAACAGAAAAGCAAGTTCATTGTGACAGACGCCTATATAACTGAAAGAGGTCATTTTGTCTGATGTGCTTCATCTTTCAATATACCACCCCATGTTTTGTTTCAGATTCTTAAGGTTCTGTGCTCTTTTTCATTCATGGAGAATTCTTTTCTATCTCTGTTTTCTTTATTCTAAAATAAGTCATCTGACCTGAGAAACACATTTTGCTCTTTGTTTATGGAAAACATAGCATTCATGTTTATACTGTACGTATAGTTCCAAAATTAAGAAAAACTATTGTTTCCAAACGCAGTTAAGGTTGCTAAGTAACACTTAAAGACAGGGCAATAACAAGAGTAGTTCAGACTATCATAACATTTACGCTGCCAGCACAACAAACAAAGAAAAACCCATTACTTTAATCAAGTCTAAAGAAATGCATATTTCACCTCAGCTCAGTCAGCTTAAGTCTGACCCATGGATTTCAAAATAACTGATATTTGGATTTCGGTCTTAAAATATTTTCTTTTAGAGGGTACAATTAAATGGAAAATACGCATTAATTAGAGAGACGAGGTCCATGAAGAAATAATATCTTTCATTAGAGCAACTTCTGTTGGTGAAACAAAGCAGCTTTCAATCTACGCAGACATCTTCACCAACAGAAGTTGATGCAATGAAAGATATTACTGCATCACCTTTTCACTCTCATATCCTGGGACTAAACACAGCTACAACAATGGAAACAGTTAATAATCAATCAGTAATTATTATATGTATCAATTGACAGAATATTGTTGGTAAAGTACTACAATTATATTGCAATCTTAAGACTGGATGAGGTGAACACTAATGCAAGGGAGTAATTTCAGTCAAATTAACTGTCCCAAAGAACTAATATTCAACATTTTTCTCAAGAATGAACAATTGTAACATTAGTATTGGGTTGTTTTACAATAACACTCAGAGGCCCCAATTAGAATAAGGGCCCCTTTGTGTTCAGGGTTATCCAAACACAGAGGCATCCATGCCTCAGTCTCTTTCAAACACTTACCAACTGAGTAAGGCATTCCACAGCATTGGTTGGGTTGGATGAGATACAGACTTCCTCCCCGGATCTATGATGCTGCTTTGGCTACATCGAAGGACTGTAAACAACCTGCAAGGAGCCAGGAGGTACTCTCCCAGCACAGGCACTGCTTTGGGACACCATAAATGGACCTACAGTGGTCTCCTTCTGCAAGCCCCACAGTCAGGGGTGGAGCCAGGGACAAGAGGGAGCAGAGCCATAGTGTGCACCACTGCAGCCATTATGTCTTGCATCACAAGCAGCCCTGAAGGGCTGCCTAAATTACGCCTCATGCCATTTCAACTCCTGCAGGAGCCCAGAATCGGGGCGGGGGGTGGGGTGGGTGGTGGGCAAAGGTGGCTTAAAGTCAGCTGTGCACCATTAACCATGGTCTGCACCTTCCATAATATCATCAACTCCACTGCTTAAAAAATCTTGTGTTGGGCCCCAAAAACCATGAGATTAGCTTAAAGTCATAAGATTTTGTTTAAAGCAGTATTTTTTGTTTGCCTTCTGGTTTTTGAGCCTCTATGATGCATTCAGATCATGTTTTCATGCATTGCTAGGCAACCACCATGACTAGAAACTTGGAAATTTTCATGTAATCACTTGAATTGAGGAGCTGCGGCTTTAAGGAAAATACCAAATACCGTGAGACTTGTCAAAAAACACAAGAGTTGGTAGCACTGCTTCTATGTTGCACCACCTGAAGGTATAGCACTATATCTGGCCCACAGAGTTGGGTATCATCACCATACTTGAAACACTAAAATTCATGCCTCTCAACGGCCCCCATATACTAATGCTGATCAAAATTTTTCATTCAAAACTCTTTTGTGATGAAGAATGGCTTCTTTGACACACAAAAAGCAAATAAATTCATGTTTTTTAAAAAAGTCTTTTCCCCCTTCCTTCACCCCCTTTTGCTTCTTGAAACAGGGGCTGGGAAGAGGGAGAAAAAAGGAGTGGGGGAATCCAACCCCAGTTGATGTTTTCATTGAAAAATTAGGAAAATATTTTTTAAAAGTTGTTTTTCATGACCCCTGTGTACCCTTTTCCAACCCAACCAGCTCCATTGTACACACAGTTAACCAGAGAATGCAGACCAACACAGGGCCCTTTCAAGCCTTACATGTGAAAACCCTCAGAGCAACTACCCTCTGAGACCCCTCCAAGGGACAGGAGCTGCTGAAGGGACGCCCCGTCTGCTCCCATTAGACTTTTTGGGTGAGTCAACAGCATCTCATTATCAGTGGCATCAGTGGCAGGTGATAGACCTAACAGTATTGGCATAGTGGACATCTAGTCCATCAGAAGGACATCACCCTCACCCCCACCCCTGGTGCAACCATTATAGTGTCTGTGACACTCCCAAGTCTGCACTCACGTTGACAAAGTTTGAGAGTAGTCTCACCAATAACCTTTTGGATAATCATAGCCAAGACTGGAAAATTAGAGGCTGAATGGTCGTTGTCCAGACTGTTAAGTGTCGTGATTTCTTTCTTTTTTTTTTTTTTTTAAATGATGGCCAGACAGCAGCTTCTTTAAGCTGTCAACCTGTCTTTTTTAAAGGAGGCACTAATAACGTCCACCAGCACCAGAGCCATTTCTTCTCCTCCAGCCTTCACCAGCCAGAAGGCACATCTCTAGAGTACAGGTTGTGACATGAAATAACCCCACATATCCCAGTGAACAAAAGTGGCCTAAACTCAAACAGAGATGACTTCTCTCTCCCCCTTGAGTATTGCACTGCATTCACAGAAGAAGACTCTTCAGTCTGTATCTTTCCCTTTCATTTTGTCTGCATAGCAGTATGACAGATTTTCAAGAATGGGAGAGAATCTGATCAGACACAGATTGAAAACAGCTTCCACTACTCAAAGCAAATCTGCCCAAGCTCTCCGCTACTCAAATCCATTGGTTAAGACTTAACTGTAGCAGACATTACGGTGGAGACAAAGAAACCCTAATTTGCCTCCTTCATGACTACAGTGCAGGTATGCTAGAATTTTATATGGTGCAAAACTGTGCAGAAACATTTTCCTTTGCCTTTACACTAAGGCACTTTTCAGTCCAGATCAATTTTTCCAAGCCCAATTTATGTAGTGGGGCTAAAATAGGGCTTCATAATGGAAGCTGGTTGCAACCTAAACTATGGAGAGTCCTCCACCTCTGCATCTAACTGTAAATATGCTGTTTCTATAGCTTTTCAGGCGATTTTTACATTAAACTCAAATGTATTTACACAAAAATAAACTATTTCAATGAGCCTAATATTTTCCCATACGCACATCTATTTCTGCATTTCACCTTTTTATTTCCACATGTTTTTGGTAACTGAGGAATTGCTGCTGCTCATTATACATGACCTTGATTGATCATGTATATTAATTTTATATTAAAATAATGACTGCAGCATGGCGGACACTAAATTGATGTTTTCTTTCCACCGCGAAGGCTCTGAGACTGGTTCTGCATGCTGGCTTCTTCTGGGGGAGGCAAGAGATAAAACAGAGTGCCCTTTTTTGTGCTGCTAGACAGCAGTTAGCTTTCAGGCCCTGTTAGTAACATGAAATTGTGCCAACAACACCCATGAACCCTTGCTGGTTTTAGCTGGTGATCTCGTTGAAGGTGTTCATGAATATATATGCAGTGTCTTCATCCAGGGGACAAGAGCCCGGGACTTTATTTTGAATGGGGATGGGGAATACATCCTGTAGGGTGTTGGCATGTCACCAGCCCACAAAGGAGCCCCTGCCACACCCAGAGTCTCCTTTCAGGCAGTTACATTTTTTCAGCATGAGCAAAAAACCCACAGACAGTTCCTCAGCCACCCTGGGCTACAGATTTTCCCCTTTTCCCCTCTCTCGCTCCCTCCTGCATCAGTGCCTATTGCAGGATTCTCCGAGGGTCTGTTAATTGAGCACTACCTCCCAGGGTCTCCAGGAGGAGATCCCTTTTCCCACAGCAGGTTCCCACTGCTCACTTCCCAGGGGACTCTGACAGCTTCTCCCAGGGAACTTCCTGCTAATTCTGCTCCCACTACCCAGGCCTGTCTCCCTACTCCCAGAGATCAGGCAGTGAGAGCCCCACATCTGTCCCTGTCCTAACTGACTCTTAGGCATCACTCACCCAGGCAGCCCACTTGGGGCCCAGGTGCCTTCTCTTGTGGCCCAACTCCTGTCACAGGTGTACTGGCCTCTTCCCTCTTAAAGAGCCAATGCCACCTTGGGACATTCCCCCTGATACCCCAACTTCCCTCAGTCATCCTCAGCTGTATTAAGCCAACCTTTCCTGCTGAACATGAATACTTGACAGGAGGCAGCAATCCTATCCTTTAGGGCTTATGCAATTAGTTTCCAGGACCAGATTTGGGGGAGAAGGGGTGGCTGTTTGTTTTTAACCTTCATGTACTAAATGGCTTGGTTCCTATGTGAAGTATACATAGGCCTAAAGCCCAGCCAAATGTCAAACAAATCTGAGCCTAGTTCTGAGCAAAACACCACAACTTGTAGTGTTTGCATCAAGTTCATGGGGGAAAAAAACCTGTGGTTTCTTGCCATTTGGGCCATATCATTGGCTACTTTTCTTAGGATGTTAAAACTCAAATTCAGACTTGTGGTGGGGTTCAAACAAGAGCTGGCTGAAAAAGTGGGCTGGGGAAATTTTCTAATTTTTTTTCTTTTGTTTCTTTCTTAATTTGAGTTTGAATTTTTTCCCCAATTTTTATATTTTGGAAATTTCAGCAAGCTCTGTAGTTGGCCGAAACTGGGGGAACTTTTCAGTAAGAGTGTCAATACATTTCCCATTTTGTAAAAAAGTTTTAAGAGTCAAAATATTGTTGACATGTCGCTTGCCCAAGATCACAGAGGGAATCTGTGGTTGAGTTGAATGTTGAACTTAGGTCTCTGAAGTTCTAGTCCAGTGCCCTCACTGCTAGACCATCTTTCCTCCTCTTAAATTGGTGCATTTCAGCTGTCTGCAGCCGAATGGAATGTCCCGGCTGCTCCAAATCATTTCTGAAAACACTTATCCCATCCATTTGTGTAATGCTAGCGAAGAAGAGGTATTGTACTGTATCCAGTCCAGCGAGGAGTGTGCAAATTGCAGCTTCTTATTTTTCAGCTGTGTCCCTTGCTGTCACTTTGCAATAATTTGACCTCCAATTATTGGGCTAGAAAAATTGATTATGGACTGAGGTTGTGCAGCTTTGGGGAATTAAATTACTTAAAAGGGTTGAAATAATTGACTATAATCTGTCAACGACAAGAGCTATTTTGTTATTGAAGAGCATTATAGTCTCATTTCTGCAACAGAGTGTTCTCTACCAGTTTTTCCTGTGGTTTACTTTTGTTCCAGCTAGAATTTATAATTCAATGATGAAACTTCTTTATACTTTTACTTTTCACTCAACATTCAGAAATATTTACTATATAGTACATTTAGACCTGACCAACCCAACGTTCTGAGGATATAAGCCTCATATGTGCCAATATCAGAATATTTAGATTTTTATATTATAAATATAGTATAATATCAAAGTCAAAATGAGATAGATTCCAAGGCCAGATGGGACCATTGTGATCATTTTCAGGCCATAGAACTTCCCAAAAATAAATCCTAGAGCAGATCTTTTAGAAAAACATCCAATCTTGATTTTAAAAAATTTCCACTGATGGAGAATCCATCCCCATCTTTTTTTCACGTTACACCCTTCCTATCTGGATTCTTTCTCTGGAAGGGGTGAACCAAAGTCCGAGACCCAAAGTTTGGGTGTGTGTTGTATTTTTTAATTTGAATCCAGGACCAAATTTTGCAGCTGGTCCTAAATCTATAATGGGTACAACAAACCCATCGAAACACTTTGATGCGATTCTAAATCCAGATTCCGCTCAAAATTTTGCAATTCTACAATAAGGACAGGTTCTATTAGATGTGGTAAAGCAGGTGGTTGCTCAAAACATCATATGGAAAACAAAATTACACATCCCTGTAGTCTGCTTGACAAACACAGGATGCAGTGTAAGGTAACTCTAATAACAGTCAGCAGTGGCATTGTACAGTAGGCAACTAAGGCTAGGACTTTGAAGTGTGATTACTGATTTTGGAAGCCTCGTTTTTTTGTTATTGAGCAATAGGCCCCCTAAAAAAAAATCAGACCCTTTTGAGGTATCTCAAGTTGAGAACATGAAAATCAGTAACCTTTGAACACCTTGGCTTTTCAAGTCCTTTGTACACAGCAAAGTTTCCCTACTTCTATGTGAAGTGATGATAATGCGTGTGAAGATGATGTTGCTGCTGAAGAAGTTTGCACCAGCTCCACAGTTAATGCAAAGTCAGATTTGAAATAACCCCTACAAAGTCAACACCTCAGGATATAGGATCCATAGAGCCAAGTCTTGGTAAGGCTACACAAAACCATTTGTACCATTAACACATAATTTACGTGGATAAGTACAGATTACAGCATGCAAGAAACACCATTTATAGACGAATGTCAGGTTTAGAAAGCTCACACCATAGTAAGCCACTGGTCAACAGGCTTCTCAATGACAGTGACTTCGCTTATCCTTATTATATAACGTAATGCCACAGGCACCAGGACAGAAGTCAGATCAACTTCTGTGTCTGCAAAGAATCTCCTTGCCATTTTTCTGCAGCATACATTAACCGAAGAAAAGCAAACATATCTAGAGATGCAATTCAGTGTGTTTAGCTATCAACCAATATACATCATATAAAGAACACAGTCAAACAATAAGCTGAATATGTTACTATGCTTAGAAACAGCAAAACACTGCCCAATGATGATTTGAAAAAAATCACTGTATTGAAGGCAGCATTTTCAGGATCAATGCAAAAATACAGTGGCCCCCACAGAGTAATATCTGATTCTTTACAAACAACGTATTAAGGTATCCAGATATGGTCAGGTCAGCTCATCCATAGCTACGTGCCTGAAAGCATTTGGAAAAGCTTTTATTTCAATATTTAATTCAATCTGCTACCACTAACCCCACAAATAGGAATATAGGGACTACGGAGCAAAGGCTATACATGGTTCTAACATTTCCGAATCAGAGGTGGGATGCATCCGATACATTGAACAATCCTCACAGCTTGTGCGGTTTCAACAGGGAAGTGACAGCTACAAACCATGATTCTCCTGCTGTGAAATAAAATCATGTTATTCATTCTCCCAAAGCTTTGATCAAGGATGTTGTAGGGTAGAGTTCCTTGTTAATATTTTACAATATCTTACTGGATTTGCATGACTCTGTCTTGGAAAACATCACTAGCAAGACAGTATCTCCCCACTTCAGCTGAACTTGGTAAAGCAGAAACACCACATCCCTTGTACAACTGAGACCGCAATAAGAGATATGTCTTCTGAGTCAGTCACCTTGAATCAGGTAATAGCACTCACAAGACTCCTTTGAGCATCAGTTAAGTGCCAACGAATTGGAACTAACAAATGCATAGGGAAGCATTCTGGTTTTAAAAATGTCTGATACAGCTGCACTGGGAGATCCAGGTTTGAGGTTAACCTTGGGCTCCTGAACATCAAGATGACACAAGCTGGGAGCAAATGCACTGCTCACTCCTGAGTGTCCTTGACCAGCCATCTTAAACAGGTGTCACAGTCTGGAGGGAGAAGAACAGTCTTCACTGCTGTGTGGATTGGGTTCCAATATGCAGCAAAACCATTTCCATTTGATAGAAGATGAGGAAGGGAATAGGAAAAAGCTGCATTTCAAAATA
Organism: Natator depressus; assembly: GCF_965152275.1. Classification (NCBI taxonomy): domain Eukaryota; kingdom Metazoa; phylum Chordata; order Testudines; family Cheloniidae; genus Natator; species Natator depressus. The sequence goes on along the minus strand of NC_134238.1, from coordinate 16,912,273 downwards.
AGTGGCTACTGTAAATCTCTTAAATATGAGACAAAATTTCCTACGAGGAAATGAGAGACAACCTCTCTTGGTATATTCCTTATCTAGCACCTGAGCTAAGCTCCTGCATAAATGTGAAGCAAAGAGCAACAACAATGCAACAGGAGAATAATATATTGGTTACAAAGTAATAACAAGGTGAATGGGACAGTTACCACTAGAGATTGCATAGCTCCACTGCTCTACACAACTCAAACACATACAGCCATAAACATGGTGACTTCCTGTGATGGTGCACACTCACCTCTTGTGAGCGGACTCCTGTCAGGTGGGTGCAAACCTGCACCCTCTCTTTTTTCACTGTGCCCCCTGTCAGCTGTTAACCTCGTCAGGTGTGCCTTCAGTGTCGGAACCCTCCGGCTAAGTCACACACTCAAACACATGAATGAACCCCTTCTAGGGTAACAAAAGTCCAACAGGACCTGTGACGGGGCATGCTTGCCCCTCATTGATCCTGCAGGAGTTAACTTCACCCTAAGAGCCACGCCCTCCTCAGCCCTGCTGGGCATGCTCCAGCTGGAAACCAGGTATAAAAGGGAGCAACTCGGCTCAGTTGGGGCTGACTGCCAAGGAGGGAAGATGTACATTGCAGGCTCCAGCCTTCCTTGCTCCCCGGTCCCTGCCAGGAACTGTCCTGCTTAGGCCCTGCAGTTCCTTTTAACTGGGCTTGCTGTGCTCTGATTGGCTGCTTCCTTGCAGCCCTTCTAGGCAGATCTTGAGAACCCACCTTTACTGCTCCTTTTCTGGTAGGACTGTGAGGCCCCCAGAAGAGGGCCTCAAAGATTCTGATACACCCCATCACATTTCCCCAGTCTGTGATCATCATGAACAATCACTACCTCCAACAATGTGTGTGTGTTACTGTGTAGATGAGGATAACTTAGGAACTAGTTGTCCCTACAGATAACTCAAAAATCGATTTAGACCCTGATGAGCAAAGATATCATTCTGCCTTATGATTTTTTTCTAGATAAGCTGCAAAAATCCTACATTTCCCCGTTCAGCAACTTCTTCTACTATCATTAAAGTTGTGAAGGTCACACTTCTAACTCAGCGTGCTGAGCATCTGTCAATTCAGTGAGCTAACCATTCTTATTTTGCATATCTGGATATACAATTGTATATAAAGATACTGCCCTTAATGAGTCAGAGGCTGGCTAAAAATAAAACACTCTATAAGCCTCCTTTAGTGTAGAACCTAATTTAATCAACATAGTGTAGACAGTTCCTTGTCAGCACAATGAATGTATTCAATAAAATCATCTCTTTCAGCAAAATCATGGTAATAACATCTCCATAGCCAGAATGCATTTATAGGGCTACATTCACAGGCCTCCCTTTATTTTCCAGGAATGACAAGTCAGCCTGGAAAGGGTTGCAGTAATACAAGTTGCCCATGAATGACCTCCGCTCCAGTGGAGCAACAAGATGTAGACAGCACAGCCCCCAAAACAGATGGTGCTGGCAGGGGAGTGGGCACGGTTTGGGTACTTGGGGAACAGAATGATTCTGCTGCCCTCCCTGGTAGAAACCCTAAGAGCAGGAAAGTAGTGTAAATACCATCTTTCCTGCCCTAAAGCTGAATCTCTCTACATGTCCTGCTAGCACAGGGGATTGCAGTTTGCACCATTGACTGAGATAAATTAGCCATAATTTCAGGGTAGGTATCTTGAAGGGTGCTGAACATCAGGTTGAGAATAGTTTTCTCATACATTCTCTTGTGGCATATTCATTGTTCCACATCCAATAGCTAATATGTTATCTTTTCTCTAAGTATGTGGCCTTGATTTAATTGAACACAGAACGAATGACAACAAGAAAGCCATACCACTGTCATTTTGAGAATAATAATTCACAGCCACATCTGTCAGTCTCTTTTCCCTGTTTCATACTGCAAACTTCTGTGTAGTTCTTCTACAACATTTCTAAAATCCACCTTTTCTTCTCCTGTCCTCTGCTTACATCCCATGCCTTGCCTTCATGATAACTGCAATCCTCTCCTCTCTGGCTTCCCATATCACTTCCTTTCTGTCTATCCACATTCCCATTGTTAAAACCATCTTCCTGGCCTGCTGGTGGGTCTATATAATTCTCCTCCTTTTCAAATCTATTCCCACTTTCTGCATCAATGGGGGATTTGATTATTAGAAATATAGATAGCTGGGTTTGTGATGACTGGGAAAATCGCATGGTGAATTGCCTGCCGGGTGCGAAAGTTGCGGACCTCTTAAGACATCTAGACAGGCTTATGTGCAGTGTTGGGGAGGAACAAGCAGTCATAGTACACGTAGATACCAGTGACATAGGGAATGATAGGAGAGAGGTCCCAGAGGCTAAATTTAGGCTGCTGGGAAGGAGATTAAAGTCCAGAACCTCCATGGTAGCATTCTCTGAAATGCTTCCAGCTCCATGTGGAGGGCCAGTTAGATAATCAGAACTGCAGGGTCTCAATGCATGGATGAGACAATGGTTTAGGGAGGAGGGCTTTAGGTTTATTGGAAACTGGGAAACCTTTTGGGAAAGGAGGAGATTATACAGGAAGGATGGACTCCACCTATACCAAAACTGAACCCGATTGCTAGCACGTAAAATTAAAAAGGTCATAGATAAGTTTTTAAACTAAGAACTGAGTGAAAGCCAACAGGTGTGGAGGAGCATGTGGTTCAGATAGAGACATTCCTTAGGGCAGGATCTATTAACAGGGATTCTCTATATCCTAGTAAAGAGGAGAGTATAGAAGTTGATAAAGTACAGGTAGGAACGGAAGAGAAACAGTCACATGAAAAAAAGCCCCATTCAATTGCATCACATGAAGGCACACAACTAAATTTTGACAAATGTTATAGGTGCTTATATATAAATGCAAGAAGGCTAAATTCTAAGACAAGTGAACTTGAGTGCCTCTTGTTTCCTATCTTCTAACTATTTACTGATCCTCTTATCCCATGACTTCTTGGTTTGCTTAAGAACCTTTGGGGAGGGACCTTGTCAAAGTCTTTCTGAAAATCTAACTACACTGTATCCACTGGATCCCCCTTCTCCACGTTTGTTGATCCCCTCAAAGAATTCTAATAGATTGAGGCATGATTTCCCTTTACAATAGCCATGTTGATTCTTCCCCAACATATCGTGCCCATCTATGTATCTGGTAACTCTGTTCTTTACTATAGTTTTAACCAATTTGTCTGGTACAGAAGTAAGGCTTACTAGCCTGTAATTGCAGAAGGAGCAGCTCAGCTATACTCACCTCTTGGATGAGATCATGTGCCACTTAAGACTAAATCAAGAATTTCCTCTCCCCTTGTGGGTTCCAGGACTAGCTGCTCTCAGAATGGTGTCTAGAAATGTTATCTCTGCGTCCCATTCTGAGGTGACATGTACCCAGTCAGTAAGGCAATAGTTGAAGTCCCCCATTTTTACTGAGTTTTCTATTTTTGTAGCCTCTCTAATCTCCCTGAGCATTTCGCAATCACTGTCACCATCCTGGTCAGGTGATCAGTAGATAGTCCCACTGCTATACTCTTATTATTCAAGCATGGAATTTGTATCCATAGAGTCTATGGTACAGTTTGATACATTTAAGATTTTAACTATATTTGTCTCTATTCTTTCTTTCATATCCAGTGTCACCCCCCCCTCCCTTTTGCCCACCAGCATGACCTACTCTGTCATTCCTATATATTTTATAATCTGGTATTACCATTCCCATTGATTAGGGGTTTGGAACAGCTTGCATATGAGGAGAGATTTAAAAGACAGGGGCTGGTCAGCTTGGAAAAGAGACGATTAAGGGGGAATGATTTTCTATAAAATCATGAATGATGTGGAGACAAAGTTTTATTTACCCCTTCACATAAACACAAGACCCAGAAGTCACCCAATTAAATGAGTAGCAGCAGGTTTAAAACAAACATAAGGAAGTGCATTGTGTGCAGAAGGACTACCTTATGTTTATCAACCTCCGGAACTTGAATACAAATGCAAGAAATATGATGGTCAAATTATAATTGGGCTAAAAAATTAGATAAGTTCATGGAGGATAGGTCCATCAATTGCTATTAACAAAGATGCTCAGGAATGCAACCCCATGGGCTGATCATCCCTAAATCTGTGACTGACAAATGCTGGGACTCAATGACAGGGGATCCATTACCCAGTAATTGCCTTGTTCTGTTCATTCCCTCTGAAGCATCTGGCACCAGCTACTATGAGACAAGATACTGGTCTAGATGGACCATTGGTGTGACCCAGTATGGCCATTCTTATGTTCTCCTAATACTCTTCTCCAATGGGAAATAAGTAAAGACAACACATTCAGGAAAATACTTATGTTGAGTCATTTCCAAAGGATCATATTTGGCTCAAAGTGACTACACAAGAGGCTGCGCACCGTGTATTGACTAATGGCAAAGAGCTTAGAGATTCCTTTCCTTGTAAGAAGAAAAAGGAGTACTTGTGGCACCTTAGAGACTAACAAATTTATTTGAGCATGAGCTTTCGTGAGCTACAGCTCACTTCATCGGATGCATTCAGTGGAAAAAATGCATCCGATGAAGTGAGCTGTAGTTCACGAAAGTTTATGCTGAAATAAATTTGTTAGTCTCTAAGGTGCCACAAGTCCTCCTTTTCTTTTTGCGGATACAGACTAACATGGCTGCTACTCTGAAACCTTTCCTTGTAAGCTTTCTCCTGCACCCTTACATTAGATTTTTATCTAACCAACTTCAGATCATTAAGTTCCCACTAGCAGTGCAAGCTATGCCTGTGTGAAATAATTGACAGATATAGCTAAATTTTTCATCTTTTACAATCAATGGAAACAATTGTATAGAAAAATACACAACCGCATTTTAAGGACTGGGGGAAAAGGGAAAAAAATCCCAACTTACATATACAAAACTTAGATGTTTGGTCTGTCATCTTCATTTCACTCTTAGTGAAGAATTCAACAATACAGGAGTTAAGAGAGTGCTTTTTCTAGGAATTTATTCCAGCAAGGCTCTTCTCCTGGCAATTTAGGAGTTGATGAGGCATTTAGACATATAAAACTGTTATGATCTACACCTTTCACATTGATCAAGAGGTGTGCATTACTAGCTGTCCAAATATCCCTGGGGAATTATAGTTTTATATTAATATCTGAATACATCTCTAATGGTGGAGTCATTTAGGATGAATAATCTGAAATATTCAGAAGTCACTATCACAGATGTTTTATGGCATAATGAGACCTCAGCAATACCTTATTAAAGATGCTAGTAAATCAACATTATTGAAAGCATTGTGCAAACTTGAGTTATTTTCCAAAATGTCATGATGATAAGAGTTTCCATTAGCCAATGTTTAAGAAGACATGTGACAAGGCACAATAGATTAGGATAATGCCCTGTTAATGTTGTATGCAGTAATTTGAGACATTGCTGTGGTTGCATCCAAATCTGCAAGGAAATGAAATGCAGCACAGATGGTGCAAGGAAATGAAATGCAGCACAAGCCTGGTTTTTCCAGGGTTGGGCAAAAGAGATTTTTGGAAAGTGGAATTTGGGGGTGATTTTAGCTGTAAATGGACACAGTACGCAATGAATTTCACCTTTGTGCGGAGGATCCACAAATAGCCCCATTTAATTCCCAACGCCTAAGCACCACATAAGCTCAAGAAAGTTGTAACTACTGGTGACTCGCCTCCCTGTGTGAGCTGTAACATGATCCTAGACAGCTGGAGGCTAAATGGACATGGATCATTATCTCACAGGCCTGTGTACTGACACTAGTACCGTGCACAATATGGCCGAATTCTGTAGTCCCTACTTTGGTTTCAATAGGAATTTTGCATATAATTAAAAGTCTGAGCAAGGTCCATGGGTCTTGGCCCATAGTGTGTACCCCTAACACTCCCCTCTTTCCCCCCCATTGCAAAGCAAATGTATAGTTACAAGGCAAGCTGTACATAAACTTTGTACCAATAAGATTCTAAACTATCTATTTCATGCTGTTTTAAATTAAGGCATTTTTTGTACAACTGTTTTAATTGTTAAAAAAATCTACTTGCAGGTTAAATATATATAAAGAAAAATCCTGTGTTCTTAGCAACAATATAAATAAAGACATCTCTGGCATCATCTAATATATATATATATATATATATATATATATATATATATATATGTGTGTATATATATATATATATAAGAAAACATTAGTTAGACAGTTTTTTATACTGAGTTCGGTGCCAATTCCTCTATCTAGTCATTTATTCCATAGTCATCACCATGGTAGCAGAATGCCAATGGGCAAAAGGGCCAAAGGGGGAAAACTCAGTGCACCCTGTAGTTAATATACAGCATGCAGTACACCCTGGTATAGTGGAAAGGTATTGCCATCACCCTGTCAAGTAGCTGTGAGAAGAAAATGAAGAACATTTAAGAACACTATTGATTGGTGCTTGAAGCAGTCTAGTTCAAGCACTGCATGCTTTTGTTTATTGTGTTTTGTAAAAGATTGGCTGGAGAATTCTGTAGCAGGTTGCACAGCTGCATAAAGGAAAGTGGCATGCAATACATGTCTGCTAAAAAGGATAACCGCTATTTAAAGGCATTCCAAATTATGATCTAATACAATATTGACTTGTTGCTTATTCTAATACTTGAACCCAAATGTGTAGGTGATAGGGTCCATACATGTGTGTGAATCTCAGGCCAGAGTTAAGGCAGGACTCAAACTGGTATGCAGTTTGCCTCACTTCACTGTGTACTGTCTTTCTCAACCCATAAAGATCCTTTCTCTTGGGTCAATAGAGTTGTTTAGACTAGTTGCTTTTTTGGTACCTTATCCCCACTGGACAAACAGAGAAACCTAAGAATAGTATTTAAATGACTTTGCCAATGACAGAGATGGTGTCTATGCTGTAATAAAGGGTTGACACAGAGGAGTGAAGGTAAAAAGCTGTAAACTTTATTGCCTTGCCCCTGAGAAACAGGATGGGACAGACTTACAGAATGTCACAAGACAGAGTTCAGTATCCGGTGCCTAAGTCTCTGATGTTAGATTGTCTGTTCCTCCCTCACAAGGGACACTGCTTTTGAAGTGCTACATAACTGATAAATTTATGGAAATTATTTTAAACTTTCAGCACAATAGCTTTACTCTTGTCCTTCTCAAGGCCATTTATCAGAAACCTCAGCTCCTACAGTGTGAAATCACTGGTCTATACCTGGACATTAACTTTTCCTTCGCTCCCGTCAAAGGAGGAATATTTATTCATTTAGTGGGTTCTAGGGAAACTTTTGTATTTCATTTACCATTGCTTGTAACCGATTTAGTGTCTGATTGCCTATAGCCAAACATTACAATTGTCCTACTAGTGCAAAGCCCATGAGGTTTGCAATAGGGTCCTTGGCTCCAACCCTGGGCCATAGGAGGATGAGCACTATTTGGCCTCTGGGGGGGCCCTCTGGGTTACCCTTCCTGGGTCACTTCCTACTATTGCTTCACTCCCTCAGCTTCCAGTCCCAGATCAGGGAAAAAAAGGAACATGAAAAATAAACCAAACCATCAGCCCCAAGTGGGCTTAGCATATAGTCCTGTTCCCTCAGGGAAGCTTCTCCAGCCCCTTTTGGCAGAAGCCTTCAGAATAGTTCTGTACTCCTCCCCCAGCCTCCTCTTTCTGAGCTAGGTGCTTCCTTTTAAACCCTGTCTCCAGTTGGAGCACGCTCTGCAGGGCAGGAGGGGCAGGGCTAGCTGGGCTCAGTATTGCCTTTTAACCCCTTCCAGCCCAGTGTGGGGTTTGTATACCCCATCACAAGGTTATTTACTTCATTATTCCTAGCCTGAATATCCAGGGCTTTAGAACAAGATCAGAAGAGATTAATACCAACTTTGTATAATATGTTGCTGGATGTGTCTGTAGAAAAAGAGTTACATTCTCTTCTGACCCAGTGTTTCCTATTTGCACCCCTACATGTTGGAAAAGCCTGATTGACAGACACATTTTGACACTATAAATAATGGAAAACATCTGTTTGACTGCCCACCTCGCCCAACTCGCCCCTTTGAAAACTTGTTGGCATGTTCCGAAAACAAACAGATCCTGGATTAAATTAGTCCTTTCGAAATCAGTTGTGGATAGGAATCCATACAAATCACACTCACCCCGAGCTTCCTCTTCTGCTAAGCAGTAAACAGAAGAACATACATTGTCAGTGCTCTTTCAAGTCTTGGATTGCCTGGCTTGAGAACATATATTCTCTTGGCATCTGTCTGACAAAGTGCTTTAGAGTGAGTGCTATTAATTTTTCATACTATGTTCTTTCTCATTGGTTCCCAAAATAAAGATCCATCCAAGTCTGTCCCTTCCTGCCCTTCCCACACACACACTTTCCTCTAATTGTACTCTCCCCCGCCCCCCATCTTTCCCCCAGTTATGAAATAAAAATGAGAAATGAACACTTTACCTAATGGGTGCCTAAATCAGAGATTAGCACAGGTGGGCTGAAAGCCAGATTGGCAGATAATACAGTATACATACACAATAAGCAACCTTTCATATATGAACTGTGATCTGCAATAGATAAACCAGTTTATGTAAAAGTTATTTGTTGTTGTGCAATAAATCAAATTATTTTAAACTTAATTGAGGCCATACATGGTTTATTGTAAACTGTTACACCGTAGATCAGAGGTTCTCAAACTGCGGTCCGTGGACCACCAGTGGTCCACAAGCTCCATTCAGGTGGTCCGCGGCTAGTTCCCTCTAAGGTGCACACCTGGGCGGCCGCACACGAGAGAATGAAGGGCCACCCACCTAATTAGTGGAGCAGCGCAGGGGTGTGCAGGGCCACAGCAGCCAGAGAAAGAGGCGACTTTCCCCAGCTCCAGAGCTGTGGCTGCAAGGGAGAGCTGGCCCTCCTTCCCAGCCTCTGCTCTGTGGCTCCTGTGGTGGGGGAGAGACCCGCCTCCTTCCAGCCCCAGCTCAGGGGCTGCTGCGGTGGAGGAGAGAGGGCACATCCGTTGCATTGGAAAGGTAAAACTACTGATATTAAAATATGAGTTGTGTAGTTATGTCTTTTATTTGTAGAACAAAAAACGGTTAATTTTTTTATATAGCGCTTTTATCCAAAGTGCTTTACAATAGTTAGCTAACGGGTACAAACAACATTTGGAAAGATCATTAAGCGGTCCGCCGAGACCCTCAGCAATTTTCAAGTGGTCTGCGGAAAAAAAAGTTTGAGACCCACTGCCACAGATAGCTTCCCCAGCTTTATGTTTTTGCTCTATACCATTAAAATCATTGATTATGTAGAGGGGATTAGGAGTTAGAAGAGAAATTTGTGCCATTTTGTCCATGATAGTCAGAGTTATTCCAGATCTGATTCCTGTATGATATAGTTCCATAGAAGAATGAATGCTGAGGAAGCAATAATAAATAAATTATATAACACCTTTCATCCCAGAGATCCCCAAGTCTTTTTGAAAGTTTATTTTTTCCAGGAGTACAGGCTTCACTTCAGATACCAGCGCAATGTAGCCACCTTTGGGATTAAACCTAGCAGGTGTTTAACAGTGCGTGGCAACGCGGCACAGCTGTTTACAGTAGAATGTAAAAAATGTACCTAATTGAATTTCAAGGGAAACTTTGGGTAGGCAGAAGCTAATTAGTCAAATTAGATACCAGAGTTAACACCCCTACTCTGAGAAGTGTGGTAGGACATATAGGGTAGGTCTGCATTGCCCCCACTGTGTTAGTGGGGCTTCCGCTAGCATGCTAGCAATGTTGCTGGTGCAGCTCTGGCTGGATCTTGTGCTCTGAAGCCTGGCAGGGTGAGGAAAGGCCTTGAAACCACAAGCTCCAGCTGAACTGCAAAGTCAAAGCAACGTCTACACAGATATTTTTCGCAGGAGCCCCACTGACACAAGTCTGTTGACCTGGGCTGGGAGGCTTCCAGATGCAGTGTCGACATACCCTCAGTGGCCACCAGTGGTTGTGACATTGGTTTTCCATCGCAGCTGACAGACCCTCCAGTAGCACAGGGGCTTTTTAGACCACACTAGGACATCGGTACCACCTGCCAAATCACCAATACCACTTCCTTAATCACCCTGCTTCGTCTGTGTGATTTGACAAGATCACAGCCCATGCTGCTAAAGCTTTAGTCTGAATCTGAATTTATCCACACCGTCAGATGTCACTGAGGGCACAAACAAGGCTCCCACCATCCCTGTTTACCCTGCTGTTTTTGCTGGAGTGGCTATTTGGTTGTCTTTCTATAACTTTTTTCTTTTTTAAAAAGGATAGTTTGTTGGCCTATCATTCAACCCTCAAGGTGGAGGACCAGTGGACTGCTTTTTATCTGGTCCCTATCCTTTGACCGGTCTGGCTTGGGTGGCACTATCAAGAGTTAAAACTCCTGCCAGTATAGCTCTTAGGGTCATTTGGAACACAAGCCACACCCCCGTTATTAACCGGGTCATTATACAGGGAATATAGAGGAGTACGCTAGGTTGGCTGTTGGGGAAGAAAAGGGGTTGGGGGTGGGAAACCTATGTCCTTTTTGTAGAACATATTTATTCTTTTTAATACCATCAACGAATTTAGGAAAAAGAGAAGGACTCGGAGAGACTGGAGTGTAGTGACAGACAGATTTCACACAGCACTGATTTACTTCAAAAGCATCCAAATAGAGTATCTTGCCAGCCTTGTCATTCTTAGCCAACAATGGCTCTGTTTTTTTTACCCTTCAGTCACTTTAACTGCTTCATCAGAGGTATTGGCTCTCCTGTTTTCAAGTTTCTATCAACAAATTTAGCAGTACTGAAGAAAACTGTTCAAAGCTTAAGAGCCCAAGTTTAATCATAGTCAGCCACTGGTGAGTTATGGGGGGGGGGGGGCATGTATGTGTATGCAAACACACACACGCCTGAGCTAGAGAACAAGGACATTTCCAAACACTTCTCAAAGGACTGGCCCCTTTTTTGAAGCTGGGCAGATTAGAAAATCTAGGTACAATATTGGAACACCCTGCAGGGTGTTTCAGCAAGCCTTGTGGGACACCAAAACCTTCCAGATTCATATGTGTGAAATGTACCATAAGCTCAGAGAAGAGCAAGGTGGACCTTTCAAACACTAGGGCCTATGCTATAGTCCTTGTGAGTTCTCATTAAACACTCATTCATATATCTAATAATAAAATAGCAGCATTTACAAGGTCTGGTAGAAAACAAAAGTGTGCCGTACCCTAAGCATAAAAGCTAAATCAGTCAAGTTATAGACAGTACAGAATAATTGCTAACCGAGGCCCTAGAGGGCAGTACAATAGAAGACGTCAAGGTTAGCCTTGTCTCTCAAGGCTCATGTAAGTCATACCCTTCTCTTGTGCAGAAATAAAGTACTAAGCATTTGGTCTGATAGTCCTGGGATTGGATTCTCCTCCTTAGTGGGCTCTGCCATCAATTTGATGGTATATGAAAGCTGGGTTACAAAATACTGTGTAGTGCTGCCTGCTTCCCCTTTGTCCATCCACTTTCTGCTTCAAAAATGCAAGCAACTTTTTCAGGTGTGAGCTCTCTCACGGTAAGAGGCCATCACAAAATGTATTAAAATGCTACCCAATGTTAGGAACCAAACCTTTATTCACTTCAGTAGTCAGTCACTTCTCAGAGATCCATCCCCTGTCGTCCAGTCCCAGCTACTGGCAGGGAGAGATTTAGGGACACTGATCATCTTGACCTCTTTTTCTGCGTGCCCAACTTGAGATGCCGGGGTCTGATTTGCAGAGGAACTGAGTACTCATAACTACACCTGAAACATAAGAGCTGTGATTTGAACAAATCAAGTGCTATGATTCTAGGTACTCTTAAAAATTAGGTTCTAGTTATCTCAAATTGGACATCCAAAATTAGTGGCAACTTTTGACCTTAATCTTTCTATCCCCCAGCTACTCATCTGTAAAATAGGGATAATACTGGCCCCACATTTCACATAGGCATTGTGCAGATAAATTAATATTTGTGAATATTTGCATTCTACAGTGATGAGTGCCATGGAAAATCCCATGAGCAAATTCTCTATTCAGACAACAAGCAATCTTAATGCTGGCATTTCCTAACTTTTGAGTCCTTGACTTACAACCTTAATAACATTCTTTTAATGAAGTTGTGTTGAAGTTCAAAGTCCCCTGATCCTTAATCCTTTCTTTAAATATGGAGTAAAATACCTTAGCCACTCTACAGCTCAATCCTGCAGGGTACTGAGCATCTTCAAATCCCAATGAAGGAAACAAAAGTGGAAGGCACTCAGTGTCTTGCAGGATCAAGTCCCTAGTACTTAATGCTTCCCCTCTCCACAGTGAGCTGCTGTTTCAAAGCTCTCGGCTGAAGGCTTTCCTCCGCCCCTTGTTTCCTTCATCAAAATCTGGTGGATGTCATTTTTCAGAGCTCGGGGAGCTTTGCCAGTTTTTAAGCCAGTTAATTGCTGTTTTCCTTTGGTAGAAACAGGCTTTTCTTTTTGTTTCAGCATTTCCTTTCCTGCCACCCTCCCCTCCCAAAAGGAAAATGAATCCCAGAGCTCTGGAAAGTGACCTTGCTCCTCCTTTTCCACGAATAGCAAGGAGAGCGTTCATTTGGGTTTCCAGCAATATCAGTTTCATCTCTTACTAACGTATGTAACTTAAAGCTTGCACTGACACTACCTGTCTGTCTCCTTTTCATCTATTTCAATAAGCTTTTGCTATTTCTCCTCATTCTCTGTTCTCTTTCTCAGCATTTACCTGTTTAGATTGCCAGAGTGCGGGTTCCTTATCCTTTGCAATTTGTGACCCACCATGTTGTCCCTTTCAAAAGAGAAAACACCCTGTGCTCTATGAACAATTCTGTATTTTAGGATCAACGCATACAACAGAATCAAAGAGTTTTCACTGTGCTCATTTCCTATAGAATCTGAGCAGAATCCCTGTCACTGTTGAACTTCAGTGACCCATTCACTCTGGGCCAGAGTCTGATTCCTTTGTTCATGCTGAGTAGCTCCTAACTCAGCAACTGCTCCCTTGATTTCAATGGGACCATCTGTGGAGTAAAATACTATTCATCATGAATCAGGATCTAATCCCAAGAGGGGATGCGAGAGCGTGTCTGACCTTCAAAATGGAGACTAACGTTTCCATCTACTATCATCACGTCTTACATGCCTACACAGTAATGAAGCTACTCAGCACAACTTTTTTTAAAACCAATTTCATTTTATTTTTTTTTATCTGAAGCCAAACCCACATCATTTCACAAATACTCAACAATTCTAAGTCCTTGTGGTTTTTCCACTGCTTGTCCATATTAGTCAAAGGGCTGGTTAGCTGAATGTCTCCACAATATAAGCACTTCCTTTTCCAACACTGTATTTTCCAGCAGTTCACTGGTCCCATGTCACTCAAGTCTAAAGCTTTCACAGTGTCAGCAGTTCACACCATTTCTATATAAGCAGGTCTCGCCACTTGTATTTCCTGTTCAGCAGGTGAATTCTTCATTGTACATTCAAGTACAGTATGTGGTCCGGGGGAAATGTCCAGTTTCTTATCAAAGTAGAAAGCTCACTTTTGTTGAACTCATTGGACCATGCAGGAACTAGGTATATAATCTCAATTCTGTTTCCTCTTGTGACGTCCTCCCAAACGTTAAGGTTATCCAGTGTTATGTTCCTTCAGATGTTCAGCGGTTCTGTTACACTGCAATTGTTTTCTTTGCAGAGCCTCGCCCTCTGCAGTAACAATTTGTAATTGCTCCCACAGGCAAAGTGAAATGGGACTCAAACACTTTAGAATGCTTGAGCCGGATCCTTAGTGGATGTAAGTCAGCATAGTGCCATTGGCTCTGCTGAATTACACTTACCAGTTGAGGATCTGATGCAGAGTTATTGTTTACTGGAACTAGTATTTTGCTTAGATTGGCTGTAGTACCTCATCCCTGGCAACGTGCAAAGCTTGCGTCAACCTGCTACTGTGTTCTTATATCCCTCTGTCCCAAAGAGAATAATATCCATTCACACTTGGCTCTTTTCTAGCCCCATCCCTAGCATAACTCCACTGATTGCAGTGAATGTAGCTGGCTTAGAGTAATTTTTCTTGGATTAGTTTTTAAGAGACAAATTTTGGCAGACATTGGCCTGTCCCATAGAGGTTAGAGCAGAATCACTCTGCCCCTAAAGACAGGTTTCAGAGTAACAGCAGTGTTAGTCTGTATTCGCAAAAAGAAAAGGAGTACTTGTGGCACCTTAGAGACTAACCAATTTATTTGAGCATGAGCTTTCATGAGCTGTAGCTCACGAAAGCTCATGCTCAGATAAATTGGTTAGTCTCTAAAGTGCCACAAGTACTCCTTTTCTTTTTGCTCCAAGGAAGTTATCCATCCTTACCAGCTCTTATGGGGAGAGCAGGGGAGATATCATACAGGAGTAGATTTTCTGAGCTGGTCTCAGACTCAACTGCTGCTGGAAGCATTTGCCTTTCTTTTAAACTAATCAATCAGTAATATTCTCCTTGCAGTGCATCTGACTCCAGGAACAAGGTGCTAATCTATTCAAAGGACTCCTTGGTTCAAGCAACAGTTGTGACTCTTTCTCCCGGCTCCCCTGCTTTCTGGCTGAATGCAAACAAACAATAACCAGAACTGGCTGCTAGCGCTGAAGCCTCTAGTTCTCTGTGTGTTGTGTACTCTGTCCAAACTGGAGGAGGACCTAATGTAGGCATCTCCCTCATTCCTTTATGAGGAAGGACCTGATCAGCAAACCCTTACTACACTATAGACAATGGGAGTACTCATGTGCAATTGGACTGGTCATGTGAGTAAAAGTTTGCAAGATCAAGCTTCTGTTCTGTACCATCTCTGCATTATTGGTAACTCATTCACCTGCAGGAATGCATATACTATTGTACTGCAATAAGATTTTACAGCAAGACTCCCTTCTTTTTTCTTCAATGTTTCACTATTATGCCACTTAATGTTTGTCATTTGCCCTTTCACCAAATCCCAACTTAATGAAACTCTGATCCCTGCTTTTTGAAGTCCTTCCTTTAAAAGGGTCGTTTGTTCCTTATTACCAAAATTAGTATTTGCAATTTGATGCACATTGAAAAGTAATAATCTAATATTAGATACATAAATATAGCACCAGCCTTATCCACTACTGAATATACCCTCCTCCGGGTGTGCTTGAGTCACTAAAACCTCCCATTACTCCCACATCCTTTTCTAGCTTTCAGTTTGGGCACATTTATAATCTAATAATGGTGTAAATGTACACCTTTCAGTGGTGTAAACCAGTGTAGGCTTCCATGGAGCTATGCTGATTTACAAGAGTTGAGCTTGATTCTTATTTACACTGAGGCCCCTTTTCACTACAGTGGCAGTGTAAAGAGGCCTTAGTGTCAGGAAATTACATTTACACATATTTTGAGGCCCCTTTACCCTGCCAGTAAGGTAAAAGGGCCTTAGTATAAATGACAATGAGGGTTCCAGTGTTCTCTCTTCTCAAATGATAGAGCAAATTCTTATCACCTTCTTAATATCTGGAAAATATTCAGTCTCAACTTAGAACATGTATACACCACTTCCAGTTCACTTCCCCAATGTCCCAGCTGATCATATATAAGCCACCTGTAAGCTTTTTGTCATTAATCCCAATCAATTATTATCTCCCTGTTAAATTCTGAGTTTGTCCACAATAACAGTGTTTGCCTTGAACAAATACCACCAGTTCTTCAATTTTAACACTTTGATTAGTAGTAGTATTTCTGGAGATACTTTAATACTCAGTTTATGAATGTGATTCCTTTCTTGTAAATGCTCATTAATATGAGATATCATCAACTATGTTACTTCTATAACGAAGAAGTACATGCTTCCCTCTCTCCTTTTGCTGATTTGCACCACAAACATTGGGGTTGTTGTTTCTTTCACTTAGGGTCTCTGCATATAATTTTCTGTTTCCCATCCATCTCTCACCAGTCCTTTTTCTCAAGAACACTGGTTATATTTTTTTCCAAGTGAATCCCTACCTCATCTGAGCAGATTCAATTTATCTCGTAATCTATTTGTAACCTTGCACAAATGTAAAATCTTTCTTTCGTAGCACTCTGATAGAGCGATAGTCAGGAAAGATGAGGGCCAGATGGTTGAGATGTCATATACAAAGAGGAAAATATAAGCAAGCATAGTGTGGGTATTAAATCTGTTGAAAGCTTTTGCAACATGCTGTTAGATGTAGTACTTCCATTATCTTGTCTATATACATCCTTTTCCTCCATCCCAACCTGCCCATATTTACTCAGAGAAAACTTCTCTCGATGCTGATTCTATGGTTCTTCTTTTCTGATTTTTCTAGTATATGTTATACTTTTTAATATGAATTTGATTACAGGTGATGTTTTGTCTGTGCATTGACGAACCTGTGAATCTTTGTTGGGAAGATTTAGGTTTGTTACTGAATCTACTTGTTTGGAAACATGTCAGTGATTTTTCTCAGAATTTGCTCATTTGTTGAAATCAAAACACTTTGAGGGACATTTTCATCTGGATACCAGGAGACAAAATAAATCTATAGAGAAGGATGTTCCTTGCCACTTTTTCCTTGCCTGTTTGAACTTCCTTTGTTTCCCTTCCTGCTTCATGACTCTCTTTATTGCTTAAATGCAAATTAAGCAGAGCACACATTCCTTTGTCTGAGACAGACCTGTTTGCCAATTTTTGTTTAGAACATGCATTAATAACACTGTGCAGTGGAATGTTATAACTTCACACACAATGTTGCCACACATTTTACCAGGACAATAATGACCAGCAAATTATGATACCTCACAAGGCATAATTTGTCCAACAATTATTACAACAGTGCTTAGGTGGGAATACAGGGGTGGATTGTGTCACAAGCTGATATACCATTGTCATCCGATGGTCAATTTTCTAAAGTCCAAGCTAGTAAGGAGCAAAACCAGCGGTTTGAATGCTCCATGCAGTTCAAAAAAAAAAATCTCTGCACTGAATTTATCTGCTGCTACTTGTGCTGTGGCTGCTCTAACAATGCAAATTTCCACCTATTTATTTAAAAACCAACCAGGATGTAAATCTGTCTTCCTTCTGTACCTTGGGAAAAGAACCAAGCCTAGCAAATTCCCATGGAAAAATTGGAAGGATTAGCATTATAAATCCTGTGGTCTTAACTGATCTGATTTTGTTGGTTGGTGAATGAGGCAAGATTTAGCCTGCATCTTGACATCTGCATGTATGCCTGGCCAATGCATAAACTTAACAAAGAGTTGACCCAAGGCTTTTAAATTCTCAAATAGCCTGCTAGTGGGTGTGTGGATCGGGGGGTGGGGGGGTGGGGGGTGGGGGTGGGGAGGGGAAATCACAAAAGTAATTGTAAAGCCAATGCTAAAGAGCACTGCAAGTATATAGCCACAATTTTAAAAAGGAATAATTTTCAGCTGTTTGTGTTGCTCACTTTACATTTTCTTCAGAATGGCAACTGCTTTTCTACACAACATAATTACAATAATATTTCAGACACGGTCAGAAGAGGCTGGTGACATCATAGATTTAACATTGTCCAATGTGATACAAAGTCAAAGGTCACCAGATGCTTCAATGTCTAGCAAAGGTTTTTAAACAAGTCACCTAGGACATTAACAGTCCCTGGTTTATGAGATGCTGGAATATGGAAATTGGGAGGTTCACAGGCAACATCTTCCTTGGTTTCCTTTTGGGTGACTGTACAGTATGGTCTTGTATCAACATTAACACATCTAACACATTATCTAAATTTTTCAGGAGCCCCCCAAAAAACTAAGCATTCCTTTTCTGGGATGCTGCAGACATTCCAAAATACAAAGCAAAAAGCAAATGCTGCCTGCGGGTATTTAACAATATGATTTTACCATAGGGGCAATATACCAGCTAATATACAAAAAGCCTAATGCAATTCAGAAAGAATAGGATGTAAAAGTCACCAGAAGCAACATTATCTCAAATCAGTTCATCCACTTAGCTTTGGCAACACTGAAAGTGGTTGTTTGTTTGTTTGTTTGTTTTCCCCAGGTCAGTAACCATCAAATGCTTAGACAGACAAAAAATCTCATTGCAAAGTCATTTTTTTAATATGGGCCTGAGCAGATATTTCAAGATTAGAGGAAACAGGCATACTGGACTAGTGGACAGGAGGGAAGCAGTAGACATGATGTATCATAAGCCTTATTAAAATCAAAATCTAAGCCCACATGATATTATCATAAGCAAACTGGGGCAATGTGGTCTAGATGAAATTACTATAAGGTGGGTGCACAACTGGTTGAAAGACCATACTCAGAGTAGTTATTAATGGTTTGCTGTCAAACAGGGAGGGTGCATCTATAGTGGGGTATTCAGGGGTCAGTCCTGAGTCTGGTACTGTTCAATATTTTCATTAATGACTTGGAAAGTATGCTTATAAAATTTGCACATGACACCAAGCTGGGAGGGCTTGTAAGCACTTTGGAGGACAGGATTAGAATTCAAAACAATCTTGATAAATTAGAGAACTGATCTGAAATCAACAAGATGAAATTCAGAACAGACGAATGCAAAGTACTATACTTAGGGAGGAAAAAAAATCAAATGCACAACTACAAAATGGGGAATAACTTGCGAGGTGGTAGGACAGCTGAAAAAGGATCAGGGGGTTCCAGTGGGTCACCAGCTGAATATGAGTCAACAATGTGATGGAGCTGCAAAAAAGGCTAGTATCATTCTGGGGTGTATTAACAAGAGTGTCGTATGTAAGATCCGGAGGTAATTGTCCTGCTTTACTTGGCATTGGAGAGGCATTACTGACTCAGTTTCTTTCTAATACCTTCCCACTCAGGAATTTCCAAAGTAACAACCTCCTATGTCAGACCTGTTTGCTCTGGAGTTCTCCTGAGAAACCTCTTTTTTTAAGAAGGAAGAACATAAAGGAGAAACTCACTGAAACGTCACTCAAGGTGCACACAACCACTGCAGACAAAGACAATTGCCAGTGTGACCACATGATGTTCCGAGTTTGTAGTATCAGGGGGAGGGGTTTTTAAAATGCCTGATCTTCTCAGGGAAGAAGCAATGTTAGGCCACTGACCACAGCAGGGGTAGCTCTAAGGGGAGGATCCTCTCAAAAACCCACCAGGGACTGGTAGTACAAAAGCTGCTGATGTATCATATTCGACCATTCATTATTAATGGTGACTCAGTAAATCACATAAGCACATGTTTAAGTCCAGTTGAACTCAATAACTGGGAATGGAATGCAGGTTTCCTTCACATAGTATCCCATTCACAAAAAAGGTCTTAGATTTGTAGAATATGTAGCATTATACTCCTACAGATAGCACCTCTCTATCATCTCATGGCCCATTTGTAAAATTTCCAAGATTTGATACTGGTACCCAGGGTTTTGCTGAGCCCCAAATTCTTGGTAATTTGGCTCTTCGTGAGGCAATCGCAGGAAATAAATCAATGGGGATACGGCCATCCGGCCAATAGATAGTCGATGCAATCAGGCAAACAAAAGTGCTTTCACTCAAAGCTTCTACTTTATTTAGTCTCCAGCACTTACACACACCTGCAACAGGTTAGCAGAACGCCCCAAGTTACCCCCAGATTCATATTTACCAAAGGGTCTTGAGGAGGTCTCGAGTGGAGAACTGTAGACATCCAGTGGCCAGCCTTCCGTCTACAGGAAAACTTGAGAAGTGTCCTAGTGTTCAAGTGTCCATCGAGCTCAGGTTTCTTCCTCTTTTTACACCCAATTTGTTAGCTTTTGGGGGGGAGGGCGGGGGTGACAAAATAAATGCTTGGCAGAAGCTAAATTAAGTGTGGAGTTTTTTCCATCAGTTAACTAGCTGTATTTCACATAGCAATGTTAACTTTTGCCAGACTTTCCATCTTGCAAAACCGCATGCTTCAGCAAAAACCTCAAGTCAGGAGGGCAGAGTCACGTTTACGCCTTGTGGTCACTCACTTCCCCTCTTCCCTCCTGGCCTGTTAGTTGTGCTAAGGTTTCAGAAAGGCCTTTCTAGCTGCTTTCAGCAATAAGCATAACAACTGGTATTCCAGCTGCGGACAGTGGTTTAGGCATGTACTGGGTTACAAAACTTTCACTTCAAAATCAGCACAGCTAATCATATGTAAAGTCTTTTTGGTTTATTACTGGGGACAATTAATCAATCTCCACTTCCAAAACATATAAAGTACTACATTCTGCCTTCCGTTACACCTGTGCAAACAAAAATCAGCTGAAGTAGGGCTGTATGGGAGTAACTGACAGCAGAATTTGGCACTTAGTGCTTAGATATTCTTTCATTTCAAGTAATAGAAGTCTACCTATTCTTGTGACAAAAGAGCTACTAGAAAAAACCTTCATTGTTTTCTGCATCAACAGACGTCCTTCAAGAATTCATCTAAACAAATATTGCAAGATTACAAAGTGTTATGATTCCATATACGATAGTTGAAATGTTTCATTCAATATAGTCAGTTATGCTCAAAATTGCAACACAAGAAAATATTGTTGATAAGTCTTGACTATTCTAAACAATTAAAAAAAACAATTTAGCATAATCTAAATGGGTTCAAAATTGGGAACGATTGTTATAAACATGAAAAAAAATACTACTTTTATATATGCAGTGATCTTTTTCTGAGCATAATAAACCAACTTTTATATTGGATAGAATAAAACATTTTATACCATATTTGCTTTTGTATTGTACTGAAGAACTACAAAGCAGTGTACAAAAAACAGACTGGACATAAAGTTAAGATAGAATTTCATTCAGTGATTCCTGCATCCAGGCACGGTAGGTAATATTTCAGCAAAACATGTTTTAATGCAAAAACACCAATTCATGAAAACTGAAACTGTTTGAGGGAAAGGGTCATTTCCAATGAATACCTGGTTTGCGAAATATTTTGGGGGAAAAAAGTTTCAAAGACCATTGAAACACCCTGTGACAGGCGGGGCCTTGCTGCTTGAGCTGGGGCGCCCCATCAGTCCAGTCACTCCGCCACTCGGTCGTGGGCTTCCCCATTAAGCAGGTGATTTCAGCCAAGTGTGGCTCGGCCCCCGGACAGGGTCACCTAAATGGGTAATCTGTGGATTCTGAGCATCAAAACAATCAAACAGTCTGTTGAATTAGCCCCTGGTCAGGGTGAATCAGCAAGCAGGCCACAACCCTGGGGCAGGGAAAGGCAAACAATCAGTCTATAGGCCTCATGTCTCTCAGGGCTGGGGCGTAGTTTAGGCAGCTTCCTTAACAGGTGGCGGCTTGGCTTCCATGGCAGTCTCCACAGCCAGTGGGTTGTCTGACAGGCAGTCCAGGTCCCTGGGCTTTACCACCAGGAGTGCTGCAGGTACCTCTGCAGGAGCCAGAAGTGTACTCCCTTCCTTCTTCCTCCCTCCTCCCCACACCCCCGACTGGCCTGGACTGCCTCCTTTTATCTGAATTCTCCACTTGGAGCATGTGCAGTAGGGAAGAGGGGGCGTGGCCTCCTGGGCCACGATTGGTCCGCCCCTGGCGGCCCAGTGCGGGGCTGGTACACCCCGTCACACAGCCCATTTAAATATTTTTGTAATGAAACATTCATTTTTTGGGTTTTTTTAAATGACTGTTTTGAAGTTTGAGCTAATTATAATAAAAAAATTGAAGTCAAAATCAAAACAAGCCTGTCATGAAGTTTTCACCTTTTTTGAAACCACATTTCACAGCCTGCAAGGTGGCAGGTTCATTATCTGGAGCAGGAGCAAGTAGTGGAAGTTCGAATCAACCTAACGTTTTCAAGTTTACATGAAGTGTCTGCATTTTATTAACCATGTAGAAAATGCCGTAGCGATTTTTGTGGGGAAACCTTTGAGATAATTATTTAGGTGCCTAGATGGTGATTGCTACACTTGTACACTGCATCTGATTTCAATAAAGTTTTAAAATAGATAGTAATAGATATCAGACATTCCATGGGTGTGAAAACCCCACAATTTGGGGAATTTAAGGTCTGCCTGCAGATTTCCCTATTCTCTACCGAACCTAAACTATAATTTTAAAAAATGTGTAACCTTTCTGCTTGGAAAGAAAATTGATACATTTATTAAATGGATAGAAACCTTGTAGGAAGCATATACAGTACTACACTTTTAATAATATTTTAGCTGATATATAAAATTAGTGAAATATGTGAAATATCCACATAGCAGCTGCAATGTTTTGTTATGTATGTTGTTGCATCCTACATATGTATCCAGACATCTCGTCAACTACTGTATATGCAGGGTTATTTGTACGGTAAAGTACTTTGCGCACATGAAAAGTCCCATGGAAGCGGACATATTTAAAGTTAGCCACAGGCTTAGTAATAACCTGGGCCTAAAATTAGTAGCTAATTTAGCTTTATGGCCTCATCTTCTGAACTGCATCTAAAGAAGGCTGCTACACTGCTGGCTAGGGATTGTGAGCAGTCCGTGTGCGTGCATGCTGGGGTGGAGAGGTGAGCAAAGAGCGAGTGTCTCACAACAGCAGTCCTTGTGCTTTCTGCACCCTGGGGAGCACAGAGACTGCTCATTCCTGCTTCCCTTTTGGGAGCAGGCTGCCCCAAATGGGGAAGAAAGGAGCAGATTGCTCACTGTGTGTGAAGGAGCAGCTCTGGGACAGACCAAGTTTCAGACAGACCAATCTCTCCAGTGCACCATCTGGACAGCTCCACCTACTCCCTGCTCAGGCCTGTGGTGACTACAAACCTGCCTGAAACGGGGGGGTACGTACTTTGCACAGCTCAGCCATGCCCCCGTGGCCATGCACTAGCTTAATGAGAGTTAGTGCAGCTATGTGTACGCAGGCAGGAGAATCACACCCCTAGGTCATAGGGCAGGCCGAGTCACAGAGTACATGACTGATGCCTAAGGACCCTATCCTCCAACCACATGGAATGCAGGTCAGTGGGGACCCTCCATTCTTATATTATAGATCCTGAGACCGAAAGGAACCATTATGATCATCTAGTCTCACCTCCTGGATAACACAGGCAAAAGAACCTCCCTCATATAAGTCTTACATCTAGGGTTGCCAACTTTCTACTCACACAAAACTGAACACCCTTGCCCTGCCCCTCCTCCAAAGCCCCACCCTGCCCTGTCCTGCCCCTTAACCAAGGCCCTGCCCCCGTTCACTCCATCCCCCCTCGCTCTGTCGGTCACTCGCCCTACCCTCACTCACTCATTTTCACTGGGCTGGGACAGGGGTGGGGGAGGGAGTGAAGGCTCCGCCTGGGGGTGTGGGCTCCCAGGTGGGGCCAGAAATTAGGAATTCAGAGTGTGGGAGGGGACTCCGGGCTGAAGCAGGGGGTTAGGGGGGTATGGGCTCTGGGCTGGGGGTGTGGGTTCTGGGGTGGGGCCAGAAATGAGGGGTTCAGGGTGCGGGAGGGGGTGACTCTGACTGGGGGTGCGGGCTTTGGTATGGGGCTAGGGATAAGGGATTTGGGGTGCAGAAGGGGGCTCCATGCTGGGGTGGAGGGGTTTGGAGTGCAGGAGGGGGCTCCGGGCTAGGGCAGGGGGGTGGGGTGGGGTGAGGGCTCCTACTGGGGGTGCAGACTCTGGGGTGGGGCTGGAGTTGAAGGGTTTGAGGTGCAGGAAAGGCTTGGATGGAGGGGTTTGGAGGGTGGGAGGCGGATCAGGGCTGGGGTGTGGGAGGGGCTCTGGGATGCAGGCTCCAGGCTGCACTTACCTCAGGCAGCTCCCAGAAGCAGTGGCATGTCCCTGCCTCCGGCTCCTATGCGGAGATACGGCCAGGTGGCTTTGCGTGCTGCCCCATCTGCAGGCACCATCCCCACAGTTCCCACTGGCCACAGTTCCCGGCCAATGGGAGCTGCAGAGCTGCCGCTTGGGGCAGAGGCAGAGTGCAGAGCCCCCTTGGCTGCCCCTATGCGTAGGAGCCAGAGAGGGGGCATGCTGTTGCTTCTGGGAGCCGTGCAGAGCCAAGGCAGGCAGGGAGTCTGCCTTAGCCCCACTGTGCCACCGATCGGACTTTTAACAGTTCAGTCAGCGGTGCTGACTGGAGCGAGGGCCCCTTTTCAACTGGGCGTTCCAATCGAAAACCAGACACCTGGCAACCCTACCTACAACACTGGCTAAACATGTAGGTTTTTCCTGACAGTTCATAAGCTTGATTTTAAAATTGCCATTGATGGAGAATCCAGCATGACTCGTGGTAAATTGATGGTGTAGTAGAGAGAGTGAACCTGGAGCACAGGGCTTGGTGCAAGACCAGAAGCCTGAACCACAGTCAGCAAAGCCAGTCCATGCTCTCAACAAAAGTCAGTCCCTATCCTAGAGCAGATGCTTGCTTACAGGTTTATCTGGCAAAGGTACTGCTAGCATTGCAAAACACAGGGTCTCCTAAGTAGCGCTAGGCACTGGGGATTCATGTGAACACATTCCAGAAGGCTAGCACAGGTGCATCCCAACCTAGCACAAAATAAGATGGTTTGACGGAAGTGATGAACAGATATGATTTGTTTGAGACAATAGGTACAAGGGGAGGTAACAAACAGATGTAATGAAACATGTCAGGGGACACGTTAGTTGTTTGTTTCACCCTGCAAATATCCAGGTACCACCTCTTGTTTCTTTGTACTGGCTTAGGGGATGACATTATGTGGAACGTGTTGGCACCTTGTCAGAAGCAGGTTTGCAGTGTACCTGCGCAGTGTACAGAATGCTGATAACGTGCTTTTTAGACAATAAACCTGGCCAAGCCCGAACTGAGCCTTTGGTCTTTCTGGGTAGTACTATTGAGGTCTGCTGAACCAACTATCTGTGCAGGGCTGGGGCAGCATATGGAGAGAACAAATGCGCACGCCAACCGACAACTGTTCCAATGGTTAATTACCCTTCCTGTTAAAAATGTACGCCTTATTTCCAGTCTGAATTTGTCTAGCTTCAACTTCCAGTCTGCTTGCTTGAAGAGTCCTGTAACGGGGTGACACTCACATCTCGTAAGCAGCCCCCTTGGCAAAGCGTGTGCGCCTGCACTTTCTCTCCATCTTGCGGTGAGTCTTCAGCAACTCAGCCCTCCAGTCAAGTCACACGTAGTCTGTATGTGAAACTACAGATAGATAAACGCCTTCCATGGTACAAGTCCCACAGGATCCTCTCTCGGTGCCCTCTGTAATGTCTCTTTATCTGCAGCCCCATCCCTGGGCTTGCTCCTCAATCAGTCCAGCAGGGCCTATCGCAGTCCTCTGGTTCTAACGGTCTCTCAGCCTCTTCTGGGCTCTCTCAGATTGTCCCTGCTCTGGTATAGAGCAGTGCCCAAGGCTCCCTCCCTGGAGGCAATGTCTTCACCCTCTCAGGGCTATTCTGGCCCCAGCTCTCCTGCCGGGCCACTAGAGGAGTTCAGTTCCCCCTTTTGAGGTACATCAAAGGTCCAGGCCACTTTCCCAGTGGCTAATGGGGGGAGATCTGGCCCACCCACTACTTCAGAACCCAGCCCAGGGACCTTACAGAGAGCAGCCATCCACATCCCTTTAAATAAATTGTATTGTTGCTATGAGACTGACAGGCCCATAGTTACCTGGGTCATCCTGTTTACTCTTTTTAAATGTTGCACTCCCTGTTGCCCTGGATATGAGGGGTGTGTATACCCCAGAATGTGATCAAGCTAATGGCAACCATATTATGTGCATTTCAGCCACCCTGAATTAATGAAATAGAACACCTCGTAGTTAAGGGTTAATTTGGAGACAGGCTTGCAGAAGCAAGGTCAAAACTAAGCTACAGTTTTTGCTAATCAGAATGGGAGGAGGGGACAAACAAGTTAACAACGGAGACTGAAAACTTTGGTGGTTGGAAAATCATGAGTCTAGACACCTCTGATATTAAAAGTGTATTGAAAGTTAGAAAAGTGATGATATAGTAGGGGTCATTAAGATCTATGTGTTTTGTAGAAATCAGCTAATAGAGTGTATTTTGGAGCAGTCCTCTGAAGCCATTTAGAGAGGTGTTTTTCCTGACACCCTTTCTCCCCAGTGGGTGAGCAACTGGCCACTGTGAACCTGCTGTTAATTACTCAATACCATTCCAGATGTTAGGTAAATATCTGGGATGTGCTAGACCTATTGCTTATGTCTGCGTGTGCTTATATCTGATTAACTGCAGTGTTAGCTAAGAGCATGCTGACTTGCATTTAATCCTTGATCACATAGGATCGCTGAGTTCCTGTTGATTTATTCCTTACACCGCCTGGAGTGAAATAGTTAAGTTGCTCCTGTTAGGGGTTCTGAAAACCCTTGGTAACACCACTAGCCCCATATATGAGCCCAGCAGCCATTGTTCTCCAGGTCTCAGTGATTATGGATGGCCTAGCTCCAAGTTCTATTACTTGGAGAGGAAGGGTCATCCTTTCATCCCACTATTGCAGCAATCAACTATGACCAGTAGCTGGTCATGGGCACGATGGGAAGGATCTGGACAGTCACAAGTGGCTTGTATCCTCCTTCTGTTGATCTGTACAAATACCGAAAGAGTTAATATCTAAACCAGATATTTTTTATGGACGTGCTGGTGCCAGATGGTGTTGTCAAACAGGACGTAATTGCATTTAGAAAACTTTTAAATAGTTTTGCAGGCTTGAGGTGACTTAGATGACATTTAGCAGTCTTCAAAAAATCACTTATACGAGAACAGAAATAGAAGGATTATGAAAGAAAATGTCACCATCTGAGTTTGTCTTGGGCCTTATTGAACTGAGATATCTGAGACTGGTGAATACTTAGCAACTATTTACAGTACATGGAATTGATATCATTGTTGCTTTAAATTCAGCACATTTGTTGGGGCAGCCATTCCAAGACAGAAGGCTGGAGAAAGCCTTTCATAGATTTAGGGCTTTAAGACATGATTTAACTTGAATCCAAATATAGATAAACCCTTCAGGGAAACCTAATTAATGGAATTTAAATCTTTAACCAAAAAAACCCCACCTCCAACAATTTCAAATGATTCTTTGTTACTGTTCGCTGTAGCATCAGACTTTAAAGCTAAAGTGATTCTGCCATTTGCAAGGTCAGAAAAATAAAGAAAAGCCATATGGGAAAGATATAGATTTCTTGTGGTGGAAACAGGGATTTGTAAGAGGGTGATTCAGTGGAAGAAGAGAAGAATGTCTAATCTTACAAGATGAGGGGAAGAGTCAATGGAGATAGCCAGCGTTTACAGCTCCAGGAGGACAGAGGATAATTCACAGAAGACTGCAAGGGAGAACCAAAGACAAGAGGACTTTTAGCCAGAAAGAACAGGAGGAAGGCCAAAGAATCATACCAACATCAGGAAGAGGCAGGTCTACATGATTGGTGACAGGCCTGTCCGTTCTTCTCATTAGGGAGTTGCCAGAGCTGATCTAGAGAACAGAAGAGTGCGCTGTTTGCTGGGAGCTGAGATACAAGATGTGGACCTGAGGCAGAAGAGGATCCCAATGGAAGCAGGAAAGAATCCACTGATTGTCTTTTACATGGGAACAAATGATACAGCTAGATTCTTGCTGGAATGTATGAAGGGAGACTATGCCAGGCTGGGGGAAACACTTAAAGAAATGAAGACTCCGGTGATCTTCAGTTGGAATCTACCTGGCCCTAGAGGATGAGAACGAAGGTGAGACAAGATGATGATGATGATCAGCAGATGGCTCAGGCAGTGGTGCTATAAGGAGGGCTCTGGGATGTTCGACCACTTGAAGGCATTCACAGACAGATTACTGTTGTCATGGGACGGACTCCTCCTGAGAAGGGAGGGAAATAGACTTCTGGGATGGAGGTTGGCACAACTGATTAAAAGAGCTTTAAACTAGGAATTTGGGGGAGATAGTTGGGAGATGCTCATATAATCTCCACACCTGTTGCTAACATTGAGTGAGAGGAAAATCAAGAAAGAGAGGACACGCCAATGGAGAAAGGAACATCAGAGGGTAGGGGAATGGACATCAAGAGGAAAGATA
This sequence comes from Natator depressus, assembly GCF_965152275.1. Taxonomy (NCBI): domain Eukaryota; kingdom Metazoa; phylum Chordata; order Testudines; family Cheloniidae; genus Natator; species Natator depressus. The sequence goes on along the minus strand of NC_134238.1, from coordinate 16,884,209 downwards.
GTGCAAATACCAATGACACCAACAGTCGGGTAGGTGATACTGGTAGTAAAATGACTGTACCTAAATCAGGTGAGGAATCTGGATGAACCCAATCAGAAACAACTAAGATGTCTGGTCTGTATACCAATGCAAGGAGCCTGGGTAACAAAATGAAAGAACTAGAACTATTGGTGCAGGAAGTGAAAGCAGATATTATAGGGATAAGAAACATGATATAGTAGTCATGACTGGAGTACAGGTATTGAAGGATATGTGCACTTCAGGAAAGACAGAAATAAAAGGCAAAGGTGGTGGAGTAGCATTGTATATTAATGATGAGGTAGACTATAAAGAAGTTAGAAGAAACAGAATCTGTTTAGGTCAAAATCACTTTGGGGAAGAAATCTACCAGAAGCTCCCGTAGGATTGTGCTTGGGGTATGCTACAGATCCCTGGATCTGATTTAGATATGGCTAGAGACCTCTTTAATAATTTTAATTAAATAAATACTATTGGAATTGTGGGATTATGGGAGACTTCCCAGATATAGATTGGAGGACAAGTGTTACTAATAATGGTAGGGTCCAGATTTTCCTGGATGTAATAGCTAACAGATTTTTTCATGAAATAATCACCAAACCAAGAAGAGGTGATGCCATTTTAGATATAGTACTGATGAGTAATGATGACCTCATAGAAGAACTGGCTGCAGGGGACAACCTTGGTTTGAATGATCATGAACTAATTCAGTTTAAACTAAATGGAAGGTTAAACAAAAATAGATCTACAACTAGGGTCCTTAATTTCAAAAGGGCAAACTTTGAAAAAATTAAGTGAATTAGTTTGCGAAGTGAACTGGACTGAAGAACTCAAGGGTCTGAATGTGGAGAAGGCTTGGAATTACTTTAAGTCAAAGTTGCAGAAGGGTTGCATACCAAACTGGATAAGCAACATCTCAAACAGTTTATTAAGATAAAGCAGAAGGCCTACAAGGAATGGAAGATGAGATGGATCAGCAAGCAAAGCTACCTCTTGGAGGGCAGAAAGTGTAGGGAAAATGGGAGAACTTCCGAAAGCCATGCAGAGTTGGACTTTGCAAAAGAAATTAAATCTGATAGTAAAAGGTTCCATAGTCATATCAATAAAAAGAAAACAAGGAAAGAAGTAGGACTGCTAAACACTGAGGATAGAGTGGAGATTAAAGACATATTTAAATGAATATTTTGCCTCAGGGTAGTGGCAGGATGGCTAATGGAAAGGCACGGGAACTAAGGGTTTGGGGGGTGCTGCGGTATCCCCAGGTTTTACATGGGGCTCTGCTCCTGGCCCCATGCCTGGGTTCCGCTCCTGGCCCTGCACATGGGGTCCCAGCTACCGGCCCCGCACCCCAACCTTGGCCCCTTTACCCCTGTCCACTGGAGCCACGGGCCCTGCCCCAGCTCTAGGGGCTGGCGGGGGGGTGCGGAAAGGGGCAAGAGGGGGCGCAGCACCCCCACTATAACAAGTGTTCCAGCACCACTATGGAAATGAGGATTGGAAGTGGAAATTATCACATCAAAGTTGGAAGTCAAACTCAAACAGTTTAATGGGACCAAATCAGGAGGCCCCGATAACCTCTATTCAAGAATATTAAAAGAACTGGCACATGAAATTGCAAGCACAATAGCAAGGATTTTTAATGAATCTGTAAACTCGGGGGTTGTACCCTAAGACTGCAGAATTGCTAATATGGTACCTATTTTTAAGGAAAGGGGAAAAAAGTAATCCAGGAAACTACAGGCCTGTTAGTTTGACCTCAGTTGTATGCAAAGTCTTGGAACAAATTTTGAGAGAAAAAGTAGTTAAGGACATAAAGGTAAATGGTAGTTGGGATAAAATACAACATGGTTTTACAAAAGGTACATCATGCCCAACCAACCTGCTCTCCTTCTTTGAGAAGATAACATATTTTTTAGACAAAAGCAATGCAGTAGATCTAATCTACCTGGATTTCAATAAGGCATTTTATACATTTCCACATGGGAAATAATTATTTAAATTGGAGAAGATGAGATTTAATATGAGAATTGAAAGGTGGATAAGGAACTGCTTAAAGGGGAGACTACAACGGGTCATACTGAAAGGTAAACTATCAGGCTGGAGGGCGGTTACTAGTGGAGTTCCTCAGGGACTGGTCTTGGAACCAATCTCATTTAACATTTTCATTAATGACCTTGGCACACACAGTGGGAGTATGCTAATAAAATTTATGGATGACAAAGTCGTGAGGTATTGCCAATATGGAGGAGAACTAGAATATCATCAAGAAGATCTGGAGGACCTTGAAAACTGAAGTAATAGAAATGGGATGAAATTTAATAGTGCAAAGTGTGAAGTTATGCATTTAGGGATTAACAACAAGAATTTTTGCTATAAGCTTGGAATTTATCATTTGGAAGCGACAGAGGAGGAGAAAAACCTGGGTGTATTGGTTGATCACAGAAGGGCTATGAGCACCCAATGTGATTTGGCCATGAAAAAAGCTAATGCAATCCTGGTATGCATCAGGCAAGGTATTTCTAGTAGAGATAGGGAAGTGTTAGTACCATTATACACAGCATTGGTGAGACCTCATCTGGAATACTGTGCGCAATTCTGGTCTTCCTTGTTTAAGAAAGATGAATTCAAATTCTGGTCTTCCATGTTTAAGAAAGATGAATTCAAACTGGAACAGGTGCAGAGAAGGACTACTAGAAGGATCAGAGGAATGGAAAACCTACCTTACAAAAGGAGACACAAAGAGCTTGGCTTGCTTAGCCTAACCAAACAAAGGCTGAGAGGAGATATGATTGTTTTCTATAAATACATCAGAGGGATAAATACCAGGGAGGGAGAGGAGTTATTTAAGTTAGGCACCAATGTTGACACAAGAACAAATGGCTATAAACAGGCCATCAACAAGTTTAGGCTTGAAATTAGACAAAAGTTTCTAACCATCAAAAGAGTGAAGTTCTGGAACACCCTTCCAAGAGGAACAGGCATGGCAAAACAAAAAAAAACAAAAAAAACCTAACTGGCTTCAAGACTGAGCTTCATAAGTTTATGGAGGGGATGGTATGTTGAGACTGCCTACAATGGCATGTGGCCCATCTGCAACTGCTAGTAGGAAAATATCTCCAATAGCTCATGATGGGATACTAGATGGGGAGTGCTCTGAGTTATTACAGAGAATTCATTCCCAGGTGTGTGGCTGGTGGGTCTTGCCAACATGCTCAGGGTCCAAATGATTGCAAATTTGGGGTCAGATTGGCAGAGACCCTTCCTTTGCAGTATAGGGCACGAGTCACTTGCAGATTTAAACTAGAGTAAGTGGTGGATTTTCTGTCACTTGAAGTCTTAAAATCATGATTTGAGGACTTCAGTAACTCAGCCAGAGGTTATGAGTCTATAACAGGAGTGGGTGGGTGAGGTTCTGTGGCCTGCAACATGCAGGAGGTTGGACAAAGTGAGCATGATGGTCTCTTCTGGAGTTAAAGTCTATGAGACTCATATGATGAGTAGAAAACGACTGCTTGTACCATAAATAATGAATTATCAATTTTTCAAGTAACAAATTTGTTTGTCATTGAGCACATCCTCTGCAGTATTTATACAACCTGCACAAATTTGTATTTATTCATTATAGGATCATACGAGGGGGTATAACTAATAATAATGGAAGGGTCAATGTAGGCTAAATATTGGTGATAGTGAGGAAACCCCTAACAAATCAAATCCATTAAACTGTGGAGTAATCATTTAAGTGGGGCAGAAAAAACCCCATCAACCAGGACATTTAAAATTAACTAGAAAAGATACCGTAGGGAGCAAATCTGCTTTGTCAAGGAAATAGACCAGGCCTATGAATAGACCAGGGGTTGATCCAAGGCTCATTTAAGTCAATGGAAAGATTCCCATTGACTTTTGTTGCTTTTGTATTAAGCCCTATCTGACCAAATGAGACTTCATCCAATTCAGTAAAGCACCTAAGTACATTCTTTACTTTAAACATGAGTAATTTTCCTCCTGTTTAGCAAAACACTGAGGGTCAGATCCTCCAAAGTATGTCGGTACCTAACTGCCTTTGAAGCCCAATGGGAGTTAGGCACCTAAATACCATGGAGGATCTGGGCCTCAATCAGTGGAACTTCCGCACATTTCAATGCTGTGCTGAATCTCGGCCTAAATTTCTATGATTCCTTTTTTCTATTTTTATGGTAAATGTTCAAGTGACAAAACCAACTTTCTTTCAACTGAAATCTTGAAATACAATAAAAAGGAAACCAAGAGAAACAAGAGGATTAATTTCTAAATTGTAATCATTAATAAGAAAGGAAGGACAATCCTGTGGTTATGTCACAGGGCTGGTAATCAGGAAGGATAGATTTTATACCCCTCTCTACCAGTGACTTTCTGTATGACTTTAGGTACGTAACTTAGCCTCCTTGTGCTCAGTGTCCTCCTTTGTAGAATGGGGACATTGATTTTTATCTGTCGCCCAGAGATATTGTGGAGCTTAATTCCATAAGACATGTGAAGTGCTTTGTCAACTTTAGAAATAAAGGTGCAACAGAAATTCCGGTTATTACTGTTGAGATAAAGTGGGTGAGCTAATATATTTTATTAGACCATCTTCTCTTGGTGTAAGAGACAAGCTTTCAAGCTCTTCTTCAGGTCTGCGTAAGCTCAAAAGCTTGTCGTCTCTCTCACCAACAGAAGTTGGTCCAAAAAAGATATTAGCTCAACCACCTTGTCTCTCTAAAGTCCTGGGACCAACATGGCTACCACAATAGGCGCTTACAATTATTACTATTAACGAACCAGAATGCCAATGAAGGAAAGAGATTTTCAGAAGCGCAGGAGAAAGTCTTAGTGCAATTTAGGGTATGTCTACACTGCAGTCAGAGGTGTGACAGCAGCATGTGTAGACACTACTGAGCTGGCTTTAATCTAGCTATCGTGAGGACCAATAGCAGTGAAGCTGCAGCAGCACAGGCTACACAAGCCCATCCAGGACCCTGGGTACTTACTTGTGCAGCTAGCCCACACTGAAGTCTGTCTTGCCGTGTCTTCACTGCCATTGATACCTGTACTAGCGAGACTGAAGCTAGCTCAGTAGTGTCTACACAAGCTGTAATCGCACACCCCAAATGAGGTGTAGCCAGACCCTGAAAATAATACATTTGTGCTGCCCAACTGAATGCCTAACAGTGCGCGCATACAGACGCACGTGTGCACACACACACACACATTTCCTCTGCAAGAAGAGACAAGAGGGGCTAAAGGGGAAAAGCCCACATCAGTAGGGGCTAACTGGGAAGAAAAGAGGACCTCTTATGCTAGCCCGTTGAAAGAGGGCCTAGCTAGAGCTAGCACCTACCCCAGGACTACCTGAAAAAAGGCCTGACTTGGTCTGAAGGATAACTAGAGACTGCGAGATGCCAGAGCCTCTCTAAGGGCAGGTAGGCCTGATATAGGACTGTTTTATGTGTGGTTGTTCCCTGGAACTATTGTGGTTTCCTTTTGGGATCTGTGGAGGAGTGCACCTGGGAAGAGGCTGGTGAATCATGGTAGAAAGTAGCCCAGGGATAAAAAATGTGTCTGAATAGCAGACCCTAGCTGTTTATTACAGGGTCCCTGTTTTGGAACCCAGAGTAGAGGGCGCCCCTACCAGCTCACTAATGAAGATGGCAGGAAGGCCCTCAAAACAAGACCTGGCAAGCACTATTAAGTCTGAAGTCAGGCTAAAGACCTGGCCTGACGCTACTGGACTACAGCCACACAGGACCACAGCCACACAGGACCTGGTTTAACCCCTGAAGGTGTGGGACCACAGGTAACCTAAGCAGGGTGCTGAGTCATGAGAAGTAGACCACAGCAGAACTGGAACTGCTGTCAGCTGGAGTTGTGCTTGAGGAAGAGACCCTGATATGTCATGTCATGTCACACTGGCTGATGAGTTACTTTATCACAGGCTCCAATTCAACAAAGCACTTAAGCAAGTGAATACCTTTAAGCTTGTGCTTAAATGTCTTGACTTCAACGGAACTTGTGCACATGCTGAAAGTTAAGCATGTGCTTAAGTGCTTTGCTGAATCAGGACCTTACATATTGCTCATAAGAGAACATGTTAAAAGCATCTTGCTAAAGCTGTGCAGAAATTTTCTCAAGCACAACCGAAGACTCCTAGAACATGCCTGTTTCATTACAAACTCAAAACTCATGACTTGTCTTACCCCTGGGTAAGTTGCAAGCCTCAGTTTAAACTCGTGTGCAGTTCACCCGTGCTGGAGGAGATTAAACTGATGCATCAGTACAAAAATCCCTAATGTAGACAAGCCCTCAGACCAGTGATCGGCAGCCTTTGGCACACGGCCCATCAGGGAAATCCACTGGCGGGCCAGGATGGTTTGTTTACCTGCAGTGTCCTCAGGTTCAGCCGATCACAGCTCCCACTGGCCGCAGTTCACCATTCCAGGCCAATGGTGGCTGCGGGAAGCGGCGCGGGCCGAGGGACGTGCCTCAGATCATGTTTGAAAGTTCACCAACATTCACTGCCTTTAAGAAAAACCGGTCCCAATTCTGATCAAGATTTCCCTTTGAAATCACACTAAATTGAGTGTTACATATTAGAGCTGGTTTAAAAAATGGGAGTTGGTCAACTTTTGAACATTTTTAACAAACATGGCAAAAAAAAGGAATATTTCATCCTCTTCATTTTTGAGCATCATTTGAAAGCTTTCAACCACCTTTGTTAAATATGAAGTTGGTGTGAAACACAGATGAAATTCAATAGCTTTGATTGAATTTTACATTGAAATTTTGGAGCTGGGGGTGTCAAATGAAAGTGAAAACAAAACTTAGGGACAAGGGGGCAATCAAAGAGACAGGGACTTGAGAGGAAAGGAAATATCCCTATTAGCACCTATGAAGTCAAACTGCAGAATTTTGTTTATAGTTCTGCTTCTAACAATTCCTTCCCCCTCCTCATTATGGATCTGCAAAAAAAAAAAAAATTGCAATGAAATGTCAAAACCTCCAGAATTTGAGGATTTTGCATTTTGTTTTCTCTAAACTGGACCAATTCCGTGAAACAAAATGTGCAAATGTTGCCATTTTTCACACAAGTGAGTGTTTTTCAGCTAAAATGGTCGTAATTTAACAGATGCCTCAACATTTCAGAAACGTAGAATTTGGAAATTTTGTTTCAATGAAGATCTGGATATTTGAAATGCAAAATTTGGCGTACTTTGATATAAAAACTGCTAATTTCTCTCTCTCTCTCTCTTTTACACACACACACACACACACACACGCACACACACTGTTTGGCTGCATATTGGCCTGGAACAAAAAAACTCTGACAATGTTTTCACATCTCCTTTTAGGAAAATATTCACTATTTTCACACAGTCAAATTCTTCAGTGACATAATGGTCTTTGTAACCAAGAAGAAGATTAGCATCACATTTTAATGACACTAAGACCAAATTTAATCATTTAAAATGGAGGACAAATTCTCAATATCACCTTTAAGAAAATCCTCCCTTTGGCTTCAAAGCCCCTAGCACACCTAATCCATGTCTATATAGTCTATATTTGTACAGCACCTAGTACAGTGGGGTCCTGGTCCATCACTGGGGCTCATAGGTGCTACCACAATACAAATAACAGTAATGGCAAAGTCAAATGTTTTCTCATCTCCAGTTTTCTCTCCAAGCCAGATGGTGAAAATATGAGATTGTCAGGCTTTATAAAGGCAAATTTAACAGTGTTGTTTCAAATAGCTTTGACTAGGAGAAATAAATCAAATCTGCAGCTTTCTGTTCAAGAATATGTTTTTTGTTATCTGAATGAATATGTTTTAGTGAATTAGACATGGATAAGTTATTTCTATTATAAATGCTGTTGTATGATTCATATCATTCCATATTGGTTTTGTTTACTTAATTTGTTCTTTTCTATATGCAGTCACAACTGATTGTGGAGGGCTGGTAGTCTGGTTTCGTCCATCTTCTAACACTATAATACAATAGGACACAACAATGGAAACCTCTAACCCAGGGATTGGCAATCTTTGGCACGTGGCCTGCAGGGAAATCTGCTGGCGGGCCAGGACGGTTTGTTTACCTGCAGCGTCCGCAGGTCCGGCCAATCGCAGCTCCCACGGGCCGTGGTTTGCTGTTCCAGGCCAATGGGGGCTGCGGGAAATGGCGGCAGCACATCTCTCGGCCCATACCGCTTACCGTAGCCCACATTGGCCTGGAACTGCAAACCGCAGCCTGTGGGAGCTGTGATCGGCCAAACCTGCGGACGCTGCAGGTAAACAAACCATCCCGGCCCGCCAGCGGATTTCCCTGATGGGCCATGTGCCAAAGGTTGCCAATCCCTTTTCTAGCCTGTGAGACATAGTCTTCAAGGGAATAGTCAGAAGCCTGTTGGAGGCAAATGGTTGTATTTCAAATGAAAATAATTATACTTGCATTTAACAAAGAGCAGGGTTTGGTCAAAGATTGTGATGACCCCAGGCCTATGAATACTTTTGCACATGAAGTAAAATCTCATTTAAGTCAAAGGCAAAAGTCCCATTGCTTTCATTAAGACAGGCTTTTCACCTATGGACTTCATGCTCTGCTTAGAACTCATTTTCTGCACCATAAGCATTCACACTAAACTAGCACTTCACTAGGAGTAGCAGTAGCAGGAATTATATCCTCTGTAAAGCAGCCCCAGTTTTATCTCACATCTCCTTGATATTTCTTCTAGCATAGGGCAGTGGTCCACATGCACATCATCCCCTGAGCCACATAAATCCCAAGGCACATGGAAGTTGCTAGTATCATTACCTCACATAAGTGCATCCTCCCATTATTCGTGACAATGTAAAAACTGTTGTATTCTTGTTTTAAATAACACATTCTGATTCTTGGAATTCCACTGTTCCCTGCAATTTGGGTATTAACCTGAAATAGGACATTTTGAATCACACATAGCTATGGATATTTATGAAATTAAATGTTTCTCTTTTTTGTTTTAAGCTTACTTTTCTGTTTAGGTGGAGATAAATTCTAATGAGCGGAGTCTCACTCCATTTTGCCTAATTGCCACATATATGGCAATAGTGTCCCTGGGCATTACATCAGAGGAACATGCCCAGGGCCTCTCCTGATTTCCTAGAGGGCACGTTCTCTTCATCTGACTGTCTCAGCCGGAGAAGTCTGAAAGGGATGTGTGGTGTAAACCACGTCTCTTGGGATGACAGAGATGGCTGGCTGGCAACAATGTAATAGCAGATTAAGAGTCAACGGGGAGAGTCAGGGTTGAGCACCTTCACCTGAGCTAGAGGACTAGCCGACCCAGCCTCCAGTCAGATTAAAGAGCTCAGCTGGATTGTACTAGGACTGCTTGATTGGCCAGCCTGTCTGCTTAACTGAGGGCAGCCGGCAGGCCTGCTATTAAGATCAGCAGCAGGGGCCTGGCTACTTAATGCTTTGGCCTGCAGCTGTGGTTGGCCTTGTGTTTTCCTTGCCCCTATCCTGCATCAGTGCCTGCCTTGCTCTAGCTTCGACCCTTGACTAAGGTTCCTAGCACCCTCACCCCAGTTCTAACCACTGAGCTGGGCTGCTGGCCTGACAGGAAAGGGGAGTTTCAAGCTTCAAAGAGATGTGGTTGTGAACCTTGTGGATGGTCAGGTGAAGTAGGGGAGATTGGGTGAGAGGATTTAGTTGGGAGATAAAGAGGGGTTTGGTGTGGGGGATTGAGTTATATGCCCGATGGGGTTGTCTGGGAAGGTCTGAGACTGCAGGGAAAGGTCTGAGGAGAGGATGACAGGTTGGAGTAATGCATGGGGATTGGGACATGAAGGGGTTCTGAGCCAGGGGGGGTGCATTGGTTGGACTGGGAAGGCCTCCGTGCATGAAAGGAATAAATAAAGATGTGATGGGGAAAATGAGATTGTGAGTATGGAGAATTAATGCAATCTTAAAACCCCCCTGCCCCAAGCGGAGTTTGACCCCACAAATGAAGATATTCCAGAGACTCCACAGCCCCTTAAGACTTTGCTATTGATTTTTATGTTGAAGGGGAGCAGATACTATGATGATGGGTGGCAGTATAAAACACTAAGACAGCTACATGTGAAATGGTATCTGTGACTGAGGGAAGACTGAAGGGTGAGAGCTAGATCCTGAGGGTAGGGAAAGGGTGGAGGGAAGACTTGACTGGGAGTAAAAATTAAAGAACTTGCAGAGGGATAACTACGCTTTCCTCCTTTCCTGCCTTTTATTGTAAAGCGTCCCAGCTTCCCATTAGGAAAAGGGGCAGGTATGGTGAGAAGGAAGGGTGGGCCTCTTTTTCTGCTCACTGCCCTGCCAATCACGCTCCCCCTCCACCAAAACCCTTCCCCGTGATGCCTCTGTTCAGGGGCCAAGTGTTTAGTCAACCTGCAGGGAGAGGGCATGAGGGCAGGAAGCTGTGGGGAGCCAGGGAACCGGCAGCCCCACCATTTCTGGGTGATGGGATGGATTGAACCCTCAGCAAGTTCACGGATGACACTAAGTTGGGGGAAGGGGTAGATACCCTGGAGGGTAGGGATTGGGTCCAGAGCGACCTAGACAAATTGGAAAAATCTGATGAAGTTCAACAAGGACAAGTGCAGAGTCCCGCATTTAGGACAGAAGAATCCCATGCACTGCTACAGGCTGGGGACCAACTGGCTAACCGGCAGCTCTGCAGAAAAAGACCTGGGGATTACAGTGGACGAGAAGCTGGATATGAGTCAACAGTGTGCCCTTGTTGCCAAGAAGGCCAATGTCATATTGGGCTGCATTAGTAGGAGCATTACCAGCAGATCGAGGGAAGTGATTATTCCCCTCTATTTGGCATTGGTAAGGCCACATCTGGAGTAGTGCATCCAGTTTTGGCCCCCCACTATAGAAAGGATGTGGACAAATTGGAGAGAGTCCAGCAAAGGGAAACGAAAATGATTAGGGGGTTGGGACACATGACTTACAAGGAGAGGCTGAGGGAAATGGAAATGATTAAGGGGCTGGGGAACATGACGAGAGGCTGAGGGAGCTGGGCTTATTTAGTCTGCAAAAGAGACGAGTGAAGGGGGATTTGATAGCAGCCTTCAACTACCTGAACGAGGGTTCCAAAGAGGATGGAGTTCGGCTGCTCTCAGTGGTGGCAGATGACAGAACAAGGAGCAATGGTCTAAAGTGGCAGTGGAGGAGGTCTAGGTTGGATATTAGAAAACACTATTCCACTAGGAGGGTGGTGAAGCACTAGAATGGGTTACCTAGGGAGGTTGTAGAATCTCCATCCTTATTGGTTTTTAAGGCCCGGCTTGACAAAGCCCTGGCTGGGATGATTTAGTTGGGGTTGGTCCTGCATTGAGCAGGGGGTTGGACTAGATGACCTCCTGAGGTCTCTTCCAACCCTAATCTTCTATGATTCTTTTGGGCACCAGTTGCCACTGCAAAAAGACTGACCAGGAAACCTAATGGAATGCCAAACTATATTACACTGTTAAGCCACGAGGTAGTTCAGTGTGCATAATACTTTATTTGAATGAACCACAACCATACCACTCTGAGCATGAAAGGATCTTATGATGAGCACATGTGGTGTATATAAGCCACTCTGGGGCCAGTCCATCTCCGGTACAGGAGCATGACAGGGGAAATCTAGACTGGGTGGGGTTTGGCCATTACAGTCTGAACATAACCCAGAAGGGTTTGGGTTTTTTTTTTTGTACTTAGGTACTGAAATGGAAGATGTTGGGGCCCTGGGGTGTGGCAGAGGGGAAGTTATTCTAGGTGTAGGTACACTGTGAAATAAGGCATGGAGGGACAAAAGAAACAGAGAAATAAAACAGCCACTTTAAACATAGTGTAAGGAGCAGAAAGAGATGCAGAAAAGGAGGGTAGAGATACAGCAACCCCCCCCCCCCACACACACACACACAACTTGTATAAACATTATAAAGACTGCCTAGGCAAAATGGCTTATCCAGACACTCTTGAAATTTCATATCCTTTACCAATTTCAATTCCAATTTCATGTACTCTACTACAGATGTGTTCCTTTGGGCCAGACACAAAACAGGTACAAACTCTCAAAATATGATACATACGACTGTCACTACTTCATGGCTGGAGAAAAAATGCAGTATGTTTTATAGCATAATGTCCAAAAGTACCACAATGGCAAAAGTAAAGATTTTACAGCATGATGATGAGAGAGAAGCCCTTTTCACTAGGCTTTTAGGGAAGGAACGGTAACGCAGCTAATAAGTCAAATGTACCTGAAGCAAGTTGCTAAGAAACAGTAGCTATTAGCCATTCCGGGGCTGTTGCTGGGATTTATAGCTAATTCTTTTAACAACTGGAATTCTAAAAGTGTGAAACTGAAAGGCACAAGGGTTGGTGTGTGTGTGTGTTTTAAAATTTCAATTTAGCCCATACAATAGTACATTCCCAAACGAATGTCAGTAATACAGCGCTTACAAAGGCTACAGAATGTAAAGTTTGAATTATTTGTGGCTGTCTAGACACAGCCTGCCTCACATCACTGCCACTCAGAATTTCCTGGTCATTTCATGTGGGGATAGGGAGACTGATTTTTTAATTCCTTCCACACCTGCATAGAATAAACAATCTATTTTAGGTAGTATTGTGGTCTCCATCAATATAGCATCTGAGCACCTTTAATGGTCTGGTCCCCTCTCAAAACACCACTGGGAGGCAGAGAAGTACTATTGTCCCCATTTTACAGATGAGAAACGGAGGAATGGAAAGGCTAAGCACCAGATTTTTAGTGGGATTTTCCAAAGTGCCTAGGTACCTAACTCCCAAGAGGAGTTTAGTACCTACATACCTTTGAGGATCTGGGCCTTGGGCATTTTGAAAATCCCAGTAGGTGCCTATCTACATCTTTAGGCATCTGAATACCTTTAAAATCTTTCCCTAAATGACTTGCCCAGGGTCACATAGGAAATATGTGGTGGAACAGAGTATTGAACCCAACTCTCTCAAGTCCCAGGGTCCAGCCCTAAGTATTGGATCATCTTTCCTCTCCCCGGAAATCACTGTGGACAAAGTTGATCTACTGAGGCTTGCACAAAAATTTTGTGACTACCATTGGAAGGCAGGAAAAAATGTTTGATGCCTGATGTGTCAAAACCACAAAAATTAAAGCATTTCTGAGGGAGACACTCTAATAGGAACCCTGGTGTGAATCAGCTGTAACACCTGTTTTCAATTACAACAGCTTAAATGATTGTTTAATCTTTCACCAAAAAATTAACCTATCCTTGACAAAAAGCTACGTTAGAAGAGTCAACCTAAAATAATAACCCCAAGAATTCCTATACATTTTTAGAAAGAAAAGGAGGACTTGTGGCACCTTAGAGATTAACCAATTTATTTGAGCATAAGCTTTTGTGAGCTACAGCTCACTTCATCATATGCATGCATCCGATGAAGTGAGCTGTAGCTCACGAAAGCTTATGCTCAAATAAATTGGTTAGTCTCTAAGGTGCCACAAGTCCTCCTTTTCTTTTTGCAGATACAGACTAACGTGGCTGCTACTCTGAAACCTATACATTTTAAAAATGCAATAATGAATTGAGTCTTCCCTCTTGTCTTCAAATGTCAGGGGGAAATTGTATATGGCAACTGTAAAATGAACTATTGACTATTCACTTTCTATCAAAGACAATATTTTCTATTTGTCACAGAAGATCTAGGAACCATACCTCCAAACAGGGACTCTTGTCAAATTGTAGGGAAAGGCTCTGCATGAGCTTTATTTAAAAGGTAACTGGGAGCAGAAAGAAGCTATTGATTCTTATCACACTTTGCAAATATTATCTATTATTCCAGCATACTTTAAGTTAAAGCATTTAAAGGGTTTTATATTGATTTAAGTCAGGAGGCAAAAAATGAAATTAAAAATAAGAGGTTTAGGATCAACTGTCTTTCTGAATCTAGCAAGGTAGGGGTGTGTGTGTGTGTGTGTGTGTGTGTGTGTGTGTGTGTGTGTGTGTGTGTGTGTGTGTGTGTGTGTGTGTGTGTGTGATCAAAGTCACAAGTGAACATTAAGTAAATTTCAGTTTTATATAAGTCCCTGATTCTGCACATGTACTTGTCTAATTTTTAGCATATGAATATTTCCACTGAAGTCACTTGGACTACTCACCTGTTTAAAGCAGTGCTAAAAGCAGTCTGAAAGAAGAGTGTCAGGTGGAGGTTTTCCGCAGAAATGAAAATATATCTAACTTCTCCCCATCCCCACTTACTCACCCTCCCCAGTCTCCACATTAATTCTGCCCCAGTAACTATTCTTATCCTTCCCAGGCTTATCTCTGCTTCTCCTGCAACTCCAGGGGTTCTTCATTCCCCTCTTTCAGGGCTTGGCAGGGTGGCTGCAGCAAGGTCCCCTTTGCCCTTTCCCAGGCTGGGTGTTGCAAGGAGGTGGGGGAGGACCAGAGGAGCTGTCCCCATTGCTTACAAGGAAGAGGGAATAGAGCCCCCCTCTCTGCTTACACCCCAGGAGGTGGGGAAGTGTGTAAAACTGACAATCAGAGGGGGATTTCCCTCCCAGCCAGGGCTGGCATGTGAGTCCAATAGTAACCCCTCTGGAGTTGTAACAATTTGTCTGCTGGGTGAGACTCTTGCAACCAGATGCACTTTGAACCAGGACTTAAAGTTAAAGATGGGTGTAGGTGTTTACAGGACCAGAGCCTAAACTACTGACACTAAACTGGGAGGAGAGGTAGATACGCTGGAGGGTAGGGATAGGATACAGAGGGACCTAGACAAATTAGAGGATTGGGCCAAAAGAAATCTGATAAGGTTCAACAAGGACAAGTGCAGAGTCCTGCACTTAGGACGGAAGAACCCCATGCACTGCTACAGACTAGGGACCGAATGGCTCGGCAGCAGTTCTGCAGAAAAGGACCTGGTGTTACAGTGGACGAGAAGCTGGATATGAGTCAACAGTGTGCCTTTGTTGCCAAGAAGGCCAATGGCATTTTGGGATGTATACGTAGGGGCATTGCCAGCAGATCGAGGGATGTGATTGTTCCCCTCAATTCAACGTTGGTGAGGCCTCATCTGGAGTACTGTGTCCAGTTTTGGGCCCCACACTACAAGAAGGATGTGGAAATATTGGAAAACGTCCAGCGGAGGGCAACAAAAATGATTAGGGGACTGGAACACATGACTTATGAGGAGAGGCTGAGGGAACTGGGATTGTTTAGTCTGTGGAAGAGAAGAATGAGGGGGGATTTGATAGCTGCTTTCAACTACCTGAAAGGGGGTTCCAAAGAGGATGGATCTAGACTGTTCTCAGTGGTAGCTGATGACAGAACAAGGAGTAATGGTCTCAACTTGCAGTGGGGGAGGTTTAGGTTGGATATTAGGAAAAACTTTTTCACTAGGAGGGTGGTGAAACACTGAAATGCGTTACCTAGGGAGGTGGTGGAATCTCCTTCCTTAGATATTTTTAAGGTCAGGTTTGACAAAGCCCTGGCTGGGATGATTTAGTTGGGGATTGGTCCTGCTTTGAGCAGGAGGTTGGACTAGATGACCTCCTGAGGTCCCTTCCAACCCTGATATTCTAAGATTCTGTGATTCTACTGCACTTTAGGAAAAAGTCAGCTTGTTTATTTATTGCTTAGCATTCTAATTTGTTGTAGACAACAATCTGCCTAATTTCAAACAACCACACAGAAGGTGAAATTCTTATAAGTGTATTCAAGTCTTGTGAAGCTAATTTATTTTTTAAATATATTTACTTAGGAGACTTTCCTTTACTAAATTTTCCAACTTGGAAAATCATCAGCAAATTCCTGTGGAAATGATTTTTTTATTTTGATTTTTATTATAGGTTAAAAATCATTGAATCTATTACTTTAACTGAATAGAAATGTTTTCTTTATTCTAATGAGAGTGCAAGTATGAACTGAAAAGTACAGCTGAACTTTAAAAACCACATGCAGTGATTTGTAACCAGAAATTAATGAGAACATTGGCTTGAAAGTAAATTTATATAAGTTTGTGGGGATATGTTTGGTTTGGGGTTTGTTTGTTTGTTTACTATTTCAGAGACATTTAAAATGTAATGAATTCAGTGGCTGAAAATGACTCTTTTATGCCAGGTAAGTATCATTCAGACTTTAATACCTAAACTTGATTGAAGAGAACTAAACAGTCACACAAGTGGGGATGACCGTAAGAAGATCCTCTTACATTATGTACATTTTAAAAAGGCCCATGGCTTAGGTTCACTTCATGGTTTCAAATCCAAGCAGGCATGTTTAATTTACTTCAGTAGGGACAGACATTTGGCAGTTGAGCATGGTTCTGCAAACTTCACTGTGACATGAGGATGATATTTTGCATTTCTACTGAGGTACTAAATTCCAGTTTATTCTCAATAGGTACCTGTACTGCCCTTTTCACCATAGCAGCTGAGTACCTGCCAGTAGTGCATTAAGTGACATGACAAAAGTCTGTCATGTGTGGTTCATTCTCTCTCATCCACTCCCCAGGGGAAGAATTGTGTATGCAGTGAGTTTTTTAGTTTGGTAGGGGGAGGGTTGTTTATGTTAAATGTACACACAGCTGTGTGGTTATGTTAGAGAAAGCATGTTAAAGAAATGTGCCTTGCCTGTGGAGGGGAAGGTGGTGAGGTCTGTGATGGCCCTTAGATCCTAGGGAAGTTTGTTCCACAGTTTGAGACCAGCCTCCAAGAAAGTTCTGTTTCCTGCACAAATGAGTTTTATCCTTGTGGTAGAAAGTTTCATGGTTCCTGAGCAGTGGAGTTGTTAAGCTTTAGAGGATCTTTTAGATATGCTGGGCCATTGACACTGAATTAATTTAATCTCACAATAATTCATGAGAGAGGAAAATATTATTCTCATTGTACAGACGGTAAAATGGATGTACAGAGATTAAGAGATCTGCCCAGCAAGTCTCTGGGAGGTCTGAGAATAGAGTCCTCATTACCCAACCCCCACTCCTCCTTTGCCCTAGCTATTGCACTCTTGAGACAGCTTGCCCCATTCAGGTTGTGCATCATCTTTGAATGATTCTGTCTTGCTGACCATCACAGCCTGCAAACCGTGAGACCAGATCCCTCAGCAGCAGCTCTGCCACAGAAGAAGTCAATAGGGTGAAAAGACAAGGCGCTAGCTAGTACGAAAGGTTGTTCACTAGGTTTCCAACCTGCAGTCCCAGCTAGGCGATACTATTTTTCAGAGATGAATGATTGGACAATATCCCCAGAGAGGATGGAAGAAGCTGAAGAACTTTCACTGTCAAAAATCATGGCAGGTGTAGGCATGTGCCAGCTGTTCTGGAAATGCACAACTATCTCGGTCCCCGTTCATCTGCTAGGATCACAGTGGGACACGGCTTGAAAGGCAGAAAGAAAAATAAAATGAAGAAAGGAAGCATCTGATACACCACTTGATTTTAATTAAATCCTGCCTGCAGCCAAAAGAAAACTCTCTTCTTTTCTCACATACACCTGGGACACACAGAAGGATGACAGGGTCTCTGTTCCAACAGTTCCTGCTCCCCACCCTCACAAAGGCATGAAACTGAGTCATATACAAACCTCATACAATCCACTTTGCTCACTGTTCTGAAGGAAGTTCAGCAGCGTCTGCAAAGTCACTGCCAATATGCCTGGAGGGAAGAATCTCCTCTGCCGTCCAGTGTAGTAATCTAATAGATCTGCAAGAGGGGGAAGGCCCTTTGCTTTCTGTTTGTTGAAAACTTCCAGATACACTTAAAGAGAAATCTGTGTGCTTTTAACTTTCTCAGAGGACTGAAGAGTTTTGGGTTTCCAGTGACACCATGTAACTACCTTCCTTTGGGAACAGGGCAGAAACACAGATAGCAGGTGGCATACACAGTACACAAGGTAGCATCAGCCATGCTCTCCCGAGATTGAATGTTGGAAGAAGACAACCAAGCACCTGTCTCCAGTCCTCTGCTTCCCGGTCGCAATGGCAAATCCCCATCCACCAGCTGGGTGTAAGATGGGAACAGCTGGACTCCCCTCCACCCCCTTGCCCTTAACTAGTCAGCTTCAGCTGTCAACCTCGAAGCCGCCTCTGAAGACTGGAATTGTGGATGTGACAAGAAAGCTAAGCAGCTCATTGCCACTGTCCTGCACAGCATGAGAGAATGCATACTTCATGAGATCTGCCAAAAGAACTTCTGCTGGATAGCTTTGGTTTTATTCTTCTCCTCATAAAAGGTATTCACTAATGACTGGTCTTTTGAGGTTTTTGGCACAGTGAGAAAGGAGGTCAGCAAGTTAACAAATTAGACATGTTCCACCTGGACAAGCCAACAAAAAGTTAATTTTAGTGGGTCACATTGTAACCAACACTCCATCTCTTGATATGTACCGAAATGATGGAAAGTGCCACTCAGATTCATAAAATATTTTACAGGAGAGTAAAACAGATGTAATAGGCCTATTTCTCATTAGAAAGGTCAATGCCATGAACATCTGATGCTGTACAACTGTCTGTTTCAATTTAGCAGGTCAAGCTTGACTAATCTAATCCCCTGATTGGTCTGAATTCACTTCTATTGAAAAAAGAAATTTTCCTACAAATTGTCAGGATTATGTGCTCTGGTCCTATATTTTTGCAAGACATCACTAGCATGGTGATCAAACCAAATTTGCCCATTCTGCAAGACCAAGTAAAAGTTTCACATTACAAATTAATATTCAGAGTCTATAAACAATAACATCTAAATCTTATTAGGAATCAGATTATACATTTTTCTTAGCCAAAGAATAGAGGCAGACAAAAGGCTTGGGAAGAAAAGCAGAGCTAAGTTCATAGATTTGGAGCACCCTTTAAAAATATACCTTGTCAGATGCAAGATCAGCATGCAACATTTGGATGGAGGGAATTTTGGTTTTTGTAATTTCTGAAATAAAACGTGGGATTTTTAAAAGATAATTCAAGCAAAAATGAAATAAAATATCAGATTGTATCTTTTTGGGTACGTTCAGCTTTTCCTTTCCTTTCAGTCCTCAGGAAGAAGTCTGCAATTTGTGAACATTATAGATTTGTTACATTCTCTCTACATTAGTGGGTCCTACAGTAATTACCAGCCTGTTCCCACATCTAATGGGACCCAGCAGTGTATCCCTTTTCTTGAAAGGCTTGCCTCCTGGGGTAACAGGAGAGAAGAAAATGAGAGTGACCTTGCGGTGTGTGCATGCAGCCAGCACACCAGATTGCATCAATGGCTGGTGGTGTCAAAGTATTACTACAACCAAGTGGGCACTCCTGGAAAACAGCCAAATATGGAACAGGCTAAGAGATAAAAGCAAAAATACAGGGAAAATGCATCCTTTCTTTGTGTATTGTCCAGCCAAGCTTAATTTTATGTTTGCTAACAATGCAACATCGTTAATTTTAAGGGCCTTGTGGAAACACGATTAATTTTTTGTTAATCTACCAATAGAAACACCATTCATTTCTCTGTTAAACCCAGACAGCAATATGATTTAGAAGATAATTTGCTTCTCTATAGTTAAAACTGAAGCTCAATGGTACATAACCAGTGCCTGGCATGTCCTCAACATCTTGTATAAATTGATGTTTGATTGTTGGGGTAATTATTAGGAAGGTGATCTTGATGATGGAACTGTGGAGCAAAGTTCCAGTGCTCTTCAAATATGAGAGGTACCCTGAAAGCATGTAACTTGGGCCTCTTTTGTGTCAGTCCACATAATCTCCCTATAGTTAGTGCAAGATCCTTCTCCTCAGTCCACTTCAGATTTCTGGTATCTCACAGTCTCATTCATTCTGACTCAATTCACATCTCAGCTGAAAATACTTTTGTCCTTGCCCAAGCCTCTACGTTTATTTTCCCCTCTGCTAGCATTCATTATTTCTCTCTTTAATCATACTAGTATTTCTAGGAATAGTAAAGTATTGTAGGGTACAGTTTCCATCACAAAGACTCGATCCTATCCAGTTTAATTTTGTGTGTTAGGTATAATTCCAATAAAACTACCATTTTAAGAAGAAAAAAACCCTTTACTATAGTGGATTACTTCGCTAGAAGTAAAAGTCTATTCTGAGAAGTCACTTGTCTGTCCCCATAGTTCTGAGTGCAGCATAAGCTGCTTTTAGTAAAATGAGAGTACCCCAGAACCTTGTCGGGAGACTCTACAGCTTCCGAAATTGTTAAGGAGGAAATGTGAAGTAATAACTTTTAAAAGTGAGTGGAGAAAGGTTAGAAAGAGACCAGTGACCAAACACTTTGCATTTCTACATTCTGTCTGGGATCTCAATGTACTTTATAGATGCTAATTAAATTAGCATAACTGCACCAGTGTGAGACAGATTTTGCAATGAGGAAACCGAAGCACAGAGAAGTTAAATGACTTGCCTGAGGCCACACTGGAAGTTGGCTCAGAGCTGGGAATTGAGAATGCTTAAGTCCCTGGAATTTAGCCACAGTGCCTCTTTCCCCCACCTCCCTAGCCAAAGACCTATATTATATATTAATCCTTGTTATTGACATGTTACATTTTCAGATTTTCATATGTCCATTAAAGAGGCTAGGGTTAAGAACCTTTTACAAGCTACGTATTATTAAATGGGTGTCCCACTGTGTGACTTAGAATTGCTGTAGGAAAGAGGAGATCCAGTTCAAATTCTGCATGCATGCACATGCGCACACACACACACACACACACACACAGTAACTACCCTACGATTAATGGATGATTTGCAAACAGTGGCAGTGTAGAACATTTTTCTTAATTAAAGGAAATTACTTTCCAGGCAATCCATTTTATTCACAGCTTCCAATTTTTATTCCTGTTCTCCCCCCACTGAGTCAGAGATATCGTAGCTACTTCCCTACAGTATACTTAAGAGAAAATAACTGTGATCGTGCTGAGATGCTGGTGTGGTAGCTGTTGGTAAATGCTGACGGTTATAGATGCACATCATCTATGAAATGACATTTAAATTAGATTTGCGTCAATTTCCTTTATATTTGACATATTAATTATGACTTGCATTGCGAATGGAACAATCTGCCGAGGATCCCCTATTCACAAGCAATTCTACATCGTTACAGCATCAGGTAGAGAATTTCTGAAATGCACCTTTCTCACTAATGTACAGGTGATCACAATCAAGAAAAGACCTGGCCATATGCTGGTTAATTGAAAAGAAAAGTCCATGTGGCAGACCCTCAGCTGGTGCAAATCAGCACAGCTCCACTGGCCTGATACCTGATCTGGATCAGATTTGTTGCTCTCATTTCCTTTAAGCAGAGAAGTTGATAGTTGTCTGAAGGCAGGCACTAGCATGTCTGTGTTGGTGCTCTCCCATCAGCATAATTAGTCCACCTCCGTGAGAGGTGGAAACTTAGGTCGCTGTAACTAAGCTTAGGTTGCTCAAGGGTCTTTCACAAAAAGACGTGAGGCAAGTTAGATCGACCTAAGGGGTAGTGTAGACCTGCCCTAAGTATCTACATGGGAAATAAATATTAGATAATGGTCTCCTCTGCCTAGCGGAGAAAGATATAACACAACCCAAAGGCTGAAAGATGAAGCTAGACAAATTCAGGCTAGAAATAAGGTGAACTTTTAACATTGAGGGTAATTTACCATTGGAACAATTTGCCAAGAGTTGTGGTGGATTCTCCATTACTGGCAATATTTCAATCAAGATTCTACCTTTTTCTAAAAAAAGATAGACTGTAGGAATTATTTTGGGGAAGTTCTATGGCCTGTGCTACAGAGGCGGTCAGCATATATGGTAAGAGTGGTCCCTTCTGGCCTTGGAATCCATGAAATCATGGTGGCAGCTGTTCCTAATCTGTGGGGCACGCCTCCTGGGAGCCATCTCCAATTCTGCCCTCATCTGAGCTGAGAAAGGGGAGGTAAGAAGTCCCAGGTTTTTTTGTACCTCAGAAGTGGCAACCCTACTTGTAGCAGGCCAAAATTGCACCTGTACAACGAATTGTGGGCATATTTGCACAATTATCCAAGCCTGCAGTCAGGGAGAGGGGCTAGTACTCAGATTTTTGCCCACAATTCAATAGTGCCCTGCAAAAAGGAAAGATGGACTTGCAAAAATGTGGCCTGTGGCATTGTTTCTTAGTAGCTTAATAGGTTCCATTCTTGGCTCTGAGTCTGATCCTTAGCTGTGACTGGCACTTTCAAAGACATGTGTCACCTACCCACTTTGTACCAGGGTGCTGGTGGTAGCTACCTGTGCAGCTGCTGTCTAAAATGGCTTGGAACTGAAGTCCCTTCTGCCAGATCTAGTGGTGGTTCATATGGAAGATAAAAGATTTTTAGCACAATCTGTAAAGAATGCTGGATAATCCTAGTGTAGATGGGCTGATAGTCCCTCTTTCTCCCCCTGGACCACTGCAGCCCAGCTGGCATTAATGCTCAGAGCAGTCTGGCACCTAATGGCTGCCCCAGGCTTGTGCAATCCCCTATCTATCCGTATATAATGTAATGCTCCATAAAGCACTTTGGAACATCTTTGATTCTGTGAAAAGCAGTGTGGAAACCCAAGCTGCTCTTGGTGTGCTGTGAGTCTGACTCACTTGAAGGATCTGTGTACAAACCAGTCATGCTTCCTCTCAATGGCAACTACCATTTTATCAATAATACCTGGAGGACATGGCACAGACAAGGCTGTAAACCTGGTTTTCGAGTTTATTTAATGCAAATGGATAGTTAATCACAGAATTTGTCTTATGGAACGCTATGGAACGTTGCTTCACTAAATTGCATCTCCTGGAAGCCAGGAGATTCTAGGATATTTTTCTTTAAAATACAGCCCTACATTTTCCAAAGTAACTAATTTTGGATGCCTCTGTTTTGGGAGCCCAACAAGACACCTTCAGGGGTCATGATTTTTTAGGAATTCCTGATCACACCCCCACCCCTCTGAAAGCCAGGTCTCTTTCAGACCCCCAACACGGAGTCACCCAAAAATCACTCTTCTCCTCTGACCATCTGTACCACGACAGTTTGTTTTAGAAGAAAAATAGTGAACATATATAAACACACGGGTCTGAATTCAGTCCGTGCCCTCCACTATGAATTTGGCTCAGCTAAATTATTAATAATAATGTTCCTTCAATGAGTCCAGTTTGACCCTAGAAGTGAGTAGCTCCTGTGCGGCATTTTCATAACAAAACCTGAAACGCACGAGGATAGTCTAAAGATTCTATTCAAGGAAGTCTGGGTCTGCTCACCTCTAACTACGGAAGCCCACCCCAAATGGAAGATAAGGGGAAGAAAGGTCTAAAGGCTTCCTTCGCAGGGCTTTCTCCCCAGTAGCTTTTTCCCAGGGATGCGGGGTTTGTTCCCGCTCCCTCCCCCTCCATGGAAAAAGCCAGAGGACCGGTGCCCAAAACCTTGAAGATGCCCTGGGATCTGCATGGATTCTGATGGGACCAATAAGAGTCCAGAGCCATCCACATGCAGATTCTGTGCTCCAACCTCTCCCTGACAGCAGCTGGCCAGGCTTTCCAGTAATAGCTGATGCCAGGACCTCCATCTAAAATGGCGGGGGTGAGGGGGGGTTCCTAAATACAGAGTATGGGCCATGTAAGTATAATAGAGCCTTGGCCTGTATTATCTTCTGGAGGACTATCTGCTGGGTGCCAGGATAGCCCTGCCCCACCCACTCTCCCTGGACCTGCAGAGAGCTAAGTCTGCGGCAAGGGGAAGGGGTTAGTGTTATGGAGGCAGCTGGCCCCCCCTCCTTCACAGAACAGGAAGCTCTCACATGGAGGTTGCCCTTCACAAATTGATTTTGCGGGATGCACTTGGGCCCTCAGCTCTCCTCTAGACACCAGGACTTCCTGTGTCACATACACTGCAGAAGGAGAAGTGACCCAGTTCAAGTCTATTTGGCCTTAACCCCCTTCAGAGGTAATGGATGACTGCTTCTCCCTCCCGCTATATCCTGTGGTTAGCTTTACAATTGCCTCATTCTTTTAACAAAGGGGGTTCCTTCCTTTACTATAGTGTTGTAGCACCTAGGAACTGCAGCCAGGGACCAGGACTCCATTGTGTTAGGCGCTGTACAAACACAGAACAAATTTTGATCAGAAAGTGGCCCTTTTCCCTTCCCCTTTCTGGTGGTCCAAACAACCCCCTTAAGTTTGTGGGCTGAAAACACAAGGACAGCACTCATGTCTTGCTCTTCCTCACCACTTGAATTCAGTTGGTTTGCATCTGATGTGCATTGCTGAGGCATTGTACCTTGGTCAATTTGAAATGCCTTTCTTCCTAGTTCCAAAGGCAGGTTTGGAGTTGCTAATATTTTTGTAATATTTCTTTTGAAAGCACAGCAAAGATTTGTCACAAAAGGAAGGGAAGGAGATGACCCCCCGATTGTTATGCCTTGCCAGATATTGTCTAAGGTTTAGGTAAAGAATATGGAATAAAACTTCTAAAATTCTGAATTGTTCCAACACTGCAGAAAATCACTGATACAAATTCATCCCTATTATAGTTTTCCTAAATCAAATAAAAATATATGGGGAATGACCTTAGTGCATTATTTTTCCTTATACCGGTTTGAATAAATGAAGCTGTGGCATGAAAAAAAGTTGCAAAACCAGTCCTGGAAGCTATGAAACATAACTACTCTACATTCTAGAGCTGTTATTTAGGTCTGGGGGTCCTTCTATTAATGACTCATATCCCCAGGTATCTAGTTTCTGTGCAACTACCCTGAAGGGGCCCAAAATTGCATGTAAAAGCTGTGTGAAAGGGACTATTACACCATCATCATGACATATTGCAAAAACAAACCATTATTTACTCTGTTCAAAATGGCCTAGAGTCACAGCAAACTGCATGATTGGGTATCACCACAGCAAACAGGGCTTTGCTTCTTAAATACCAAAAGAGATTGGGCTGATTTAAGGTTTTTATTGACTGCAGCTGTGCTTCCCTGTATGGCTCATTGCTTTGGGGGTGTTTGCATCTAATTTGTGCATCACCCTTTCCACAAGGGCTCAGCACCTCCTCTGGTTATCCCATAGTCTGAAACAATAAGAGTGACAACTAGTGCTGAATTCTGCATTGCAAGCTGTGCTCAACTGTCACTATTGTAGCTATGTCTTTTATAAAATCACTTTATTTACCCCTCCTGTGTGGTGTTTGTTTCATCCATGCACAGCTGCTTTGGAGGGGAAGTGTAGGCTAGTGGTTAGAGCCCAGCTCTCAAATTTGGAGTTCGTAGGCTCAATCCTCAGCTGCAACCACCAGCAAAGTGTTTTAGCTGAGGGCCATTGCTGCAAAAGAACTCCTTGCAGCTCCACGATCTGGTAGCATGTTCTACACCAGTCCCAACGTAATTTAGAGAAGCCTCAAAGCTACTCTAAATGAGGCTGGCAAGCTATGATCCCAGAGGGTTGATACACCAACAAGAGATTGCTGGTGAGTACAGCCATTCTGGCCACACCTCCTTCCTCCTAGTCACATGTCCTTGAATCGGGACTGAGAGCAAGCAACATAAGAGTCAGCTACACTGGCTATGGGCTGGCTCTGCACCACCTGGAGATTCCCTTAGAGAAGCACACCAGTGCCAGCATGAGGCCAAAGTTCTGGCCCCAAGATCCTATCTCCAGCTCTGCTACTGATTCGCTAGGCAAGTCACAGCCTTTCTGTGCTTATATTTAAGCATCTATAATTATTTACCTACTTCACTGGAATGCTTCATGGCTTTATTAAGGTTTGCAGAGCTCCAGGAGACAGCCAGCTGACTTTCATTTCGAGTGGCTTGTCTTTATTTGGATGGAATTATATAAACTTTTTCTTTTGCTCAGCCAATCTGTGTTCAGGTTTGACCTGTTAACCTTTAATACTACCAAATTTCAGTCAACTGAGACTCATTAATTTTATATTTCAAGCTAGACAATAAATCTGTATAGACACTTAAAATTTAGCAGGTGTTTTTTTCCAGATAGGACAGATTTTAACTAGTCAAATCTTTATGAGATGCTGCCTTGAACCAGACAGGTAATCACAAACTGCAATAATTGTGACAGCTCTTTGGCTTCATTGTAAGTTTCTCTATTTTACCAAGCAGTTAACTGACCAGCAGTGGAATGTAACATTGCTCATGTAATCTTCCCAATGAATGGGCAGAATGAAGGATTTAAATTTTCATTTCAATTAGTATTTGCCCAGTGAATTTTGAATGTCAAATATAAAATCTTTACAGTCCTTTTGTGACTGGAGTGGGGTCATTGGTGCAAGTTAAAATAATGGATCCACAATATCCAAACTGCAATTTCAAGTTTTAGCCTCTCTCTTCCTAATGTTAGTTCAGTTCTTTCTTCCAGAAAAATAAACACCTGGTAATGTGTGGAGGTTTTGGATTTAGCAATGAGATAAGATATTGCTGGATCAGTAAACAGGAACTCAAAGGAGACAAGGTGCAAGACCTGACTTGTATAGCTGTTCACTCACTCTGTAACAACCACTGGACTTCCCAGAATGTTAAGTATGTTGTGTCAACCTATAATTACAGTGACAAGGCTCAGTTCCTAGATGGAAATTTTGGTGAAACACCATTATTATTAACATGTGTTAAGGTAGGGGCTGGAGGGCCGGGTCCTATTGTGGTAGGAGCTGTACAATATTATTTTTCTGGTAGTGCCTATCTTGTGCTAAGCACTTTCTTCACAGAACAGAAGAAAGAATTCCCTGCACCACAATGCCCACAATCTAGAGATCATTACAATGTGTGGATATTCTGGTGCCTAAAATAGTGACATCGTATATAAATAGATGGAAGAATTACACACCATCCCCTTTCCTTTGAATATTACAGAGACTATCTATTTTAAGACAAAACATCTTGCACACTTGTGCCTCTAGGAATATATGAGATTGCAAGGCTCCTATACTGAAGAGGTCTATGTTTAGAAAGAAGGCAAAAAGTGTGCTGGCACCAGAAGATGGCAGTGCGAGGGGGTAGGAAAGGATGTTTGTTTTTCTTATGAGGGCAGAAGGGGCATGAAGGCAACTGGATGGATGAGGGACTGAGTTAAGAGGATCAAAGGAAGAGGAATATTGTGAGGGGTGAGGAAAGGAAACTTGCAGGGAGAGTGAGGCTGACCGTGAAGACCTGTGACTGAGGGGAATGCTGGGGGGATAGAGAACAGCCAATCAGCAGACAGAAAATATTGGGGTGCAGGCTGGGAGGGCATGAGTGGGGTGCAGAGAGTCCTGGCTGAGTCTCCCCTCTTCTCCTGCTGTTGCTCATCTCCTGTCTGGGGCCAGTCAGGTCCTGGTGACAGGGTCTGCTCCCAGCAGCTCATACTTTGCCCCCCTCAGTTCATAGAGCTGGGGGAATGGGGGAAAGTCTTGCATCCCGGTGCCTCTTCGAGGCTGGGTTGCCTCCAGAATGGGCTCCCAGATGGGAGGAATTGGGCAGGATGGCAGCTGGGCCTCAGCCCTGCCTCACTGATCCTGCTGTCCAAACTGGGGGCAGATGCCCTCGACAGTGACGGACGCTATGGCAGAGACAAGTTCTCTGGAGCTCTTCCCACCAGCATCCCCTCTGACTTTCCTGGGCTCAGCTATTGCCAGCTGCTCTTGCTTGCTTGCTCTGATGGACACTGAGAGATCAGGGAGAAGGTGCCATTTGTATTTAACATAAAGGCAATGTAGAACTTAGTGTCAGCTGCGTTCTGCTGGAACTGTATCCCATGCTTCCTTATAGTCCCCTATAATGGCTTCATAGAGATATTGAATAAAATGGAGGAAAGGACTGAGCCTCGTGGAAGAGTCTGGAGGGTATTTTCCATAACAACCCTCTGGATTCAGGTATAGAGAAAGGAGTGGAGCCATTTCTAGATGTTTCCATCCACCCCTGTGTTGACCTGAAATTATTGGCTAGTTTATTATGGCTCACCACTGATCTGATCAGAAGATATTTAGGTTCTTTTCCCGATTCAGGCTACAGGGTTAGAGAACACAGAGAGTTCAAAGTCAAAGTGAGAGGACTCTCGGGTTGTGTGGCAAGGACGCCTACACAGAGGACAATACCAAATTGATAAGATCTTTATTAATATAAATGAAAGAACGATAAATGCTATTAAACACAGAGTCACAAAGAAGTAATACAATTCTATGACCCCTGGTAGTAACATCTCTATTCTAAAAGACTACTTAAGATAGTATACTCACACCCTTCCCTGAAGACCTGGTAGTAGGAGACAGAGGACCAGCCTCGTCTCGGGCAGACCTGAGGAATTGATGGTTCAGGCTTCCCAAATTGGTGTGGATTAGGTTCAAATGTTGACTAGCTAGGCTGTATTGCGAAGCTGAGCTGATCACTTGATAGAAGATAGGAAAAAGCGACCACCCTGCGTGGCTGCTTGCCCTTTTATAGGGTCCTGACACTGCCTAAATCCAGGCCCAATCTACCATGCCCAGATCTTAGTTCCTCACCCAAATAAATCTTCGGGTGCACTTAATCTGTAGGTTAACATGTTATGACATATGTTCATATGTATTAATATCAATTATCTCATCCCCGAAACCATTACCCTTGGCCTTACTTATGATTTCCATGTTCTGCAGTATACCCTGAGGTTACCGGTCTGTTCCAGACCTATGATAAACATATTCATTTCTTTGTTCAGTTTCCCCCATTCAGTTCCCTAAAGTCGAGAGGGATAACCGGTAGGCCATTTATGCCAAAGGTTACAAACACACATACTGACTTGCCCTAGCTAATCATACAGGATACAGGCCTGTAGGTTGCTTGCGTTACAGCCAACTATCATGATTAACCATGAATAACTATTATGAATATCATATACTGGAATTCAGCATAAACAAAACCCAAGAAAATAAGATGATTCAATAATAATAGGATATGATAAAATAATATGAATCAAGACAATGAAGAAAACACATTATGCAATATAGCAAGCTAACAAACTGGCCTTATGGGCTACAATAGGTGAGAGAGCAGTATTTGATGATCAGCAGTAATGAATGCTGCAGAGAGATGTAGCAAAATGGATATAGATGACCCTTGTCTACAGACAGGAGCATGTCATCCGTCAGTGCTGTCTCTGTACTACTGTGGCAGGAAACCTGACTGAGAGGGATCCAGGATATTGGCAGCTGGTATACAAAGGAGGAAACAGGCCTTCAATAGCTTCTTCGCTGGCTTACTCAGAAATCGGAAGATGGGCACTGGGAGGTAGTGTTCAGGATTAGCTGCATCAGTCAATGGTTTCCATAATTCCAGTTGGACCATCTGGTAAGTGGTAGGTTTCCTTCTTCAAGTGCTGACAGTCTCTGGTAGCAGGGCTTCCAGGTGTTTGTGAGCCTTCTTCATCAGCCAAGGGCACTGATCAGTGGCCTGGATTTTTTCCATATGAAAAAACTTTTTTTCATAACAGGAAATACATTTAGAACTGAATTATACTTCTGCCTAGCAGAGCTGTGGGGGAGGAAGAGCACCGCATGAAAGAGTGCATGGAGGTGCTGTGGAGATGTGATGAATGAGTCTAGCCACTCCTTAGAACAGCTCTAGATTGAGCTCCCTTGAGCATTCTCTGCTCCAGCTCACACCTGCCTTTCTGAAGCCACCAACTCCCCAAGCAGGACTACTCACCTTTCTCTATGCTCTGCAGCACAGGAAGCCAAATGATGGCTACCGGCTGCATAGATTTGTTAGAAGTGGGGGGGTAGGTGCTTTCTGTGGCCCTCTCCCCAATCCCCATATTAGAAGCAAGCAGAAAACTGGGCTTTTCATTTTATAACATCCTGAATATGAAAAGTCAAAGTTGTCACAGCAAAAACACAATCGAAGTTCTCACATCAACTAATTGGTTGGTATTAGAGGCTGTGGCATTTATCACTGTACCTGCCAAGCCTTAAAGGTCTAGTTTTGTCATACAAATCTCTAACTTTATAGCTTCTCTCAAAGTTTGTCAGGCTAGAGTTTATTTGCAGTCTGCTTGCATGAATATTTAACAACATGAATTAAAATAGATCTGTCCAGGAACATGACTGCAAACCATATGGTCCTCTTTCTCAGCACCCAATGCAATGTTTGGAATGTGAGTCAATGAATGTGCAATGAAAAGGGAGGAGGGTTATTTTACAGCTCATTGTCAGTTAAAGTGCGAGGTCCAGATCATTTCTCTGTCGCCTTCATTCTACTCAATTCTTTTTTATATATTAAAATAAAAAGTACAGCCTCTAATCTAGAACGTCATTAAAGGCTAGCGAGAATCCATGAACTTGGGATGGGGGGGGGTAAAATATGCAAAATAGATTCTAAAACAAAACCAATACAGTGTCTATCACTTAGCACACCCATGCCATATCCAGAAGCTCTACGTACTGTGTATGGCTTTATAGCATAGAAGTCAGGGTTACATTATACTGAATAATATTGCTCATTGTCAGTATAATAACTCTCTCTGAATCTCATGCATTACTCATCTCATCATATCTGAGTCATAGATCTGCAGGCCAGAAGGGACCATCATGATCATCCTGACTGACTTCCTGCATATCATAGACTAAAGAACCTCCCCCAGTAATTTCTGCAGCGTGCCCAGAACGTCTGATCAAGCTAGAGCATATCTTTTAGAGAGATTTCCCCTACTAAAGCGTTCACGATAGCCATTGCTGCTTCCTCACTATTCCCGCAGCACACGTTAAAGCCTACCTGTTACCAGAGGTCTACAGCTCCCGGTAGCTACACAGTGGTTTGTTGTATCTTCATATATTACCCGCAGCATTTTATTCTACTTGTCTATGCATCAGATCAGGCTGTTAGGGATATAAAAAATTATTTTTTAATGTTGTGACACTAAGCAGGCTAATGAGAACATTGCAATAGGAACTTATCAGCTCTAGTGTTTGATGCGTCATGGTGAAACAGCCATATTATCTGTCCACTGTATTATCTTATAGAGTCAGCAACTGTCACCCTGCTAAGAGTGCCAACAACATTACAACTTATTAGCATGTTTCTCCCATAATACCGTTTATGGGTGGGAAAATCCATTGTCTTATCCTCCTTCAGAACCCTCCTTTAGCCTCACCACTGTTGCAATGCCTACTCAACATTGCCATCTGACAGTCCGGGGGGAGGGTTGTCATCTGAAACTAGTGATTATGCAAAAACTTGTTCACTTTATTTTTTCATGCTTCCTCCCCCATTTGTCCATTTCATCCACCTGTTGCATCTCATCACACATCCACCTGGTGCTCGTCCTACTATTCATAAATGACAAGGATGACAGCACTGGAGACCTTAATAGATAAGAGGCAAAGCAGCAAGAAATTTGAAGTAATTCAGAAAAACAGAATCTGAAAGGATTAAGGGGCGGTAGGGATCAGATTTGTGATTAAAAAATTAAAGTTATAATCATATAAATAAATACACACACTTACCCAAAACAAAAACTAATAGAAAATAGAACTGCCTACAGCTACTTACTCACCCCAAACACAGAGTGATCAGAGGAATTGTTTGGGGTGCATGAAGAAGATATATCTAGGACTAAGTAGATAAAATTAACCAAGGAAAAATTAAGGAGACGTTTCCTGGCAATGAGGGCTCTTAGGCTTTTGAATAATCTTTTGAAGGAAGAGGTTGTTTGACTTCCTTAAAACTTGATAGAGCAAGTCACTGGATAATGACTATGCGTTCAGGCATAGGGGACAATCCTGTGCTGGCAGAGTGATGAAGTGGTTGCCCTTCTATGTCTTTTCTGTAGCTAACTTTCTGATGAGGAACTTGGAGGAGGAGAGAGTGGGTCTTCGAGGATCAGGTCAGGACTCTGAGAGTAGGAGGAGATAATTCCTCTTTCGGTATGCACCATCAGTATTATGGTTGTTACTTTTTAAATCCTATTGAAACAAGTATCCTATTATAACATTTTGTTCTTAGTGAGCATACCCACATTGGAATCTGCACCCCGTCAAAGATTTCTTGTCAATGAAGTGTTACCTCTCATCCCAGCAACCATGAAAACCATG
The DNA here is from genome assembly GCF_965152275.1 of Natator depressus. Taxonomy (NCBI): domain Eukaryota; kingdom Metazoa; phylum Chordata; order Testudines; family Cheloniidae; genus Natator; species Natator depressus. The sequence goes on along the minus strand of NC_134238.1, from coordinate 16,852,139 downwards.
GTAACAAATGCTCACCAAGCCCAAGAATTCTCTGGAATCCTTTATCAGTAGGGTGAGGAATTGAGCTTCTTCCTGCAAATACCCATAAAACGATGCTGTGCATTAGTTACCAAACATTTATTTGTACCCTGAAGCCATGGCATTATCTTTCTGAGCTGTGTCTAAATAAGTACAGAGCTAAATTAACAGGAACAAGGCTGGAAACAGTTCAGAGATTGATCTCAAGGACTCAATACTTACAGTAAAACAGTGGAAGACAAGTGTCGATGCCTGAATTCTTCTTATATAACGGCATACATAGATGTACAGACTATTTACTGATGTCCGGCTCACTGATGGGTGACCTCACAAAGGCCAAATAGAGTTTGAAACACACCTGACCGCTGGGCTTGGAATTTATAGCAGCCTCCTCTTTGCACTTTCTGCAGTTCAGCTGTATGGGGTCAATCAGTGCTGTCTGTTTCCCTCTTTATCTATAGTTTCTTTTAGGAATAAGGGAGCTTATAGCAAACTCTGTAAGAAAACAGGGCGTAGCTGCATTTTAGTGAATGGAGGTTGGGGTTAAGAAAGTTTTCTTCTATTCCCAACTCTGCCCCTGACTCTGTGGGAACTTGGGCAATTCACCTCACCTTTCTGGGATTCTGTTTCACCATTTGTGCAATAGGGCTTGCCCTTTTTATTAAAGTGACCAGAGATCTATAGGAAAGTTCACTATGAAAAGGCTGCATGTTAATGTTCTATCACTTGTATTATGGTCCCATTATTGAAAATAATGGAAGAAATAAAATCAATTTATCTTGGTAGAGATTGAACAACAATGAGAAATATCAAGGGTTAAATACAGAATAGAAAAAACTATACATCACATTATTTATATTAGGGATCTTTGTGGACTAGAATTCCAAGTGTCAGACTTTAGGGAACAGAATCCAGCTTCCCGAATTCCAGGATGATATATAGGATCTTTGGCAGCATCCTTGTTCCTTAATTATTGCAAATATTGTGCAGGTGGCCACATACCTTGCACCAACCTGGGAAGTTCTTGTACCACCGGCAGCACCAGAAATCAGATTTTCCCCAAGCTTACACCTTGTAGAGTCACTTATAGCTCTGCAGAGTGAGTGTAAAAGGCTACTTGATCAGAATGATGATAATAATGTCCAGCTCTTCTATGGTAATTTTCATCTGTAGGTCTCAAAGTGCTTTACAAAGGAGGGCATTCATTATCCCCATTTTACAGATGGAGAAATGAAGGCACAGAGAAGTGAAATGACTTACCCCAAGTTATCTAACAGAGCTGGGACTAGAACCCAAGTCTCCAAAGGGTATGTGTACATTGTGGGGGGGGGACCCACAACTGGCAGGGTCAGCTGACTCAGGCTCGTAGAGCTGAAAAATTGCTGTGCAGACATTTAGGCTCGGGCTGGCACCTGGGCTCTGAGACTCTCTCCCCTCATGGGGTCCCAGAGCCCGAGCCCAGATGTCTACGCAGCAATTTTTAGCCTTGCAGCCCAAGCCCTGAAGCCTGAGTCAATTGACCCTGGGCTGGCCACACATTTTTTAATTCCCTTGGAGACTTTCCTATGCTCCCAGATAGCTTTAGAAAAAGCACAAATTTACATGGCGTGCACTTGAAAGTGAGAGCAGACTTTCCAGAACTTAGCATTTGTCTTAGTATTGCAGCAGCTATAGGAGCACAAAAATCTGGCTTCTTTATTCCAACTGCTAATCAATCAAGTAAAGCTAAGTTTCTCATCATATATATTTATGTTCATAGCAACCACAATGTGCTTGACAGCCATGTTAAAAAAAAAAGAAAGAAAGAAAGAGAGAGAGAAAATATTTTCAAGCTGTGAAAAATCACTAACTGATCCTGCATTGTAAGCTCCTTGGGGCAGGTACTGTGTGTTTTATTTTCAACAGTTAGATGGCTACAGCTTGAAGGAATAGGGAGTATTTTTGTGGTTTAATTTGTGGACACAGGTGTTTGCCTTGGAATATTTTATGAAGGGGTTGCAAAGGTGAAAGACAAAATTAAGGACAATTGCCCATGATTAATGCCTTATGGTGCTGGATAAGTGTGCTTATGGCTCTAACCTGAGTAACCTTTATGCCTGTGCACTCGTGCCTTTCATTAAAAGAACTCCACATATTTTTTTAATGAACACTGTCTCCCTGCACCCCTTGCATTATTTTTTTGCTGATGGAGAAACTAGAACACAAAGCGACAGTCACAACTGATTTATGCTGTCCTCTGCTGAACTAAATGAGGGCACAGGGCCTTTTGCCAACAGCATTCCATCAAGGAACAGCCACAATTTCTCCCTCACCCCCAAAGTGAGTGAAACCATCCGGGAGCTCAAATACCACAGATACAGGCGTGGTATAAAACAAGAGAAATAAAGTGGCCAAGTCAGCCAGGGTATGTGCTGATTTAGCACCAGCTTTGCTGACTGCGGTTTTCAGGATCCACCGTGGAACTTAATGCCGCCCCTGCCGTAAACTCCAACAGGGGGCGCCAAAGGAAACACCCCTCCCCCCCCTTCCTCAGGATGAATCCCCCTACACTGCAAAGGCCCTTAATGATGCAGTAGGTACAGTTTCTATCAAGCTATTTCTAACAAGGAGCTATTGCTAAATAAACATTGGACATGTGCATCTCCAAGCATGAATCCAACCCAGAGAAGTTATGTGATTTGTCCAAGTTCACAACCTCGTTTGGTGGCAGAGCCAGATGACCCCAAAGCTCTAGACTTGGGTTTTTACCATTAGCAGAAGTTCCCTCCTGTACTGATGCTGATACAGAATGATGTCAGGTAGTTTGTCCTGGTTCAGGATTGTTTGTTTTTTGTTTTGTTTTTAACATGAAGTTGCGACAGGAGGACAAATTCTAAGTAGGGAGGTCACACAAGCAGCCATTTAAAGTCATCGCTCTGGGCAATAGGTGCGACCCTTTAAGCTGGAACGTTAGAGTGAAATCAGGTTGCTCTCTAAGTTACTAGAAGTTTAGAAGCGGCTTTTAAAATAAAACCTCATTCTGAGTAGTGAACCAGGGGAAGCCAAATGTGATTAATCTCGCTTTATTTGGGGGGGCGGGTTTGGACAGGAATTGCTTTGCTGTTTGCTATAGATTTTGACACGCAGCCAAATGTAGCCTTCAAAAAAAATAGCGCTGCATCTTAAGCCCAAATAGTCCTCAGCAGCGACAATTAACGCTCAGACAGCCAGAGTCAAGCCATACTTGTAGCCCAGGGTTCTTGGCCCTCAGGGACATTGATTGCAAGAATCAATTTTGCAAATAAATTACAAAAAAACGTAACCCTTAACGTACGAGATTTGGTCGTAAGGACAGAACAAAAGAACTCTGCCATGTAAAGAGATTGGAACAGTCTGAAGTTTCGCGAAAAGTTTAGTAACTTGGGCTGGGTTTTCAAATGGCGGAGAGGTGCCCAGCTCCCAGGGATTTTTCAGTCAGACAAAGAAGCCTTTTGGAAGAGTCTCCTTGAATTTGAAGGGAAGTCACGGGCATCTTTGAACACCTTTTGAGAATACAACTTAAAGAAATGACTATACCTCTCCAAATGTGGATCCTCAATCTCTGTGTGGCTCTGGGAAGAAGGATAAAGGAGTTTGAGGTGCAAGTCGTGTTCTCATCCATCCTCCCTTCTGAAGGAAAAGGCGCAGGTAGGGACCATCGAATTGTTGAGGTAAATGCGTGGTTACACAGGTGGTATCGGAGAGAGGGCTTTGGATTCTTCGACCATGGGATGTTGTTCAAGGAAGAAGGATTGCTAGGAAGAGATGGGATCCACCGAAGGAAGAGCATCTTCGCAGACAGGCTTGCTAACCTAGTGAGGAGGGCTTTAAAATAGGTTCGCTGGGGGATGGAGACCTAAACCCTGAGGTAAGTGGGGAAGCGGGATACCGGGAGTAAAGGAGGAGGGTGCAACAGGGGAGGCCTCCTGATTCATACTGAGAAAGTAAGGCAATCGGCTAGTTACCCTAGGTGCCTGTACACTAATGCAAGAAGCCTGGGAAACAAGCAGGAAGAATTGGAAGCCCTGGCACAGTCAAGGAACTATGATGTGATTGGAATAACAGAGACTTGGTGGGGTAACTCACATGACTGGAACACTATCATGGATGGATATAAACTGTTCAGGAAGGACAGGTGGGGGAGAAAAGGTGGAGGAGTTGCACTGTATGTAAGAGAGCAGTATGATTGCTCAGAACTCTAGTATGAAACTGGAGAAAAGCCTTTTGAGAGTCTTTGGATTAAATTTAGAGACGAGAGCAACAAGACAGATGTCATGCCGTCTGCTATAAACCACTAGACCAGGAGGATGAGGTAGACAAGGCTTTCTTCGGACAACTACCAGAAGTTTCCAGATCACGGGCCCTTGTTCTCATCGGGGACTTCAATCACCCTGACATCTGTTGGGAGAGCAATACAGCAGTGTACAGACAATTCAGGAAGTTTTTGGAGAGTGTTCGGGACAACTTCCTGGTGTAAGTGCTGGAGGAACCAACCAGGGGCCATGGAGGAACCAAACAGGGAAGAATTGGTAGGGGAAGTAGAAGTGGGTGACAACCTGGGCAGCAGTGACCATGAGATGGTCAAGTTCAGGATCCTGACAAAAGGAAGCAAGGAGAGCAGCAGAATACGGACCCTGGACTTCAGAAAAGCAGACTTTGACTCCCTCAGGGAACTGATGAGCAGGATCCCCTGGAAGGCTAGTATGAGGGGGAAAGGAGTCCAGGAGAGCTGGCTGTATTTTAAGGAAGCCTTACTGAAGGCGCACGAACAAACCATCCTGATGTGCGGAAAGAATAGCAAATATGGCAGGTGACCAGCTTGGCTTAACAGAGAACTCTTCGGTGACCTTAAATACAAAAAAGAAGCTTACAAGAAGTGGAAACTTGGACAGATGACCAGGGAGGAGTATAAAAATATTGCTTGAGCATGCAGGGATGTAATCAGGCAGGCAAAAGCACAATTGGTGTTGCAGCTAGAAAGGGATGTGAAGGGTAACAAGAAGGGTTTCTACAAGTATGTTAGCAACAAGAAGAAGGTCAGGGAAAGTGTGGGACCTTTACTGAATGGGGGAGACAACCTAGTGACAGATGATGTGGAAAAAGCTGAAGTACTCAATGGTTTTTTTGCCTCGGTCTTCACAGACAAGGTGAGCTCCCAGACTGCTGCATTGGGGAGCACAGTATGGGGAGGATGTGAGCAGCCCTCAGTAGTGAAAGAACAGATTAAGGTCTATTTAGAAAAGCTGGACATGCACAAGTCTATGGGTCCAGATGCAATGCAGCCAAGGGTGCTAAGGGAGTTGGCTGATGTGATTGCAGAGCTATTGGCCATTATCTTTGAAAACTCGTGGTGATCGGTGGAGGTCCCAGATGACTGGAAAAAGGCACATAGTGCCCATCTTTTAAAAAGGGAGGAAGGAGAATCTGGACTTTGCAGGTTTCATCTGGCCCTGAGGTCACATTTTGGCTAATGGCTACACCGGGCACAGTCAGTAAAGATGGAGAAACTGAGTTTGTCTTTATCCCCGTAATCATAATCAGGTCGGATGAGCAGAGCTGTACAAGCCATGGCAATGACAGAGCCCAGTTCTGCAAGGTGCAGAGTGTCTCCTGGGAAATGCTGCTCAGCACTCGCAACTCCCACTGAAGGAGGCCCTTGGCAGCTTGCACAACTGAGGACACAAATTGATTCCTGATGGCTGATATTGTATCACATGGTGTTGCACTCCTGCACCCACCAAGCCACTGCATTTGTAACACTGACAGACCCCAGTCATCGGCAGGCGGGATCAAACCTGGGACCTTTGAAGTTTAGTGCACGAGCGAAAAGTCACATGGCCCTTAGCTAAGGCTGTAGAGCAGACTCATTAATCTCTCTCTAAGTGGTCTTGGTGCCACTAGAGAGGGCAGAGCACCACACCCAGGAAGTGTGTGGATTACATACTTCCCCTAACTGAGGAAGCATGTGCTGAGCTTCAGAGACTTCCCAGTTGGTATCCTGGATGAGCCCCCATTTGTAATACTGACAGAGCCCAGTTGTCAGCAGGTGGGATCGAACCTGGGACCTTTGGCGCTAACTGCATGAGCCTCTACTGCATGAGCTAAAAGCCACGTGCCTGTTAGCCGGGGCGGCTCTACCAACTTTGCTGCCCCAAGCAGTCGCTGCCAAATTGCCACCGCCACAAGAGCGGCGGAGCTGCCGCCGAATTGCCATGGCAGGGCACAGACTGCTGCCCCAAGCACCTGCTTGGAAAGCTGGTGCCTGGAGCTGGCCCTGCTGTTTGCTAACGCTGTAGCAGACTCATTAATCTCTAAGTGGTCTTAGTGTCACTAGTGGGGACAGAACACCACACCCAGGAGGTGTGTGAGTTACACATTCTTCTGTGACATGCACTTGAGAGAGCTACTTTTCATTTCACACAGACATAATCAGATGGCACAGGTGTCGCTGATCTCCCGATCGATACCTCTCAATCTATGGCTGACAGCTGACTTGGGCTGAGTGTAATGATACATCTGGGCCCAATACATTCCTGGTGCAATTTCACTGGAGGCTAGGTATCCATTTGGCCCTGTGTCCTCATATAATCATAGGACACCAGCAATTTGTTCACCTGTCACATTCAAAAGCAGCAGCTTTTCCACAATTAATTTGCAGTTTTCATACTGGTAATAAGGTTGGTGGGAAATCAGCCCATATTCAGCCTTCTTCCCCACTAAAATGCCCTCCTTTTCATGTACATGCCAGTGTTTCTTAGCCCGAAGAAAGAATTGCCATCAGAACTACAAAACAGCAATCTGACTGCTCCTTGCCAAACTGGTGCTGCCACTAAGCCTTGCTAGGTTTCCCTCTGCTTCTTCCAAAGCCTCTTCTTCCCTCTGACAAGACCTTTGGCCAAGCTCCAATTGTTTCTCACCACAGCAGCTATAGCCTCCTCTGAATTCTGCACCTATCTCCTCACCCTCATCAATCCTCCCAAAATACCTACAACTAAAATCCTCTTATTGACCCCCTACTCTGTCCATATCCAGCTCTCTTCAGGACCCTTTATTGGCTGCCCTTTACTGCATCAAATTAATTATCTTCATCTTGTTAAGGAAAAGTTAGCACATGTGACTCCATTTTGGTTTGGGGCCCACCATTGTTTAAATGCCAGCACATCATGCACCAGGAGGAGTGATCCTTAGATACTGATTCCCTGTGAAATTCCTCCTCCTTGTCTCCAGCCTGCCTTGACTCCCAGTATCTGGTTTTTCTTAGTCTCTAACTCCCTGTCTCTTGGCCTTGATGTGAGGCCTCCCATCCTGATAATAGAAGTTACTGATGCACGGCTTTAGGACCATGCTGTGTAATTAACATACTGGTATAGCACGAGGAATGCACCAAGCAGGGATAGGTGGTAGATAAGACAAGCGTTTGTTTATTGGCTAAGGTTTCCGATGCATGAGGGCAACATGCTTTGCTAAAAAGTATATAACCTTTGTATAATCTGTATTCAGGGTCCCCTCCTGGCTAGCAGGGGGGCACCACGCTCGAGCGTAATAAACTTAGTGTCTTTTGGGAACTCTGCAGTTGTGGACTTTGTTTCTGTGCCTCAGCCTAGATTCGAACTGTGCGTGACCTACCAGGTGTAATTTGCAGCATTTGTGTGTGTGTCCTACCAGGTGTAATTTGCAGCATTTGTGTGTGTGTCCTACCAGGTGTAATTTGCAGCATTTGTGTGTGTGTCCTACCAGGTGTAATTCGTAGCATTTGTGTGCGTGTCCTACCAGGTGTAATTCGTAACAATCTCTTCCTTCAGGAACCTGCATGATTTTGCACCAACCTGCTACCCTGTTCTTGGGTCCTACTCATACACTTAGAGGCCAGAAGGAACCATTGTGGTCATCTAGTCTGACCTCCTGTACGTTGCAGGCCACAGCATTTTGCCCACCCACTCCTGTGATCCCCCTCCTTACCCATTTCACTGTGCCCAAGCTGCTTGACTTGTCACCCCTGGATATAATTTCCCCACTTTCCTCTCTATGGCTTCTTCCATGCTAGGCTTATTCCTGGAACTCACTCCTAGACTCAGTCCTCCAAGCTTCCACCTTCTCTGTTAAAGGCCTTCTTACACGCTTCTTCAGACAAGCTGACGGACATTGGTCCCTGACCTTAGGCAAGAGCTCATAACTCCCTTCTAAACAATTATAAGATATACTTAATTATAAGAGGTAATGGGCAGGGCAGGGGAGGAGAAGGACTCAAAAGATCTCTGCTGTATTTCATACCACTATTCCCCTTCCCCATTTTGTGTGTTGTCTAACTACTTACATCCAAATCCTACATCTTTCAAACAAAGAATCAAAATCACAAGTTCGCCTGTGTATGGACCTTCTCTCACTAGGATAGTATGAGGCCTTGCTCTTAGACTAAGGCCTTTGGCTAAGCAGCAGGGGCAGCCATAAGCTGGGAAGCGTATGGTCACATCCTCACATCCCAAACCAGTCACACTGAAATAAGGTGGTATTGGGCTGTTGGGCACTATCAGGACATGATCGTCTTCCTATCACCACCAGATAAAGAAACAGTAAAATGATTGGTTAAGGTATAGCTGAGAATATTACTATATAAACTGGGGTCAAACAGGAAGTGGGGGGAAGGGGAAATTGGAATCATGCTTGCTAAGCGGGGGAACGGGAATGGGGAACAGGGACACAGACAGGGCTCCGTGGTGTCAGAGCTGGGAAGGGAACACTGGGGAACAGACTCTATCAGCGTATAGAGATAAGCCCGACCCGTGTGAAGGGCTTCGGAATGTGCTTGCTTGGAAACTAACCCCAATAAACATCACATTGTCTGTGCTTCGGACTTCTGGTCTTTTGCTGCTTGCTGTCTGCGTGACAAGAACCAGGGAAGTGGGAGGGTTGAGGGAAAGCCCTATAACATACACTAGAAGGGCTACAACAGTGCTGTTGCATCGGTGTAACTGCGCCGCTGTAGCCCGTCTGGTGAAGATACGCTCTGCCGACAGGCAAGACCCCCTCCCCTAGTTCTTGTTACGCAGACAGAAAGCAGAAGACCAGAAGTCCAAAGTGCAGGCAATGCGATGTTTGTTGGGGTTAGTTTCAAGCAAGCATGTCCATAACTCTCACGCTGCAGAGCTTTGTTTCCCAGTGTCCCATCTGCCCCCCTCCTTAGCAGCCATAATTATACCTGAAATGCACGCCCCCAGTCCTACCACAGACATTTTTTTTGTTTCTGTTTTTGGGGGTTGTGAGTCTGGGGTCTTCATCCCACCTCTTTTGTATCCCATGGGAGGGGTAAGGAGTGAGGTTGTGCTACGGTCAGGGACAGGCATTTCTTTGGCCTTTTAGTGTTTTAAACCTTTTCCCCAATCCCTCCTTGCCGCTACCGACTGATTGCTTGATCTTGCCTTGAGATAGGAGTGGAGGCCGTCTTAACATGTGCACTCATATATTACACTCCCATCATGCCCAGTAACACCTGAACTGTTCTTATCTGTTCCCATTATACTAACAAACCCATCTGGCTAGGCAGAAGCAACATACACAATGTCTTTGTCCTGTGTTCACACGTATGAATAAGGATCCCTTTGTTCACACATATTAGTCAGAATATAAGTATGTCAAGAATCAAACGGGCAAACAAGACCCAAAACTCTATCTCAGGCGAAAGTAAAGGCCTGAATCCTACATTGTCACTAGCACTCCTAACAAGCGCTCTCCTGTCAGCATAATTACTCCACCTCCATGAGAGGCAAGAAGCTATGTTGGCAGGAGAGCGTGTCCCTCTGACATAGGGCCAGTGCGGACAGTGCTTAGGTCACTGTAACTTGCATTGCTTGGGGTGGGGGATGTCTTTTTCAAATCCCTGAGTGATGTAAGTTAGATCGACTTAAAGCAGTAGTGTAGACCTGCCCTAACACTTAGGTTTGCTATATTTGAAACATTGGTGTTAGTCCCACTTTTGCCTGAAGTGATCTTGTACAGATCTATTTGTAAAATGTGGGTCAGAGCAGATATTTGACTTCTTTGTTGGGTTTGGCTATGGGTATGAGGCCTTGGTCAGAAATAGGGACTATGAAAAGCACACACATATGAATGGCAGTCAGTGGAGGCCAGACCAGAAATCATGGGCTTCTACCTCACTGTATGCTTGGAAAGTGCTCAGGATAGGGATCATGATGGTAAAGCCCCTAAGCCATGATGGGTTTTATACAAATAACAATTCCTAAATGTAGAAGATATCAATGGTGAGTCAAGACAACTGAAAGGATTGTAGAGATTGGTCACAGTTTCAGCATTGTACAATCAACCTTCTCTAGCACACAGTATAACGAACAACCACTTTATTAAAAATTAAATAGAAACAGTAAGTGATCTCTATGCCATTTTACAAACACGCATTAAACACACTGACAAACTGTGCAGTGATATAACTCTCCAGCTGTCTGCGTACTAAGTGAAAATAGTGTTAATAGCAAAAATAAGTTTTCTTCTCTGGAACGAGAAGACAGTGATGCAAAAGAAATGGAGCAAATGAGTGAAAATGCAAGATAGGAAGATGACTTCAGCTTCCAAGTTTTTGGGCATAGGAAAGGTGTCATCTTCCGAACCCTAATATGTTGTGGCTGCCAATGCTGCTAATAACTCCAGTCCCCTGTATAAGCTCAGGCTGGACATTTTTAGGGTCAAAAAGTCTCTCAGGTGTCCCTGGTTGTGACAGCTCTTAATTATCCAACATGAGCATAATTGTAATACAGGTACTCTCAAGCTCCCATGAGTAAATTCCAAAAGACAGGACAAAAGTTTAAGAGAAGCTGGATCATTTATACCACTGTTATGTCATTTCCCAGTAATTGTAATAATTCTGGGCAGGGGTAAAAGGTGGGAATTAACACACACACACACACACACACACACACACGAAAATAGTGACAAGATGCATCTGAAAAGGAATGAAATAGGATGGAAATAACAGTTAATTAGTCTTAGCTAAGAGTTGCCCACTACTATCTTCTAAAATAAAGCAATCTATTTATGAGTGTCATGATTGGGGCTTGGCTGGTCATGCCTAGGGGTCAGGGGCAGCATTGGCAGACTACCTCTGGGGTCAGAACCAGAGTTATAGTCTAAGAGCAATAGACTGGCTTTACGATTGGGCTCAGGGTCGTAGTACCAAGGCCAGGGGGCAGGAATGGAGCAGGGCTCCAGGGGCAAAGCCAGGGTCCATAGCCACACTCAGAGTTCAAACACTGAAGCCTAGGATCAAAACTGATGTCAGAGCTCAAGTACCAAAACCAGGGGTCAAAATCTAGAGTTAGCATCCCAGTATCAGGGCCGGGGTCAAAGCTGGTGTCAGAGTCCAAGTGCTTAACCCAAAGGCCAAAGCCAGAGTCTAAGTCAAGCCAAGGGTTGGGATCAGTTTGGAGTTAAAGGGCAGAAGGTGGGGGTCCGAGCCAAAGTCAGCAGCCTAAGGGCAAGCCAAGCAGCAGATCCATCACTACAGCTGGGAGGAGAGTCCACTTCATTGCACGTGCACTTCCTGGAACTCCTCCTGGTCTTAATAGGGCACCTGGACCAATCAGCAGCCACAGTGGATGATGTCAATCTGGCCTTCCAAGAGGATACTTTCTGTGATGTTTAGCTCCACAGGGGCTACATGGTAATGAGTGCAGCCTTACTATGGCAGCTGGGTAGCAGTGTGGAGGTCTCAGCTGTCCCGCAAACCTAGGTTCTCATCCTGTGCCAACGGAACCTCACAATGAGAAGCAACTGTGGACCAGTAGGTAAAGCACTAGAGAACAACAATTGTGTTTTCCAATAACGTTCAAGGTTTTGTTCCACATTTTTGAAAATGGAATTATATTGAAACATCCATTTGCATTGAAAGGGATCAGAGACTCCACCTTGAAATTCAGATAACCTCATCAAACTCTATCTGTAGCCATGAAACATTTCAGCTTTGAAAAAAAGCACATTAGCTTAAAAACGTTTCAACCAGCTCTCTAAGGCACAAGATTGGGAAGCAGGAAGCCTAAATTTTATTCCCACCCCTTCTTTGAACTTGTGTGAACCTGGGCAAGTCACTTTACTTCACTGGGCTGCAGTCTCTTTGTTTGTAAGATTGGGATGATGACACTCATCTACTTCTGTGAAGCATCTTCAGATCTACAGAAAAAAGTGCCACCTATCTGGGAAGTACGTGATTGCAGAGCCATTGGCCATTATCTTTGAAAATTCGTGGAGTTTGGGGGAGGTACCGGATATTTGGAAAAAGGCAAATATAGTGCCAATCTTTAAAAAAGGGAAGAAAGAGAATCCGGGGAACTACAGACCGGTTAGCCTCACTTCAGTCCCTGGAAAAATCATGGAGCAGGTCCTCAAGGAATCCATTTTGAAGCACTTGGAGGAGAGAAAGGTGATCAGGAACACTCAACATGGATTCACCAAGGGCAAGTCATGCCTGACCAACCTGATTGACTTCTATGATGAGATAACTGGCTCTATGGATGTAAGGAAGGTAGTGGATGTGATATTTCGTGACTTCAGCAAAGATTTTGATAACGTCTCCCACAGTATTCTTGCCAGCAAGTTAAAGTAGTATGGATTGGATGAATGGACTATAAGGTGGATAGAAAGCTGCCAAGATTGTTGGGCTCAACAGGTAGTGATCAACAGCTTGATATCTAGTTGGCAGCCGATATCAAACAGAGTGCCCCAGGGGTCGGTCCTGGGACCAGTTTTATTCAACATCTTTATTAAAGATCTGGATGATGGGATGAATTGCACCCTCAGCAAGTTCGCAGATGACACTAAGCTGGGGGGAGAGGTAGATACATTGGAGGGTAGGCATAGAGTCCAGAGTGACCTAGACAAATTGGAGGATTGGGCCAAAAAAAATCTGGTGAGGTTCAACAAGGACAAGTGCAGAGTCCTGCACTTAGGAAGGAAGAATCCCATGCACCGCTATAGGCTGGGGACCAACTGGCTAAGCAGCAGTTCTGCAGAAAAGGACCTGGGGATTACAGTGGATGAGAAGCTGGATATGAGTCAGCAGTGTTCCCTTGTTGCCAAGAAGGCCAACGACATACTGGGCAGTATTAGCAGGAGCATGGCCAGCAGATTGAGGGAAGCGATTATTGCCCTCTATTCAGCACTGGTGAGGTCACACCTGGAGTATTGTTTCCAGTTTTGGTCCCCCCACTACAGAAGGGATGTGGACAAATTGGAGAGAGTCCAGCAGAGGGCAATGAAAATGATTAGGGGGATGGGGCACGTGACTTATGAGGAGAGGCTGAGGGAGCTGGGCTTATTTAGTTTGCAGAAGAAAAGAATGAGGGGGGATTTGATAGCTGTTTTCAACTACCTACAGGGGGGTTCCAAAGAGGATGGAGCTCGGCTGTTCTCAGTGGTGGCAGATGACAGAACAAGAAGCAATGGTCTCAAGTTGCATTGGTTGGATATTAGGAAACACTATTTCACTAGGAGGGTGGTGAAGCACTGGAATGGGTTACCTAGGGAAGTGGTGGAATCTCCATCCTTAGAGGTTTTTAAGGCCCGGCTTGACAAAGCCTTGGCTGGGATGATTTAGTTGGTGTTGGTCCTGCTTTGAGCAGGGGGTTGGACTAGATGACCTCGTGAGGTCTCTTCCAACCCTAATCTTCTATGATTCTATGTTTCTATTGTATGTTCCTCTATTGCACACAGCTAATTCCTGTTCCTGTTGTAGCCATCCATTCATATTATGGCGAAGATAAGCCCCTCAATCTAGTATTGGTATTAGAGTCACAAATCCCCATTTTCTTCTCAAAGGCACAGTTCTGTGTGGCAGTATGTTAATGTTCTGGAAGTCAGTATTCAAGCAACCTTTCACAGAAGAAAGCGAGTGGAAGTGAAGGAAGTTTCTCATGCCAGATCATTTTTAATAATGGAAGATAATGATCTTAATCTTGCCTAAAAGCTCCAGTGGCAGGGAGGTCTCTTGTCAGAACTAGACTTTAACAGAATTACAGTAGAACCTCAGAGTTACGAACAGCTGGGGAATGGAGGTTTTTCGTAACTCTGAAATGTTTGTAACTCTGAACAAAACGTATGGTGGGTCTTTCAAAAGTTAACAACTGAACATTGACAATAGAGCTTTGAAACTTTACTATGCAGAAGAAAAATGCTACTTTTATCATTTAATTTAAATGAAACAAGCACAGAAATAGTTGCCTTACTTTGTCAAATCTTTTTTTAAAACTTTCCCTTTTTTTTAGTAGTTTACGTTTAACACAGTACTGTATTTGCTTTTTTTTTTTTTTTTTTTTTTTTTTTTTATCTGCTGCTGCCTGATTGCATACTTCTGGTTCCAAATGAGGTGTGTGGCTCACCAGTCAGTTCATACCTCTGGTGTTGTTACCCTGAGGTTCTACTGTAAATTGACTGGTTGAGGAAAAGGTTGTCTTGATTCTCTGGTTCCACAGAATAAACCTGTAAAGATGCTTTTTTTATCTTCTGTCTTCATGGGTATATTACCTGCCAATAAAAAGCTTTCGAGGCATGAATCAACACATGCCTTTTTCCCCATTAAGAAGGCTGCTAATCAGAGAATTATATATGCGCTCTCGCTCGCTCTCTAACATCTGTGCTCTCCATCAGTTTCCTTGAACATCAAAACTTTGAAAGGGACCTTATTCAAGTGAGGCTTATCAATAATAGCTAGTTTAATTCTAGGTTTCAGAGTAGCAGCCGTGTTAGTCTGTATCCGCAAAAAGAAAAGGAGTACTTGTGGCACCTTAGAGACTAACAAATTTATTTGAGCATAAGCTTTCGTCAGCTACAGCTCACTTTAATTCTGACAGTCATTAAGGAAAACCACATTGTTTAACCTATAAATATTTCAAAGCATTGTTTAAAGTGATCAAGTACATTATGGCATGAAGAATCATTGCTTTGTATAGAACGGGTTTATCTAAAGTGTTGCTCTAATAATTTGTAGATAATTTCTTTCTTTTGTAAAAGTAAAGGAGAGGGAGAAAAAATAAGACCTAATCCTGTGGAAGAACTGACACCTCTAATTATATTATCAGGCAAGAAATCTATGGTTGGTGTTTAAATTCTTTCCCCCCCACCCCACCCAAGACTAACATCTTATATGCCTTGTTGAAGACATCAGAGAACATGTAGTACAAGTCAAAATGTTGCATATAGGACATGTGCAATCAAAGAATCCTCCTTCAGACAATGATTATCCTCAGTCCTGGGATGCCTTTCAATGCATTTTAGAGACACCCATTAAGACATCAAAGAATGAGACGGAATAAGGCTTGACAGCCCTAAGAAAGCATTAGTGTTTTTTTTAGTGTTTCTGTCAACAGTAGAGAAATATCACATACATTATTAAAAAATGAGAAAATTTTGCAGGGTATACAAAGATGATTTAAGTCTCTTTAATTTGTCTGGAATGGAGCTCTTACATCCTCCAGATGTCTATTCAGCAGTGAATCTCTTACTATCATCTGATATCTAAATAACATATTTCAGACAGTCTGAATAAAACACATAAGTTTAAATAGTGCCAATTCCTGTGGGTTTTCACCCTGCCTACATAATAAATTTTTCTCCTCAGGACACAAGGCCTGATTTGCAAAGTCGGCCATGCCCAATTGCAAGCATATATTAGCATGTGCGTGGCTTGCACCTGCAAAAACCCAAAATGCTCATGCAAATCAGTCATAGATATTAAGGTCAGAAGGGACCATTATGATCATCTAGTCTGACCTCCTGCACAATGCAGGCCACAGAATCTCACCCACCCAGTCCTGCGATAAACCTCCCACCTATGTCTGAGCCATTGAAGTCCTCAAATCATGGTTTAAAGACTTCAAGGTGCAGAGAATCCTCCAGCAAGTGACCCGTGCCCCATGCTACAGAGGAAGGCAAAAAACCTCCAGGGCCTCTTCCAATCTGCCATGGAGGAAAATTCCTTCCTGACCCCAAATATGGTGATCAGCTGAACCCTGAGCATATGGGCAAGATTCACCAGCCAGATACCCAGGAAAGAATTCTCTGTAGTAACTCAGATCTCACCCCATCTAACATTCCATCACAGGCCATTGGGCCTATTTACCATGAATATTTAAAGATCAATTAATTGCCAAAATCATATTATCCCATCATACCATCTCCTCCATAAACTTATCGAGTTTAATCTTAAAGCCAGATAGGTCTTTTGCCCCCACTGCTTCCCTTGGAAGGCTATTCCAAAACTTCACTCCTCTTATGGTTAGAAACTCCTCTGATCCGAGGAATGGAAAATCTGTCTAATTTCAAGTCTAAACTTCCCAATGACCAGTTTATATCCATTTGTTCTTGTGTCCACATTGGTACTGAGCTTAAATAATTCCTCTCCCTCTCCGGTATTTATCCCTCTGATATATTTAGAGAGAGCAATCATATCTCCCCCAACCTTCTTTTGGTTAGGCTAAACAAGCCAAGCTCCTTGAGTCTCCTTTCATAAGACAGGTTTTCCATTCCTCAGATCATCCTAGTAGCCCTTCTCTGTATCTGTTCCAGTTTGAATTCATCCTTCTTAAACATGGGAGACCAGAACTGCACACAATATTCCAGATGAGGTCTCACCAGTGCCTTGTATAATGGTACTAACACCTACTTATCTCTACTGGAAATACCTCACCTGATGCATCCCAAGACCACATTAGCTTTTTCCACAGCCATATCACACTGGCGGCTCAGTCATTCTGTGATCAACCAATACTCTAAGGTCCTTCTCCTCCTCTGTTACTTCCAAGTATTGCGTCCCCAGTTTATAACAGAAATTCTTGTTATTAATCCCTAAATGCATGACCTTGCACTTTTCACTATTAAATTTCATCCTATTACTATTACTTCAGTTTACAAGGTCATCCAGATCTTCCTGTATGATATCCTGGTCTTTCTCTAAATTGGCAATACCTCCCAGCTTTGTATTATCTGCAAACTTTATTAGAACACTCCCACTTTTTGTGCCGAGGTCAGTAATAAAAAGATTAAATAAGATTGGTCCCCAAACCGATCCCTGAGGAACTCCACTGGTAACCTTCCTCCAGCTTGACAGTTCACCTTTCAGTATGACCCGCTGTAGTCTCCCTGTTAACCAATTCCTTATCCACCTTTTAATTTTCATATTGATCCCCATCTTTTCCAATTTAACTAAATTCCCCATGTGGCACAGTATCAAATGCCTTACTGAAATCTAGGTAAATTAGATCCACTGCGCTTCCTTTTTCTAAAAAATCTGATACTTTCTCAAAGAAGGAGATCAGGTTGGTTTGGCACGATCTACCTTTTGTAAAACCATGTTGTATTTTGTCCCATTTACCATTGACCTCAATGGCCTTAGCTACTTTCTCCTTCAAAATTTTTTCCAAGACCTTGCATACTACAGATGTCAAACTAATGGGCCTGTAGTTACCCGGATCACATTTTTTTCCTTTCTTAAAAATAGGAACTATGTTAGCAATTCTCCAATCATATGGTACAACCCCTGAGTTTACAGATTCATTAAAAATTCTTGCAAATGGGCTTGCAATTTCATGTGCCAATTTCTTTAATATTCTTGGATGAAGATTATCTGGGCCCCCGCGATTTAGTCCCATTAAGCTGTTCGAGTTTCGCTTCTACCTCAGATATGGTAAAATCTACCTCCATATCTTCATTCCCATTTGGCATGCTACCATTATCCCTAAGATCCTCATTAGCCTTATTAAAGACTGAGGCAAAGTATTTGTTTAGATTTTGGGCCATGCCTAGATTATCCTTGACCTCCACTCCATCCTCAGTGTTTAGTGGTCCCACTTCTTTCTTTGTTTTCTTCTTCTTTATATGGCTAATAGAACCTTTTACTATTGGTTTCAATTCCCTTTGCAAGGTCCAACTCTACTTGACTTTTAGTCTGTCTCACTTTATCCCTACATGTTCTGACCTCAATAAGGTAGCTTTCCTTGCTGATCCCTCCCATCTTCCACTCCCTGTATGCTTTCTGCTTTTTCTTAATCACCTCTCTGAGATGCTTACTCATCCAGCTTGGTCTACAACTCCTGCCTATGAATTTTTTCCCTTTTCTTGGGATGCAGGCTTCCGATAGCTTCTGCGGCTTTGACTTAAAGTAATCCCAGGCCTCTTCTGCCTTCAGATCCATAAATTCTTCAGTCCAATCCACTTCCCTAACTAACTTCCTTAATTTTTGAAAGTCAGCCCTTTTGAAATCAAAAACCCTAGTCAGATTTATTTTTGTTTGTCCTTCTGTTCAGTTTGAACTGAATTAGCTCAGGATCACTTGAACCAAGATTGTCCCCTACAACCATTTCTTCTATGAGGTCCTCACTACTCACCAAAACCAAATCTAAAATGGCATCCCCTCTAGTCGGTTCAGCAACTACTTGATGAAGGAATCCATCAGCTATTGCATCTAGGAAAATCTAAGCCCTATTATTATTACTAGCACTCCTCCTCCAGTCTATATCTGAGAAGTTAAAGTCTCCCATGATCATGCAGTTTCCATTAGTATTTACTTCATTAAAAACATTAAAGAGGGCTCTATCCATATCCAAATTAGATCCTGGCGGTCTATAGCACACCCCAAGCACTATCCCAGGGGAGGGTCTAGTAGTTTTCTTCCCCAGTGTGATTTTTGCCCAGATGGACTCTGTCTTATCCATTCCACCGCTTCTTATTTCTTTACATTCTACCTCATCATTGATATACAATGCTACTCCACCACCTTTACCTTTATTTCTGTCTTTCCTAAACAGCACATACCCTTCAATACCTGTAGTCCAGTCATGACTACTATTCCACCATGTTTCTGTTATCCCTATAATATCTGGTTTCACTTCCTGCACCAGTAGCTCTAGTTCCTCCATTTTGTTACCTAGGCTCCTCGCATTGGTGTACAAACATCTTAATTTTTGCTGTTTGGCCTTGCTCACATTCTGTACCCAATTAGGCACAGTCATTCTACAGCCAGTATGACCTATTAGACTGGTATCCACATTGCCCTTCCTCCTTATGTCCATTCTCCTACCCACAGCTGTAGCCTTTCTTACTTTGTTTTCTTCCCTCTCAATGCTAAAATCCAGCGTGGAGATTACCTGGACATCTCCCAACCATCTCCCCCAAATTCCTAGTTTAAAGCCCTCAATCAGTTGTGCCAGCCTCCATCCTAGAAGTCTATTTCCTTCCCTGCTGAGATGAAGTCCATCCCGAGAGAACGGTCCTCTGTCCATGAACGCCTCCCAGTGGCCATACATCCCAAAGCCCTCCTTATAGCAGTCATTTGCATATGCATAGTTAAATGCCTAACAGGCAATGTCCATGTGCCAATTCCTGCTCTGAGTGCACATGGGTGGATATTGTCCCACATAACTCCAAGCAATGCACTGGACATAGTGTAAATGAGAATTGGGCTCCATGTCCACTTCACATTACATTACTGAGGTAAAGCGACCTTAAAGCGAATGTAATTATCATTTATGCCCATTTTAAGGCCTCTTAAACAGCCACAGAGATATAAAGTGGCCTGGGGTGTCAATAAAAATCAGGCACCTATTCTGTCATTAGTCCTCTTTGTTTGCAGTGTTTCTATAGCTATCTTGGTCCCAGGGTGCTAGAAACAAGGTGTGTGAGGTAATATCTCTTATGGGACCAACTTCTGTTGGAGAAAGAGACAAGCTTTCTCCCTACACAGAGCTCTTCTTCAGGTCTGGGAAAGTTGTCCCTTCCACTAATGGAAGTTGGCCCAATAAAAGACCTAACCTCTCCCACCTTGTTTCTCTATACATAGTTTTTGTTCTTCGGCTTGATTTGGACAGAGCAGTTTTATTGCTAAATCCTCTCTCTATATATCTCTAAGATCTATCCCTTTTTCTCCCTACTGGTTTCCAAAGTCTTGGACTCCTCTCATCCTAACATCTGCAATGTCCTCTTCTCTGGTCTCCCCATTTCTCATATTGCACCCCTGAAATCTATCCAAAATAGTCTCACTAGAGCAATCTTCCTCACCCACTGTTCTGACCTTATCACCCCTCCTACAGACCTTGCCTTGGCCGCCTGTCTCCTTGCACAGCACTATCAAGTTCTGCATCCTCACCTTCAAGACTCTCCAAAGAAGTGTACATCAGCTCCACATCAGGGTACATCTCGTCTCTACGTGCCCCTCCGGAGACCAGTTCAGCACATGTCCTCCACATGAGGCCTACCATTTCAGCTCACTCTGATGCTCCCCTTGCTACCTTAACCTTCCCTACTTTTTCCTCATGATGCCCTATATACCTGCAGCACCATCCATGACCATGTGCATTATGTAAACTCCTCAGAGTTCACATCTTCTGCTTAACTTCTCACTACTGACCTCCATTCTGTACACAGATTTTCATATTATAAAACTTTCAAAACAGGACACAAAGAGGAACTACCAAGATACTTTTATGCAACTAATTTCACTTCATGATGTTTCATTGCTGTAACACTCACCCAACCTACCTCTTCATCCCCGCTGATTATCTGCCATCCCTTGCTGTGCTGTCTGCCTCACAGTGAAAGTACCTTAGGGCATAAATTTGATTATTTTTTTTTTGTTCATCAAGCACATGCAGACCTGTGACATTATATGAAGGGCATATATACTGTTTTAAGTGACCACCCAAGGGACTGACAAATCAATTGCTTAAGTGAAGTAATTTTAGTAATGGTGGAACGGAAGTCTGCTCAAAATATTTGGGCATATGTTGGGTGCCCTCTTAATACAGTGAGATGACTAATATAGCTTGTTTCTTATACAGATTTCACTGTAGTATATTAATAAAAGAGTTAATATTGTGGCTTCCCCTTTTGTACCAAGATAATTTGTTACACTAGAGAATAATCTCTGATTGGAACCATAGTGATTGACAAGAGTCTAATTTTGCTGACTTCTTACAGTACACATGCAGTTCTGAACCTGACAAATATTAATAACATTCACCCATCTCGTCCTCTGCTGGATACTGCTAACCAAATAAATCCTACTTCTTGATTCATGTGAATGATGCCCATGGTACCTGTTCATTAATTATAGTAACCGCTTCTGTATGGCTGCCAATTACAGTGGAGTAGTCCAGTTTCCTGACAGACAAATACTCTTCAGAAAGTTCCCAAGGAGTGGTGTTTGATATAGTTCATTTGCTTATTCAGGTATCTCCAAGGTGGAGAAAGTCGAAATATATTTGAAGTGATATGCTCTTCTGCTAACAATTTTATGATCTCCTAAAAATGGAGGAAAATGAATTGCAAAAATCACAGATAAAACCCAAGTGGAAATCATTGAAGACATTCAGTCTAGCTATGATATTTTCCTTTCAGCATAGCTTGGCTCTTGTTGCCTGAGGCTGTCCTGGAATGATATGTTACAGATGTGTGAATCTACCGAGCTGTACGGGAGCCTGACTCTCTGCAGTGAGTTCGTTTTCATAAGGCTGCTGGGATAGCAGCAATTTTCACTTCCCTGTTATTTATTGTAAGATTGTGGAGACTAAGCCAAAAAAGAGTTGCCCATAATAGGAAGGGAATAGGGAAGTCAAGGAAATCCAGTGAACATCAGACCTTTAGGGTTTGAGAACTTAATATGCCACAGATTAGATCTTATTAGCTATGATGTTCTGTCAAATGAAAAAAATCAATAAGTCACTAGCTGCCTTTTTCAATCTGTCAGCATTCCATTTCACATTAAGCATTCATCCTTGGTTGTAGAACACTTGTTCCCAAACCAAACACAGGTTTCTTAAGGACGTGACAAAAATCAGATGTGTAGAGAAAGACGCTCGCAGACCTTTTCGTTAGCTCTCGTCAGCTCTGCATATCTGTCTCCGAAAAGGAGATACCACCCCACTAAACCTTGCATATGAACATACAAGAGACAAAATGTACTACACAGCCACCCAAAATTATGTAAATGATCAGATTTCTTTTTAAAATAATGAATGATGTTTTTCCCTCTATTTTCTCTTCTAAACATCCAACACACAATGCTGCTAAATCCATTCCTGTTTCTACTCAGTTTCTATTTCAGTTGGGCAAGGCAGATGACATAGGAACATTAACCAAAGGACAGCATAAAGGGAGCAGAGTTTATTCTGAAAACAGCTTAGAATTAGTGTGGGCACAGAAAGACTTGCTGGAGCAAACTATCTGAATAGCAATATTCAAAAATATTTGTGGCTTGTAATAGATAATTGATCTACTAATGTTTGCAGTTTTCCAGATCCACTGTAATAGAGATCTGATCTGAATATTTCTAAGGGGTAAATTCTCCCACAGATCTACCATACAACGCCCAGAGAAGCAGGTTAAATGAAATATTATCTTTCCTGCAATATGTAAATAGCAATCCTCAAGGGTTTTCCATACTTCAAATGACTTTCAGTTCCATGCTACCTTTGTATTGAGCCCACAGGATCTCCAAAGGACAAAGATGGGAGGCATAGCTTCTGGTTTGGCTAACACATGCATTTTGAAGACAAAGCATCATTAATTGAATTTTCTGCCCTGAGAATTAATTGAATGAAAATCCATCTAGATGAAATTAAGTTATTCCTGCCTTTGGGTTGAGTAATTGATGCTCAGCAGCTTCCCTAGATGTGAAACCACTAGAGAGAGAGATTGATAATAGACATCTTTCCCAAAGCTAGTAATATAAAAGTCCCAGTGCAAATGTTAGTGCTTAAGAATATGATTTAGAAGAGGGGCATTCTTTGATGGATTTAAGTTACCTACTAAAACACAGGGGGGGAAACAAATCTGTGGTCACATCAGGCATCACAGCTGCCACTATGCTGCAAGCCAGTGCCACTCAGAAGCCACAGCAACAGCATCAACAGACCTCCAAGCTGTCGAATGTCCATTAGCGACATGTCTGCAGTATGAGATTTATGACACATAGTTGAGAAGTTGGATTCTACCCAGTAGAGAGGGCTGTTGTAGACATACACTCTAGTCAGATCATTACATTATAGACAAACTAGATTGGAGCTCATTCTTCTGTACCACAGGCCACAAGACAGTTGTAAAGTCATGAGCCTGAGAAAGGAGCATGTCATTGTTTCTGTGTTCCTTGCCAGCCCAGTGCTTTTTGGCTGGTTTAACGTCTGCTGCCCGACTTGCCTCTTGAAGCTCTATTGTTAATTGAAATGAAGCAGGTACTACAGCTTAAAGACTTAGGCTAGAGCCACAAAGCAATTTAGGCACCTATCTATCACTTTAGGTGCCTAAGTCCAAAATTTAGATCCTCAAAACCCTTGCTCAGCCACCACCTAGCCCTCTAGATGCCTAAATTCCCTATGTTTCTGCATTTCTGCCAGTAGCAAAACCACCTAAATCTTGACAGGTTTCAGAGTAGCAGCCGTGTTAGTCTGTATCTGCAAAAAGAAAAGGAGTACTTGTGGCACCTTAGAGACTAACAAATTTGAGTATAAGCTTTCGTGAGCTACAGCTCACTTCATCGGATGCATGCAGTGGAAAATACAGGGGGGAGATTTTATATACAGAGAAAACATGAAACAATGGGTGTTACCATACACACTGTAACGAGAGTGATCAGGTAAGGTGAGCTATTACCAGCAGGAGAGAAAAAAAAACCTTTTGTAGTGATAATCAAGGTGGGCCATTTCCAGGAGTTGTCAAGAACGTGTGAGGAACAGTGGGGGACGGGGGGAGGGAAATAGTTTTACTTTGTGTAATGACACATCCACTCCCAGTCTTTATTCAAGCCTAATTTAATGGTGTCCAGTTTGCAAATTAATTCCAATTCAGCAGTCCCTCGTTGGAGTCTGTTTCTGAACCTTTTTTGTTGTAATATTGCCACATTTAGGTCTGTAATTGAGTGACCAGAGAGATTGAAGTGTTCTCCAACTGGTTTTTGAATGTTATAATTCTTGACGTATGATTTGTCTCCATTTATTCTTTTATGTCGAGACTGTCCAGTTTGGCCAATGTACATGGCAGAGGGGCATTGCTGGCACATATCACATTGGTAGATGTGCAGGTGAACTAGCCTCTGATAGTGTGGCTGATGTGACTAGGCCCTATGATGGTGTCCCCTGAATAGATATGTGGGCAGAGTTGGAAATGGGCTTTGTTGCTAGGATAGGTTCCTGGGTTAGTGTTTTTGTTGTGTGGTGTGTGGTTGCTGGTGAGTATTTGCTTCAGGTTGGGGGGCTGTCTTTATGCAAGGACTGGCCTGTCTCCCAAGATCTGTGAGAGTGATGGGTCATCCTTCAGGATAGGTTGTAGATCCTTGATGATGCGCTGGAGAGGTTTTAGTTGGGGGCTGAAGGTGATGGCGAGTGGCTCTCTGTTATTTTCTTTGTTGGGCCTGTCCTGTAGTACGTAACTTCTGGGTACTCTTTTGGCTCTGTCAAACTGTTTCTTCACTTCAGCAGGTGGGTATTGTAGTTGTAAGAATGCTTGATAGAGATCTTGTAGGTGTTTGTCTCTGTCTGAGGGGTTGGAGCAAATGCGGTTGTATCGTAGAGCTTGGCTGTAGACAATGGATCGTGTGGTGTGGTCTGGATGAAAGCTGGAGGCATGTAGGTAAGTATAGCGTCAGTAGGTTTCTGGTATAGGGTGGTGTTTATGTGGCCATCGTTTATTAGCACTGTAGTGTCCAGGAAGTGGATCTCTTGTGTGCACTGGTCCAGGCTGAGGTTGATGGTGGGATGGAAATTGTTGAAATCATGGTGGAATTCCTCAAGGGCTTCTTTTCCATGGGTCCAGATGATGAAGATGTCATCAATGTAGCACAAGTAGAGTAGGGGCATTAGGAGATGAGAGCTGAGGAAGCGTTGTTCTAAGTCAGCCATAAAAATGTTGGCATACTGTGGGGCCATGCGGGTACCCATAGCAGTGCCACTGATTTGAAGGTATACATTGTCCCCAAATGTGAAATAGTTATGGGTGAGGACAAAGTCACAAAGTTCAGCAACCAGGTTTGCCGTGACATTATCAGGGATACTGTTCCTGACGGCTTATAGTCCATCTTGCAGCCATACGCAGGTTATGCGCAGTGCGTACCATTGGCAGTGCCAACGGGGAGTGGCACTGACCACCCTACTGCCCACTCAAGTTTGACTTCATGGTACCTCTGTCATGATGGAGGGGCCACAGAGACAGACCTGAGTGGGCAGTGAAGCAGCCAGCACTGCTCCTCCTGGCCACCTGCTATGGGCCATTTCCTGTACCAAGACTCGCCTCTGGGGGCCTACCTGGCTTTGCCCCACATCTCCTCTCACAGTTGAGGAGAGACCTTGCAGAGGGAGGACACAGGCCAGGCTGGAAAGCAGGAACTCAGCATGTCACAAGCTCAGTGCTGGGGCCAGCAGCTGCAGCGAGGTTGGCTTCAGAGGATAGATGGTGCGAACCACTGGAAAAAATTCTGGCCCTGTTCTCAGAGGCCACCTTAGTCTCCTCCTGCATGAAAACACAACACACAAGTCATTTTGGAAAACCCTGTTCTCTGCATTTAAATTCCTGGGACTGCTTTGAAAGTCTCAACCAAGGTTTTCATCTAAGCATCCTTAGCAGTGCAGGGGACACACACACAATTAAAGGAACTATGCTACATAGGCTGCATTTGCTCATCAGTGCTGGCCATGGCACATCAGCTGCTCCTTTATGTTTTTGTTTTCCTGTCTGCGTATTATTTATTAGCATGTGTTGCTTTGTCACTCATGCTAGCGCCCTCGATTATTTAATTCAAACAGCAGTTTCCTCTCATACACAGCCACTTCCATGGACCACTCCAATTCAGCTTGATTGGAACAGAAAGATAAGTACGAGCAGATTATTCCAGCTGTACCTGGCATTGAAAGGGAAAGGGGGACTTGCTTGGTCTGTTTTTTTACCTTTCAAAAAAATAGTTCACTAGTCTTATCTGTGCCGCACGATGTCATAATCTCACAAGATGACTCAGTTCGAAACGTTTCGAATCCAGCCACTTTTCCCCAGAGTCACAGTGACAATGCATTAAAAATTCAGCTACCTCCTCTTTAGTGAGCAATTATCTCATTCATTGGGTTGATTCACTGATATCTTAATGGCAGCATCCCCCGTTGTGTTTTTTTAATGTTTAAAATATGAAATAAATGAACCCTGTCAGGCTGAAAATTCTGGGTAGGTTTTAGCTGCTGTTTTCAATAAATAATGATGAGATGTTTCAATTTACCCATCAGCTGGTGTCTCACGTGAGGAGGTTGTCATCTCTCTTCAGGCTTAAAAACCCATTTCTAACCAGCTTGGTAATGCCACTAAATATTGTTTTGTAGATTTTGAAACCACTCTTATTTTTCAACTAACTTCAGCAAACAAGGTAGCTGTTTATGTGCCGATGAACTCTCACCTAGAAAACAGAGATGGAGGGCCAGATCCTCAGTGTGAATCAGCACAGCTCCCCCAAAGTGAACATAGCTAAATCCATTTACACCAGTTGAGGATCAGCCCAGTCGTATGTGTTCCACTCTTATCTTAAAAATTGCAAAAACCCACTACCTTTGCTGCTGCTGCTGGAACTAGGGTGGAAGAGGGGAGGAATAAGGAGGAAACGCCCATCTTTTTATGTGATTTTTTTCCCCCATAAACAGAGACCACTGCATGCTCATTATGGACTAGATGCCAGCACCCTTAATTCATGCGAAGTGGCACCTTACTTCAGGCATAGTTCCATTGACTTCTTTGGGACTATTTGTGAAATAATGTAGAAAGAGTGTCAGAATCTGGCTCTGTGAAAGGAGAGTGAGCCTATAAAAATCAATCAATCTCGCAGTAGTGAAGCACTGAAATTCTAGAATGTGTTGTTTTTTCTATCCCCAGCTTCAGCAAGGAACTTACAATCTTTAGTACCAGGCCAACCCCATAGGACCACCAGTCTTACAGCCGTGAGAGTGGGCCCTTTCTCAGGCAAGTATTTTTATACAGGATCAGATCTGCTGAGTAGAAATGTAGTTTAATAGAGTGTGTCCCTTTTAAAGGCAAACTGTTCCGGGGGGCGGGGGGGGGGGGGGGGGGAGAAGAGAGAGAAGCATACATTTGTGGAAGCAATATAAATCCTTACAGATAAATGGCTGCACATATTCGTACTCACTGATCTGAACATTAATTGCTCTTCCAGAACATTACGTTTCAATTTTGCAACAACCCATTCAGTTGGCTTTTATAATTTTATGAAAATAAATAAGATTCTAGCTTCCAATTCAGCAAAAGAGAATTTTTTTCCAGAGTACCTTTTCCTCAATGAAATTGTTCTGTACAATGACTTACCCTTAAAAGCAGGATCAGGTGTGTCTACTTTTCAATCTGGAGATGCAATTCCCAGCTCGAGGAAAAGTATATTTAGAATTTTTAAACGCTTCCTTGAGTACCTGCGCATCCAAGACTCTGGGCATGTACTCGGGGGGGCTAACCCTTCCCACCACTCATGCTGCAACAGCTATACTATAACTTAGTGCACTAGCTCAATCAGAGTATGTCTCCTTCAGTTGATACTCACACCCCCAGCTCGAAAAGCTGACACACCCTTAGATACATGGGCATTTTAATATGGCTAAATGTAAATGTATACAGCTTGGAACAAAGAATATAGGCCATACTTGCACAATGGAGGACTCCATCTTGGGAAGCAGTGACTCTGAGGCCATGTCTACACTAGTGAGCTTACAGCGGCACAGCTGTACCGATGCAGCTGCACCACTGTAAGGTCGCTTGTGTAGTCACTCTATGCTGACTGGAGAGAGCTCTTCCATTGACATAATAAAACCAGTAGCTATGTCAGTGGGAGAAGCCCTCCCGCCAACATAGCGCTGTCCACACTGGCGTGTCTGTCGGTGTAACTTATGTCGCTCGGGAGTGTTCTTTTCACACCCGTGAGCAAGATAAATTATACTGACAAAAGTGGTAATGTAGACAAGCCCTGAAAAAGTGGATAATCAGCTGAACATGAGTTCTCAGTGTGATGCTCTGGCCAAAAGGGCTAATGTTATTCTTGGATGCATAAACAGGGGAATCTCAAATAAGAATATAGAGATTATTTTACCTCAGAATTTGGCACTGGTGAGACTACTGCTTAAATACTGTGTCCAGTTCTGGTGTCCACAATTCAAGGAGGATGTTGAGAAAGTGAACAGGGTTCAGAGAAGAGCCACAAGAATGATTAAGGGATTAGAAAACATACCTTAGAGGATAGAGTCAAGGAGTTTGATCGATTTAGCATAACAAAGGAAAAAGATAAGGCGTGACTTGATTATAGTCTATAGGTACCTACATGAGGAACAAATATTTAATAATGGGCTCTTCAATCTAGCAGAGAAAGGTAGAGCATGATCCAATAGCTGGAAGTTGAAGCTAGACAAATTCAGACTAGAAATAAGACATACATTTTTATCAGAGAAAGTAATTAAACATTGGAACAAATTACCCAGGGGTGGTTGTGGATTCGCAATCACTGACAATTCGTAAATCAAGTTTGGATGGGTTTTTTTAAATGATCTACTCTGGGAATTGTTTTAGGGAAGTTCTATGTCCTGTGTTATACAACAGGTCAGACTAGATGAT
The DNA here is from genome assembly GCF_965152275.1 of Natator depressus. Taxonomy (NCBI): domain Eukaryota; kingdom Metazoa; phylum Chordata; order Testudines; family Cheloniidae; genus Natator; species Natator depressus. The sequence goes on along the minus strand of NC_134238.1, from coordinate 16,823,480 downwards.
CACCGTGGTACCGTGGAATGTATGACTGTATCACAGTCTATTAAGCAATGTGGTTGATCATATTCCAGTCAGGCATCTGTCAATTAAAAGACTGTGAGCAAAGGGTAGTGATGATCAGATGAACTAAGTCCAGGGAGGTCTCTAGTGGGGTTCCCAAAGGATCAAGGTTGAGTGTTATGTTTATTTACTAATGATCTGGAAGAATGGAGGTGAATGGCATGTTGCTTCTATTTACAGAGGTTGCAAACCAATCAGTATAGATGCTAGAAATACAGGCAACCTGAAAAAGGCAACCTGGAAAAAATTCAGACTAATAGTATATCTAGGAGGAAATAATGTGAAACACAGAGAGTCACTGAAAGGGAAAGCAGGAATGAGAGAAACTTGATGTGATGTGGCAAATTAAATATGACCTTGCAATGCAACACAGCACAAGAGAAGCCAATATGGTTTGGGGCAGCATTCAAAGAAGTAATCTCTTCCTACACCATGAAGTTGATTGTCTCTCTTCACGTATATGGCTCTGAAACAATCTCTAGAATAGTGTATATTCAGTTCTGGGTATTAGAAAGGTGTCGTCAAATTCAAGAGAATAGCAACAAAAATGAGGGTCTGCAGTGCTTTAAGGATTAATGGAGTTAAATCTGTATCGCTTGGCTACCTACACCACCACCTACAAGTATTTTGTACAGTGTAAGCATCAGAGAGGAATTTATTAGAGTGATCTTAGGCAAAATACAGGGGACTGACAGGATAAAATTAAGCAAAGGAAAATGTAGCAGAATATAAGGAAAAATCTTCTGAAAACGAGAGCTATTCAAAGGAGGAAGTGGTGTAAGCTCCTGTGTTAATCACTAAAAATTAGACTTGGTCTGGAGCAGAGAGAGAGGGGACAAATTAGATGACTTAATGTCTTTCCAGGCAAGAACAGGGGGATTGTACAACCCCAATAGCCATATACAATTTTTGTACATAGACAAGGCCTTAGAGTAGGGTGACCAGACGTCCATTTTTAAAGGGACAGTCCCATATTTAAGCCCTCCTGCAGGTGTCCCGACTTTTTTTTTAAAAACAGGCAAATTGTCCCGTATTTTCTGTCCCCTCTCTCCATTAGTACTGGCAGGTCCTGCTGCTGGCCAGATCCCTGCTCACCAGCCGACCTGCCCACCAGCGGTGAGTGGGAGGGTCCAGTGGCCGATGATGGGGGTGGGTATGCAAAGCTGGTGGCGGGGCAAAGTGGCAGCACACAGGGCTGGCCGTTTCCCCTGCTGGTCAGTCAGCACAGCCCCTGCTGCATGCCAGCTCTCAGCCAGCAGGGCCTCACCCTCTGTCCCGTTTCCAGCCAGCACCGGCTGCGCGCTATGAGCTGCGGCAAATGGTGAGTGCGGGCAGGTGCCAGGCAGCGGCCGGTTATGTGTCGCCTCTGCTGCCCACCCGTCAGCCCTTGACGTGCTCCCTCTCACTGTCCTCGCCCTTCTTTGCCCCTTCCCCCCCCAGCCCCACTGCTCCCCCATATCCTCCCCAGCAGGGCTCATCCCACTCCCAGCATTGTGCAGAGAACCAGCCCCTGGTCGGCACGCTCATCTCACCAACACTCTGGCCAGCAGGCTCCTTCCTTCCCTCACTGCCTCTGGCTAGGCTGGCACCCCGGGAAAGCCCAAGACCCTCTGGCCTAGGTCACTGACCAGGAGGAGCCAAGCCTTTCGTCTGCCAAAGACCTGTACAGCGCTGGCACAGAGAAGCCTCTCCACCCCTCAGCTAAGCTCTGGAGTGGTGGGAGGGAGGAAGGGAGTTCCAGCCTGTTCGCATCCCAACCCAATATCAGAGGGATAAATACTGGAATTATTTAAGCTCAGTACCAATGTGGACACAAGAACAAATGGATATAAACTGGCCACCAGGAAGTTTACACTTGAAATTAGACGAAGGTTTCTAACCATCAGAGAAGTGAAGTTTTGGAATAGCCTTCCAAGGGAAGCAGTGGGGGCAAAAGATCTATCTGGCTTTAAGATTAAACTCGATAAGTTTATGGAGGAGATGGTATGATGGGATAACATGGTTTTCGTAATTAAATATTCATGGTAAATAGGCCCAATGGCCTGTGATGGGATATTAGATGGGGTGGGATCTGAGTTACCCAGGAAAGAATTTTCTGTAGTATCTGGCTAGTGAATCTTGCCCATATGCTCAGGGTTTAGCTGATCGCCATATTTGGGGTCGGGAAGGAATTTTCCTCCAGGGCAGATTGGAAGAGGCCCTGGAGTTTTTTCGCCTTCCTCTGTAGCATGGGGCACAGGTGACTTGCTGGAGATTCTCTGCTCCTTGAAGTCTTTAAACCACAACTTGAGGACTTCAATAGCTCAGACATAGGTGAGGTTTTTTTGCAGGTGTGGTGGGTGAAATTCTGTGGCCTGCATTGTGCAGGAGGTCAGACTAGATGATCATAATGGTCCCTTCTGATCTAAATATCTATGAATCTGTAGGCTCCATACCAGCCCCCTGGGCAGGAGCTTAGCACCCTGTTCACCCCCCTAACCCCACACTCTGGGTCCTGCCCCCAGGGACAGGTTCCCTCTCTGGCCAGGTTTGCTGAAGCCCCTGGAGTCAGGTTCCCTGGGCTCGGGTGCACAACGCATCCTTAGGGCTTAACCCCCTCCTGCCCGTGCTGTAGCTGGGGGACAGGAGGCAGCTGGGTTACTTCGGTGGCCAGAAGCAGCCTGGAGGTGTTAGCTGCCTTTCAACATTGTGTGGGCAGGAAGGTACAAGCTGCTTCCAGCCACAGGGGGGTGGGGAAGAGATGAGCTCTGCAAAGACACGGGCCAGGTTATCCCTTCCCCCACCTCCACTGTGGCTGGAAGCAGCTCCCATCCCTTCCCTCCCACATAGTGCAGAAAGGCTGCTGTTGGCCACATTCTGGTGTGAACCCTGGCAGAAATCTGGGGAGGGGGTGTCCTGTGACCCTGTGTGCCCCCCCCCCCCGTGTTGCCTCAGGAAGACGCAGCACCAGGTACCAGGAGAGGTGGGTCCGTCCTAGGGGCCCAGCCAGGCATAGAGGGTGGAGAGCACCGGGCAGTGAGGGTCAGGTCGGTCAGTCATCTCTCCGTGTAACAGAGGTGTATAGGAGTGTTTATCACCTCTCCCCGTGTTAACCCTAAAGCCTTAAAGGTAAATAAAAAGAATCCAACTATGCAGTATTTCTTTTTAACAGGGGCTCAGTCAATTTGAACATTTATACTGCATCGTTCAAATCAAATTCTAATCTGATTGATTGCCATTGAACTCGCTTGAATACGTGTCCCATATTCAGCATAGGGACATATGGTCACCCTACTTTACAGAAAGTAATGTGGGGAAGGAAGAGAAATAAAGGTCAGAAAGCAGTGGCCCTTGAATGATCAGCATATCTTTCCCAGTGAGTGATGCTGAATAGTAAATAATTTATAATAACTAAGGCCCTGATCCTGTAAGATATTTAGGCATCTCCCATTGATTTAGGCATCTAAATACTTTTGAGGATCTGGGTCTGAAAGCCCAGTAACTACCTAAAGGCCAGATTCTACTTTTGATCTTTGGGCATGCTTCTCATTGACATCAGTGGGAGACCACTTGTGGATTGAGGGGAGTATGGAATACTAAATTTGTATGCTAGGCTGTACTTCAGAATGGAATAAGTTTGACACTCCTGTTTTAGAACTATTTCTGTGCAAGGCCTTTGACCTCTCCAGGGCAGGGAACCAGCTTTAAGGACTGCAGGAAAGTCTCATTCGTCCTTTTATTCTGAACTGCCCATCTTCACAAAGGTTCAGTCTCCAATGATTCACCCCTTTTGCCTCTGCTCTTCCTCATGCACTCAGCCCAACAAACCTTTGAATCAGTTAGCATAACCTCCATGCGTCGCATTAGCTAAGCCTCCCCAGAGGACAGAGAGAGAGAGAGAGAGAATCACTTTGGCAATGATCCCAGTTCCTGGGGGTCCATAGAATTAGGCCTTTCTCAAGCTAGCATCTCCCCCATTGTCTTCCCCAGATGAAGAGATGGAGGTTAATTTAGCATTCAAAAGCACTGCATCTTAGCATCTTAACTCTTGTCAGGTGACATTTCCATTCTTCTCCGTCTCTGATCCATAGACTCTGCTAATGTTATATTATGGTAATTTCCCTCATTTATGTCCATTCTGTTCCATTAACAATATATCATATTGCATCATGTTATATTTCTGCCATTCTGCATTCTGATCATGAGGCCAGCAAGCATAAGTAGCCGTTTGTAAGAGTGCAAAGAATGGATTGCATGGGTATCTTTCATACAAATCTCCTCAGGTCTCTGTTTCATCCATGTGGTTTTTAAAAAAAAAATCTTAGATTATATCAAAGGCTTCATCAGGTTTCTATTGTCCTGTATATACTAGATAATCTGAATGGTTTCAAAAGAAACCTGCTACCTGCTGATAGTCATGGTAGCTGCCAGTTACCAGATGTCTGGCTTTTGTTGTCTATAACTTGTATTATTTTTGCACAAAAATGAAAATAGTTTTGATCCTGCAGAACAGAATGATTCTTGCACCAATTTATCCCAACTGGCGTCTTTTTAGATTGAAATTTTATTTTGTTTGACTCCATTTAATTTAATGGTGTATTTATACCAAAAATTTGAATAATACTCCCTGCTTTGCATTTCAAAAGGAATCTTTGTTTATGAAATTGCTTTTGAGTTGCAATTACAGTTATTTATCTCTGGGATACACAACATGTAATTGGGTCAACATTGTTAATGAGCTAGTTAGTGTTATTGTTAATGAGGTACTAGTGTTAGTTTCAATGTTTTATCCCCAGCAGTTGGCAAACACAATATGTTAAAATAGATAATTATGTTAATGTTACAAATATCCGCAGACCTTAAAAATATTAAGCAAGGAGGTTAACAACGATGTGTAGTGAACTTCGTGTACTTAAGGGTTCTAGGTTTAATTTTAAAAGAGATCAGCATGGGATTTACTTTTTCATTATTAATTTAAAATGTTTCCAAACACAAGAGGAGTTTCCCCCAACCCCATCTTCCTAGGCTTGTTTGCTCTCTCTCTTTTTCATGCCTGGCATTTGCAGAGCAACATTCTCTAGATGCAGTTGTAGGTCCACAAGCTGTTTCAAGGCCTCCTCTGTGACATTGTGGCTATCCTCCATTTCACCTTTAAAATCCATGTTTAGGGCACTGTGTTATGATGTGTTCAGTGATTTGGATGTGCTCACCACAGTTACACGAAGGGGAGTCCATTGATTTTCCACTTGTGCATCAAATAACTGCATCTTCCATGGTTTGTTCAGATGTGGTTCAGTGTGGTCCAAAGCCTGTGTGGCCAGTCAAAATCTGGAGGACAGCTAGTTGGGTCCGTGATAACGTGCTTGTTTGGAATGGTGGATGAGGTCCAGACACTTTGCCATTGCCTGGCTGGATCCAGAGACATTAGGTTGGTTGCAGATGGTCCATAGTGGTTTTTGTGATTTCAGGTGCTATTGGGAAATATTGTCCGTAACCTGCCAGGTGGGATGTTCCGGGTAGTCTTCGGCATGTTTAAGTTCTTGTACTGTGGTGTGATGGGGTGGACCAGGCCCTTGAGGCCTTGCACCCCTGCCATGCCCCAAAAAGGGCAGTGGAGAGGGTCCTCCAAGCTGCCTAGAGTGTCTGTGTGGGACACAGCCAATCAGAAAGGGGCTGCAGAGAGCAGCCAGTCAGGGCCCAGCAGCCTAATATAAGAAGAGCTGCTGGGCCAGAGTGAGATACGTTCTTTGCTGGAGCTGGAGGAGTGTGGGTGGTGTGCCTGGCTGGCTGAGGGACCTACAGGATCCCAGACAGAGCAGTGCTGGCAGATCCTGAGGGGAACACAAAGGAACTCCGGGATGGCTGTTGGGACTCAACCAAGACAAGGCACCGAGGGAAGGGCAAAGAATGAGCTGGGCCTGCAGGGAAGTAGCCCAGGGAATTGTAGCAGCAACGCAGCTTAAAGGGACCGGGAGGACAGCTGCTATTTTTAGGGTCCCTGGGCTGAGACCTGGAGTAAAGGGCGGGCCTGGGTCCCCCCCCCCACCAGCCCTGGGGAAAGTGTCTTGGACTTTCATACACCCCAGAGGGGGAACTGAACACTTAGTGGCCCTGCTGAAGATTTGGGGCCAGAAAGACCCAGAGAGGCAAAGAGTCTCCAGTCACCAGAGCCAGGACTGCTTGAAGAGCAGGGATAATTCAAGGGAGCCCAGAAGGGGCTGAGACACAGTTCGAACCAGGGTACTGTGATAGGCCCTGCTGGGCTCATTGAGGAGTGAGCCCGGGGATAGGGCTGCAGATAAAGGGACCTTACAGAGGGCGCTGAGATAGGCCCCTGTTGGGCTTATATCCCAGAAGGGGGTTGATTTTTATCTCACAAACACACTGAGTGGGACTTGACAGGAGGACTAACTGAAGACCCACCACAAACTTAGAGAGTGCAATGCCTTAACCGATACCTAATACAGAAAGCTGGGCAGCGATTTTTAAAGTTCCCAGGCTGATTTGCATGGTCTGATTGAGCTACATATTCACAAGTTGGGTATGGCAGCTTCTTGTCCTCACTGGTGCATGGTACTGTGCAACTGAGTACACAAGGGCCAAGGCTGACGTTCGTAGCACCGGCACAGTTTATCCCCAGCTTGTTCCCACTCACTTGTGGAAAAGGTTGCAGCAAGTCTTCACTTTGAAGTCTGCTTTCTTGAGATGGCTATAAAAGGGGAGTGTACTGTCATGAATGACATAGATATGTTAGCTTGGCACCGCAAATATGGAAATAAACTATTGGGTTTGAGTTGCCATGTTTTAGCAACATTCCAGCAGCCCAAACCCCTCTGTTTCCATGGGAGTAAAACTGGCATTGCAAGGGAAAAACTGTGTGGTCAGTGTTCAAAGGCCTGAATTCTGGTTGACACAAAGTCCTCTGACACCGTAATGGCAGTGCCTTAAAGAGAGTGTAAATGAGATAAGGGGCCTTTGTGTCAATGAGAACCAGGGCCAATATGCCTTATCCTTCAAAGTGATGAATGCCTCCGGCAAGGTGGCAAATGCCAAAGGGAGATTAATGTGTTCATCCCCTTGATGGTAGCCCCTCTAGGTCAGCATCAGTGGGTGCAGCATGGGAGAAGCTGCACTGTCTGGGCTGTATTTAATCTGTGGATAAACAGAAGGCTTCAGTCTGAGGCTGTCAATCTGTCACCTTTCATGAGCACTAAATTCACTGGAAAAGAAAAGGAAATAAACTAATACCCTGCAAGATTGCAGCCCCTGTCCATTTTCCTGCTGTCCTTTCTCTTGCACTAACTCCATTCTTTTGCATTTCCTCATTCACAGGGTTAGCACTGATTTACCAATACTCATGGCAGCTACAGTCCCTGCACTTCTCAGCAGCCACATCATTGCCACTGTATTATCTTCCACTTTCCTCTTCTCCTGAAGCATTAGCACCTGGCAAAAAAAGCCATTTCAAATGTGACCTCTCTGCCTAGATACAATTGAAAATTAAATTACTACCCTTAAAATCAGTAGTGTTTGTGTGGTATAAGTGCTGAATCAAGTTTGCAGCACTGTATTTTTCATCAGCAATGAAAACAGAGCAGTTTCACCATCATTTTGTTTTTTAAGTACTTGCCTCTGGAAACTATTTGTCACTAAAATAATGAGTGATCTGAGAAAACAAATTGAGATCTGCATAATTGTTTCTATAATATGAAAACTAGAGAAATTCTAAATGAAATTAAAAAGGCAGCAAGAGTTAAAAGAACACTTTTACCCAACATACAGTTAACCTGTGGACCACACAGCCACAGCATAGGTGTGGCAGGCCTGGCACTGCACCACCCCTTTGGGGTGGTGGGTGATGGGGTGTCAGAACCTCACCACTCCCAAGTTCACATGCTCACCTCTGTGGGCAGCCCAATGCAACCTAATAGCCTACCTCCACACAATCACCCCTTGGTCAGGGTAGTGTGTCCTAATGGCCAGAGTCCATATAACTCACTCCCCACATCAGAGCAGTGCAGCCCAATGGCCAGAGTCCATACAATCCCTCTCACAAGCAGGGTAGTTCAGCCTAGCAGCCAGAGTCTGGGTAACTCACCCCAAATGTCCAGGCAGTGTGGCCCAATGGCCAGGGTCCATATGATTTCCATGCCTGGGGTAGAGGGTCCCAGGCCCACCTTCTTCACCAGGTCCCAACCCAGGGTCCTGGTAGTGGCAAGTTCCCCTTGCCACCAGCTCAGCAGGGATCTGCCTGAAACACAGCAAGCCTCTGTGCAGCTTTAACACCATTTTCCTCTAAAGTTCCCCTGGGTTGCTTCCTACCATAACCTCCAGGTCCTCTGGTCTGTTCCCCTTCTGTGATTTATCCCATCTGAGCACATCCAGGCTTGGCTGGCCTCCAGATCCTGGAGCGCAGCCTGTCCCTCCTCAGGAGCTGACAGCATGCCTCCTTCCCCTCTGGTGGTCAGCCCAGACTGAGCAGCTCTGCAGGCTTTTATACCTGTTCTCCAGTTGGAGCATGCCCAGCAGAGCCCCAGGAGCCTGGCTTCCTCTGCTAGGAAGGAAGGGTTAACCCCTGCGGTAGCAGTGCGGAGCCGCTCTGCCCCGTCACAGTAGTATTGAGGGATGCATCTTTACATTTGGAAAAAATTATTTGGCCCTACTTATTTATATGGAAATAAATAATATGTGGAATTATTAATGAAGGATATGGAATATAAAGATCTTTCAAGTTACATATTTCAGGCCATAGGATAATCACAGCTGTGTTCCGGAAGAAATTTTCTCCATTGTAGAGTATTGCATTATGGGTGTATTATAATATCCTTTGAAGCCTCCAGTATTGGAAACAAAATACCAGACTAGATGAATCACTGATCTCTTCCAGTATGCTATTCCTGTGTGCTGGCTCTGCTTGGCATGTTTTCATTAGAGATGCACCTAAAACAAAACACTGTCGTTCACCGATACTGAACTTTGGGGAACTTCATATTCAGGCCTGAACTTTGTCTCTCAGACCATTAGCTACACTGTCATTTCAATCCACTTTACTTTTGGATCTGCTTGCATATAAAGTATTCTATATAGCTCAGTGCATCCTTTCAAACACAAGGTTCAATTCCCCACAAGGCACACATGTGATTCCTATTATTATTGCTAATGAGACTTGCAGTCATTGACAGGAGAATAACTCCATGGGAATAGTGCATATTTTCTTATGATTTCATGCTCATTTCCTGCAAAATGTAGATATCAAACATTCAACACAAAGTTGTCCATGTGTAGTATACGTTTGGTAGTTTTAGTCCAAAAAAAGGAAAAGTCAATATTGAGTTTTTTCATACCTTGCAGGTGGCTGGATACACTGGGACATACCTTTCTATAAAAGTCCCTAATTTTGTCTGCAAAGCTTGCATGCCCAACCATTGTATCTACACACAAAAATACCCCACAGATGTACACACAATTGCACATGCAAGTGAGTACTTAGGAACTAAATTACCCATTTTGGCTCATTCCAATGTCCCTTTGTGCGGTCAAAGGTGGGATTTTGTGGTGCATCAGGTACATGCACAAAAATGAGTCCTAGCCTCTGAACATTTAGTACACTCTTTGTGGGTTTGTTTAGCAATAAGTGTCAGAATGGCGCTCCAGACATACATCGACTGCTGCATTCCCACAGAAAGTCAGTGCGACTACTTTGTAAAGGCATGGCTGTTGGGACACATTGAGGGTATCATCATGAGGCTCACAGAAACAGCTAGGTTGAGTAGCAAAATATAAACCCTGCTAGGAAACAAGAGGTAAAATTCCAAATTTGCAGTGAGTAATTTGCAGTGAGCTTATGGGGGACTGAGAAATGGAACAGTCAAGTTCTAGCATAGTTCTGACACTTCCTTATTACCTCCCTGGCTTTGTTCTCATGCCTTTTTAATGTGGAAGTCAATGTGTGGATTCTATGAATACTTCATCTCGAAAAACTGAAGAATCGCATGGGACCTTATCAGTGGGTAGGCAGAATTTTACATAAGCTCATGTGGCAGTAATTACACACAGAACTCAAACACAAGCATAGAGATTAATAGGCTTTTCAGACTTACAAAACCTTTAAGTGAAGGTTGTTTATTATGAGTAGTAATTTTGTATAGGGCCATAAAATGCACGGTGCTTCATTGACAGAGAGTAAGGGCTTTTTAGCGTATGATAGATAACATAAACAAAGACAAGGTGTGACAATAATTCAGGTTATAAAATGTCAGGTTAAATGCATATTTGGGAACCTTAATATAAAGTGTTACCAGAAAGACAGAACCCAAAGTCAATGGCTAGAATTTTTCTATATTTTTTATTCAGAAAAGATAGTTGTCATTATTATTCTCTATGTATTTATTATGAGAGCTGGTCAGAAAATAGGAAGGTGGGAGTTCTGGGAATAATTTCAATTTTGTTGGCAAAAAATCAGTACCAATTTTTTTTTTACCACAACAGCAAAAAAACCCAAAATATTTCAATTCAGAAATGTTGTTAAGGTGCCTCTTTGGATTTGGAGTTCAGTTACTTCCTGTCTCCTTTCTTCTCTATGGGTCACTCTCCCTGATGGGATTATATTTTCCATGATCCATAGAGATGGTCCCTCTTGGAGAGTGGAAACCAGGGTGCATCATGGGAGATGTAGTCCAGCCAGGAAGCACCGGCCATAGAGGAGAATGGGGACATGAGGCAACTGAACTACAACTCCAATGAGGCATTGCAGCAGCATGATAAATCAAAATATTTTCATTTTATGGTATTTTTCAATGAAAAAAACAATTTTTCTTACAGAAAGTAGATACTTTTTGTGGGGAAAAAATAATTTTGTCAAAAATCCAATTGTCCATCAAAACAAGTTTTGGTGCAACATTTTCACCCAGCCCCAATAATTAATGTTAAACATTTATTTTACAGTAACTCCTCAAAGCCCTAGTAAGGATCAGGATCCCATTGTGCTGGGCCCTGAACACACTCAAAGACAATACTCCTCTGAAGCACTCGCAATCCAAAAAACAGATGAACAGAGGAAGGATTGGGAAGTATAACATAAGCAAATGAACCAGGTGATGGCAGACACAGTTTTGTTTGTTGCATGTTTTATTGTTGTTGGGTTCTTTTTGTTAATGTGCTTTTTGGTATTTTACCAAGAATAGCAATTTAAAAAGTGGCACAGGCAAGAGAGAAGCACTGCTATGTAGTAACCCCTCTCACGTTGAGTAGTTTCATGAACATTTAATACTTTAAAAGTTAAGAAAAGTTTAAAAAATGAGTTAATGGATCCCCATCTGCAAATCTTACTCAGCAGGGCATTGAAGTAAATGAGCCTGAGTCTGATTTCTTCTGCACTGGTTTAAATCAGAAGTAGCTCCACTGAAGTCAATAGACTTTCACTGGTATAAAACTGATGTGAGTGAGATCAGAATCAGGCCCAGTGACTTCACTGGAGCAGCTACTCACCTGGTGTAGTTCCTATGTAGAATTTTTTAATGCATTTAAATACAAAACACTTACAAAGAGCTAAATTCTGTCCATACTGGCTGGAGCACAGTGTGGCAATGGAGTGGTGCTAACTACACAGTAGGTACCAGACTGTTCGTGCCAGTACAGGGTAGAATGGCTCGGGGAAATCTAAGAGAAACACTGGCAGGGCACACACTAAGGGAAGCACCGCATGTGAGCTGAGGGCCTGACCATGGCCTATTCCACATCCACAGTTGAGTACGAGGGGTGCAGTCGCTGAGCTAGTTTTCTTGTGCTACCGAGTGTCAGCTGGGTATCCCACACTGCTGCTAGGTGGATGCATTATGGAAAGAGGAGAGTCTCCCTAACCCAGGCAGCACCACAGGAGCTGGAATGAAACAAGCAAGCACTGCAACAGGTGGTATCACAATCTGCTGGCAGATGTTCCTTGGCGAACATGTCTGGCTTTTTCTCAGAAAGCAGCACGAAAGTTCTACCCAGCGGGAGAATAAATAGCCACCATAGCTAACAAAAAAACTGATTGTATGCGCTTACTCCATTTTAAACATGCCCTAAGCCTCTTTAAAATTCACCATAATTTCAAAGCATGCAATGTCAATGGGATAGAGAATTCTTCCTCACTCCCTGTCCTAAACTGCCGTGTGGTGTTGAACAGCTATTGTATTGCAACCCCAGAAGTAGCTGCATCTCAGTGACAGGTGGAGCAATTCCTACAAGGATAGAGCAAAGGGCCAGTTCTGCCCTCGCATATGCATGACTTTAGTGACGGTTGTGCGGTTGTGTCTTTGGTCATAGCTGGGCTTATGTCAGCACTATTTGAAACTGAGCCTCACACAAGCAAATTTTGCAATGATGCGTTTTTATTAGTTTTATCCTTTGAGGTACAGCTCAGTTTATGAATATTTGATAAAACTTGGTCTCTATCCCAATACAAGAGTTGTATAAAGTGGTTATCCACTGAAGCACATTATTTCCTTATATTTACAATCTAAGCAAAGAAGGTGGGGAGAGACTTGAGATGCAGAGCTGGTGGCTGGGGGTGGCTACTCTTCATTTTATAACAATACTTTCAAATGATTTGGAACCATCAAGTTGTGTGCACGGGAAGTTTTTGTAAGCATGGCACTGTTACAACTGCTCCCTCATCCTTCCCTTCTACTGACTGGTACCCTCATTTGTCTTGTCTTTTAAATTAGGTTGCAAGCTCCTCAGGCCAAAGATTGTCTGACCCTAGATATTTACACACTGCCCAGCACAAAGGAGTCTTCAATCCTCATTAAGTCTTTTGGGTGCTATTGGAATACAAATCCTAAATAACAGTTGGAGTAGGAAGAGAACCTGAGACATAAGCCTTTGTATCAAAGGCCTGGGCTGAGGTAGTGGTCAAAGCTTTGCTAATATAAAACAAAGACAGCAAGAGACAGACTGTAAGCAGGAGTCAAGCTCTACCTGCATACACACTCACAGAACCTGGCAAGAACAGGGCTGGTATTGCAAAAAACCCACACGTTCCTGAGAAGTACTAAGCACAGGACACTCATGTAAACATATTCCAAAAGGGTGGTACCAGAGTACCCCAACACCAAGTATGGTATAAGCACCCCCCCACACACACACAAAGATAACAGGAACACACTGACCCATCTTAAAGATAAGGTCAGGATGACAGCATGATGGATAGAGATGTTTTGATCGAACCAACTTGTAGAAGGTGATGGGTGGCACCTAGACACATCAGAGGGGCAACACATAACTTTTCTGGATCTGTGTATAAAGATGTATCTCAAAGGGAGTGTCTTTGGCCAGCCGAGGGGGGAATGGAAAGTCCTGCCATTCATTGAGGTGCATCCATTGTCATGGGCATACATGTGTAAGCGTAACTGTAGACATTGATCCTGGGAGCTAGGACCACGCTTCATCGACAATAAACATGACCAGGTGCCTTTGTACCTTACCGGATCTTGTGGTCTTTGGGTGGTTCATTTGAGGTCTGCTGTGCCGGCTGTCTGCACACACACATGCAGCCAAACATCTGACAATAACAGTAATAAAAACAAGAATAGATTAGAGACAAGAAACACAGGGGAGGGGGGGTAAGAAGAGATGGGAGCAGAATTGGGAAAGCAAGGGATAGATGAGTAAAGGAAGAGAGAGATAAGGAGGATGGAGAGGAAAAGAGTGGTGGGAGAAGACAAGCAGAGAAAAAAACTAGTGGAAGGTGAAAGGAGATAAAAGGGATTATGAAATGGAATAATGAATAAAGAATGAGCAAAGATTCTGCTTTAAGGTTAGTAATATATATGTTTCTGATTCTTAAATATATCAGCTATTCTAAGTACCTCGCTGGAGGTGGGGGGAAGCAAATGGGCTTCAATGTTTATGAAAATTAGCTGTAATCCTTATGCTCCTGGCAAGCTGCCAATGTGGCCCTCAGGACTGCAGAGGCTATGCACCACTTAAATGAGACACATACATTGAAGTGCTTAGCTGCCAAGGTGATAGGTGCTTTAGCTCTTGCAGTGACAGAGCGAGTTTTCCTAGGCATTTTTATGCCAAGGCAGGCCAGTCATAAATAATTGACTCTAATTAGCGCTCCCTCAAACCGTAATGCTCTTTACCTGCATCTGAGTGGCATTAAAAAATGTGTGACATTTTTTGCTACCTTTGAAAAGCATAGTCAGAGACATTAAGCAGATTCTAACACCCAAGTGACCTACTGCTCAGTATAAGTAAAGGGCAAATACATCAGCACCCATAGCAAATGGAAAGTAATTTTTTTTTTATCCTGATGGCCGGATTATCATTAAAGCTCTGTGGTGGTCAATGACATACTTCACTGTAGCGAAGAGTTTTCAGGAGTAATTGTGTGTAACATAAATGACCTGCTTCCCACAGTCACCTGGGTATGCTAAATTACTGTTATGACAAACGTGTTTAGGAGATTACACTTATTATTTATTGTCTTAGAGTAGTGTAGAAGGGGCCCCCATTGGGGAGCAATGGCCCCATTATGCTAGGCACAGACAAGTAGTAAGAAGATAGTCCCTGCTTCAGAGAACTCAGTCTAGAGCAGACCCAAGAGATGGATAAAGTGGATTGGGGGTGTAATGATGCTGGTTCTGGCGGGACCCAACTGAGAGTGCCAATTCAGGACAAATTGCTTAAAGCAGGGCAGTTACAGCCCAAGGCTGGGATTTCTGTGCACACCAAGGCAAACCAAACCAGCCAGACAGAGAGGACTTTGGTTTTACCCCACTGGTTAACCACAAGTCAAACAAGCAATTCCCTTAGACACCCCAGTTTCCCAGTATCACCACCAGTGCCACTCATTATGGAGACAAATGGTTATGAAAACCAATACCCTAGTGAAAGAAAAAAAAGGTTCTCCCAATCCCAAAGGACCAAGCCCCAGACCAAGGTCAATATACAAGTTAGATCTTCCCACAAATCACACTGTTGCCAACCCTTTAGAATCTAAAATCTAAAGGTTTATTCATAAAAAAGATATAGATGAGACCTAGAATTGGTTAAATAGAATCAATTACATACCATTATGGCAAAGTTCTTGGTTCAGGCTTGTAGCAGTGATGGAATAAACTGCAGGTTCAAATCAAGTCTCTGGAGTACATCCACACCTGGGATCGGTCATCAGTCCTTTGTTAGAGCTTCCTTTTGTAGCAAAGTCCCTCCAGAGGTAAGAAGCAGGAATGAAGACAAGATGGAGGAGCTGCAGCAGCTTTTTATATTCTCTTGCCATGTGGTCTTTCTTTCTTTGTTCCAAAGACAAGCTGTCCATCACACGGCATGGAAAAACCGCAGAGTTCTGTCCATAGGCATGTCCCTGCATGCCTTGCTGAGTCACAAAGCGTGTCTGCCTTCTCTCAATGGGTCAGCTGTATATCTGATGGTCCTTAATGGGCCATCCAGCAGCCTAGGCAGAGTTGACACCAATTTGTCTGGAGTGTCACCCAGAAGCATAGTATAAGTTTGAAATACAGACAGTATAGAGCCAATATTCATAACTTTAACTACAAAAATGATACACACATATAGACAGCATAATCATAACCAGCAAACCATAACCTTGTCTGAGACACCTTATTTGACCCCCTTTATACAAGATTTGGTGCCACTACAGGACCTTGGTTGCAACCATGTTCTATATGGTCCCAGTTCAAGTCAATAACATGACAGGGGATAGAGGGGAAAGGAGCACAAGCTGTTTTGTTCAATATCTTCATTAATGATCTGGATGATGGTATTGATTGTACCCTCCGCAACTTTGCAGATGACACTAAACTGGGACGAGTGGTAGATACACTGGAGGGTAGGGATAGGATACAGTGGGACCTAGACAAATTAGAGGATTGGGCCAAATGAAATCTGATGAGGTTCAACAAGGACTAGTGCAGAGTCCTGCACTTAGGACGGAAGAATCCCATGCACTAGGGACTGAGCGGCTAGGCAACAGTTCTACAGAAAAGGACCTGGGGTTACAGTGGACGAGAAGCTGGATATGAGTCAACAGTGTGCCCTTGTTGCCAAGAAGGCTAACGGCATTTTGGGCTGTGTAAGTAGGGGCATTGTCAGCAGATCGAGGGACATGATCATTCCCCTCTATTCGGCCTCATCTGTACCTCCTCTTAGCTGAGACAACAATGACTGAACCAGGGACCTCCAGAGGGAAAAGCCGGAGCTGCTACAGCTTGAGCTGAAGGTCTCTAAGTCCCTCTGTAATAGTCTCACATCCCCTGTGGACTGGACACAGACGGACCAGTTACATAAACTTACTAGTGGATTACACAACTTGAGGAGAACACTCATTACCACACTTTAAACGATGGGGTAGGTTTGGCTTTTATTCCCTTCCGCTTGACAATATTGTAATTGCTTCCTTTCTCCCCCACCTCCAGGAAGGGAGATCCAAGATTTCAGATGTGGCTGTTGTTTTGGTTTTCTCCTCAGTAGTTTCCCCAGAGCTTGCCTGGTTTCTCTGGGTTCCACACTTGCATCATTAATATCTTCAGAAAAGAAGAAAAAAACATCTCCTTTTAAAGCCATTTTTGCATAGTGGGGTAGATATAACTAGAATATAGAGAAACAACAAACTGCTGTGAGAAAGAGAGCTGCAGTAGCCGTAAGTCAACACTGCATCAAAATGCCACCCGAATGGGAGTGAGTTGTTTGTGCTATGAATTTTCTCGCTATCAGAATGCGAGTCCTTTGTGCCAGTAACTCCTGATTCACTGTGGAAAGTTCATGTTTGACATCTCTTAGAATTTTTCACATTTGTACTGAGTATACTCAATATGAGGGTCTAGACGGCTCAGGGAACTTTGGTGAAAAGAGCTCACGTTGATTGATTTATCTAGTTTTAACTATAATTATTTAAAACAACAATGCAGGAAATAGCCACCCAAAATAAAGTGATTTCCTCCCCAAAGAATATAATAGAATGGTTTCAATCGCGCTCATGTTGGTAGTCACCCAAAATTGTTCCCATCTGATACTTATCTGCTTACATGTGTTGGTGGGATTTCAGTCCAAGTGCCGGAGGGCATGTGCCCACATCATAAGCCTACCACTACAATTAGCACTAACTGGCTGTCTCGTGGAAACGCCAAAGATTTGAATGCACCATAGGAAAAAAATTATTCTCTCCTTCTGAGAGGTGGTCCATCCAGGTCAGGGATCAGCCATATTGTTGGGGCAGGGTGGAGAAATTTCCACTAACCGTACTGTACCTGTTCCTGAGGATGCTGGAAAACTGCCAGTCTGACTCCTTCGGTGAGGGTCAAATCCACAAAAATGTAAAACCAAACCAACAAATGAAGCCCTCACTAACCTCTTTATTTGCTGGACTTTCACAGATCAGCTGTGCCTCCTAACGTCTTATCCTATTCCCAACAAAGTCAGCGGCAAAACTTCAGTTGACTTCAATGGGAGCAGCACCAAGCCCTTGTTTTTCAACATCTGCCTCACCTCCTCTATTAGTTTTAGCTCATTGAAGATCACAGCGACGATCACAGCACCCCGCATCTCAGCATAGCTATTTCACCACCATTTGGGAACGTATTCTCTAGGAACAAACAGGAAGCTTTGGGCTGTGCCTACGGGCCCATTGAGGCCGTGTCTGTAAAGAGTGCATTGAAATAATTAGATAATCAAAAGACATGTAAAGCAGTGGGGGACGGGCACCTGGGGGAATCGCACTGGAGAATGAAGATGAAAGATTTTGAACTTATGAGTCTCCCAGGCTGCAACAACAACAACAAAAACCCTCACTGCCAAAAAAGCCACAGCTGTGCACGACATGGACAGATAAACAAATGTGATTGTGATGAGTGGAATGACAGTTCTCTGTCCAGAATGCATTATCCCAAGGTGCTCCTGGGCATCTGTTACATAATTTAGCTATTTTTTAATTAGTTCTTTTGCAGCACTTGACAGTAATAATTCCAAGCAAACTGAAACTTGGCATCATACAAGCCAAGCCAAAGAGTAAATTCTGGGCCCGATGCTGATCATAAGTTATGTAGCTTTCTGTGCACTGGGCTGATGAATTTAAATCCAGTCTTTCCTAAGACTAAATTGTGGGGAGAAAGGGGAATTAGAGCTGTTTGAAAATAGTTTTGGTTTTCTTTCCCCGTGGAAAAAATGTAAATTTTTCAGCAAAATATTTTAACTGTACTCTGAAATATTTTGATTCACGCTGGTTCCATGTTTCCTGATGGGAGTTTCAGAGTAACAGCCGTGTTAGTCTGTATTCGCAAAAAGAAAAGGAGTTCTTGTGGCACCTTAGAGACTAACCAATTTATTTGAGCATAAGCTTTCGTGAGCTACAGCTCACTTCATCGGCTGCATACTGTGGAAAATACAGAAGACGTTTTTATACACACAAACCATGAAAAAATGGGTGTTTACCACTACAAAAGGTTTTCTCTCCCCCCACCCCACTCTCCTGCTGGTAATAGCTTATCTAAAGTGATCACTCTCCTTACAATGTGTATGATAATCAAGTTGGGCCATTTCCAGCACAAATCCAGGTTTTCTCCCCCCCTGGAGAAAACCTGGATTTGTGCTGGAAATGGCCCAACTTGATTATCATACACATTGTAAGGAGAGTGATCACTTTAGATAAACTATTACCAGCGGGAGAGTGGGGTGGGGGGTGGTATTTTTTCATGCTTTGTGTGTATAAAAAGATCTTCTACACTTTCCACAGTATGCATCCGATGAAGTGAGCTGTAGCTCACGAAAGCTTATGCTCAAATAAATTGGTTAGTCTCTACGGTGCCACAAGTACTTCTTTTCTTTTTGCTGATGGGAGTTGTAGCTCTCCTCTATCGGCTAAGTTTTCTGGCCAGATTTTACCTCCCCTGATGCATTGCTTCCCCCTCTTGGTAAGGGGAAGGGTTGTATCATAGGAGTCCCTGACCTTGATGTATCATGGGAGATGTAGTTTTGCAAGAAAGACCAGCCTATGGGGAGAAAACTACAACTACCATGAGGCATAGTGGCTCCACTTTTAATCAAAATATTTTGGTTTTTAGCCAAAAGATTTAGTTTTTTTTGATGAAATATCAAAATTTTCTGCAGAAGGCCAACACTTTTCATGCATATATTTGTTTAACTGAAAATCCACTTTCTATCAAAAACCAGTTTCAATGGAAAACTTTCCACCAGCCCTAGGGGAAATGCATCCATTTTGTAGGGGAGGTTTGTGGAGATGCTGAGAGAGCAAAGAACTCAGGTAAACAAGATCCATCCTTATCTTCTGACAATTGTCCTCATATCCTTCCTTCATCCGTTCTCTTCCCTTCACTGGATAACAGTAACTATCTTACATGGTTGCAGGTGGGAGCAAGGCAAGAAGAAATTTAGGTGCTACAGTAATGCAAATAATTCATAATTTAAAATAAAAACAGTGTGGGTATTCTACAGTGCCCATCATGTCTTATTAGTTAAGCTCTATTTCGGAGTTTTCAAGCGGCATGATAGATAGACAGATAAGTAAGGCTAAAATTTTGTAATGGTAATTTTTTAGTAAAACTCACAGTCGGGTCACGGGCAATAAACAAAATGCACGGAAGCCTGTGACCTGTAGTAATTTTTACTAAAAATAGCCCTGGCAAAATGGGGAGGTCCAGCATCCGCCTGTTGCCTCTCACAGTGGCTGGGAGCTGCGGGATCCTCTGCCACAGCGGCAGGGAGCTGTGGGGCCCCCCACCACCGGTGGCAGCTTGGAGCTCCAGGGGCCACCTGCCAAGCTCCAGGGCCACCTTCTGCTCATGACAGATGGGAGCTTCAGGGTCCCCAGCAGCTGGGAGCTCCAAGGCTGCCTGCCGGCCACAACAGCTGGGAGTTCCAGGGGCAGCCCGTGGCAGCTCAGGCCTACGGGAGCCCCTGCTGCAGCTCAGAGTTGCGGCAGCTTGGAGCTCCGGACAGGTGCCTAGGAACTGCGGGGCCCCAGGAGCTGCAGGGGTCTCCACCACCTGTGGGGGCTGGCAGCCAAGAGCTCTGGCGCCGCTGCTGGCTGACAGCTCCAGCCCCGCAGCCCCAGGGTGGAAGCAGAAAATGTCATGGAGGTCTCTGGCAGTCACAGATTCCGTGACTACTATGACCTCTGTGACATAACCGTAGCCTTAACAATAAGATAGAAAATATCTTAATGACATATAAATCCATGGTGTGCCCACACCTTGACTGTTCTGTGCAGTTCTGGTTGCCCCATCTCAAAAAAGATAGACTAGAATTGGAAAAAGTAGAGAGAAAAGCAACAAAAATGATTAGGGGTCTGGAAAAGCTTCCATATATTGAGAGCTTAAAAAGTCTGGGACTGTTCAGCTTGGAAAAGAAGTGACTGAGCGGGAATATGACAAAGGTCTATAAAATCGTGAATGGTGTGGAAGGACGTGTTACTTATCCCTTTACATAACACAAGAACCAGGTGTCACCAATGAAATTACTACATAAGGGAAGTACTTTTTTCACACAAGGCACAGTCAACCTGTGGAACTCGTTGCCAGGGGATGTTGTGAAGGCCAAAAGTATAACTGGGTTCAAAAAAAGAATTCGGTAAGTTCATGGAAGATCGGGCCATCAATGGCTATTAGCCAACATGGTCTGGGAACAAACCCTGGGTGTCCTTAAACCTCTGACTGCTAGAAGCTGGGACTGGATGGCAGGAGGTAGATCACTCAATAAATTGCCCTGTTCTGTTCATTCTCTCTGAAGCATCTGGCACTGGACAATGTTGGAAGACAGGATACCAGGGCCATTGTTCTCACCCAGTATGGCCGTTCTTATGTGATGCCTGCGGGGCACCTGATACTTGAAGTCTTTTCTCTGCCTGTTAGTAAACCAGGGAGTAAGCCTAGGATGTTGGAGAGACATGAGCATTCTCTGAGCCTCCTGCAGTGTCAGTCTCCAGCTCCTGACTACCATATACTATATGGTGACTGTGTGGTGTGGAATTAGGCTTGCCCTACAGGAAGGGGTAGGTTGGGGGAAGTATGCAGTTGCCCTAAGGTGAGCATACCCATTCAGGGTTCGGGGTAGCTTCCATAACCACAGTGCTGAGGCAGGCTGTGGAGTTCCTCTGCACTGTGAAAGCTGTTACCCCTTTTTAATCTGAACAGTTAGCCAATATTCTGGGTCTTGCAGGTTGTTCTCACTGGGGGAGAAATTGATGATGGAATGAGGTATTTCATGCAATCCTGTTTATTTACACAGAAAAGCACAAGGTCCTGTTTTCCTGAACACAGCAGCAGTCAAGCAGGAGACAGTTTTTTGCTTAAAACTCCAAACCTCTTTCTCTAGCCAGCACTTGCCCAAAAATCTCTGTTAGCTTTCACTCAGGGTCACACAGCAAGTACTTTTCTGTCTGTCTTTGGCTTTCTGCTGCCTTCTCTCTCTGCTTCTGGGGTGTTTCTACCTGCCTCTGCACACACACACACATGTACATACATAGCTCCACCAGAACAATACCCCAGCCCTCTGCATTTGCATTCAGCCCCCAGTGAAACCCCTCTAAACAACATAGCTCAGTTCCTGACGAGCCTTGCATGTGGCCTGTTTTTTGGGTGGTGGCTTCTATCGTTTCAGCTATTTTACTCCAAAAAAGAGTTTAATTGCTTCTTGCACTCCTTCTGAATGAAGGACAGCAATTACACCCACCAGCTTCTGAGGTTTCACTCAACCCCTGGTATAACAACAAGCCATTCTGAAAAGGCCTGGGACCCTTACATTTTAAAAATTATTGACAAATTTCAACACCACAATGTCATTCCATCCATTGCTGTCAATAAGCACCCCTGTATTTGCGCTGGCTGTAGGACACCGTGCAACTCAGCTGTTATCCTGTCCCCCTTTTTTTGCTGGCAGTCCGTATTAAACTGGCCGTTCATTATTATTTTTTTATTAATATTTGTATTACCATGCTGCCTATATGCCCTAGTCATGGACCAGGCTGTTATGATAGGTGCTGTAGAAACACAGAACAAAAAGATGCAGCTTACAATCTAAGTATTCTCAGTTGTTCTCCATAAATGGGCTAATAATGTGAAGCAAAAGAGAGGATCATTGGATTCAACTTAAAACTGAATGGAGAACAATAATGGTAGATTTCCACTGCAGTGTAAGCCCAGGCTCAAACTCAAGCTCAAGCCTAACCTCCTTCCATCTACGCACAAATTGCACTAACCCAGGGCTCGGACCCAGGATCCAAGCCCAAGTTAAGCTGTCACCCAGAGTTCGAGCCCAATTGCTTTGCAAGGTAGACACAGCCCTACTTGACTTGTGTCCTAGGAGTCAGCCAGAAGTATCCCACAATCCCATGGGCTGACTTCCTTTGTCCTCTATCCCAACAATCGCCAATCAACTCAACTGAAAACGGAAGCCGCCCCTACCCCGCTGGTGTACAGCAACTGCTCTGTGAATCAGTGTTAACCCATCGTCTTCTGACCACGAAGCTGCAAACTCCCCATCAGAGAGCCTCCTGAGTTTGCAATGGAGACTGAACAGAGCAAGCTTTCTGCAAAGCGTGCTGCTTCATGGTCACGGGAGCATAGTCAAATTTTAGTGAATCTCTGATGTGAGGCCAGTAAAACTGTGGACTTTAACAAAAGTACCAGGAATGACTACAGGTGCCAGCAGACATCTGAAAAGCTGGCAGCTTTGCAAATTTTCCGGACCAGTGACCAGTGCAGAGAACATATTAAGAAAATGAAGAGTGAGTACTGGAAAACCAGGGACTAAAACCGCACCTCAGGCAACTCTCCAACCTCATTCTCATTTTATGAGTTTGACCGGGTGCTGGGCACTGCACCCAGCACGGAGCCAACTATGGTGCATGATGCCCTGGTCAGCCAGGATGGTGTGCTGCTGGCCCCTGAATCCAGCCTGGGGGCTGATGTGAGCCAGAGCAGGAGCTGAGTAGGGAGCATAAAATGACTCTGTTTTTGACACCAGTCCCAGAGGAGGCTGTGGAACAGGAGCAACCGCAAATTCTAGCTCCCTACCTGGAAAAGCTGTTTGATCCCTGCCCTGAGGAACACCCCACTGCCAAACCTGCAGCAAACCCGGTGGAGACAGAAGCCGCCTGAGAGCCCAGTAAGTTTCTGACTCCAATTTAAAATTTATTACTACAGTAATAGTAGGGATTTCCGCTCTAAGAACCAGTGCAAAAGTTATGAGAAGCCCCAGCTACCAGCGTGTGTTTATCCGCTAATGGCAGATTGCATCACGGCACTTTGGCATCCCCCGCTTCTCCCCACCACGTGGTGTACAAAATGCTGACTGAGAACTGCAAACAGTAAGAAACAGCTTTGAAGAGTATTTTTACTGTAATGTCACAGATGTTTGCGATTGTCATTCATGTTGTCCTTTAAGTAATAATGGCTTAAATTGTGCTGCTCTGTAACCACTCAATAGGCTATGGAGCCGCCTGGAAACAGGGAAGTAAATGTGAGTGTTTGGGAAACTGTGTTCTATTTCCAAATCTAGTCCATTTCAGTTAGAGACAGTCCATAGGTGACAACATCATTTCTCCCAAGTACGAAGGGGGTGTCATCTTTTGTCCAGAAATGTGCCGGGGGACAGGAGGGAGGCAAGAGGCTGAGTGTTTGCATGCCGCAATAACAGGGTAAGCCATGTGTGAGCTAGTGCAGCATCCTGTTAATTCTCTCATGGATTCTGACCCAGTCTTGGTTGCTGATGGCTGCAAACTTTTTCC
Organism: Natator depressus; assembly: GCF_965152275.1. Lineage (NCBI taxonomy): Eukaryota > Metazoa > Chordata > Testudines > Cheloniidae > Natator > Natator depressus. Next base: position 16,799,698 of record NC_134238.1, on the reverse strand, counting down.
TGAATAACGAACTCCACATAGCTAGTCACACTGTGGGGAAGGGCATATTTTCCAGGGCAAGCTTGGTAGTTGACGAGGCCACTCCACTCACAGATGTGCTGTTCAGGCACTGCCTACACTGCAGGTATCCTACCAGCAGCTTGGAATAACATCTCCCTTTGTCAGTAGGGCGCTGTGACGGGTGTACTGGCCCCACACTGGACAAGGAGGGGTTAACACCACACTGTGGGCTGAGGAAGCCACACCCCCTCGCCTCTGCTGGACATGCTCCAGTTGGAACAGCAGTATAAAAGGGAGTAGCACAGCTCCATCTGGGCTGATGGCCCATGAGGGAGGATGTATGCTGCAGGTGCCTGCCTGGGAGTGTGAGACCAAGCCCACTAGGATCTGGATAGACAGTCAGCTACCTGTGGACACCCAGGAGACAGTGAACTGCTGGGAGCTTCACTGGACAGATCCGGAGACCCAGGAGACTCAGACTGTGCCACTGGAAGACATGGTAGGAAGTGGCCTGGGGGAACTAGACATTGATCTGGGTGTAGAACTGAGCAGTAAGTCAGTGTGTTTCAGTTGGATCCCTGCTGACCTAGTGGCAAATGCACTTGCTGCTGACAGGGCCCTTAGCTGGGACCCAGTGAAGTAGGGAGGGCCCTAGTCTCCCTATGCTGGTCACACACACACCCTGGGTGGTGACCCACCACCTCTGGCCACTAGGCTGCACTGCCCTGCTAAGGAGGGCAGCCATATTGACTTGTGTCACCTAATGGCCAAGCCCTGCAAGAGAGGCAGTTATATTGACCTTGGCCACTGGGCCATACCACCCTGTGAGAAAGAGCAACTATATTGTCTCAGATCACTAGGCCAGACCACCCTGAGGCCAGGAGGACTGAGCCATGAGTCTACAATGCCCTTGCCTGGCCCCAAAAGAGGAATGGGTGTACTTGCCCTGTGACACACACCAGAAGAACAGTTCTGTCCTCCAAAATGTGAAAGGCCTGAAATGATGGAAAAAACCTTATGTAGCACCAGCGCTAGCCACCCTCCCCACATAACAAATAGTTACACAATTTTCATAAAACAGAAAAAGCTTGAAAATGTAACTACCGTTGTCTCTGTACTTCTGTGACCACCATTAACCAGGCTGTGTCCAGACAGAGTACGTGGCCTGAAGCATCCTCTTCACCATATATATTGGTTCAGTATTGAAATGTAACATTTGTATATAACATTTCAATACTGAAATATATATGGTGAAGAGGATGCTTCAGTCCACATGTTCTGTCTGGACACAGCCTGGTTAATGGTGGTCACAGAAGTACAGAGACAATTGTACAGTTACATTTTCAAGCTTTTTCTATGTCCTTGAGATTCCAGAACTAATTCTGTGCTCCATGCCTGAGCAGCTTTAGACAATAACCCTCTGTTTCTTAGCCTAATTTCAGGCTCCTCCATCTTTGCTGTCTGCTGTACATCAAGAATTCGATCCCTGGTCCAATGTACCTTCACGGACCATTCCAAAGGAAGCATTTCTGTGATGAAGTTATGGCCTGAGCTCATGAGAGGGTAGACCAGCAGGTCCAAGAGCTGAGGGTTGCAAGACTGGAGCAATGGCATGCTGTGAGTCAGGAGGAAAAGCTGGGGCTCACAGAACAGCTGCAAGGCAGAGTTTCAGTGAGGGAGCAGGCTCTTGCAAAGCAGTTTTTGGAACAGGAACTGCAGCTAAAGGAGGAGGACAGAGAGAACTGTTTGAGCACCTCATCTCCACCTGGAAAAACACCAGCTCCTGCTGCCTCCCCCTCCCGCACCCCAGCCTGATCCCCCTGCAACATACCCTCAGTTCAGAAGTAGCTTAGACAGCTCCATGTTGGGGCAGCCCATGCATTCTGGCCCCATGAGCAGCTTGGCAGGGCAACTAAACCCCTTCCTTCAGTAGCCTTCCTTCTTGAACCGCCTCCTGGGGATACCTCCCTCCCTGGCACCAAGTGTGCTCAAAATTAGGAAAGAGGGGTAAGGAGAACATGGGGACATATAGCTTTGGGGGGTGGGCCAGGTTTGCCATGTTTTGGGGGGTTTTTTTGGTAAATATTCTTCTATTACCCATGTTGGGGTTCTATAATGGCAGCTGGCCCGCCCAACACTGGGTGACTGTTGCACTGTTTTAATACATTATTACAAATAAAGCCTGTCATGTCATCAAGAAAGTTTATTGCTATCACTCCATTACATGGTACAATCATGCTTTGAGATAATAAAGCTGAAACCATAATCAGGAACAATTGTGCATTACTAAGCAAACACTATTCCGCTATTTCCTTAGCTACAGAAATTCACACTTCAATGAATTCCATATATAAACCACCCCTGATTAATTATTCATCATGTCATTCATAAGTATATTGCATGACAGTCAAGCCTACATCCCTCCTAAGCATTGAACCTCCCCCCTGAGAATTAACTAGCCCCTTTTTCCCCCCACAACTACATTCTTAGTGGTATTATTCCCCCTCTTCCATTGGACCATGAAGTCCATAATGAAAGAACACAAAGCATTCCTGACTTCTGTTGCCTGGCTGCATCCACTCCAGCAGTGTTAGCTGCATTTTCCTGCTGAGGGCACTGATTCAGTGGTCTCTGGGTGCCGTAGGTCCATTCAGGGGGAAGTGGCTCGCCTCTGGCTTCACAGAGATTGTGAAGAGCACAGCAAGCCACAGTAATGCGGCCAGCATGGATGGCCCTGGCATCTAAATGGGTCTGTAGACATCTCCAATGGGATTTCAGTCTGCCAAAAGCACATTCAACAACCATTCTACACCTCCTGGGAGTGTAATTAAACCGTCTTTTGCCAGGGCCTTTGAAATCAGGGTCTGGTTTCATAAGCCAAGGCGAAAGGGGACATGTAGGGTCCCCCAGAACAACATTGGGGACAATAACACCGTTTATGAAAATGTCATTTAGTGGGAATAGTTTCCAGCCTGTCCAAGAATATAGATGCCTGAGAGATGAAAAACTCTGGCATCATGAGCTTTCCCAGTGCAGCCGCCACTGACATTCATAAATTGGCTTCTGTGGTCCACAAGGGCCTGCATAACAATGGAGTAGTACCCTTTGCAGATTATGTACTCGTGGTCCTTGAGGAGGACAACCTAGGGGCACATGAGCCCCATCAATAGCCCCAATGCAATGTGGAAACCCCAGCCTCTCAAATCTAGCAATTACCTCCATTATATCTGTAATGGGCACCACACACCCAATTGCCTCAGCAACCTCTGCCACCACTTTTCTCACACTCAGTCTTCCAACACTGAAGATTAGCGACTACCTGTAGTAGTCTGGGGTAGCCAGCTTCTAGACAGTTAGAGTAACTTTCTTCTGGACCAGCGAGGGTGCCCTCATGCATGTTTTTATGCTGGAAGGTCAGAGCAAGGTACGCACAAAGCTCCAGATATGGAGCTTTCTTCATGCAAAAGTTCTGGACCTTCTGCTGGGCATCCCAGGTCTGCATGGTGACGTGGTCCCACCCAGTCTCATGGCCCTGCACCAGAAACACCAGCCTACATCAGGGGCATCAGCAGCTATGCCAGTTGTACTGAGCAGTATCTGTCAGTGCGAGTCTGCCATGCCAGGGTACTCCTCCGCCTCCTCCTCTATGAAATCTATGGGTCAGAAAATGCTGCCAAAATGTCCACCAACACCTACCACATGCATTACCCGTTTCCTGATACAGGAGTGAAAGCACAAGCAAGAGAACTACTTCAAAAGGTGCCTCCTCCATGTTGCTGGCTCTAGCAGCTGGGCTCGCAAAGATCAAATTGTCTCCACAGCAGGCTGCATGGGCGGGTTGCTCTAATTTCCTATAATGTGCAGGGAGGGCAGTAAAGTTTTCCCACAGTGCACCATGGACAAAGGGCTACAGCAGCCCCTTTTCATGAGGACACTAGGGACTGTGTTTATGGTTGCTTTGACTCAGGTCTGTGTGCTGCAGTGTGGATGCCAGAGCCCTAGGTTCAAGCCCAAGTTAAAAACATCCTAACTTGGCATTAAGAAACAGTGTAGACACTCAATCCCAGGGTTCTCTAACATGGATCATCTGATTCAAGTCCCATGAACCCCCTGGACTTACAGTGCCATGTAGACATACCATAAAAGACCAGGAAATAGTGTGTGTTTTTCATGTGCTACATAATTAAAAACAAAGGAGGAGGAGAGAGGAAGAGAAGTCAGTGTTTTAAAATGGAGGAACTGATGGAATTGTTGTCAGGGGAAATTTTCAAGCCAAAGTTCAATGCTAAATGGAAGGATGTAACCCTTTATGCATCTCTTTTGCATAGGCAAAATCCTACAAATTGGTATTTGCATGTTCTGACTGAGAATGGCATAACTGGAGGCCTCTATGTGAAAAAGTAGACTTTGCTCCATGCCATGGGTCTATATGGGGATTGCACATGGCGTAGCAGCTGTACAGGGCTGTGAAAATGTGGCTGTGTATTTTGAAGGTCCTAAATATTACAAATGAAGAGCACAATGACAATAAAAGTAACTAGAGCTAGAGCTTATTTCAGTGTGGATTCAATGAGTTTCTGCTTCAGGGACACTAGGTTATATGTTCCCTGCCTGCCACAGAAGTAGATTTCACGAGCGTTCTCCAGGGGACATATAGGAAGATGGTGTGGGGAATGAGCGTATCACCCACAAATGGTAACATGGACACAGCATGGCCAACTGGCCTGGCCGTGCGTTGCCAAGACCATGTGTGAGATACAGGGAGAGGGAAGCAGCAAGCCAGGTCTGCTATTCATCTCTAATTCAAAAGAACAGGAGTACTTATTTTGTTGTATAAGGATGTTGATCAGGTGGTTTCACAGTTTCTTTGAGAGTGTGTGGCACAATCTCTCAGCATAGTCTGTGGGATATGTAGATTGTAATGGATTTTTTACCTTTAGTCCTTTTGGTATGATGTCCATCTGTTTGCAATTTTGTTGTATAGGATGTTGATCAGGTGGTTTCACAGGTTTTTTTTTGCTTTTTGCGGATACAGACTAACATGGCTGCTACTCTGAAACATCTCTACAATTGGCAGTCCAGGGTGTTGGTAAGTTGCCATCGTGACCTGGTGCTAAACCGCAGATAGGTGCTAAGGATTCTTTCACTGAGCTATGCTAAGCTTCCGTGCTTGGCCTGTTCATGCACTGTATGAAGACTGGGCCCCAAGATGAAGTCCTTGACCATATCCCTGTCAGTTGTACAAGAGTAAAAAAACCACAGAATTGCACTGGTAGCCACCCTGAATGTATGTTTTTCATCTTGAAAGGCACTTGATTGCCTGATAATCTGGGATGTGCTATCATTATGAACAATGGGGTTTTCATTAGTCTTGGGGGAATGAACCCAAAATTGAGATGACCCATTTCTCTCATTCGTATTTTAAAAAGCTACCCTGAATAATTTAAGCATTGGTCTTAAAAAATCTGAAGTACTTTTGGAAAGAAAGCAGAAATGTTCCCCCATACACTTCCTGCAAATACAGGTATATAGTTCGTATTTGAATTTAAATACGTACAGTTGCTTCATATGACATAAGGGCATTTTACAGTTAAAAACAAGGATGACCATTGGAAAGAAGTTGCAGATAGTCAGTAGGATGAGGTGTAGATGTTTACCTAGCAGCTTCAATGGCTTGATAGGTGTCTTGATACGTTATTAATATTAGAGCTGGGCAGAAAAATTCAAAGAAAACATTTTTCATTTCACTGGAATTTGCCAGTTTGCCAAAATTGACACTTTGCCCAAAAAGGGGTTTTCTTCAGCGGTGTTCCAATGGAACCCAGCTTTTGCAATTTGCCAGTTTACCTGCCCAGCTCCTTGGGAGCCCACTTACTGCTGGAGAGCCCAGGTGTCTAGAGACCACAGCTCTAGGGTAGTCCTCCAGATGGACTGCTTGAGAATGGGCATCCTCAAGACTTCTGGACCAGCTGGCTCCCCAGGCTGCCTGACTCCTGGGAGTCAGCTTCCCAGGGACTCAGCAACACACAGAGACAGCTGGCCTGGCAGTCAAAGTCCTGTGGAATATCCAGCTCCCAAAGTCCCAGGCTTTAGGCTGCTGTAGAACCAGGATTTCCAGGCCCCCATCAGCCCACCAGGCAGAATTCTGTTTCAAAATGAAAGATTTCAATTTTGGAAAATTTAATTTTTTTAGATTTCTGTTACATGGAGAATTTTGATTTTTTTTTCATTCCAAATCAGAATAAAACCAAATTTTGAATCTCAAAATCTTTCACAAAATGGAATTACTGTTGTCTGCCCTGCCTCAGTTAATATGTAACATGCAATAACATGTATTTTAAAAAAAACTACAAGCTTAATGCACACAGTAGTTCAAAGGGTCCAATTCTACTTGCCTTGCATAAATGAACTGCCCCACTGAGTTGTTTCAGTGTTAATCACCTGGTATTTCCTTATTAAAATGTACTGAGGAATAGTCTTCCTAAGAAATTATTAATTATTATTATTTAGTAGTTATACTATGAGAGTGCCCAGCGGCCCCAGTCAGGATTAGGATCCCCATTTGCTATGTGCCATATAAATACATAGATAGGCAGTCCCTGCCATGAAAAGCTTACAGCATAAGAAAGCAAGCAACATAAGATGGGTAGGTGAAGATGGGGGAGGATCAATTATACATAATTTGTTCATACATTGTCAATATTGCATACATATATTATCACCAGTGGAGAAAGCCAAAAAGTGAATGGTATGGTCCGAGCAACAGGAGGATGATCTCAATGGCTGCATTGTAGGGAGGGGGAGGTGCAAGTGGGTGTCAGGCAAGCCAGAGAGGAGGAGGTTGCAGGGTTGTCACCTGTTTGGTTTTTAACCTGCCTGGCCAGTTTTTGTATGGCCCTGCTGGTTGCCAGTAAATAGATTTAATGTGCCTCCTTTTTCCGACTGGGAACCAATGTTCCCTGTGGCCATGCAGCAATCTTTTAACTTCCATGCACATCATATGGCTGGGAGCACAGCTGGCACGCAGGTCCTGCTCTGCGTGCGGGGCCTCCAATCTGCTGAAACTGCAGCAGTTCCTCTCAGCCCCAGGCACCGGGAAGTGGGACATACCCGAGGCTCTCCAGCAGGGAGAGGTAAGGAGAGGGATGGGGGAAGCAGGGGATCCTGGGAGGGGACAGTAGGGGGCTTCCTCAAGGGCTGAGATGTGGGATGGAGGCCGGTGGGGTTGTGGCAATCCTAGGATGTTGTGGTAAATGAGACAGGAGGTGATGGCGAGAGAGTTTGAGCTGTTTGGACAGAAAGAAAACATCTGATTTTTTTTTTAATTTGTTAGAAATGTAATGGAGGAAGAAGCTGGAGGAGCTGGATGCCAGATGCTCTCTGAGGTCACAGCAAGGAGGAGTCAAAGATGATTCCCAGTTAGGCAGGCCACTCGTCCAGTTTTAAGCTGGACAGTCCTGCTTTTCTAAGGTGTTGGATGGGGGATGCCATTTTGAAAAGCACACCACCCTGCCCCCCATGGCATGATCTCACACTCATGCTAGTGGGAGATGGGGTGAGATGGGATGGTCTTCAAAACAGTGTCCCCTGTGCGGCATGACCTTACACATTCATGCCAGCAGGGGCAGGCTCACATAGATATGGATGGGCCCATGCCATTCCCAGAAGTAGTAGAATGTCCAATATTTTGGGAATGCATGAATGGCCATTGTACTCCCAGTTTACAGGCCTGAGAATGGTGGTGTGTCAACAGGGACCGAGAATGTGGGAGGGTTTCAGGAGTAAGATTAGAGGTTCCTTTTTCTCCATGTTATGTTTCAGATGAGTGTGAGCTACCCAGGAGAGATCATCGAGACAGGCTGAAATGTGGGATTTGGGGCACAAAAGATCTTGGGTAAAATTAATCCCAGGTGAAATTCACCAGTTCTGCCAGTCCATTAGAATATGATATCTCCATTCTCCAGTCCTGTTCTGTAAGATCATCTTGGTTTTAATTAAAAACGCCTGTAGCACACCTTTCATCTCTGTAGCCTGAGAGATATTCTTAATGGACAAACTTTAAGCTTCAAAATAGCCTCTCCTATTAAATCTAATTTAAATGCATAAGTTAAAATTCCTAAATAGACATATTACTGAGATTTAAAAAGACACTTAATGTGTGTTAAATACAATAAATTCCAGGGGATGAATAGTAATATATGTTTTAGGAATCATGGTGTAATAGATGATGATACAAAACCTATTACTGATCTAATAATTAGCAGGCAATTACTGTTGCTGAATGTTAATGAAATATGTCAGGAAGCAAGGTTTATAGTATACATTTAGACATAAGCAGCCAGTGATTTTTTTCATGTGCGCCCAACTTGAGACATCTTAACAGAGCCAGATTTTGAGAAAATGCAGAGCACGTGCTCTCACCAAATCATGCCCATTGGAGGCATCTCAAGAATGGAACAACCCAGTGTCACTAGTCATTTTTTTAAAATGTAGGTCAATAGAACAATAAGTGTGTGTGTTGAATAGGAAGTGGAGCTTTTTTGTACCAGAATACTAGTTATTGTATATTGAGTAACTGGTGGTCAATCATGCTATCTTGTAAGGTGAATGATTTAGATAAATATTTGTCAGCGTTTCATAGAATCATAAAATATCAGGGCTGGAAGGGACCTCAGAAGGTCATCTAGTCCAACCCCCTGCTCAAAGCAGGTCCAATCCCCAACTAAATCATCCCAGCCAGGGCTTTGTCAAGCCTGACCTTAAAAACTTCAAAGGAAGGAGATTCCACCACCTCCCTAGGTAACACATTCTAGTGCTTCACCACCCTTCTAGTGAAAAAGTTTTTCCTAATATCCAACCTAAACCTCCCTCACTGCAACTTGAGACCATTACTCCTTGTTCTGTCATCTGCTACCACTGACAACGGTCTAGATCCATCGTCTTTGGAACCCCCTTTCAGGTAGTTGAAAGCAGCTATCAAATCCCCCCTCATTCTTCTCTTCCGCAGGCTAAACAATCCCAGTTCCCTCAGCCTCTCTTCATAAGTCATGTGTTCCAGTCCCCTAATCATTGTTGTTGCCCTCCGCTGGACGCTTTCCAATTTTTTCACATCCTTCTTGTAGTGTGGGGCTCAAAACTGGACACAGAACTCCAGTTTGATTGGAGACAACCAAACTTGCTTGGTAGAGATCAGTCTAAACTAAATCTCCAATACCAAATGTTACCCAACTGTGCCACCTAGCCTTTCAGTTGTATATATCTTTTAATAAACTAGATTGTTTCTTTGTGTGTCAATTTGCTGACTGTGAGGCCCAAATCTTTAAAGATATTTAGGCACCTATTGGAGTTATGCACCTGAATACCCATGTGGATCTGGGACTACATTACTAAACTGTTTTCTTCACCTATTGCAACACAATTGGACTGAAGTGCAACTGCTGAGATACAAGGTGCTAAAATGTCCAAGCGCATACAGATAATTCGAGGGGTTAGAAACAAATGAAAGCTAACACTAACATAAGAACAGCCATACTGGCTCAGACAAAAGGTCCATCTAGCTCAGTATCCTGTCTTCCAACAGTGGCCAATACCAGGTGCTCCAGAGGGAATGAACAAAACAGGTAATCATCAAGTGATCCATCCCCTGTCACCCATTCCCAGCTTCTGGCAAATAGAGGCTAGGGACACCATCCCTGTCCATGCTGGCTCATAGCCATTGATGGACCTATCCTCCATGAATTTATCTAGTTCTTTTTTGAGCCCTGTTATAGTCTTGGCCTTCAGAACATCCACTGGCAAGGAGTTCCACAGGTTGACTGTGCATTGTGAAAAAATACTTCCTTTTGTTTCTTTTAAACCTGCTGTCTATTAATTTCATTTGGTGGCCCCTAGTTCTTGTGTTAGGAGGAGGAGTAAATAACATTTCCTTATTTATTTTCTCCACACCAATCATGATTTTATAGACCTCTATTATATCCCCCCTTAGTTGTCTCTTTTCCAAGCTGAAAAGTCCCAGTCTTATTAATCTCTCCTCATATGGCAGCCATTCCATACCCCTAGTCATTTGTATGCCCTTTTCTGAACCTTTTCCAAGTCCAATATATCTTTTTTGAGATGGGGTGACCACATCTGCACCCAGTATTCAAGATGTGGGCGTACCATGGATTTATATAGAGGCAATATGATATTTTCTGTCTTATTATCTATCCCTTTCTTAATGATTCCCAACATTCTGTTTGCTTTTTTGACTGCCGCTGCACACTGAGTGGATGTTTTCAGAGACCATCCCCAATGACTCCAAGATCTCTTTCTTGAGTGGTAACAGCTAATTTAGACCCCCATCATTTTATATGTATAGTTGGGATTATGTTTTCCAGTGTGCATTACTTTTCATTTATCAACAATGAATTTCATTTGCCACTTTGTTGCCCAGTTACCTAGTTTTGAGAGATCCTTTTGTAGCTCTTCGAAGTCTGCCAGGAACTTAACTATCTTGAGTAGTTATGTATCATCTGCAAATTTTGCTACCTCACTGTTTATGAATGTTAAATAACAAAATACTCCACCATCTTTTTAAAGTCTTCCCTATATTAGAAAGAGTATTCATATGCTAACAATGGTGTCAACAACAGGTGAACACAGTGTAACTATAAACATAGACAGTGACAAACCACATTCAGCATTGGTGCAGACGCAAGGATTAAAAACCTGCTAAAACAGATTGGTATTATTGCAACTGGGATCCTTTTTGGCCATGGAGGAGGAGCCAGAATTTACCCCCTAAATCAAGTATATGAACAAAACTAGCTTAAAGGGCACCTGAGAGATCTCCAAAGATATTGAGCATTAGTATTATTAACAGGTAGATAGCTGATGATAGGCCTTGGATCAATGCCAGTTCAAACTGTCACTTTTTGGTAATGTGATGGCTACATCGTAAGGTGACTGCTCTGTATTAAATTATTTCATTTGCAGGTTCAAGCTGATGATTGTGCAACGTCTTGTATTCCTGGAACTTTACAGATCCGTTCCTCATTACCAGCTTTTCTTTTTAAAAAAAGAACAGCATGTTGTACTTTGGAGAAGATGTATTACAAGTAAAGATCGTTAATAATTAATTTTGCTTTGCTGTCCAATGTTCTTGTGGGCGCATCCCAACAATGTAGCCAAGGGAGTACTAAATAGGAAGTCTTTAGTCAAGATTTGCTGCAAGTGTAAGTGAACTAGTTGCCAGAACTTTTATTTTTAATTTCAGGACAAAATGAAGAAGATGTAGCAGTGAGTCCATTTGTATCAGCAACCTTCCCACCAGATTGGAGAGTAGGTTGTTCCATTTTGCACTGGTATGGAGCCTCCTAGAAATTTTCCACTGGATCTTCCTCCCGGGAGGTAGGGGGCCCTTTGTGAGCATTAATACAAATCAACTCCCCTTTAAAAGTCATGAGGTCCACATTTGTGTTAAACATAATGTGCTGACTTTGTATCTCTCACTATGGTGTATATTTTAGAAATAAAACCTTTGATTTCTGTGTCTTTTTATAATTTTGAAAATATTTTTCTCCTGTGGTCTCCGTCACAGAGATTCCTAGTTTCTATGCAAAACCACACCCTGCCTAATGTGCAGAGGGTGAGTACAACATGGAGCTCATTGCAAGATAAAGGCTAATGATATTGTAGCATTGGGACTATTGGAAACCCAGAAGACATACAACTCTGTGCAAGCAATCCATACTGATGAGAATGTTCACCCAAAATTTGTCAAATGCTTTCATATAATAATTGAAGGAAGCTGCAATCTGCTTGGTAAAATTCAATAAGCAGAAGAAGGGGTCCGATGAATTATTCGTTGTGATTTATTCACTATGCTCTTGGTAAGAGGGTGCTTGTTTTCACAGTTTGCATTGGGTTACTTCCCTACATATTTCGTGTATTTGGATGCCCTTTGATTGGCAGGGGGATGTGGATCATTGTCAGAGAGATTGTGAAAGGAAGAAGGTTTTATAGATTCTGTATTTAATCTTTGAGTGGCTACTATTCCACAAGAAGGATCTGTCGTATGTCAGACAAAGGAAGTAATTGCCCCCACTCTACTCAGCATTGGTGAGGACTCAGCCAGAGTATTCTTTCTGGTTTGGGGCACCACACACTTTAGGTAGATAAATTGGAGAAAGTCAAAAGGAAAGAAACAAAAATGAAAAAAGGTTTGGAAAACCTGACCTATGTGGAAAGGTTAAAAAAACCTGCATATGTTTAGTCTTTAGAAAAGAAGACTGAGGGGGGACCAGTAACAGTCTTCAAGTACGTTAAGGGCTGTTATAAAGAGGATGGAGATCAATTGTTCTCCATGGCTACTGAAGGTAGAACAAAAAGTAAATGAAATAATCTGCAGCAAGGGAAATGTATAACTATAAGGATGGTTGTACTGGAATAGATTATCAAGAGAGATTGTGGAATCCCTGTCATTGGAGGTTTTAAGAATAGGTTAGACAAACACCTGTCATGGATGGTCTGGGTATACTTGGTCCTGCCTCAGCACAGGAAGATGGACTAGACGACCTCTTGAGGTCCCTTCCACCCTACATTTCTATGATTCTATTATACAATCTGTGAAAGCCACCCTGAACCTGGGCAGAGCAAGGGAAGTGGGATACTTTTTCAGACAGAAACAATAATTCCGAAGCACTTTCATTTTCATCATCTTATTGGATATTAGTAAGCAGAGAGGTCCAGTTTAATAGTAGAAATTGTCCACATTTACGGGAATGTTAACACCACAATATCAAAAAGCACTGGTATATAGTTAATGAAATGGTGGGTGCACTAAAATTTACTTAGATACTAAAGGCTTGTGATCCCAGTAAAAGGTTTGCTGCCTTGCAAACAATTATGGAAGGAAACCTTTAAGTATTGTTGCCTCTGATTTTGTTTAATTTATTTTATAATCAGTTCTTTCTGCAGAATAGGAAGGTGTTTTCAAAAGTTAGGAGGGTGGAAGATGACAATAGTGACTGAGAAACGTAGACAGAACATGCTAGTATCTTAACTACAAGATTATCCTTCATCTATGAATAGTATGGAAATATGTATTAACTGCTGGTGTCTGAGGGTTTCTTCAGTGTCATCTCACTACCCAGCTATGCTGCTTCCTGTTCGTTTTTGTTTTTAAAGGCTCCAACTATTCCTCACCTTCCCATTCTCAAAAAACTATTTCCTGAAATTGAATAGTTTCACCATCCTCACGGTGATTAATTTGCATAGGGGGAAAGTCAGGGAAATCACTCCCTCCCTCAAAATTATAAGTTTCCCTGGCTCTGAATCTTCAGGCAGGGAATACATTTTCATCCTCCACTATATATTTTCTGTGGTGTCCATGATCATTTGATAAATATACTGCACACACATTACTTACCTTGGTCTGTAGTTTTGAGAGCTTTGTAAAGTTTCCCTTCTTGCTGGGAATTTCAGAAAGAATTCAGTGCTCACAATGGTTGTCAATTTCAAATATATTTGTATATTTATATATATCTATAAACATATTTGCTAAACAGCTGGTCCAAAAATGAAGACATTAGAATTTGCTCTCGGGGCTTGTCTTCACCGCGGGGGATATTGACGCAGCTCCAGTCGATGCAGCAGGTGTCAATTTAGTGGGCCTAGTGAAGACCCGCTAAATCAACAGCAGAGCTCTCTCTGGTCAATCCCAGAACTCCACCTCTCTGAGAAAAGTAAGGGAAGTTGACCGGAGAGTGTCTCCCATCGATGCAGTGCAGTGAAGACGCCAGGGTAAGTTGACCTAAGCTACATCAACTCCAGCTACGTTCTTCACCTAGCTGCAGTAGCGTAATTTAGGGCGACTACCCCGGTAGTGAAGACACGCCCTCAGTGTGTGGCTGCTTACATAGTTTAGACATGGCACTGGAATTCCTCAAGTACTTTTCCTTGCCATTTAATGTCATTGAAATTTCAAACCCAAACAGTTGTATGTAACTTTTTATGATTACTTAGTCATTTCATCCACGCAACTGGGCCTTTAGGACTATTTCAGTTGTGACGCTGGAGCCCAGGTGCCAACTCATGCCAAGGCCCAGGGCCTCACTGAACACTGACAGATGCGTAATTGGAAACCAGTCTGGCTTACTTGTGGGTTAGTATAGTTAAAATAGATATTAGGATCATAAGAATGTGTTTAGACTTTATGGAATCCATGTATTAATCTTACTTATAATATCTGTATCTTATGACACCAGTTATACTGAGTGTTTAACTGAGGTAAAGTGCTCACGCTGCACAGAAGACGGCCCATTAAAAGCATTGTGTAGCATCCGAGGATGTTACAAGGAGGGAGACCTTGTTGATTGCATTCCTAACTCCCTCTATGAAGGGGAAACTCACACATGAACTCATCCCATCATCCTGCAATCTGGGTGAAGGGGATAAACAATCCCTGACAAGGTCTATGCTGTTTGCACTCTGAGGGGCAAAGATTCCTAAACATAAGCAAGAGATCGCCACGCTGCTTGGCATGGGTCAGCCCTAAAGGATGTATAGAGCTGCTTATTATAGAAGTTTATATTATCTTTTTAAATCTAAGACTGTAACTCTGTGTGTGTGTGTGTGTTTCCTGTTTTAACCTTCTAAGTAACTCTTATTTCTTTTCTTTGTTAATAAATCTTGAGTTAGTTTATTACAGTATTGGCTATGGGCATTGTCTTTGGGGTTTGAGATCTGAGTACAACTGACCTGGGGTAAGTGACTGGTCCTTTGGGACTGGGAGTTACCTGAATATTGTTGTGATTTTTGGTGTAAAGTGACCATCTATCACATAGTCCAGCTTGCCTGGGTGACAAGACAGATGGGAATGCACAAGGGGACTGTCTGTGACTCCAGGGTAAGACTGTAATAGTGCTTTAGGAGTTCACACCTGTTACTGAGCTGGTGAACGATGACTGTAGAATATATCTCCAGTTGTGGATGTCTGCCCTGCTTTTTGACAGTCTGCCATGAGGTTGGCACTCACGGTCGTGAGCCATTCCAGACAGCATGACAACAATATTCACTGGAGAGTCAGAGAAAGTTTTCAAGTGGCTACCATCCTCAGTGCTGACCCTCTCCACTGATTCCTGCTGTTGCAGTTTCTCTCAGAAAATAATGAATTCACAACCTGCTGCTCTCATTTCCTTTAGGTGGGGAGGAAAGGAATTACATGTAACTCACTGCCAGGAGAAACACGTGGTGATAGTAAAGTCAGTGTTATATAAGGAGACCTGATATGAAGCTGTTCTAGTCTGTGGCTAATCTTGCTATAAATATCCCCTTTAAATTACACATTTCAGGCTAATAGCTCAAATGCTTGATTGCTCAGGTTAGCTGGCTGATGACAGTGTTGCTCCTAAGTGGCTAGAAAAGTTAGCTCTTGAGGAAATGACAGCTGCTCTTCTGGAAATAATCAGGTTTACTGTACACGTGTCCCAAATGCTAAATTCATCAATAGGCCTGTAGCAATATTTAAAATGTCCTACTTTCGCAATCCTAAATTTCTCCTGACTATTAACTAATGAACCCAGGCGGCGCAAAAAGGGAGTGGGAGTGTCATGACAGTTAGTTCTCTTTTCAGGTCATCTGAGAGAGAGGAAAAAGTCTTAGGGTAAAGGCATGCAACTAGCTCACAGGATATGTGGGTTCACTTTCCAGCTTTATCACCAACTTCTTGTGTATCACCGCACAAGTCCCCTCGTCTCTCTGTATCTGACTTCCCCACCTGTGAAACAGAGGTATTTTCTTCTCCCACGCCCTTGTCTGTCCTGTTTGTCTAGAATGTAAGTTCTGTGCAGCAGGGACAGTCTCTTAGACAACCAGGCCAGTGGAACCTTGAACTCGGTGGGGATCTCAGGGTGCTATATACAATAGCTGTCCTGTTGCCTGACTGAATGTATTGATTTAATGCCATGACTGCAAATCATGTAACTTTTGGGCTATCTCCATTGCAGGTTCTTTAAAGGGAATTTCCCTCTGTTGGAGGACAACTAGTCCTAGGTATATATTATCTCTTAAACACATTCCATCCTCAGTTACTCCTGTGCCATTCCACATTGACATGAGTGGGATAGCACGGGTGTTGCTGAGGGCAGAGTGTGTGTGGCCATAGCCCTAAATCAAGATGCCATTACATCAGTGGTGGATTAAAGATTTTGCTGCCCTTAGGCCCTGAAATAATTGCCGCCCCGCCCTAGCCCCAGCTCACCTTACCTCACCTCCGCTCATCATCTGCCTCCTCCCCTGAGCGCGCCGCCGGGTCCTGCTTCTCCCCGCTCCCTGCCAGTGCTTGTGCGCAAAACAGCTTCGCAAAGGAGGGGGGAAGTGGGGGTAATGCGGCACACTCAGGAGAGGAGGCGGGGCCGGGGCAGGGATTTGGAGAAGGGGACCAATAGGGGCAGGGAGGGGGCAGGGAATGGGGGTGGGGAAGGGGTGGGGCCGGGGGCGGAGGGCGGAGGGCGTGAACCGGCGCCGGGGGAAGCAGCCTCTGGCTGCTATTATAAATTTGCCACCCCTGCAAATTTGCAGCCCTACGCCTAGGCCTTGTTGGCCTAGGCGTTAATACGCCACTGCATTACATAGAATAAGCTAAATTTACCCTTACATGTGCATCCACAGTTCCTGTTGACTTCAGTGAGATCCGTGTGTGTGTGTACACCTTGGGACAGAATTTAGCCCAATCTCATCACTAACACAGCAGGTTACAGATAGCTACAGATACCTAGTGATGTGTTAACGGCCTAGTAAACAACAAACCTTCCAACTATAACAAATCCAGGGCTGCACATGTACAGATTTCTAATTAGAGCAGGGACTTTGCCTTTATATGTGTCTGTAGAACATCACACACACCTTTGCTGCTAACCATTATAAATTATAATAAAGGAAACTTCAGAGCCCTCATTTAAGCTGCGCATACACACCATCCTAGAGGAAACCAGGAAAACATTCAGCTCCAGAAACTCTGTCCATCATCTGCCAAGGCAAGTTAGTGTCCAGAGAGAGGGGACCAAAAACAAACAAACAGATCCTTGTTTTTAAAGGACTTTGCTTCTTTTCTGCTGCTGCAGGTGGGTTCTTCCATATTGCCTCCTTGATGCTTTACAGATACATACTCTCCTTGGTAACTAAAAAGCACTGAAAAGCTCAGCATTATGTAAGGCTCCTCCTTGACATCTTATCACCTCTGGGCTTTGAGATACTGTCTTCTCTGTTCTCCTCCTACATCATTGATGGTTCCCTCGCCATCTTTCTTGATGTGTCTTCCTTTCTTACTGTCTACGGCTGGTTCCTCAGGCTTCTGTCCTTGGCCCTTTGCTCTTCTCAATGTACACCCTGACTCTGGGCAGTTTCATCTGCTTATGCAGCTCTGGCTATCATCTCTATGCTGATAAATCTCACAAATCTGTCTATCATTGACTTGTCTCCTTCCATCCAATCCCACATCTCCACCTGTCTCTCTGACGTCTCCTTTTGGATGTCTCATCATCAGCTTACATTAGTACAGCCAAAATTGTATTCTTATCTTCCCTTCCAAATCTTTTCCACACCCCACATCTTCTTTATCACTGTCAAAAACACCAGCACCATCCCCATCTCTTGGGACCCAACAATAGACTTGGAATATAAAAGTGCCAGATCTTATTATTATTTCTCATCATTGCAGTAATCAGAGGTAGAATAACAGGAGGTGGGGTTGTGGGTTAGAAATTATTTACTTCCACAAAATCATTTAGGAAAACATATGCAGCAATTACCCTCACTATGCCAGGTGCTCACCCTGGCATTCTGTTCCTCTCTATCATCTGTGTTAAACTTTCTGTGCTCAGTCCCCATATTAAAAAAGATAATAATTCAAAACACAGCCAGCATCTGCTAATATTAACCCACAATGCACCACTTTGAAAAAGTGGGCCAGATCCTCGGCTGGTATCAATTTTCATAGCTCCATTGACTTCAGTGAAGCTTTGACAATTTACATAATCTGAAGATCTCCTCCTTGGAGTTTATAGTCTTCCTAAACCATTGGTTTAAATCCCACCAGGGTGAGCTCCAGCCTCCATCCTTCCAAAGAAGCATGAACTGAGCTCCATATATTTTACTGTGTGATTGTTCTTTTAGATACAAATAAATAATGAGAACTTAGAAAGCAAGGTCCTTTCTGCTATGTGCGAGCATTAAAGATATTACAAATCTTTTGCAAAAGTAGGAGTTTGCCCCAATTCCCGAGACCAAAATTTCCCCTCTGCTTCACTTTTGTGCAATCTGCCACTTAGCTATACACCCAGAGGTAGCTGCATTTCATTGGTACTTTCTATATCTATATCTATATATATATAGCATGGGAATTGCTTGGGGATCCATCTAAAAGAAAAGAGTTCTGTAAATACCAAACAACGGTAAATTGACTCTCATGAAATCATTCCAGTTTTAAATTGCAGGCTCTGGCCAATGATATTTAAGTAAGAGAGAAGAAGAGTTTTACCTCAAAGATCTCCCATGTCACTCTTTAAATTTGACTAAAAAAATATTTTAGTGACTGCACAACAGAATTAGTTTCTTCTCCAAATCTCCTGACATTCCCCCAGCTCTTTCTTTTTCTTGTGGCTCTAATTCTGCAAGATTTAAAATTCTGCTTGTCTGTGAAAGTGAGCTGTGTCAACCATTTGAGACCATATACATTGTTTCCACTTGTTAGTGATGCTCCCTGTTTCAGTGGCTAATTTGGGATTAGATTTGGCCCACGTCAGATTATGGTTTTGGCTAGTTGTAGGGAAAGCTGGCAGCAGATGGGCTTTGAGCTTTTTCAGCTCTCTATCATTTCTGGAGTAGAATATTTTCTTCAGGCTTTGGCTGATACAGTGGGCATTAATTGAATAATTGTTAATTCTCCACTGAGAGCCATCTGCTGAAGACTAGGCTAGCTAATTCCTAACTGTAAACCCTGTGCAACAGCTCCATCTAGCAGTACAGTTAGTAAATGCTACATGGCTGGATTTATTGTTTGTAAGAACCAAGAAGAGTCTAGTATGAAGACAGCAGGATACTTTCTAGGTGCTGTTGACAAGACAGTACACACCACAGTATTTCATTTACAGTTGTACAAAGCTTCCATGCAATGTGTCATAATATAACAGCATGTCTCAATTTTCAAACTGAAACCATCCAATCTGTACATTCAAAACTTGCCCAAGCATTTGCCATTTGGTTTATTTGCGTATGGTTCTTCAAAGCCTACTAGATTCAAATAAAATACCTTAACCTCTAACATTTCACCATACCTCAGCAACATGAAAGCAGCCTCCATCAGACACAAATTGTATCAGTCACACCAGGTAAAATAGTACAAGAGATACTGTTGTGGTAGAACCACAGTAAGTATTTGCCTGTGGAATAAACTTGTTCTCAAATACAAACTTTCTACAGCTAGAATGTTAAAAAAAAACCTCCTCACAGATCTGGCTTTTTTGGATAAGTGAAAGAGCAAATGTGAGGAGGGAGTAGTCTTGAGAATTACAGATAAGCTAAAGAGAGGAGAAAAGGAGACCATTTTCTTGGAGGGTGGGGACAGTGGAGGTATTTTTAGCAGATTTATGCTGGGAATTTCAACAGGAGTTAGGTGCCTAACTCGTTTGGGCTCCTCTGAAAGTCCCCCCCTTAGAGAGTGCTTTGAAAAGTATGTACAGTTCTCTGGAGAACCCCTTCCCCTCCTGAAGGGTGCAGGTGCTGCTGTGCGAATCCTCGTCAGGCTAAGGCCAGGAGAAAGGCATAGTGCCAGGAGGCTGTGAAGAATCTCAGAGACCCTCCCAAAGGCATCCCTTACTTCAGTGGATCCTCATGGCTTGGGGGGCTGAATCTCCTGCTTTTTCCGTGGAGGGGCAAACCTGCCCCGACAAAGAATTTGGAGGGAATTCCATGAAAGGCCCCTCATGGACTTCCCTTCCCCTTGGCTTCCTCCCATGGGTTCTGGCCCAATATCTTACATTCATACAGTGCCTTTATATAACACAGCACATAGGTCTGTATCAGCAGAGGTCATTTTGGGGGGTGTTTGTTTGGCTCTGTTCTTTGCACTTTCCATAAATTGCTTTCTAACAACACCTCGCCCAAGAGGTGGCATAAACAGGACTAAACACTTTCAGTGAAAATCCAGCCTTCATCCCTTTAAACAGCTGTATGAAAAGCTTGGCTGGGGGCTGCCTTTGCTCCTTGGGAACAGGAGAGATGTACAGGACAACACGTCAAGCTGAACAACGTTTTTAATTTGCTAACCTTATCCATTATAAATAAAACATTTCTGAGAAGCCTGCCGGCTGTCAGACACTGCTCCATTAAATATGGGAAGAAATGCCGCAGGTGGTCACGGAGCCAAATATTATGACTGGATTTTAAAAATTGAGCTACCTAATTTCATGACCACTAACGAGGTTTGCAGCTCTGCAAGATCACTTAATAAAGCTAATCCAATCTCATGTCTGAGTGTGTAAATCAATCACCTACAATCAGGAAGGAATCTATCCCTATACCCCCTCCCTCCTCCGATACAACAGTGCAGTTGGCTAGATGCATTCTGAGTGGGAGGGGTTATATTTCTCTAAATCATCAGGAATTGCCTTCTCCTGGAAGGCAGATGGGCTAAAGATTTGGTATGCAAAATCTTGCAGTTTATATTTTCAAAGTAGGGCAGGGGATGTAGCCACATGTCTTCTATTCGGGCTAATGTGTAATGTTTGGCTACACACCCTGCACTGCTTTGAAAACCACAGCCCGTGCTCCTAAATCCTTAGAGTGTGGCAAGTAACATGGAGAGCAATGCAAGCTACTTCTGTCCACTCTCCAACTTTCTTTAAGAGAAGAAAACATGTTTGGAGAGAGGCTGAGGACGCTTGTTTCTGGTTTTGTGAAACATCAGCAGTTGTGGTTTGTTTTGCAGAATCAAACCTGAGGTCTCCCACTGCTTCTTGTCTTTCTGTTCTAACTGGTTGGAAAAAAAATATGGATTCTTCAAAATAAATTATTTAGCAAAAAATGGCAAAATGAATCAAATAATTTAATTTAACATATAATCTACCAGCTCTTGGGGCCAGATTGTAACCTTACCATCAGCCTGAGGAAGAGGCAGCATATTGCCACTGCATTGTCGCACAAGCAAGACAAGGAGCAGAGTCACATTTTGGAAACTGCTTCTCCCGTGCGCCAGGCAGGAATTAAACATCTCCAAGGATGAAGTAGCTATTTAGTTACATGAATAGCACTCTTATTTCAGTGCTGCTACAGAGACTTTCAGGGCAGGGTTTGTCTTAATGCCAAACTTAATGCTTAATGTTGTTGGCATTACCAGAATAGGAATAATAGTAATAATTAATAGTAATGTTCAATACAAAGTGTCTATCAATTTGCCACAAAGAACATACAGGTGATTAAGCACTGGAAGGCAATGAGCATGGCAACAGATTCAGATTATGGCCTGATCTACCCCTAAATCACAGATCAACCTAACTATATCGCTCAGGGCTGTGAGAAATTTTGCGCCATAGCTGTGCTGCTGTAGCCACTGTAGTGTCAACATGTCCTCAGATAACAGCAATTAAGGGTTTTGCAGAGGTATAACCCAGAGAGGATTTTTAAATTCTATTCTCCTTGCTCTGCACAGTCTCCCTCATGGGCGGCGGGTATAATAGGCCAGGGAGTGAAGGCCCTGCCTTCCCTGGCTGGAGCTGCTGCCGCAGGACGCTGGGCTGGGGCTGCTCAGGCCAGCCAGCCTGGGGCTGGAGTCAGCCAGCCCACCCAGCTGGGGTTGATGAGGCTGTCCAGCCCAGGGCTGGAGTTGGCCAGCCGGAATGGCTGGGGCTGCTCAGGCCAGAGCTTAGGTTGGTCGGCCGGCAGGGGCCAGCCTGGGACTGGCGCTAGTCCGGGGCTTCTCTGGTCGTGGGGTTGTAGAGGGGGGCAAGAGGGCTCAGGGCTTCTGCCATGGAGGGCCTCCCTCCCTTTAGTTGCCCTCTGCTCTCCAACTCTCCTTCTGTTTTATTCCTTCCCTCTTCCCCCTTGTAGACTATGGGACATGAGGATCCACCCTGCTGTGTCCTCTGCTGCCCTCCATTGTCCTACCTCATTCTGTTCTCTCTTGTCTCTTGAGATTCTCAGCTCCTCAAGGTTCTATCAGCCAGATTTTAAAGGAGACATCACCCTACAAGGTGACTGGAGGAAAGAGGCTGTATGAGTACTGGGAGGAAGGATGGTCCAGTGATTAGGGCAGGATGTGGGAGACCCAGATTCAACTCCTTGCTCCCCTGCAGACACACTATGTGACCATGGACAAGTCACTTCAGCACAAATCCTTAAAGGTACTTCGATGCCTAGCTCCCACTGAGTTAGGTACCTAAATACCTTTGAGGATCTGGGCCTCCGTTTCTCATGGTGGGGTTTTCAAAAATGCCTAGGCACCTAACTCCTATTTCAGTGCCAATGGGAATTGAGCATCTAAGCACTTCTGAAAATCTCACTATCTGTGCCTCAGTTCCCCTCACTGAAAATAGAGATAATACATCCCTACCTCATTGTAGGGTGTTATGAGGACAATCACATTAATGACTGAGAGGCACTCGGAGACTATGATAATGGGCGGGGCATACAAGTACCTTAGATAGATATGAAGTGCTTATACCCTCCTCCACTCTGTGCTGCAGCTCCAGAAGGATCCCTAGAGAGGAATGAGGAGGTTTGGTGCAGTAGGAATATTGCTCCGGATCAAACATAGGTCTTCAAAAGAAATGGGTAGGGATCAACCAATCTTCCCCTTCCTTCTGTCAGAAACTGCTCATGCATCACACTGGGGCTTGTGTTGACAATTCCTCCTGCTTGTTGCTCATGTTACAGTGGCACATTCACAATGCTGGAGATAAGGTTGCGTTAGCGTATCCATTAAAAACTCTTCCTGTCTTCTCCCTCTTTGTGTGTGAAAGGTTTAACAGCTGGATGTGAAATGTTTGCTCTGGGCTGATGACGTCTACGTTGGGACCCAGGTCTTTATTTTTACAAGTATTTTTGAAAATATCTATTTGGCCATATTCTCCACGTTCATTTTTTAAAAAAAACACCCATAGAAGCTTCCCACATAGCTTTTGCATTTTGTTTTATTTTTGGCACTTGGGCAACTCAAAATCTGATTATTTAAATCCAGCAATCAATTTGGGGATTTTTTTGAGGGTTGATGTCTTGGTGTGGAGGGTATGGGGAGAAATTGGATAGTTGAGATAATGAGCTGTAAACAGAAAAATGGCAAAAACTAGATAAGATTAATGGTCCAGTGCCCTGCCTCTGACCGTGGTCAGTACTAGATATTTCAGACGAAGTTGCAAGAAAACCCATAATGCACAATTATGAAATAAACTGCTCCTAGGTGAAGTTTCTTACTAACCCCAAGCAGTAAGTGATTGACTCTATCCCCTGAAGCAAGGGGGTTTAGATCCTTTATACATTAATATTTAGCCTGTCTAATATAACTCTGGGTGTTCTCATTATCTGTATAAATGCTTGACCCTTATTTCCAACCTTCTGAGCTCTTAGATACAATGTGAGTTGTAGTACGAATATCCTGTCCATTTGGGGCACATCCTCTGCCTAGTCCCTGTGCCAGCTAACCAGGCCAACATACTCAGGAGCCATGTGGGAAGGCAGGAAGTAGGAATCTTCTTCCCCGGCTGCAAAATTGCAGCAGGATCCACTCTCACTGAGATTATTCCAACCCTGTGAAAGTGAAATCACACTCTGACTTTAGGCATAATCATAGGAAGTTCCCAGAAGGTCACTTCCATTCAGCTGACCACTCCGAAGTCTAGAAGCTTAATTGAAATTTATCTCCACAGTTTGGGTTTGCCAGAATGTTCTGGAAATCTCATAAGAACAGACTTTCTTCCTCAGGAAATCTACAGTATTTCTTGCTTTCAGCTGGGCTGGAGATACCAGGAGAACAACCTCTCTGATTGGGCATAAGGCTAACCATGGGAACTACAAATAACCATTTTTGGGGAACCCACCATCCTATGTCAGGGTCCCTTTCCATGGCCGTTGAAGTCAATGGGAGTCTTTCCACAGGCTTGT
Organism: Natator depressus; assembly: GCF_965152275.1. NCBI lineage: Eukaryota > Metazoa > Chordata > Testudines > Cheloniidae > Natator > Natator depressus. The sequence continues at coordinate 16,775,566 of NC_134238.1, read as the reverse complement.
TCGGGAGTTGGATTATACCATAATTTAGCAATCCACTGACTAGTCTGTTGGCTGTGGAACGAGGAGAGGAATAAGTAGCTCACTGTTCAGTCTGCCCCGCCTATCTTCACACTCCCTCTGATTAATGACAGCGCTGGTGTGGACAGTACAAAACTCGTGTCTCTTGGCGGGGGGGGGGCTTTTTCACACCCCTGCGTGGTGTAAGTTATATCGACTTAGGCTATAGTGTAGACCTGCCCTAAATTTGCTCTGCCTGGATATTAACACTCCCATGGACCTGTTCTCTAGCAACATGATGTGTGCTACATGGATACTGCTCTCTCTTCGATGGTGCTGTATGTGTATGTTTTAAGTCCTTTAGGATAAAAGCAACTATATTCACAACAATTATATTGTTATTATTAATTACTACATGAAAAATATCATGGAATCAGCTGTGAATTGCCTTGGACTCTTGCTGAGGAAGAAAAAATCTTCCTTTTCCTAGGCAGAAAAAGTGTCTTTCCCAAAAGATATTAGCCTCGCTGTACTAAATTATATGGGCCAGAACCTCAACACTTCAGTGTACCTACACCGATTTACCCCAGGTGAGGCTCTGACCCCTACATTCCCATTCCCCTGAGTGAGTAATTTTTTGTGACAAAGGCTATAAAATATGATTAGTCTTTACATCATCATCTTCATTATCAATCATCTTTATGGGAAGGGTGAGCAAATGGATTTTTGTGCCTGGGCTGGTAAATTTCTAGGAAGAGTTTGCAATGGCTCATTAGCCATGACAAGAGGCATGATTCTTCTCTCTCTACACTGGCTTCAATCAGGAGTAACTCCCCTGAACTCAGTAGAGACACCCTGGTGTAAAACCAATATAAGAGGAGATCCAGGCCTAAAGATATCATGTTATTGGATCACAAAAGTCAATAGGTATTTGTTATGATCGCATTTGCACCAGCATAAATCTGAAACAGCTCCAATAAAATCAATGGGCCTGATTCTTCACTGCCTAGCACTTTGTGTATTAATTTATACCAGGGCAAAGCGGGTGTAAAATGAGACCACTGACTTGCACCGCTGTAAATGATGCCCCAAGACAGTAGAGAACACGCTCAAATGAAAATTGCAATTGGTATGAGCTCAGAATCAGTTCTGCTGCTTATATCTCTTCAACGGCGAGACACTACCTGTTATAAACAAGGGCAATGGCTTAACAAATTATACAGGTTATCAAAACGCTGGAGTATAATGAAACCTGTACAAGACAATGTGCTTAATAAGTAACCTCCTGACTTAAATAGCCCCAAATACGTTGAGCTCAGTTCTGATCTCATTCAAACCCATGTAAAATCAGGAGCAACTCATCTGAAGATAATGAGGTTACACTGGTGTAAAACCAACTTAATTGAAATCACAGTTGGACCTATTCAACACAATCCTGCTTCACCCTTATTAGAAACCACTTTCCTGAAACATCTGATTGTTGTTGCTCCTCTGAGTGGTTGCTTACAACCTGCTTTGCTCTGATATGATGTGACAACAATGCCGTTTCCCAGAGTAAAATAAAAATCCATAGTGTCAAGTTTGCAGACATTTTGTTTCACTGTAACAGTCTGAAGTCATTTTACCAGCTAGAAAAATATGCCTTATATTTTGGCAAAGTGACAAATATGCAATATGTTGTTGCAGGTAATCATCTATTAGAATTTGACTGCAGAACTTTCCCTTTGGAATGATTTGCAGTCAGTTGGATGGACGTTACTAAAGTTTGAATGCAAAAATGAATGAGACTGGCTAGGAAGAGAGAAATTAAGTAACCGTTCCTGGTGTGCAGATAAACTTTAGATTTAATTTTCAGAGGTACCAATCTCACCGTGCCTACAGACTTCACCTGGCCCTCTGGGGTCAGCACCTCTTGAAATCAGGCCCTAAGGACAGAAATCATGAGTGGGCCTTAGGCACTGCAGAGGTCACCCAGAGGAAGGCGTCTACCTCCATTCCAGCTTCACAGCCATGAACCCTCTCCTGGAGTTAGGCACCTAATCAGGTCAGTCCTTTTACAAGAAAAACAAGGAGGAGGGAAGGTATAAATAATGAAATATTCATTCGAGCAGGGAGGTTGGAAGCTGTGTCTCCTGCCTCCCTGTTGAGTGCTCTGACCCCTAGGCTAGAGATTCAGTATAGCCCATGCTAGTTGGCCCAATGACTATTTAAGTATTTATACAACGTGGAACAGTCTCAACAGGAGAAATTCTTGCCCTGTAATGCCCCACAGGTGAAGAGTGAGGGCACTTTCTTGGGAGATAGGAGACTTAAGTTCAAATCCCAGCCCCACATCAGGTAGAATGAGGGATTTGAACCTAGGGCTTCTACCGGCTGGGTAAGGTCTCTAACCAGTGGGCAAAAGAGAATACGTCTGCCATCACTTTGTGTAGGTTTAGATGTGCTCTGATCGTGTCTACTGGATCAGGGTGAAGAACGCCTAGTTTGTGAATCCCACTGGGGCTTAGTTGTGAATCAGGCACAGAGCTGCTGGGTGGTATAGGACTTAAGCAGCTTATGCCCAGCTGCTGAAATTTAGGCACCTTGGGGACTTTAACAGTAGAAATGTAGCCACCTGCAGACTTAGGCAGCAGCTGAACAGGGGTTTTGCAAATGCCAGTGGTGTCTAAATGTTGGACATAGGCACCAACTGCCACTTTAAGCACCAAAGTCCCCCATAGAAATCTCACCCTAAATGTCTCAGATACAATTAACAAGACAATAAAAAGTGTGCAAAATTATTACAGTAGTCATATTTAAATCAGGTGATCTGCATAAAAGCTGGCTGATTGTGAATGTGTGAACATCTGTTCAGGAAAACATATTGTTCTGAATTAAGATTTTTTATGGAAAATATTCATTCACTCAGTTTAATTGATTTCTCCTCCTGAGAACATCACTTCCTTTTCTTACCTCTACAGATCAACTGTAGTGCCGTTTAGTGGTTACTACATGGTGGGAAAGGGTGGGGGACGCAGATCATATTGCAGGGGAGACAAGATAACAAAGAGCACTAGGAGGGGGAACTCAGTGCCGAGGAATGGACAAAAATTCTGAGTCCCCCCCATCATGTGATTAGTTTTAAAAGCACAAGTTTTTTTAAAAAATACTACATTTTGGGGTCTTTTTATTTGCTTCATATTTTTGAACCTTTAGGGTGCCCCAGGTTCACATTTTTATGCTTTCCTCTGCAACCATGAGGGTTATAAACTTAATTAAAAAAAAACCCCCAAAGCTGAGATTCTCACATATTCACATGGCTCCTAGAGCTGGGGCTTGAAGGAAAACACCAATCATCACAAGACTCATGATAAAACCATGAGAATGGGCCCCCTTCTTGCTACCTCTTAACTTCTGGTTCCACTGTCCAGTCCCAATTTTATTTTATTTTTTTGGTGTTGCGTCTATAACACAAACCTAGATGAATATAGAAAAATCTGATGTCTCCATAGTAAACCTGTCCAGATGGCAAACAAAGGTATGTTTCAGTTTAGACTGGTGGAAATAATATTACCTGAAGTTTGAAAGGTGCTGGTGAGGTGAGAACAAAATAAATGGAGCTTCATAAACTCATTAGACAGGAGAGTGCTGTCAGTTTCAACTAGCCACTTTAAAACAATACATATTTGTATTGTATTTGTATTTATTAAATTCTCCCTCACCCTCCCTAAAAAATAGTACCCGGTCTACAAACTACTAGCAATGTAATACACATTTATGTGCTGAGCAGTCTCTCACATTCATTTTGTACTTCACTCTCACCGAACCAAAGATGCTATCTAAATCATTCCACCAGACTTGCCTACTACTGGCTAGTTTCTTACACAGTTGTGTTGTGTACTTGCAGCTATAAATGAAGCTTTTCCAGTTAGACTCAAGTAATATGCTCCTCAAACCCAAGACAAATCGATTACATCTGTGGTGCTGGGGTTTGTCACCGTGCTCTAAAGCAATTCCAAACAGTTCTGTTTTACTGTAACGCTTGCTGAGGAAAGGCTTTGAAGAGAGGTTTAGGTTACTGAGCGTACTCAATGAAACACTATTACAGTCACCACAGAAGCTTAAAACCTCCTTTTCCAGTTTCCTTTTCAACCACAGCAGCAGCAGATATCATATTTCAGTCATAAAGATTCAGCTGGCGATCCTGCCCTTCTCTTCACCCTGCTGCTCCAAGGGCCATCACTCAAGAGGACAGGCTTTCAATCCTTCACCTACTGTACATTTTCAGAGAGTAAGAGTTACAACAGTTACTGACAGGGAAAACATCCTGTTATACAGATTGCTTTCATTTTATCTCGTGCTCCCCTCACCTCTGCGTGTCTCTTCCCTGGTATCAGAGGGCCCTACTCTGATCTGTTTTGAAACAGTTATGGTTGATACACACGTAACATACCTGGCACAAAGCCACAAAGCAAGGCAATGAAAAGTAAACCACCTAAAAATAACAGGAGTACTTGTGGTACCTTAGAGACTAACACATTTATTAGAGCATAAGCTTTCATGGGCTACAGCCCACTTCATCGGATGCATAGAATGGAACATAGAGTAAGAAGATATATACATACATACAAAGAATATGAAAAGGTGGAGTAAGAGGCTAATTAATTAAGTGCACCTAAAAATGCACTTCTTCCACCCAAATACCGCTCCAACTAAAATAGACTATCGGCAGAGAGCAGGAGCAGTGGGGCAGCAGAGCAGCGAGGGGGAGGGGCACTTAAATACAAGTTGCGGGATATGCGTGGCTCTGCTAATCAACTGCACGGCACTTGATTGGCTCTTGCGCGGCTGTGCAGCTTAGAGGGAACACTGGTCGCAACCCTGTTTTAATGGGGTTGCCAGGGCTGGCTTAGACTTGCTGGGGCCTGGGGCCGAAGCCTCAGCCCCACTGTCCAGGGCTGAAGCCGAAGCCTGAAGGATTCAACCCTGGGCAGTGGGGCTCAGGTTACAGGCCCCCTGCCTGGGGCTGAAGCCCTTGGGCTTTGGCTTTGCCCCCCCACACACACACCTGGAACGGTGGGGTTCAGGGTTTGGCTTTGGCTCCCTCACCTGGGATGGTGGGGCTCAGGCTTCGCTCCCCCATCCTGGGGTCATGTAGTGATTTTTGTTCTCAGAAGGGGGTCATGGTGCAATGAAGTTTGAGACCCCCTGATCTAAGGTACCTATATGGCGCCCTTACCCATTGCAGTATTCAAGCACATCACAGTCTTTAATGGAGTTATCTTCACAACCACCCTGTAAGGCAAGGAGGTGTCATTATCCATATATATAGATGGAGAACTGAGGCAGAGAGACGCTAAGTGATTTGTCCAAGGGCATACAGGAAGTCTGTAGCAAATCGGAGAACTGAACCCAACTGTCTAAAGTCAGCAGCTAAGACCCTTACCACTAAACCAACCATCCTTTAGTGGAGCTTTCAGACACCCTTTTAATAAACTGCCTAATACTATGCCAAACATTCCTACCCAAAAGCGTTGGGAAGGGATGGTGTGGTAAAAGACAAGTTTGGGGTGTTTGGGAATGAACTTGGTACAGAGGATGCTGGGAAGCTGGTGTCCCTAGGGGGCAGACAACAGTTATGGTATGTGGCCGCTGGCAATGTGTAGAGGATACCCTGTTAGCTAGCTCCGTTTCCTTGTTTTTATGTCAAGAGTGTGTTATGTGTGAAACAATCTTTACCTGTTTCACATCAGCCTTTTTTGTGTATGAATTTATCCTGCAACTCGCTGTCGCAGGCAGGCATTCTGCACCAGCAGAGGCTGGGTTGTACAGTGTTTTGAATTTATAATTTAATGGGGGTTTGGCTGTTTCTAGTGCACACAAAAAAACCTGTTGATTTCCCCAGCACCGCAAGGAAGTGGGGACGCCACTCTCTACAACACCTACCCTCTTCTGGATATCGTAAATCACCCTCTCTTTGTTTATGACATGTCTGAGGAGAAAAAAAATTTCCTGGAGAGGCCTAGCTTTAGTTCTACAGCCCCCACGAGGCAGTCAACATTTAACTTGGGACAAAGTCTGATATCATTGCTCACAGAGAATAGCACCTTACTCTTCAAGACATCTCAGACTTCAGGGAACCCCCTTGCAGAATAAAGGTAGTATTCAGTATGAGTACAGGTATATAGGGCCCAGTTCAGCAAAGCACTTATGCACATAATTAACTTTAAGGACATGCTTCAGTCCCATTGATTTAAGCATGTGCTTACCTCCCATAGTGTTTTGATGAATATGAATGGTGGGAGGGGTGAGCTTAGCCTGGCTGGTCAGGTGACTACTGCCTCAGTTTTTGCTTCTCAGCTCCTCAGAGAATGCACATAGACTCACACAGTTAAAGTACGTTCCCTTCTTGGGGTCTGGTTTATTAACAAAACAGAACAGTTCAGCTCAGTACAAATCTTCCCACACACTTTTCAGTTCCTTCTCAAACCCAAGTCCCATAGCCTGGCCTTTTCTAAAGCTGCTTCCTACTGAGGTGGCTACTCCTGCTCTGTGCATGTATTTTCCACCTGGCTAGTACAAACAGTCCCATTCAAGGTCCTTCCCCTGAACCTGGCTCTTCCCTCTCCAGATCGGCTGCCTTCAGGTTGCTGTCATGTGACACTTGGTCATCTGACATAGGAGCTGACCAGAGCTTTGCAACCGTACAGTGGCACACCCCCAAGACCAGCACAGTGGTATGGTTGGACTGAAGGATTTTGCTAGCCTTTATCATTTTTTTCAGTTTTCCTGTGGAATGAAATGTTATAGGGCTGTTCTGTGTAAACATTAACATTTTTTTCACAAGTGGTATTTGTTAAAGAATTCTGCATAAGGAATGGTCTTTTAAAATCTATGTCTCAAACATTGTTCATTACATAGGAACTTGAGGGGGATGAGACAGAAAAGATTTATATTTTTATATAAACTAGTAAATAGCTCTGTGTGTGTACAGTACATTTCCATTAAAGAGTTCTGCGATGGAGAAACAGTTATTTAAATGAAACAGTGAATAGTTCTGTGTATAATACACATTTCCATTAAAGATTTCTGCATCACAGAAGCAGGATTTTTTTAAACTCAAAGAGTAAACATTTTGATGTACATATTACATTTCCATTATGGATTTCTGGAAGGTACAGATTTTTTGAAGACTCTAGTGATTTTTTCCCTGTATAAAAGCTGCATGAACATTGATGAATTTTATCTAAAATATAGTTTATTTGTGACAGTCCATATTTGCTACAGCTTTAGTAAAGCTGAATTCTATGGTGTCTGAGTTACTGAGTTTTGTCAGTGTGTGAGATACCGGGTCAAATTACCTACTGGTATAAAGAGGCAAAATGCATTGAAGTCAACATAGCTGTACCAATCTGGCCTGCTATTTGAATTACTGATTCAAATTCTGCTTCAGGTTATGCTGATGTAAACCCAGAGCAACTGCACTGTTGTCATTGGAGTTACTCTCAATCTACACTGGTGCTTGTGAGAATATGGCCCATTCTATCCTGCAGTGCAGTATTTCTGGGAGACTTGGGAATATTTTTAAGATAGGAGCTGGTCTGGTGGCTTTCCACCGAAGAGGGAGTTGCCATATTGCTATCTATAAGTGGTGGTCTCTTCAGTTTAGAGACAGTGCTTAGAGAACATAGCAGTTTTCAGATGTGGTGGCAGAGGTGAGCCCATATGGAGCCCCATTAACTTCAGCTGGGCTTCACATGGGCACAGGGATGATCTTGTGCATAATTAATTACAGGATCAAGGCCTTTGCTTAAAATATATGAAACCTCATGTCCTGTTAGTGTCACCATTGTTTTTCCCCTCTTCCCCTTTGTATTTGTCACATCTTGTCTCTATCTAGTGCCCGAACTAAGCGCCTCTTTCCAGTGGTTTGAATGAGTTTTGGATCTAACTATAGGGCCCCGATCCTGCAACCACTTACGTATATGCTTAGTATTACTGCCATGGGGTTCTGACGTGGATTGGGACCTTGGAATGCCACTGTAATACAAATAGTGTATAATAGCTATTATTACTGTGTATGAGAAGTATAGTCAGTGAAATGTTTAAAGGGTTGTACAGTTGTTGTATTTGCTTTACTTCCGTTTTTTTATACCTTGTGCAGCTGATGCAGGCTCTCTTCTGCTTATGCAAATTGTATTTGTTTAACTAACTGTCAGTGGTACCTAGAGCATAAGATGGGTGCCGTTGAAGGTTTTACAACCTTAAATATATTCTCTGTCTCCAAGGTCTATACAGCTGGACTCATGATACTAAGGCATCTGGCTGTATAAGGTCAAGCTAGATTTTCAGAACTCCCTAAAACACTTCTAAATAGAAACCCCTTGGGCTAGGTGCTGTACAGAAAAATGGCCACTGCCTCAGAGAGTTTACAATTAAAGCAGCTCACTTGTAGGAGCTCCCCACAGGATTGTGGGTACAGAATGTCAGGTACATGAGTACAGAATTTCAGCAAATTTTGTAATTCCTCTCCTGCCAAATGCATTAATTGAAGCCCTGCTAACTCTTGTAGCAGGGCTTGTCTGTTGAGAAGAGAAGCAGTCTGGTTTTGCTCAGTGTCACTTTTTCACATTAAATGAATAATTGAACATAGCACAATGGTGACTAACTAATGCATTTGCATGCACCGCTCTAACAATGGCCTGGTTCTTAGAGGCACAGTGTGGGAACAAGAGCAAGCGGAAAGAACAGGAGCATAGGTGTCAGATGGGTAGTGATAGATTCATTACTGTGCTGCCTTGCCTGGCTTCCTTTACCGAGACTGAGGAATTTAACTTCATATGTTCTTGATTTGAATCAGTCATAGACTGTAGCTTCATATTACAATGGAACAAAATTCCCACCAATTGAGTTTGTAATGATGATCGAAGGGGAAATATAGTAGGGAGACTGTTAGATCATTTTTGTTCATATCAATCTAAATACTTCCTTTAAAAAGCCACAATCCTCGAATTACAAAAAATATATACTGAAAATGAAGGGTATGTCTACACTGCAGCATAAGCCCAGAGTTTAGACTCAAGCTTAAGCCTAAACCTCCTTTCATCTACACACAAATTGGGCTAACCCAGAGCTTAGACCCAGGATCCCAGGACTCCATGGGGTGGAGGCTCTGAGCCTGAGTCAAGCTGGGACCCAGAGTTCAATCCCAATTGCTTTGCAATGTAGATGCAGCCCCACTGGACTCCTACTCTGAAAGGCCACAATCCCACTGGCCAACTTTCTTTGTCTTCTGGACACTCAAGTTTGGTGGAGAGTCAAGTTTTCCAAGCCTGCAGCATGAACAAAGGGCTAGAACAGCCATATTTTGGGAGGGCACTTGGAAGTCTAGGATATAGAGGTTGGGTTCAGGCCCATATAATGCAGTGTAGATGCTGGAGCCCAAACTGAGACCCAGGGTTCAACACTTCCTAACCTAGGTTACAAATGAGTGTACATGCTCAGGCTTTAGGTTAAAAATTCCAGAGTCTTCTAATTTGAGTTCTACTAACCCAGGGATTACATTTCAGTGTAGATTAAATGAGGGTAAATCCATCCTCATCATCATATCCACTCATTCTACTCCACACCTGAACATAGGCATTATATAAACAACACACCCTCATAGCTCAGTGTATGTACTTTGACCCGTTAACCTTTTTCCCCAATCAGGGATATTGCGGATTATGTATTCCTTACGCCATCTGATCCTAAACCGAACTTTGCACCTCTTAATAATCTGTACCTTATTCTGTGATAACCAGAAACTTCTACGCTTAAACGCTGTATCATTTTTTTTATTTTAACATCATCTTAATAAAATTATTAAATATGAAAAGATTAAACAGAAAATTAAGGTTTTTTGAGATGCAGTGATCAGTACTGTACTCAGTACTCAAGGTGTGGGAGTACCATGGATTTATATAGCGGCATTATGATATTTTCTGTTTTATTATCTATCCCTTTCCTATTGGTTTCTAACATTTCGTTAGCAGGATTTTTTTGGCTGCCACTTCACACTGAGCAGAAGTTTCAGAGGACCATCCATGGTGACTCCAAGATCTCCTTCTTGAGTGGTAACACTTGATCTAGACTCCATCATTTTGTATGTATAGTTGGGATTATTTTTTCCAATGTGCATAAATTGGCACTTGGCAGATGAAATTCAACATTGATATTTTGTTGCCCAGTCACCAAGTTTTGTGCGATCCCTCTGTAAATCCAAAGCAGACTGCAAGGAGTTAACTGTTTTGAATAATTTTGTATCATCAACATGCTTTGCCACCTCAGTGTTCATTCACCCTCTTTTCCAGATTACTAATGAATATGTTGAATAACACATGTCACAGCACAGACCTTTGGGGCACCCCACTATTTACCTCTCTCCATTGTGAAATATGACCATTTATTCCTACCCTTTCTTTCCTACCTTTTAACCAGTTACTGATCCAGGAGAGGACCTTCCCTCTTATCCCATGACTGCTTACTTTGCTTAAGAGTCTTTGGTGAGGGACCTATTCAAAGACTTTCTGAAGTCCAAATACACTATAATCCAAATACATAATCCAAATACACTATATCAACTGGATCATCCTTGTCCACATGCTTGTTGACTCCCTCAAAGAATTCTAATAGACCGATGAGACAAGTTTTCCCTTTACAAAAGCCATGTTGACTCTTCATCACATATCAATGCGTCTGATAATTCTGTTCTTTACTACAGTTTCAAGCAATTTGCCTGATGCTGAAGTTAGGCTTACAGCCTATAATTGCCAGGATCACCTCTGGAGCTTTTTTTAAGAATCAGCATTAATCTCCAGTCTGGTACAGAGTCTGATTTAAGGAATAGATGACATACCACAGTTAGTAGTTCTGCAGTTTCATATTTGAGTTCCTTCAGGACTCTTGGGTGAATACCATCTGGTCCTGGTGAGTTAGTATTGTTTAATTAATCAGTTTGTTCCAAAATCTCCTCTATTGACACCTCAATCTGGGACAGGTCCTCAGATTTGTCACCTAAAAAGAACAGCTCAGATGTGGAGATCTCCCCCATATCCTCCACAGTGAAGAGCGATGCTAAGGCCTCTCTGCACCTACAATTTACATGGACCTAATTATGGCAGTATACACACTATAGCTTTGTGTACTATAGCCAGTGTACTTTAGCCTTGTCCCGCCCATTTAAATGATCTACTACACCAACAAAATAACTACACCTCCACGAGTGGCCTAGGGCTTGTGTCAGTGTAGTTAGGGCAACACAGTGTCTGTGTAGACACTGAGTTATTTACATCAGCTGTTGGCACTGAAATTGACAAGAAAGCCGGGCACCTAGAGCCTGGCTGCTCTGGCTTCCTGCTCCCAGCCGGGCTGCACCCACCTGGCTCCCAGCTTAGGGAACCCAGAAGCCAGGGTGACTGCCTCCTGCAACACTCCTGGCTCAAACTCCTTTTGCTGCCAGTACTCAGAGCCGCAGGAATCTAGGTAAGCTCCTTGGGGGGTTACACATGATTACTGGAAACTAGCACTACAAGCCTTAGATGTGATACATTTTCACTGTTGTACTATGGAGAATCAAAGGTAAAAGAACAAAACCTTTGTATCACAACTTCCTCAGTTGTGCAAATGAGACTGACATTCAGATTCATTTTCTGATGTATGTGCAAAAGGTAGCAGGAGCAGGTTGTCAGTGTTTTATTAGAAAATTTATTTTCTCCGTTTTTTTAATCTCTCTGTAAAAGAATTTCTCGGGGCTGAAATTCAGACTATGAGCCTAGGATTAGTTTCATTAGTATACATAATAAAATGTTGTGTGTTAGCCTTTGGAAAAGTGCAAGATGATGACAATGAAAACAGAAGCAACACAAAACATACATGGTTTCAAGTTAATTATAATCACTGCTTAATTTGTAATGAAAGAGGTGCCGGGGCTCAAGCAAGTTTTTTACTTTCATAACTGGCGTGGCAAGCCCAGCAGTACCAAGCTATGAACTACCAAGCCTAGAGGTGCTGGGCTCAGCCCTGGCAAGGCCTGGCACAAATTAAACACTGGTTATAATAACCTTGAAATTCAGGCCAGGGCCATTGAAAGGTTTGTGAACATCTTGCATGAATGTAGGCCCAGGTTTTCAGCAAATCTGGCCTGATTTATGGTTTCATACTGAAAGCACAAAGAATTTCTGCTCTGGCATGGTGTCCTCACATAACCAGCTGAGCCATGGCAAATGACAAAACTAGATGTGCTTTGTAATCTTACAGTTTAGCCTTTAAGGGCATGTCTACACTGCAGTGTAAGCCTGGGCTCAGACTCAGGCTTCAGCCCAAACCTCCCGTGCATCTACACACAAATCTCTCAGACTCAGGCTCAAATCTAGGATCCTAGAACCCTGTGGGGCAGGAGGGTTCAAGCCCAAGTCAAGCCAGGAACCAGGGATTGAGTCCTATTGCTTTGCAGGGTTGACGCCGTCCCCACAACTCGGGGTCCTTGGAGTCTGCCAACTTCCTTTGTCATCTCTATCCCAAGAATAGTCAATCGACCCCAGTGAAATGGAAAGCAGCCCCTAAGATATTCCTTGTTTCTTAAAGATAATAACCTTACATTGCCTGTAAGCACACTGCTCTGTAACCACTCAACAGTGCAGTGTAGCAAACCGCCTGGCAACAGTGGACAGTGAACTGTGGGCTAAGGAAGTGGAAATATGTTCCATTTACAAATCTAGTCCATTTCAGTTAGATCTAGTCCATGCAGTCCATAGGTGACAAAACCATTTGTGCCAAATTCAAGTGGGGTTTGAAATTTTGTCCAGAAATGTACCGAAGGGGAAAGCGGTAAGGAGGATGGCTGTGAAGTTCTGTGTGTTTGCATGAAGCCATAATAGCTAAGCCATGTGAAAGCTAACACATCATTCTATTGATTCCCTCATGAATTCTGACCCAATCCTGGGTGCCAATAGCCGCAAAATTTTCCTAAAGCAGGAACCACAGATAGGTGGTCACCTTTCAAGGGTGTATTTTCCAGTGCCACCTAGGTAACTGACCAGCCCATCCCACTCATAGATGTGCTGTTCGGTCATTGTACAGTTGGTTACTTTGGCTGCATACACTGCAGGTTTCCCACTTGCAGCTTGGAACAACATCTCCCTTTTCCAGTTGGGCACGACCAGGACTGTTATGTCTTCCAAAATGTGGAAGGCCTGAAATGATAGAGAAACTTTTGTAGCATGGCCCTGAGCTGCCCCTTTTCCCCCAACCCAAGTAGTTCGGCAATTTTTAGAAAAAATACAGCTTTGAATTTTTAACTTACCATTCATTTTCTCTGCACTTTTCATTGCGATTAACCAGGCTGTGTCCAGGGAGCTTCTGGGGTCTGAAGCATCCCTCCCACAATATACTGCAGTTCAGTTTGGAAAAGTAACATTTTATGTCCTTGAAATTCTACAAGGATTTTTTCTGCGCTCCTGCACTGAGCTATTTGAGACAATAACCTTCCAGTCTCTACAGGCTGCAGTACGTCCACAGCTCACCCACAAACAGTCAGACCACCAGACTGTCCCAGACTGTTCCAGAGGAAGTGTTTCCATGATGAACGTATGGTTGACATTGTGGGCAGGACCAACCATAAGCGTCAACTTCTCCTGGCACCAGTGGGTGCTCGAACCCCTCCGGCCCCGGCCCCACCCCGACTCCACCCTTGCCCAGCCCCCTCTCGCCCCTGCCCCACCCCCATTCCAACCCCTTCTCCAATGTCCCCGCCCCAACTCCACCCCCTCCCTGGCCCTATTGGACTCCTTCCCCAAATCCCCGCCCCGCCTCTTCCCCACCTCCACCCCTGAGCGCACCACGTTCCCGCTCCTCCCCCCACCCTCCCGCAGCTTGTAACGCTGCGAAACAGCTGTTTCATGGTGGCGAGTGCTGGGAGGAGAAGCGGGGCCGCGGCGCGCTCAGGGGAGGAGGCAGAGGGGAACTGGGGAGGGAGGGAAGGGGCAGGGAGCTTGGCTGCCGGTGGGTGCAGAGCACCCACCAATTTTTCCCAGTGGGTGCTCCAGCCCCGGAGCACCCACGGAGTCGGTGCCTATGTGGCCAACCAGCAGGTCTAGCAGCAAAAACAGAGAGCCTTATGGCAAGAGAAAAGGTATGGCGAGAGGCAAGAGGAAAGGCGTAGGCCGGCTGTCCTCGAACTGTGCAGGATTTCAGTATGAGAGCAGGCACTTTCTCAGGAACTGCAGCTAAGGGAGGAAGACAGAGCTCAGCAAAAAACAACTGTTGGAGCATCTTATATCACTAATGGCCACAAAAGAACCAGCTCCTGCAGCATCACCCACATCACAGCCTGAGTTCCCTCCACTGTGCTGCAGTCCAGAAACAGCCTGGAAAACTCCATGCCTGGGTGGTCCATGCAATTGGGCCCTATGAGCAGCTGGGGAAGGCAACTTTGCCCCATAGAGCCCTCCTATTGACCCTCCTCCCCTGTGGATGCCCCCAGCCCCCTCCCCCAGCGCCAAGTGCACAGCATATAGGGAAAGAAGGGAAAGGACAACGGGGGAGTGGGGGAGGGGTGTCAGGGGCCATGCAGTGGTAGGGGATTCTGTCGTATTCATGGTTTCACTGTTTGCAGTTCTTCAGGCACTTTGGTTTTGTTGTTGTTGTTGTTAAGGTTCTGTTGTTCCCGGTGTGTGGGTGTGATAATGGCAGCTGGCGTGCCAGGCAAAAGTTTAATGTTTATAAAATAATGCTTTTTTTTTTTTAATCAAGAAAGTTTATTGCTATCACTGCATCACATCATCGAATATCTATTTAAAATAATGAAGGTGAACCACATGATCAAGGACAATTAGGAATTAGTATGCAAACGCTATTCCTCAATACAGGTATCTACATCAAGCCACACTTCAGTCACTTCTTTACCTCAATCCACACTGTGCGTCAACCCCCACACTATTTGATCAGTGGTTGTGTCCTTCATAAGAACATTGCATGGCAATCAACCCTTCATTTCTGCCCCAAGCAGTGAAACACCCCACCATCAATGAGCCTCCTCCCCGCCCCCACACGAGCATATTCGTGAAAGATACTATTGTCCCTCTTCCATGGGAGTATGCAAGTATGTTATGTGGGAGCAAAAAGCAGCCCTGACATCTGTTGCCTGGTGCATCCAGCTCCAGCCATGGTAGGTGCACTTTCTGGCTGAGTGTACCGATTCAGTGGTCCCTCGCTGCCATGGGTTCATTCAGGGGGAAATGGCTCACCTCTGGCTTCACAAAAATTGTGAAGAGCACAGGAATGCAGACAGCATTGATGTCACTGGCATTCCAACGAGTCTGTGAGCATCTCCAACAGGTTTCAATTGCCCAAAGCACATTCAGCAACCATTCTACACCTGCTGAGAATCTAATTCAGGGGTCTCAAACTCAAATGACCACAAGGGCCACATGAGGACTAGTACTTTGGCCCGAGAGCCACACCACTGACCACACCCCCCCGCTGCCCTGGCCCCGGCTCCACTCCACCCCTTCCGTGAGGCCCCGCTCCTGCCCCGCCTCTTCCACCCCTTCTCTGCCCCCATTCCAACCCCTTCCCTGAAATCCCCACCCCAACTCCGCCCCTTCCCTGCCCCCAGGGGGTGCAGGAGGGATGCGTGGTGCACCAGGGGGCTCAGGGCAGGGGGTCGGGGTGCAGGGTGGGGCAGCGGGTCAGGGTGCGGCAGGCAGCTCAGGGCAGGGGGGTTGGGGTGCAGGAGGGCTGTGCGGTGCAGCAGGGGGCTCAGGGCAGGGGGTCAGGTGTGGGGTGCGGCAGGGGGCTCAGGGCAGGGGGTTGGGATGCAGGAGGAGTGCATCAGGGGGCTTAGGGCAGGGGGTCAGGAGCAGGAGGGGTGTGAGGTGCAGCAGGGGGCTCAGGGCAGGGGGTTCGGCTGCAGGAGGGGTTCGGAGGGTGGGTCTGGCCCGGCATCTGGCTCCGGGAAGTGGCCGGGACCTGAGGGAGAGGGGGGCCAGGGCAACACACAGACCCCTATGTTCCCCCTCCCCCAGGTCCCGGCCACTTCCCGGAGTGGTGCAGGGGCAGGGCAGGCAGGCAGGGAGCCTGCCCTGCCCCCGGTGCACGCCGGGCTAGAGCCTGTCTCAGTAAATGCTGAGGGGGCCAGGTTGCTGCGGGGAGCTGGCGGCCTGCGGGCTGCGTGTTTGAGACCCCTGATCTAATTAAACTGCCTTTTGCCAGGGCCTTTGAAATCAGGGTACAGTTTCATAAGCCAAGGCAAAAGGGGTTATGCAGGGTCCCCCAGAATAACGGGGGGACAGTAATGCCATTTAACTGTCATTTGGTGGGAATAGCGTCCCAGTCTGTCCATGAATATAGACTCCCTAGTGGTGAAAAACCCTGGCTTCATGAACTTCCCCAGAGTAACCCACACTGACATTCATAAATTGCCCTCTCTGGTCCACAAGGGCCTGCATAACAAAGGAGTAGTACCCTTTGCAGATTATGTTCTCATGTGGTCCTTGAGGAGGGCATCCTAGGGGCACATGAGTCCCATCAACAGCCCAGGTGCAGTTAGGAAACTGCATTCTCTCAAATCCAGCAATTACCTCCAGAATATCTTTTATGCCCACCACCGTGAGATAAACCACACACCTGCTTGCCTCAGACCTCCACCACCATTTTACCCACAATTGACTTTTCAGCACCAAACTAGTTGGCAATGGACCTGTAGCAGTCTGGGATAGCCAGCTGCCAGATTGATATAGCAACCCGCTTCTAGACCAGCAGGGGTGACCTCCTATATGTGTGTCTTTATGCTGGAGTGTTGGGACAAGTTACTCAGAAAGCTTCAGAAATGTAGCTTTCTTCATACGAAAGTTCTGGACACACTGCTAGTCATCGCAGGTCTGCATGACAAAGTGGCCCCACCAGTGGCCCTGCGCCAGAAGTGTCAATCTATTTAGGGGGCATCCGCAGCTGTACTGGGTGTCATGAGCAGCATCACCCCATTCACGTCTGGCATGTCTGTGTCCTCCTCCTCCTGCTCCATCATAAGCTCTGTCAGGTGCCTGAAGTGGGTCAGAAAACAACGCTGAAATGTCCACCAGAGTTTCACGGAAGCTCTGTCCATTTCCTGAGACAGGAGCGAAAGCAACAAGAGAAGTTCTTGAAAAGATGCCTCCTCCATGTTGCTGGCTTCTGTAGCTGGGAGCACACAGATCAAAATGAGTGCTCAGCCGGCTCTGTTGGCAGGCTGTTCACGTTCCCTGTAATGTGTAGGGTGGACAGTCAAGTTTTCCCACAGTGCACCATGGTCAAAGCGCCGGACTGGCCATATTCTGGAAGGGTGCTAAGGAGTCTGGGATATGGTTGGTTTGACTTGGGTCTCCATGCTTCAGTGTGGATGCCAGAGCCCTAGGTTCTGGCCTGGGTTAGAAAATTCTTAACGTGGGGTTAACAATCAGTGTAGATGCTCAAAGACTTCAGTTCTCTAATCTAGGGTCAGCTGACTTGAGTTCCACCAATCCTAGGCTTACATTGCAGTTTAGACACAGCCTGTATGTCTTGCTTGGCCTGGGGCCTAATGTAATCTAAAGCCAGTTACACACTTCAGCTAAACAAATTTTTAGAGACAAACATTTGACGCTGAAAAGTTTAAATGGCACCTTCTTCGTCAACATAGCGGCTCTTTGTGTGTTTCAGAATCCTTTCTGCTGACATTAGTGGCAAAAATTAGCTGAATTCTGTTCTCTCTCATGCATCATCAGAAGAATTGTTTACTAAATTCCAATAACAGGGACAATCAGAAAGAGACCTGCCCCTACACAAGGCCCGTTAGCCTAGGGGAAGGTGCACTTAACTACAACCCAAGAGTTCTAATCCCAGCTCTTCTTAATCTTTCTGGGTACTTCACAATCATGATTAATTCAAGCTCTTACCCCTACTGTAGACGAGGCAACTATTGTTTAACAGAGAAGGTCATTTAGGTCACATCTACACTATAGCAGCACACCTACAGCACCATAGTTCTGCTGCAGTAGCACTATAGTGTAAATGCATCCTACAGTGACAGGGAGGGTGTTGTCTGTCTCCGTGGGTAAGTGGCAGTAGCTAGGTTGACAGAAACATTCTTCCGTAAGACTAGCCACGTCTACACTGGGGGTTAGGTTGGCATAGCTACAGCTCTCGGGGTGTGAATTTTTAACACCCCTGAGCATTGTAGCTATGTCAACCTAACTTTTAAGCATAGACCAGGCCTGGGAGGTTGGACAAGTTAACTGTAGGCAGAGTTGGGAATAGAACTGAAGTTGCTAATACAATAGACCCAGGTCTCATCCACATCGCCAAATGGACTTTTAGACGAAAAAGGCCAAATTAAGTTTTTGTCTAACCCATGCTGACCCTGTGTCTTTGTCTGCTTCTAATGGCTAAGGCCCAAATTTTCAAAGGCATGTGGGTGCCTAAAGATGCAGATGGGGGCTAGGATTTACAAAAGCACCTAAACAGGTTAGGTGCCTAACTCCCATTGTATGCTGTAGGAATTATTTTGGGGAAGTTCTATGGCCTGTGTTATGCAGGAGGTCGGACTAGATGATCATAATGATCTCTTCTGGCCTGTGAATCTATGAAAATATACACCACATATAGAGTTTTAGAAATATGCTACTATCTCCATGCAATGTGCCTTGGGCCAGATTTTAAAGTTATTCAGGTGCCTAGTGGGATTTTCAAAAGCACCTAAAGATCTAGCCTCACTGAAATCAATGGGAGTTAGGCTCCTAATGGAATTTTCAGAAGCACCATCTGCATCTTTCAGTGCCTAAATACTTTTACAAATCTGGCCCCTTGTCCTTTAGCTCAAGTGGTAAAAATTCATGCTTTTGGCTCCAGAGACCCCAGGTTTTATCCCTGTAGGTAACCCAAATAGGGTTGTGGTTATCCTTGGCTATGACTGTCTCCAACCAGGAGACCATAGTCTGCTCTAAGAGCCAGGAATCCAGGAATCCATCATTCCCGTGCTTGTTCACAAATAGCTCTGTCAGCCAGTGGTAATGTATAGGGTTTGCCTGACTGTGTGAACTCCCTCTGGGAAGCTCTCCCACAGACCAGGGTTCAGCCATGCTGCTGGGCAGTGAGTGTGTGACGCTTGCCCTACTGCACCTCTGTAGATTAAAAAAACCTCATTAGCCAATGCTGCATGAGGACTAAATTTACCCAATTTGTTTAAAGCCAGTTATGTGGGGGTGGGGTAGCTCAGTGGTTTGAGCATTGGCCTGCTTAAACTCAGGGTTGAGAGTTCAATCCTTGAGGGGGCCATTTAGGGATCTGGGGCAAAAATTAGGGATCGGTCCTGCTTTGAGCAGGGGGTTAGACTAGATGACCTCCTGAGGTCCCTTCCAACCCTGATATTCTATGATATGCAGATCATGAAAATTAGTATATTGAATAATTTGCATAAAATGTCATACATAGAGCTGCACCAAACTGGTTAGTCAAGCTCAGCCATTGCTAATTGTAATATTGGAACTGCTGCTAGCCTGTTTACAAATAATTTAAGGATCCAGTAGAAACAGAGCTGTCTAGAGAATTAGATGTTACTCCATAGGCTAAAAGACTGAACATCTCAAAGTGTAGCACCTAGGCGAGGCTGAAGTTCTGTGGGAGCTAGTATGTTCCTGCTGTCTGGAAGTGCGTTTGGCAGAAAAAGAAAACACTTGTTCAGCTGGGTCTGCAGGTGGGTCTGATTAAATCTGGGAGTGGTCTGAAATATGGCTTTGTCTGAAAATAACAGAAGCCTGGCATGCAATAGGGCAGTTGATCTCAACCTTTTGCCTACCACGACCTCACGTTACAGTAGCAAAAGGGTTCAAGAGACTCCTCCCATCTAGCCATTGAGAAAGGGAGGATGGTCGTCATCCCCTGGATCTCAGCCCTTAGGTAACTCCAACTAGTACAGAACACCATAATGCGTCCTCTCAGCAACAGGGCCCACTGTGAGCACATTGTCTTTGTCACTGTTCCGGGCAACTGCACCTGTATTCCCCAACCGTGGAGAAGGTGGTGATGGCTTGCTTATAAGGTTTAGCCCCATGGTTAGGGTATTCAGCTGGGAAGTGGGAGACCCCAGTCCAATTCTCCCCTCCTTCCCTTCCCCCACCCTACCCCATCTGATGTGGAGAAGCGATTCTCACTTTGATCTCCCACATTGCAGGAGACTGCCCTACCCACGGCATGGAACATTCCAATAAGGGTCTCTCTCAGTCTCTCCTTTTGCAGCTGTTCCACTGTGTATAAATAATTAAATAGGATGAGAGGAAAAAGAAACCACACATGGCAGGTGTCAGTCACATTGCTTAAAGCACTACTGGAAGGTGCTCAGATACTACAGTGATGAAGAGGGGACACGATCCCACATAGAGTAGAAAAGCCTTTTTCTTCTCTCTTGCTAGTCAAGTTTATAACAATTTCTGTAATTTCCTAATTCCTGCTGGTCTAGAAATACTATTGGAACATAGAGCTTTGTGCAGTATTTCAGTTTATGTTTTTCTGCTAAAATCTTGAAATGTAGAGAGTTGGGTAAATGATGATAGGAAGAAACCTGATAATCAAACTTTTTCTAGGTCCCCTGACCGCTTCTAAAAAAAAAAGTTTGCTTTGATTATGGACAGACATTCAGCTTGGCTCATATGTTATCCTGGTTTGTTCATTTCTACCTAGTTTTCAGTGAGCCCCTGTCGAAGAAAAGTAAGCAGGATTTCTTGTGTCTTTTTATAACCTGGGAAGGCATCCTTAGGAGACCCATTTGTCAGCATTTGATTAATGATGTGGATTGGAACTGAAAGCTCATACCACTAATTTCACAATAATTTCATACAGAAAGACACTGTGGGGAGCTATGAATTCACTTTCTAAAAGCTGTTTTTACATAAATACAATCCATTCCAAATTGATTATATCATAACAGTGATATAATTTTCTAATAAAAAGGTGAATGATTTAAAATGATTACTGATCTCCTATAAAAAAGACTGGAAGTTTTAATGAGTTGCTTCTGTAAAATAGTTTACCATTTCCCCACTTGTATATTTGTGAATAAAGCACTGTTGCAATGTCTCCTGACTGTACTGTCAAAATCTGATCAATGTCATATATTTTTAGCTGTTGTTTTACTTGCATTCAAAGATGCTGTTCTTTCTAGATAAATCAATAAATAGGGCATGTTCTACTGATCTCTAAGTAATTTTTCATCAAAGAAAAGCAGGAGGAGAAATGCACAAATATTTGTTTTCTGCCTTTAGCAACACTGCAAAGACAAGTTAAGCAGAGGGATCTGCAATGTAGACAAGGCCTGAACTGCCCTTACAACTCTAATGCAGCTCCCTCCAGCCCTAAACTGTTCGGGTTGAGGAGGAGTCATTGGAAAATAATATCTAAGCCATTAAAAAAAAACGGAGGAGACCATAGAGTGATACCAGAAGGAGAATAGGAAGCTTGTCAGTGATGGGGAGCCAAGAAGAGGGGAAATTAAGGGAGCGAGGAAGAAAGAGGGTAGTATTTAGAGGAGAGAAGGGCAGAAAAGAAAAGTTAATGAGAGCTGCAATTCACACGGAAAAAGATGGCGGGGAAAGGTACAGGCACTGTTCATATAGAAGCAAGAAAAAATGTCAACCAAACAAAGAGAAAGGAACAATCACATAGAACACTGAATAAGATTTGTCCCAAAGAACAAAAAAAATGCACAACACATACAATATCCCTGTGATAGGGTCTTCTGTGGCCAGGCAGCCTAGTGGCTAGATCACTGGTCTTTGAGTCTGTAAGGCCAGAAGTGGTAGTAGGGGGACCTAGACCCTCCCTCTCTACCAGGTCCCAGCCCAGGGCACTGTGTATATCAACTCCTAAACAGGGGAGATGGGGTCTCCCTCCTGGCAGGGAGTCAAGATCCACTTCCCTGGGCTGCTTCCTACCAGGCTCTTCAATTTGGGGTATGAATACTTGCCCGTGGGACTCTATGTTTCACTGATACAAATGTTCACAGAGAGAAAATTTCGATCACTTGAATATTTGCAGAAAGCACACACAAAATAGGTGGAAATGTGGCTGAAATAAATTCATTTCAAAATTTCTATCAATGTTATCAGAATTTTGTTTGCATTATTTTGCCAGTTCTGTCTTATGCAGATGGGAGACATTAGAATTCAGTAACAGATAATGAAATAACACATTGGTGTTGATTTTGGAAAAAAAAAAAGTCAGTGGATTGCAACTTTCATCTCTTGGTTTTAAGAGCCACTCTGCCATCTTCTGTTTGATTCCTTTTGGTTCTTGTGCTTGGTCATGGTTTTTCTTATTACTTTTCTTCACTGCATATGAACAAGTTCAGTTTTCTTCAATGCCTATCATGGCAATGTCTACAAAGGTAGTTTGTGTTTAAGACTGTGACATTTTCTGCTGTAAAAAATCTCCTGTTCTGGTACTAGCCTTAAGAACATGTCAGAATTCAGGAGAGTCAAGTAAATCTTTCTATCTTGCTTATGTGTTTCTAGCCATCTACTTGCCTTGGCCCATAGCTCTCAACCTGCCAAGCCCTGAGGGACCTAAAAATGTATTCATGCAAAAAAACTTGAAACGTTGTGGGATTCATTCTTTTCATGTTAATCATTCTTTTTATAGCCTTAGTGTCATTATTCTTTTTTTCTCATGTAGGTAATTTTCAACAGTAAGAGAGGAAGACACCAAATTTGTGTGGGACATAGGTAGCTTTGGGATTAAAAAACTGGCACGCCACAAAATGCAGGGTGCTTTTGAATTATGCTTTGGTATCTTCTTGTTTAGAAGTAACACATCTAATACATCTAATTAGGCTCCCCATAGCAGCCAAATTGTATACAGTTCAATTCTGTAACCAATACAGCCACTCCACAGTTGGAACTCTATTGATGTCAATAAGATTGACAGGTTAAAGAATATTTAGATAAGTTAGCTGAATTCAAGTTGGCAGGGCCTGATGAAATTCATCCTAGAGTACTTCAGGAATTAGCTGGAGCAAACTTGGAACCACTAACAATTATCTTGCAGAATATGTGGAGGACAGGAGGTCCCAGAGGACTGGAGAAGGGAAAACATAGTACCTGTCTTTGAAAAGGGGAACAAAGAGGACCTGGCAAATTATAGCCCTGTCAGTCTAACTTCGATACCTGGAAAGATACTGGAACAAATTATTAAACAATCAGTTTATAAGTACCTAGCGGATAATAGGGTTATAACGAATAGCCAGCTGGAATTTGTCAAGAATAAATTATGCCAAACCAACCAAATTTCCTTCATTGACAGGATTACTGGCCTAATGGATTGGGGGGTAAGAAGTAGAGGATATATCTTTGTTTTTAGTAAGACTTTTGACACAGTCCCACATGACGTTCTCATAAGCAAACTAGGGAAATGTGGTCTAGATTAAATTACTTTGAGGTGTGTTCATAACTGGTTGAAAGACCGCACTCAAAGGGCAGTTATCAATAGTACCCTGTGAAACTGGGAAGGCATATCTGGTGGGGCCCAACAGGGGTCAGTCCTGGGTCCAGTACTATTCAATATTTTCATTAATGACTTGGACAATGGAGTGAAGAGTATGCTTTTAAAATTTGCAGGTGACACCAAGCTTGGAAGGGTTGCAAGCATGTTGGAGGACAGAATTAGAATTCAAAATGACCTTGACAAGTTGGAGAATTGGTCTGAAATAAAAAAGATGAATTTCAATAAAGACAAGTGCAAAGTACTTCACTTAGGAAGGAAAACTCAAATGCACAACTACAAAATGGAAAATAATTAGCTAGGTGGTAGTACTGCTGAAAAGGATCGGGGGTTATAACAGATCACAAATTGAATAATGTGATGCAATTGTGAAAAAGGCTAATACCATTCTGGGGTGTATTAACAAGAGTGGTGTACGTAGGACGTCCTGTATACATGGGAAGTAATTGTCCCACTCAACTCTGCATTAGTGAGGCCTCAGCTGGAGTACTGTGTCCAGTTCTTGGTGTCACATTTTAAGGACAATGTGGACACATTGGAAATAATCCAGAGGAAAGCAACAAAAACAATAACAGGTTTAGAAAACATGACCTATAAGGAAAGGTTAAAAAAACTGGATATGTTTAGTCTGTGAAAAGAAGACTGATGGGGGACCTGATGGCAGTCTTCAAATATGTTAAGGACTGTTATAAAGAGGCAGGTGATCAATTGTTCTCCTTGTCCACTGAAGATAGGACAAGAAGTAATCGGCTTAGTCTGCAGCAAGGGAGATTTAGGTCAGATATTAGGAAAACTTTTCTAACTATAAAGGTAGTTAAACACTGGAATAGGCTTCCAAGGGAGGTTGTGGAATCTCCATCATTGGAGGTTTTTAAGAACAGGTTGGACAAACACCTGTCAGGGATGGGCTAGGTTTACTTGGTCCAGTCTCAGCACAGGGAGCTGGACCTGATGACTTCTTGAGGTCCCTCCGATCCCTACCTTTCTATGATTCTAAGATTTCTGCACATGGAGCAGCTAAATCTTGTTGATGCAGCTACTTCATGAAGCTAGATGGCATTTGGTATTGTTATATTTCCATCCTAATGTTGGTGCTTTACTTCATTCATTGCATTCTTTATAAACAATATAGCATGACCTTACTATCGCACCAGCCTTTGATTACACATTTGTTTGCTACATAGCCAAATGTAGGTTATGTCAAAGGTGCTTATAGTGTGATATTTGGTGGAAATAACAGCAAGAATGCAAAACTCAAACTGGTCTATTTGCACTGAAGGATCATTATAAAAACATAACCTAGACTTTTACTGTTTTGTTAGGCTATTTGTCTCTTGTATGTGGTGGTATGTCTTACATACCAACAGTGGGGCACTGGTAATTAGCGGAAAACGAGTCTGTATTAATTTAGATTGCATTGAAATGTAATTGGGGTTATTTAGATGAAAGAAATGAGATACTAGTGACTCATTATGAAATATACATGAAGGGTCTGATTCCTTTAAAAAATAGTTACATATTTATAACTCCTTTTTGCGAAAGGATTTTCATGCTGGGGTCACGCTGGGTTTGATAGTCCCAATGCACAAGATGGGAAGTATGAAAGTCCAGCACAGTGGAGTATCTGGGGAGATCATGTACTGCACTTTTTGATCCGGCAAAGAGGAGCTACCATCCTTATTATTCATAAAACCAGAAGAGCGACATGGTTTGAATCTTCCATATTTCAATCTTTAGCCTGATTATTCTCCCTGTCCCTGATTTTATACAGTACCTAATGGGTTGGAGAAATGGCTCGAGCACAGGTTACCCATCTCCATATAAAGATTACAATGACTCTTTCCAAAGGCAGCAATCAAAACATACTTGCAGTAATCCTTATAATAATATGCTGTGTTTGTGTATCTGGATAACACTGCCCTCTAAGGAACGAAACATCAGAGATCCTTCCAGTATGTTATATTGCCCTCTACCAAATGCAGCCTGATGACGTTAATAACACCTGGCACTTGGAGAGAGCTTTATATTGCCAAAGCTCTGTGCCTACATTAACTAATTGCCACAACACATCTGGAGGGTAGATAACTATTACCCCCATTTTACATGAAAGGGAAACTGAAGCAGGAAATGATCTGCTTTCACTGTTCTCCCTGCTAGTTGCAGACCCTGCCTTGGCCATTTTTGCAAAGGCCTTTTTTGCAGACCCTCCTCCAAGCATGACCACTGTGCGCAGACCACTATGCACATGGGTGAACCAGATGATTCCATAGGACATACTGCGAATTAACAGATTCATTTATATAAAAAGTGTGTGCTCCCACAAGCCCCTTGTGCCAGGGTCCATGCATGGCTGCCAACATATTTTTTTTAATATTTGCATGGGACAATTATTCAGATAAGTGGGGGGCCTACACATCTCCATCCTAGGAGGCTTGTGCATGTATTCTGGTGAATTTGGAGACTCATTGCAGATGTGTCTACCCTGCCATCCGAGGTGCAATTGCAGCTCGGTTAAACAAACCCATGCTAGCTTTACCTGCATTAGCACATCTAAAAACAGCAGTGTAGCTGCAGTGGCAGAGGCTTCAGTAGGTAGCCAGGGTCCCGGCAACCTTGACCAGCCTGTGCTAAGACCCTTGTCACCACATCTCCACCACTGTTTTTAGCCATGCTAACACAGGTATGTCTACCCAAGCTGCAATCACACCTTGGATTATAGTGTATACATAGCCTTAGATGCCAACACTTTATTACATTAACTATTTTAATTACAATCCCTTTAATTACAATTTAATTACTTTAATTAACAACATTTCAAGATCTCTGGAACAGGGGCTGTCTTCTTTGTTATTTATCTGATAACAATGGGGAACTGAACTTTGTTTAAGGTTCCTAGGCACTACAATAGTTATATATATAAAACTAGTCATCCCCACACCCTGTGTGGTACTATGTAGACCTATGGAATAAGCAGTACATGACTTGATTAATGCCAGAGAAGGCATCAGCATAAATCTGGGATTGGAATGCTGGGATCCCTTTCTCTTGGGTCAGTACTTAAACCACTAGACTATGCTCCATCTCATACTATTCATGGCTAGAGTTTGTAATCATTGCTCAGTAGAGGGGCAAGCAGTTGGCTTGGAGTGAGTTTGAAGTGGCTTTAGTGCTGTTAGTGGTAGCCACTACTTTCACCTGGAGCTCCAAACTGCTTTTGGATCCTCCTTCAATCTGAAGGTCCTTTTGCCCTGTGTTTCATGGATGCCAAAGGCCCATCCTGGGTGGCTGAGATGGAGGCATGGAAAAATCAAGGACAAACTTTCAACCCTAGCACTACCCTTGAACATGTAAGTCAGTCTTTACAAAAAGAAAGGTGACATCAGTCCGAACATTTCGAGCTCTCCCAAACAAAAGTTCTTAGCGGCGGTCTTCGTGGATCCCAACACACAGGTAAGGCCCTTCAGTGTTATCAGATGGGGTGGCGGGAGATTCCTTTGCTCTAAAACTTGTTCCTTGTTAGAAGGAATTTTTTCACTGAATATCATATGCCAAGAGCTACCTGACCCACAACTCGTCTGTGGTAAGCTGAGCTGTGCGAAGCTCAGCAATTTTTCTTGTCGGGGGCTGCTGCAAACAGTTCCCTACGTTTCATTCAGGAAAGGTTCACTCATATCCCCAGAACTTTGCTTCAAGATTTGGGTAGGAAGGAACCTAAAATCTCAAAGCAAAAAGTAATGAAAACCAACAAACTGATCAAACGGATTGTTTTAATGTTGCTGAGGTTTAATGGTGTTGTAAATGGTGTGATAGGGTGTCTAGAGTCTTCAATAGATGTCTGTTTAGTTACTGAAATCAAATAAATAAAATAAATATCTAACCAGAAGCCAGGTATAGCATGGACATCAGTAGTGCCAGCTTCCCCCCAAACTGTCCTGCCAATGCACTTACACCTACAGGAACCACCTCTCAGGTGAGTTTCACTCTCGTTCCTGCTGAACCCCTACACAATTATGAATTTTACATAAATAATGGGAAAATACAAAACGGAGCCAGTTGGCTGGAAAAATTTGCGCAAACTGGCAAACTCTGAGGTGAGTTTTGAGTTCCTAATAAGAGCTGAAATCAGGTGAGTTTGGTGTGGGTTTGGAGTTTTTGTTATTGTTTTCCCACCATCTTGGTAACAAGTAAAACTTTGAGTTGTTACCTACTAAGTGAGTATCTGTTGTGTAAGTTTGAAGTTATTCCAGAAGCTACGTGCCCAATATGGAGTTTTTATCAGATTGAACTCATTAGAGTGTAGCCAAATTGTCACGACAATCACTAAGACGCAATTTCCAATCCTGAGACTCCAATTGCACATCACTTTTAATCCATCAGTATGACAAGCCTGTTACAGCCTGAGTTACAGCAATGCCAAGGTCTGGCTGCTGCCTAGCTCCTTTGACAAACCTTTGAAAATTCTCTTCATCTCTCTATGTAATTTTGTTAAATACAAACTTCCAGTGTTGTCTTTCCTCAGTACTTTAACAACATCCTGATTTTGCTGTAGGTTTTCCTGGTAAGGAACCAATATGCAGATGTAATACATGTAGCATTCTGCCACAGGCTAACAAAGGAATAAAGAACAAGGAGAAGTAAACACATTGTGGTGGTGATTACCTTTAAAAATGTTTTTCATGTTAATCAGGGTGCCAGACTAACATCTAGAAGCCTGGAGCCTTCTATGTATACGATCGGTCAATGGTACTGCGCTCAACATGAGGCTACCCCTTAAAACCATTTAGGGTATGTCTACACTACAATTAAACACCTGCAGCTGGCCCATGTCAGCTGACTTGAGCTTGCAGGGCTCAGGCTGCAGGACGGTAAAATTGCAGTGTAGACATTTGAGCACAGGCTGACACCCAGGCTTTGGGAC
This sequence comes from Natator depressus, assembly GCF_965152275.1. NCBI lineage: Eukaryota > Metazoa > Chordata > Testudines > Cheloniidae > Natator > Natator depressus. Next base: position 16,747,128 of record NC_134238.1, on the reverse strand, counting down.
CCTCCCTCCTCATGGGGGCGCAGAGCTCGAGCTCCAGCCTGAGCCCAAATGCCTACACTGCAAATTTACAGGCCCGAGCCCCACCAGCCCAGAGACAGAAGTCATTACAGCCTGCAGTCTTAGGGCGCCTAGAACCTTGGAGAGGTGTCTTTTTAGTTATTATTTAAACCAAAATAAATATCTGTCCAGAAATCAGCCACTGCATGGACATCAGCATAGACATAAGCTTCGCCCAAACCTGCCCTGCCAATACGCTTAAACCTACAGGAACCACTCCTAGGTCTCCATGCCCCTCCCATCCTTTTCTTCTGAGCTGGGGCTTCCAACAAGGGTTGCAATTAGTGCCAGTAGTGATGGTGGTTGTGAGATGTGGGCACTTGCCCACTGAAAAGCAGACAGAGATTGCTGACGATACTGTATGTAATTCCTGAGTGTTCTGTCCTGTATTTTGTCAACTTGCCAAAGTAAAAAATTTATTTATTTTATTCAAATTGAAAATAATCATATGACACCTATCTAAGGCTCTAGCCTCATTAACAGCATAATAGAGCCATGGTGGCAATAAGTAATCATTTCAGCAAGAACTCCTTTCTACCCCTTTGTTATTATGAGACACGGACCCTCAGCCCTCTCCAATCTCCCTATCATGAAATAACTGTTTCTCAAAGGAAGGAGATTGTTAATGTGAAGAGCTGGCACTATCCCTAAAGTGTGTTTGTGTGCCTCTGTGCAGAACACTTGTTAAAACACTAGAGGAAGGTCTGATAGATGATGGAGTTGGAAATGATCATGCTACCCATAGTTTCATTTTTAAGATTGTGCAGCTTTTCTTTTTGCTGCAGTCTGAAAAAGGAAGAAGGGACGGGGTGGAGTGACACGACTAGCCAAATTTTTGCTTCCCTTTCTCTTTATTTTAGATCTCAAATGATCATATTTTAACTCTATAATTTTTTCTACATAAAATTAACACAATTCAAAAAAAAAAAAAACATGGACATCTGTAATCTCTGGCTCTTGCTCTCACCAGCAGCTAGAAGGGCATGTCTATGCATCAAAAAGAAAAAACTCCCAGTTCTAGCAGGAATGAACTTTACACAGCTTTCTAATAACCAACATCAACAGCACTCCATTAGGAATGGTCTCAGCAAGCACCAAAACCTAGAAGTACATTTAGTTAAGGGTTGATGAATAAATAAATAAACATGTTGATCTTAGATTCCATTAATGGCTGTACTATCATCTCAGCAGGGGACGAATCACTCATAGTTTTATCAGATTCTTAGGCTGTATAAAGTCCACCAGCTGGTCTGGATTGGAAAACAAATCTGAGTTAGGCTAATTAGCCCCCTGCATGGCAGACGGAGAGGAGTCTGAAATTTGCCCAAAGGTGTTAAAAGTCAGGAAGTGTAGTTATTGTAACTATTATAATTTGTATTAATATAGCCTGACACACCCCAACTGAGCGCAGAGTCCCATTGTGCTTGGTGCTGCGCATATACATAAAAAGAGTCAGTCCTTGCTCCAAAGAGTTTACAGCCCAAATAGGCAAGACAGACACAGGAAGGATTGATGTTTCTGTCCACAAAGACGGGGAACTGAAGCACAGAGAGATTAGGTGACTTATCCAAGGTCTCACAGGAGTCTGTGGTAAGGTCTGGAAATGAACTTAGATTTCTGAGTAGAGCTGGGGAAATAATGGATTTTTCAGTTTTCTAGCAAGTTGAAAAATAGGGAGGAAAATTGTTTCAGGTCAAATAGAATATGGGGTTGGGGCTTTTTTTCAAAATTATAAACAAATCAAAAAGTCAAAAACTGTTTCAGGCTGAACGAAACGTTTTGTTTTGATTCACCCAAGAATTCTGAAGGAACTCAAATATGAAATTGCAGAAATAGATCCAGCCACTGAAATCAACTTCTGTATCAGATTACTGGAAGGTAGTTAATATAACACCAATTTTTCGAAAGGGCTCCAAAGGCGATTCTGTCAATTACAGGCTGGTAAGCCTAACTTCAGTACCAGGCAAGTTGGTGGAACCTATTGTGAAGAATGGAATTAGCAGACACATAGATAAACATGGTTTGTTGGGAAAGAGTCAACATGGCTTTGTAAAGCGAAATCATGCCTCAACAATCTATTAGAATTCTTTGAGGAAGTCAACAAGCATGTAGATGAGGGTGCTCCAATCGATATAGAGTACTAGGATTTTTCAGAAAGCCTTGACAAGGTTCCTCACCAAAGGTGCTTAAGGAAACTAAGTAGCCAAGCAATAAGAGGGAAGCGCCTCTCATGGATCAGTAACTGGTTAAAAGACAGGAAACAAAGGTTAGGAATAAATGGTCAGTTTTCACAATGGAGATAAGTACAGTGGAATCCCTTAAGGATCTACTGAACATATTAATTAATGATCTGGAAAAGGGGATGAACAGTGAAATGACAAAGCTTGCAGATGATAGAAAATTATTCAAGAAAGTTAAGTCAAAAGCTGACTGTGAAAAGTTACAAAGGGATCTAAACTGAGTGACTGGGCAACAAATGGCAGATGAAATTCAACATTAATAAATGCAAAATAATGCACATTCGAAAAAATAATCCCAACTGTACTTATACAATGACAGTTCTAAGTTACCTCCCAAGAAAGAGATCTTGGAATCACTGTGGGTAGTTCTCTGAAAACTTCCACTTAATGCACACCAGCAGCTAACAGAATGCTAGGAACTATTGGGAAAGGGATAGAAAATAAGACAGAAAATATTGTAATGCCACTATGTAAATCCATGGTGCGCCCACATCTTGAATACTGTGTCCAGTTCTGGTCACCCCATCTCAAAAAGAATATAGTGTAACGGAAAAAGCTTCAGAGAAGGGCAACAAAGATGATCAAGGGTATGGAATGGCTTCCATATGAGGAGAGACTAAAAAGATTAGGGCTGTTCTGCTTAGAAAACAGACAGCTAAGTGGGGGATATGATAGAGGTCTATAAAATCATGAATTGGTGGAAAAAGTGAATAAACACAAGACAAAAACCAGGAGTCACCCAATGAAATTAATAGACTGCAAGTTTTCTGATAAAAAAAATTCGGCAAAACCTACACAAATTCACAAAATATTTCAGTGTACCCAAATTTGCATTTTTTTGCCAAAAAAAGTTTCAGCCAAAGTACTTTGTCTGGCTCCCCTCCTAAGTCCCAACTCAGAGCCATACCCATAATATCAGCCTTCCTTGAGTGTAAAATGGATTAAGGAATGTCCTGGAAAACAACAACACTCTTCTCCCAATAAAGAGCATGTAGGTGCATCTAGCTTGTGTGGTCAGGGCCAAACACTTCACTACCTAGCTTTGAAGTGTTTCTTACAAGTGCTTTTCAGAGTTTTGTCCCAACTACACAAGCCCCACAGCCTTGTTCCTGGGATCAGTTTTCAAGAACTGATCCTGAAAAGAATTTCTTCACATGCCTCGAATTGTAGCCTTGGACAGGGACTTGTTTTCCTCGTCTGTAAAATGTAACAATTGCCTTCAGCAGTGTAAGGACTATTGTTTGTTAAGCAGGCCAAGGGAATACATGATGGTGTGGCAGAGACATGGGAGATGTGTCAATCACAGACACATCTGAGAGTAGCCAAGCTACCCTTGTAAAGCTAGCTTGGCTCTCATTATTTTAAGTGCCAGCACGGGGAGGGGAAGAGCCCTCATGACCTCTAGGAATGATTACCTCTCTTGCTGAGAAGCCACTGCTGCAGTCCCTTTGATGTGTTGTTGCAGCAATGCTGCTAAGATCCTCTTCTCTGTTATCCTTTTATGGGGCCCATGGTTGGGCTCTTCAGCTCTCAGCAATTGTGAAATATTTGTCAAATGACCACCAGGCTGCCCAATGTCACCAGTATATTTTAGGGATACAAATCTGGAGCTACAGGATCCAGGAGGTTTTGGTGATCTTCCTCCTACCTCCATTGCCATTCAGCAACATGCAAACACTCTCTCTCTCACACACACGCACACATGCTGTGCTGGGGTTCTCGGACTCTAAGGAAACTGCTGTGACAGATGAATTCACCTATACTTATGCAAATCTAAAGAATTACCATTTGATAGCACTTGCCAGCCAATGTGTTTATGTAGCACACTTTGTGATGAGTTCATATTAACTCTTAGCTCTCCTGGTAACACCATGCACACTAGAGAGACAGAACACACTGAATATATTCATTTTCATTACATCAACTAGACTCTGTCGCCCAACACAGCTTCCACCTTCATCCTACAACCAAAAGGACATTTCTCCCACCTCCATCACGCCCTTACTGAGTCCTGGAACCTCACCTCTTCTCTCTGCCCAGCTGCCATTCTCTTTCTCCATGCAATAAGTTGCTCTGGGCTGTTTTTTCCCCTGTCACTGCAATCCACCTCCCGCTACTGGGCCTTGTACTGAGGTAAATGTCATGCCGGAGTGCAGGCTCTGAAAGCAAGGAAAGTTCTTCGCGAGCAGGGGCCACTTGTTCCATCCTAGAGACCTAGTTTGCCCCTGTCTCCCAGAAGACAGAAGCCTCCCTGCTCCTCAGTACCCCCCCCCCCCCAAACATCTAGGAAAATAGCCAGTCTCCTGATGGCTTACCTAGGGCCAGTTAGGGTGTGTTGACACAGGGAAATTGGCCAGCAGAACACATAACATGTCCACAATTTGCATGAACACGATTCCACTCTAACTGGGCTGATAAAAGTGACTTTTACTCCAGAACAGTGCATCCACACAGGGAGATATTCTGGAAATGAATATTCTGGTCAATTTCCACATGTAGATGAGTCCTAACAATGCTTTTTTCCAGTAAAATGAAGGAGAAGTACTTGTGGCACCTTAGAGACTAACAAATTTATTTGAGCGTAAGCTTTTGTTAGTCTCTAAGGTGCCACAAGTCCTCCTTTTCTTTTTGAGGATGCAGACTAACACGGCTGCTACTCTGAAACCTTTTTTCCAGTGTAGATTATATTGCTTTGAAAGCAGGATAAACTACACCAGGAAAGGGCACTCTTATTCCAGAATAAGACTATCCACATGGGGAGGCGTAACAGTACAACCACAGTGGTATAAATATCCTGGTCTTGCTCTGCTGGTAAACTTGTGTAGACAAGCCCTTAGCTCTCTAAGGGTTAAATGCTTCAGACCTGATTCTCCATCACCCTGCTCTTTATTATGTCATGTGCACTGGTTGTGTTTCACACCCACTTGGCAGTAGTGTAAATGACTGCATGGGGTGCAGGCTTCCTGTTTCCCTTTAAAAGACAAACAGGCCTGAACTCAGTCCTTTGTTCCCAGGGCTGGCAGGGCAGAGTGTAAGTATAGGCAGTGCACTCAGGCAGATGGTTACAACAGCAACGGATAGTGAGATGTTTCAGTTACATGCACATCTCCTTGGTTCCCTGCAGCAGGGCACTACAGTATGTTGGCTTGGAGGAGTGAAGTCCAGCCAAAGGTAAGTAGTCAAGTGTGGAGGTTGGTGCTGGAAGCAAAATGGTTCTTGAGAAGGGAGAGCAAGGCTGTGCAGTGCATATGGTCACAGGGAGATATTGCCAGCCTAGGGGCATGGGAAAAGCTGCAGGATCACTTGTGGAAGAGAGTAACCAGGGGTGAGCTGAGTTGGTGTTTCAGTTTCTTCTGGACTTGCTTGAGTATCCTGATAGGAGATTAGATGCTTTGCAGCAGGAGAGTCTCCCAATATGAGGTACACTGTTCTCCATGAACTAAACTCTTTTCTTCTCAAGGTGGTGGGTAATGAACCCCCTAGTGGCTATAGAAGGGGTTGGTATAACCATAGGTAGAACTGGTCAAAAATATTTTGTGCAATCTGGAATTTAGGATGAGAGGTGCTGTCTGTGTCAGTCTGAGCACAGGAGGAGCTCCTGAGTTGTGATCCTGGGCTCTAGTACTGAATCAGTGTGTGGCCTGGGACAAATCATATAACTTCCCTGTTTCCTCCTTCTCGTCTGTAGCATGGGAATAATACTTAGCTAATTTACGGAGGTTGGAAGAATTGTAAAATGATTAGAAGAGGAGAATTGCTATATGTAACTGCTAAGTCTTGCTAATATTGTTGCCTGTTCTGGCCAAAGCAGTGAGCCAAAATGTGGGCTTTGCATCCCACTAGGATGAGAAATTGGTGACATGAGCCAGGTTTGTTCCTGTAATCTTGTTTATTTACAAAAAAATGTACAAAAACTACCGCTTCCCTGAATATCAGAGAAACAAACAGCAGCAGGCAAAAAGAAAAGGAGGACTTGTGGCACCTTAGAGACTAACCAATTTATTTGAGCATAAGCTTTCGTGAGCTACAGCTCACTTCATCGGATGCAGCAGGCAGTTTCCTCACTCAAGACATCCCCAACATCTGAGCTCTGTGCCCCAGAAGCCCGGTCCCTCTCCTTCCTCTCAGGGTCACAACAGCTATTTCTCCTGGCTTTTCAGCCTCCAACACATAGAGTCTGTCTGCAACTGATACCTTCACCCCTATGTTTGTAACCAGGGAAACTTCCTTATCAGCATGGCCTCGCTCTGACCTGCCATGTGGCCTGTTGCTTTGGACAGACCCTGCCCTTCATTGTCTGCAATTGCTTTCACTACATAAACAGGTTGGATTTCTCCTTCGGTTGAACCTGAAAGGGAGTGACTGTAATGCAGTCTCTGATTGTCTTTGGAACTAAGACCACCCCAGCACTGGCAGCCATTAGCACCTTTCAGCATAACCGTATTAAGAGTCTCAAAATACATGGGCGGCAGAGGTTCTTAAATATTGCAGTGGGGACACTGAGGCACTGAGGTTGACTGACTTTCCCAGTGAGTTAGTGGCAGAGTCCACAATAGAACCTAGAAGCCCCAACTCCAGTCATCTGCTTTCACCACTAGCCCACACAACAAATTGTGTGGGGTGCTTAAAAATAGGTATTAACATGGGTTCCCTCTGAAATATGAAGTATGTGCCTTTTTTTTCTTTTCTGGAGCCATTGAACAGAAGTGAGGCCTCCTGTTACCCTAGGATTGAGCCATATCATGCCTTAGCTTTTGCAGCTGCCCTCAGTTTCAATATAACTAAAATGAGAAGTGACAAGGATTCAGTTTCTCTCTTGCTATTTGGCTCTAATGTAGTCAATCTAATTCTCATGTGCACTCAAACAAGCCTGTCACCCTGAAACTAACTTTCTGACTCTCTGTAAGCCTCATTTAATTACGTTATCTAAATATAATTAATAGGCACCTTTTAATACCACGATGTACTTGGGCATAGTGGAGCAGAAATATTTTTGTGAGAGAGGAGTGAGAGCATATTGTAATATCTGATTTCTGAAAGGATTTTATTGACTTGGAGGTGGCCTGTGTCATGTGGTTTGCTACCCCTAACCGCCTTGTAATTGAAGCAATATATCTGAATGGCTTTAATTCACACTGTTTAAACCAGTACATGAACAAATGAATTTGAAACCTAATATAGCAGAATTGTCTTTAATGAAGGGGACCAGCAGACAGCCTATTAAAGGATGGATGGTCTTGTGGTCTTGCTGGACTGAGACTCAGAATATCTGGGTCAGCCACTGACTTCCTGTGGGACATTGGGCATGTCATTTAATCTCTCTGTGCATCTGTAAAATGTTTTGCCCGTCTGGATTAAAAGGTGATCAGGGCAGGGACTGTTTCTTAGGCTACATCTAGACTAGGACTTTTGTTGGTATAACTTATGTTGCTCAGGGGTGTGAAAAAACACACCCCTAAGCGACATAAGTTACACTGACAGAAGTGTCAGTGTGGACAGCGCTATGTCAACAAGAAATGCTCTCACACCAACAGAGCTACCGCTGCTTGTTGGAGGTGGTTTAATTATGTCAACGGGAAAGCTCTGTAGAGTGTCTACACAGGAGATCTTACAGTGTCGCAGCTGCATCAGTACAGCTGTGCCACTGTAAGGGCTCTAGTGTAGACATGGTCTAAGTATGTGTACTTATAACTCCTACCACACTGCGACCCTGATCATTCCTCTAGGTGCTATGTGTATACAAATAAATACTGATAATACCTAATAAATACTAATAACAAATAATAAACTAGAATAAAACAATAATTAATTGTACCATTAATAATGATTATGATTACTAATAAATTAATATAATAACTAAACAAAGTGTCTGTCCCAATTAGGGAAATGTCTAATAAAAAACAACCAGAGATTGGTCCAGGTCATGATTCCAATAATTCCCCCCTTCCCCAAACTTGTCTTTACAAAAAAAAAAATAAAAACCAAATAACCACCTTCTGTTCCCTTCTGAGATCTTCCATTCATCTCTCTAGCTCAGGGGTGGGCAAAGTTTTTGGCCTGAGGGCCACATCTGGGAATAGAAATTGTATGGTGGGCCATGAATGCTCACAAAATTGGGGTTGAGGTGCAGGCTCTGGTTGGGGGTGTGACTGGAGATGAGAGGTCTGGGATGCAGGAGGGTGCTCTGGGCTGGGATTGAGCAGTTTGGAGAGCAGGAGGGGAATCAGGGCTAGAGCAGGGGCAAGGCTCAGAGCGGCGCTTAGCCCAAGTGGCTCCCAGAAGCAGCAGCATGTCCCTTAGAATCATATAATATCAGGGTTGGAAGGGACTTCAGGACATCACCTAGTCCAACCCCCTGCTCAAAGCAGGACCAGTCCCCAATATTTGCCCCAGATCCCTAAATGGCCCCCTCAAGGATTGAACTCACAACCCTGGGTTTAGCAGGCCAATGCTCAAACCACTGAGCTATCCCAATCCCCTCCTGTGCTCAGTGTAGGAGTCCCACTATGTTTTCTTAGCTATAATATCTGTTTATTACCAACAAAAATCCAGCTAATCCCAGCCCCTACTGCAGTGGTGCCCAAGGCCCTGTGAGAGCCCAAGAGTGCCCCCCACACACACCTGTCGGCCCCAGAGCCCCCAAGCCTGCCAACTCCTTCTCTAGCTAGCCCCTTGCTCCCTCCTTCCACGGCGGCAGAGCCCACAGCGCGGCTCCCTGCTTGAAAGACGGCACCACTGGCTCCCTAGGCCATGCTTTGGCACCACCACACCAAGTCCCTTCTCAGGGTCCTATGTGGAGGCGCGGCCAGCTGGCTCTGCACGCTGCCACATCCGCAGGCACTGCCCCTGCAGTTCCCATTGGTGCACCGGAGGGGGCCATTGAGCGCGTAGGAGCCGGAGCAGGGCTTCCGGAAGCTGCATGGAGCCCCCAGCTCAGCACCCCGGAAGCCCCCTCCGGCTCCTACGTGCTCCAATGGCCCCCTCTGGTGCTCCAGTGCTGGCCGTAGTTTGCCAACCTCTGCTCTAGATCCTCCTGCCAAGCTCCTTCAATTTCCCCTCGTTCTACGTCTTATCTACACTGAAAGATTTCAGTTACTGGTGGCCAGCCACCAACCTAGCTGACTTGGGGTAAACCCCTAGTGTAGATAGCTAGAGCAGCTGTAACCCACAATGTGCACCAGCGTAGCTAATGCCAGCCTCAAGTATGGTTACGTTTAACTGGTGCAAATCCTGGCTTACAGTGACTTTGCTGGTCCACAAACAGCAGTTTGTACTGGTGCAGTTACACTGGCAGCTAGGCACCAAACTGGGGCAAATCCCCAGAGTAGACAAGACCCTGGATCTTCCAGTCCTCCCAGATGTCATCTCTTCTGCTCCTACCTAGACTTCTATATTGGGGTGGGGAGGAAATCACCAGAACTCTTCAAATATTTGCTGAACATACACTTAATTGCACCTTCGCATTTCTCATGAGTCAAGGTTGCAACATCGGGCCCTTCTTTCATAGTCATTCACCTGCTTCAAGTTTATTGAAATTGTGTCAAGGCAACAGACACTTTTTTAATTAAAAAAGGCTCTTGCACATTTTAATTTCATCATTATTTATTTGCTAAGTGAGAATTTGCAGTAATTAACATGCTACTTCTGCACAGCGGCTGGGGGCTGGTAAAGCATTCCCTTTATTCCTGGCTCTAATAAATCTTCCAAAAAATACATTGATTGCGTTAGCCACCAAGTTGCAGAGCCGGGCTATTACAATAAGAATGAGTGTAATTATGCTCTTTAAACATTGCCTCCTAGCTCACTCAGCAGAACTGTCCCGAATGTAGCCGCTTGCTTTCTTCCCTTTATTAATACTCGGAATTTATTATTTATGTGTGAAGCGATAAGCGTCCTCTCCCTAGAAGAGCAGCAGAAATGTATTCTATATTTGGCCAGCAGAATACGATAGTTTGACGTTCTATTGACACTGGACCCAGTTCAGAACAAGTTGTAATAATAAAATATTTGAGGGGACAATGCAAATATTTTCCCACTGAGTGGAGCACTGAATGCATTGAGCTCCTGATTCACAAGGAAATTGTGGCTGAATTTCACCACGGGTGAGCTAGCTGGAAGCTGCCGGGCAGATTCATGAGAAAACCTTTGTTAGCCAGGGTCCAAGCCCTTCTACAGAGGAGGCAGAGCACACAATTGGTAGGCAAGATGTTGTGATATTTTCCTTACAGAGTCCAGACTGTATGAGCCCATGACCCCACGTGCCCTAAAGAGCAAGAGAGTGCAGAGAGCTACCCAGGGATCTTTGCTATGAACAAGGGGACACAAAACTCTCTTAAAGGGGCCATAGCTCCTTGGGAGCTCCTGCTTCTTTTCCAATGACGAATCACAGGCCTTGCTGCTCCAGGAGTAAAATCCTGGCCCTTTGGAAATCAATGGGAGTTTTGCTGTTAATTTCAATAGCTGCAGGATTTCACCTTGGGTTTTTCTAACTCCTGCCCTGGGCTAAGCAGTTAGGGTCAGATTTTCCAAAGTGCTCTCAGCACTCAGCAATTTCTATTGTTCTCAAGGGGAGATGGGTCAGGGATGCTCCACTCTTCTCAAGGGGAACTGTATTCTTGCCAGCAAGTTAAAGAAGTATGGACTGGATGAATGGACTATAAGGTCGATAGAAAGCTGGCTAGATCATTGGGCTCAACAGGTAGTGATCAACAGCTCGATGTCTAGTTGGCAGCCGGTATCAAGCGGAGTGCCCCAGGGGTCGGTTTTGTTCAACATCTTTATTAACGATCTGGATGATGGGCTGGATTGCACCCTCAGCAAGTTCGCAGATGACACGAAGCTGGGTGGAGAGGTAGATATGCAGGAGGGTAGGGATAGGGTCCAGAGTGACCTAGACAAATTGAAGGATTGGGCCAAAAGAAATCTGATGAGGTTCAACAAGGTCAAGTGTAGAGTCCTGCACTTAGGAAGGAAGAATCCCATGCACTGCTACAGGCTGGGGACCGACTGGCTAAGCGGCAGTTTTGCAGAAAAGGACCTGGGGATTACAGTGGATGAGAAGTTGGATATGAGTCAACAGTGTGCCTTTGTTGCCAAGAAGGCTAACGGCATATTGGGCTGCATTAGTAGGAGCATTGCCAGCAGATTGAGGGAAGTGATTGTTCCTCTCTATTCGGCACTGGTGAGGCCACATCTGGAATATTGTGTCCAGTTTGGGGCCCCCTCATTACAGAAAGGATGTGGACCAATTGGAGAGAGTCCAGCAGAGGGTGATGAAAATTATTAGGCGAGTGGGGCACATGACTTATGAGGAGAGGCTGAGGGAACTGGGCTTGTTTAGTCTGCAGAAGAGAAGAGTGAGGGGAGATTTGACAGCAGCCTTCAACTACCTGATGGGGGATTCCAAAGAGGATGGAGCTAGGCTGTTCTCAGTGGTGGCAGATGACAGAACAAGGAGCAATGGTCTCAGGTTGCAGTGGGGGAGGTTTAGGTTGGATATTAGGAAAAACTTTTTCACCAGGACGGTGATGAAGCACTGGAATGGGTTACCTAGGGAGGTGGTGGAAACTCCATCCTTAGAGGTGTTTAAGGCCCGGCTTCACAAAGCCCTGGCTGGGATGATTTAGTTGGGGTTGGTCCTGTTTTGAGCAGGGGTTGGACTAGATGACCCCCTGAGGTCTCTTCCAACCATAATCTTCTATGATTCTATGCTGGATGATGAGAACCTTTGAGAATCTGGCCCTTATGGAAGAGAACGCCGACCACACTACAGCTCCCAAGCTCACAAGTGCTTTGATAAAGCCCACAGGAAAAATAGCTTTTACTTGTGTCCTTTCCTGCAGGAAGTCATCTGCTTCTTTTGGGGAAGCTTTTACTGTGAAGAGCACTGTATTGTGTCCTATGACACAGGAAAACTGTAGGTGAGACAAGAGAGAAAACTAAAGACTGAATTTCAGTGGAGTGACTCGGTAACATCAAGTGGGAGGAAGCAGTGGAAGGAGAGCACCCTAGGAAGACTTGGAAAGGGCAGGCAGAGGAGGCTTGGGCATGACTGAATTGATGAATTGCCATCCAGTCAAAAATGCCCTAAAACAGACATGAGCCAGCAGCCAGCAAACTAGGCACTAAAAGTGAATCAGTATTAAGACAGGAGGAGGAAACAAGATAAAGTTGCAAAAGTGGATCCTTTTTTGATTTTCCAAAAGAGAAAAGAAAAATTTCCAGCACTTTAAAACAAAAGATCAGTGAAGAAGCCAGTGTTAACTTCATAGAGATGCTCGGGGTAATTTACTGACATTATAAAGCACTGAAACAAATGCAACCAATTGCGGCAAAGTTAAAACAGTCATCTAAACACCTCTTTTTATCTGAAAGAGATTGCTTTGTGCTGTAGGATTTACATAGTCCAATAGTTTGCAGGAAATACACAACTTGTGTGTGTATAAAATTAAGCCTTACATTAAGGCTGAAGAATCAAAAATCACAATAAGTCAGGAAATGTAAAAGTTCCGGTTCTAACAACAACATTACCTCCACAGTAATAAACACAGCCCTACAATGAACCGATGTCCCCACACAACGTAGCCAGTTGGAACCATAACTTTTTGCCTAATTTGTTTGCAATTTTAACTTTGAAAACTGAAATGCATTAAAACGGGGTGCAGTTGGAGGGGTGTTTACTAATGTTTTTCCAACACAGCAGAAACATGTCCTGAATGAATACTACAAACATCAAGTTGACAAGCTCATGCATCTTTGCTGTTGTCCTGTTTAGGGGGCTGGCAGTGAGACTGTGATTAGATTTGTTTTCAAAATGGGAAACTTTTTTTTTTTTCACTTTTCCCAGGAATTTTTCTCAAACTTGTGGCTCTCCCCCTTCCCTGAACAAAAAAACCCCCAAAACATCACCTGAAGGCAGAGACCAAACACGTTATAATTGTATATTTCCCAAGCTTCAGCTTGATGCTCATTCCGCTGAAAATTGGGGAGGGAAAAGGAGAAGTTCATTAGAAAGTCTGAATATCCGTAACTCCAAGGGAGCTCACAGGCTCTGCTATAATTAAACAATGTACTGAGTAGCTGTGTGGGCTTTAATCAGGTTTGTGACGAACTCAGGGTGAGTTTGCCACAGTAGAAGGTTATGTTTGCATCATTAAAAATCTGGATTCGGGCTTTGTCCTTGATGTGTTCTTGCTCCAGTTTCTTTCATCAGTTCCCGCTTCAAGATAGTAACAGAACATTGCCCATAAAGGATGCCAAGAACTTAGGTACTTTTTAAAAAGTTGCCAATTAACTATCCATGTCATGCCCCGCTCTCTTTTGATATGTTAAGTGTAAAACCTGAAAAAAGTACCAACCTGCCAACAGTGTTTCAGCCAGTTTCATTCAGTTCCTGAGAGAGAATCTCATAATGTTATGACTCTCTCCAGTGCTATAATCTAAAAAGACACCAAGTAGAGATTGATGTGTCTGTGGGGCAGCAATCATATGGCTCTGCGTGTGGAAAACACACAAGCCTCTGTACTGCAGACTTCCTGGCTTATGAGCCCTTTTGCTGTTTTAAGCAGATTAGTGGGAATGAGAAGAGCCTCAGCCATCAAGACCACAAGCCCGAGAGATAAAGGAGCCCTGTTACCTTTCTCATAGAGGAAACTGGGAAGCTCATGGTTTGATCCACAGTTGGGGTAAATTATGATAGCGTATTTGAAGTCATATGGAGCTATCATAATTTATCCCACCTGAAGATCTGCCCCATAGTCCTTGTGCAGTTGATGCCGTGGATTGAAGTTCTTGGCATTTTTCTGGGTGACAAAGACAAGAGTACCTCTGTGGGACATATTCTTGCTAACTGGATACTGGGAGCAAGCCTTTTTAGGCCTCTTCTTGGTCCTGTAAGGAAGCACGTTGAGGTTCAAGTTCCATGTAAAAGGTAGTCCTATTATAGTGGGACAAAATAGTTATCCAGTTGGTCTTAGTTGATCCTCTTTTCCTTTGTTTTTTTTGTTGGAGTTTGTGTATACATCTGGTACCTGTAGTCAGTCTGTGCACATCGCTTCGACCGCAGAGTAACTCCTTATCTGAGTGATGAACACACCCAAATGCTGCTCCAGCCTGGGCATTTTTAGGAAGGGAAATATTTTTTAATCCATAACAATGCATCATATGCAAAGGAGAAGCAAACGTCCCTATTGAAAATAATCACTTTGAATCCTATCATGAATTTCTTATGTGCCCATGATTCCTACTGCGTTTGATGGGACTTTTCCAAGATTCATGTCCCCTTTTAATTACAAAATTATCATTTCTATTTAATAATAATCCTTTGTGTTGTCGTAGCACCAAGACCCTATCGTGCTAGGCACTGTGCAAACAGAACATAAACATGGCCCCTGCCCCCAAAAAGCTTACAGTCTCAGTACTAGACAAGAGACAGCAGGTGAATACAGACAGGGGAGCAATGAGACAATGATAGTCAGCATGAGAGGCAGCTGCCTATCTGTTGTCAAGTTTTTTGTAGGCATCACAGCAAAAGAGGGTTATAAGGGGAGATTTGAAGGACAACAAGGTAGTTTTGCAAACATTTATCCCCCAGGAAATACACATCCTGGTTTTGTGGGGGTTCCCAAGGAAAGCCTCTTACACCAGCCATAATTCATTTCTATACAAACAAGACACTACAGGACAAACCCTCTGAAACTGCAGGCGACACTGAGCTGCCACAATATCTGCTCACTTTTACACTGACAAGGTTTCCTATAACAAGGGATTATAAAAGCCTTAGACCCGGGCAATATGGGTGCTTGTCTGGAGATGCCAGGTATCTGCTTAACACACATAGTATTGTAAGTGTGCTGTATGCAATGCTGTGTAGTGGAATATCAGTGCCAAATATAATACAGGTCTCACCCCCAAAGGGCTTGCAATTGAATGACCAACACTCTGGAGCTACAAACTTTAAAGTCTCCCTCCCGGACTCAGTTTTATCTCTCTCAGCATGCGGAATGAATTGATCTAAAGTGCTGTCACACATTCCTGTGTGTATTTAGTCTTTGCCTTCAATATTCTCCCTTTATCATACACCACTTAAGGCATAAAATGCAATATTAATGCCAAGTAATCTTACATAGCTGTCTGGCATTTCTTTCAGAGCACAATCAAGAAGAAGAGAATTTTAGAAGATCACTAGCTCCAGCGTTCAAAGCACCCAGCACCCAGTGAATACTTTGGTCCAAGTTTCGGAATGAAAAACAGACTAGAGTTGAGACATCAGTGAAAGCAGGTGAAAGTGTAGCAGGTACCACAAAGGACTCCAGTGTTCCTGAAGCACGGACAGCGGTGCTGCAGAATTAAAGGAAAAGGATGGCTCAGCTTTCCATGGGTAACGGTAAAGAAGGTTATGGGGATGGAACAAAATTTGTCAATGACAGAGTCAGCACGGATGGAAAAAAATAAAAGCAGAAAGCTTTGAGGCACTGAAAAAGAGCCGTAGTGTGTCTGAACAGTGACTCAAAGGCAGAATGTTCCTGGAGCGAAGACGCTCTGGCAGCTTTTGGGCTAGAAGGGAGTTGAAAGCTGTACATGGAAACTGAACGCGCTGACCTTGGCTTACTGTACTTCCATTGGCAAATAGGGACGTCTCCTTTCCTACAGAGTGACCATGTAATTGAAGGTGCTAAAAGGAACACAGGTGGGAAACAGCTAAGAATTCAGTCTTTGAGAAATGGAAAATAATGTAGCTGCTTTTTAAAAAACTCTCGTATAGGAATAGGCACCATAGAATAACCTGAGCAACATTTCAGAGTGCATTACAAACACTGAGTGAGCCCTACAGCAGTTAACAACCCATACATTCGTACAGTGTAAGGCCAGAAGAGACCATTAGATTGTCTAGTCTGATCTCTTGTTTATTATAGGCTGTTCCATTTCATTCAGCTACCCCCATATACAGTCCAATAACTTGTGTGGGACAAAAGCCTAGGTTCCAGGAAGGAATCTACTCTTGATATGAACATGGAGATTAGATCGCTTCCCTTATTAGTTTGTTCCAATGATTAATCATCCTCTCTGTTAAACATTTGTGCCTTATTTCTAATTTGAATTCATCCGGCATCAGCTTCCAGCCATTGGTTGTTGCTATGCCATTCTCTGCTAGATTAAAGAGTCTTTTAGCACTCAGTATCTTCTCCTCAGGAAGGTATTTATATACCCCAAACAAGTCATCTCGCAATCCTTTTGATAAGATAAACAGATCAGGCTCCTTAAGTCTCACTGTCTGGCATTTTCTCTGCCCTCCAATCATTCTTCTGGCTCTTTTCTGCACCTTCTCCAATTTTTCAACATCCGTTTAAAAATATGGGCACCAGAACTGTACATGGTATTCCATTATCCATCTCCCCAAATAGTGGACAACGGTAAAATCACCTCTCTGCTCCTACTCACTATTCCCGTTTATAGATTCAAGGTTCGCAATTAGCCCTTTTTTGCCACAGCATCACATTGGGAGCTCAGATTGAGTTGTTTGTCCACGGTGAGCTCTAGATTCTTTTCAGAGTTACTGTTTTCTACAATACAGTTCCCCCATTCTGTAGGTATGGTCTGCATTCCTGGGTCCCAGGTGTACAACTTTGCATTTGGCTGTATTAAATGCATTTTGTTTGGCTGAGCCCAGCTTACTAAGTGATTGAGTTCGCTGTGTATGACTACCCCCAGCCTCATCTTTATTTACCATTTTGCCAATCTTTGAGTCATCCTCAAATTTTATCAGCAGTGATTTTATGTTTACTTCCACGACATGGGTGACAATGTTGAATAGCATTAGGCCGAGTACCAATCCCTGTGGAATCCCACCCCCATTTGATGATGGTTCCCCATTGGCCACTACTTTTTGTGTTAGCCAGTTCTTAATCCATTTAATGTATTCTTTATTGAGACTGGTAGTTATTTTTTTAATTAGAACGTCATGTGGCACTTGCAAAATCTAAGTATATTACAGCTACACAATTAGCTTTATCAACCAAATTTATAATTTCAAAGAATGAAATCAAGTTTATTTGATAAGACCTATTTTCCATAAAACTATGTTGGTGGGCATTAATTGTATCCCTGTCCTTTAATTCTTTATCAACTGAAGCTTATGTCAGCTTTTGCATTATTTTCCCTGGGACTGATGTCAGGTTAACCAGCCTATATTTAACCAGGTCATCTCACTTGCCCTTTTAAAATAATGGCACAACATTAGCACCCTTCCAGTCTTCAGGAATTTTCCTGGCACTCCAAGTTTTAAAATTAACATCAGTCATCCAGAGGTGTCCTCAGCAGCTCTTTTTTATCCATAATGGATACTGTCTAACATCCTCTTTGATTAATAATGGACTGGAAGGTACTTCAACATCCTTATGTTATACAAGTACTTCATCTTGCTTCTTTCCAAATACACAACAGAAATATTTAGTGTACACCTTGGCTTTTTTCTGCATTAGTAATAGTTTTACCATCTCCATCTAGTAAAGGGCTTCTGTTGTTCCTAATATATTTTAAAAACTCCTTTCTATTATCCTTAGCCCTGCCGGCCATAGATTTTTTTTCCCATCTTTAGCTTCCCTTATCAATTTTCCTTACTTCAAAACTAATCATTTATATTTGCTGTCTAGTTCCCCTTTTCTCAGTTTGTTATATATTGATTTTTTTATTTCTAATTTCTGCCCTCCTTGCAGCACTGAAACAGGATGGGCTTTTAGCCAGTTACCCTTTTTTGATGGTGAAATCGTGACTTTTCAGCCATTTAATAAAATGTTCTTTACAAACTCCCAATTTTTATTCACATTTTTGTCTAAATTGTTCCTCCCAGTCAACTTCACTCATAGTTTTCCTCAGCTTTGCATAATTAGCCCTTTCAAACCACCAATTATATTTATTGGGTTGGGACCTGTCCTCTGTTTGACCATACTGAATGCAATCAGATCATGATCAGATCTAAGCAACCACCAACTTCCAGCTCAATGATCAATTCAGCTTCATCCATCATAATGAGGTCCAAAATAGTTACCTAATGTTGGGTGCAATACCTTTTGTGTTAGAAAATTATCATCTATAATTTTTAGAAACTCTAATGATGTTTTTCTGTTGGCTGCATGAGACTTCCAGCATACGTCCCCAAAACTGAAGTCTCCCATAACAACACAATTTTTCTTTCCACATATTACAGACCGGTGCCTAAGGAGTAACAATATTTTTCTAGAAATGGAGAAACTGAGGCAGAAAGAGCAGATCACAGAATGAGACTGTTGGAAAGTTGAGAACAAAACCCAGGAGTTGTCTACACTAACCACAAGATGTTATCTGTGCAGTATAGTCCTTTTCTGTTCTTATGGATGTTTTGTCAAGAGCATTCTGAAATAACAGACACCATGTCTCATAAATATAAAGGGAAGGGTAAACACCTTTAAAATCCCTTCTGGC
The DNA here is from genome assembly GCF_965152275.1 of Natator depressus. NCBI lineage: Eukaryota > Metazoa > Chordata > Testudines > Cheloniidae > Natator > Natator depressus. The sequence goes on along the minus strand of NC_134238.1, from coordinate 16,728,373 downwards.
CAGAGGAAAAACCCTTTCACCTGTAAAGGGTTAAGAAACTAGGATAACCTCACTGGCACCTGACCAAAATGACCAATGAGGAGACAAGATACTTTCAAAGCTGGAGGTGGGGGAGAAACAAAGGTTCTCTCTGTCTGTGTGTTGTTTTTTGCCAGGAACAGAAAAGGAATGGAGTCTTAGAACTTATATACAAATGCACAAAGCCTTGGAAACAAGCAGGGAGAACTGGAGGTCCTGGTGATGTCAAGGAACTATGACGTGATTGGAATAACAGAGACTTGGTGGGATAACTCACATGACTGGAGTACAGTCATGGATGGTTATAAACTGTTCAGGAAGGACAGGCAGGGCAGAAAAGGTGGGGGAGTAGCACTGTATGTAAGGGAGCAGTATGACTGCTCAGAGCTCCGGTATGAAACTGTGGAAAAACCTGAGTGTCTCTGGATTAAGTTTAGAAGTGTGTGCAACAAGAGTGATGTAGTGGTGGGAGTCTGCTATAGACCACCAGATCAGGGGGATGAGGTGGATGAGGCTTTCTTCCGGCAACTCACGGAAGCTACTAGATCGCATGCCCTGATTCTCATGGGTGACTTTAATTTTCCTGATATCTGCTGGGAGAGCAATACAGCGGTGCATAGACAATCCAGGAAGTTTTTGGAAAGCGTAGGGGACAATTTCCTGGCGCAAGTGCTAGGGGAGCCAACTAGGGGGGGCGCTTTTCTTGACCTGCTGCTCACAAACCGGGTAGAATTAGTGGGGGAAGCAAAAGTGGATGGGAATCTGGGAGGCAGTGACCATGAGTTGGTTGAGTTCAGGATCCTGACGCAGGGAAGAAAGGTAAGCAGCAGGATACGGACCCTGGACTTCAGGAAAGCAGACTTCGACTCCCTCAGGGAACAGATGGCCAGGATCCCCTGGGGGACTAACATGAAGGGGAAAGGAGTCCAGGAGAGCTGGCTGTATTTCAAGGAATCCCTGTTGAGGTTACAGGGACAAACCATCCCGATGAGTCGAAAGAATAGTAAATATGGCAGGCGACCAGCTTGGCTTAATGGTGAAACCCTAGCGGATCTTAAACATAAAAAAGAAGCTTACAAGAAGTGGAAGGTTGGACATATGACCAGGGAAGAGTATAAAAATATTGCTCGGGCATGTAGGAAAGATATCAGGAGGGCCAAATCGCACCTGGAGCTGCAGCTAGCAAGAGATGTCAAGAGTAACAAGAAGGGTTTCTTCAGGTATGTTGGCAACAAGAAGAAAGCCAAGGAAAGTGTGGGCCCCTTACTGAATGAGGGAGGCAACCTAGTGACAGAGGATGTGGAAAAAGCTAAAGTACTCAATGCTTTTTTTGCCTCTGTTTTCACTAACAAGGTCAGCTCCCAGACTGCTGCGCTGGGCATCACAGAATGGGGAAGAGATGGCCAGCCCTCTGTGGAGATAGAGGTGGTTAGGGACTATTTAGAAAAGCTGGACGTGCACAAGTCCATGGGGCCGGACGAGTTGCATCCGAGAGTGCTGAAGGAATTGGCGGCTGTGATTGCAGAGCCCTTGGCCATTATCTTTGAAAACTCGTGGCGAATGGGGGAAGTCCCGGATGACTGGAAAAAGGCTAATGTAGTGCCAATCTTTAAAAAAGGGAAGAAGGAGGATCCTGGGAACTACAGGCCAGTCAGCCTCACCTCAGTCCCTGGAAAAATCATGGAGCAGGTCCTCAAAGAATCAATCCTGAAGCACTTACATGAGAGGAAAGTGATCAGGAACAGTCAGCATGGGTTCACCAAGGGAAGGTCATGCCTGACTAATCTAATCGCCTTTTATGATGAGATTACTGGTTCTGTGGATGAAGGGAAAGCAGTGGATGTATTGTTTCTTGACTTTAGCAAAGCTTTTGACACGGTCTCCCACAGTATTCTTGTCAGCAAGTTAAGGAAGTATGGGCTGGATGAATGCACTATAAGGTGGGTAGAAAGCTGGCTAGATTGTCGGGCTCAACGGGTAGTGATCAATGGCTCCATGTCTAGTTGGCAGCCGGTGTCAAGTGGAGTGCCCCAGGGGTCGGTCCTGGGGCCGGTTTTGTTCAATATCTTCATAAATGATCTGGAGGATGGTGTGGATTGCACTCTCAGCAAATTTGCGGATGATACTAAACTGGGAGGAGTGGTAGATACGCTGGAGGGGAGGGATAGGATACAGAAGGACCTAGACAAATTGGAGGATTGGGCCAAAAGAAATCTGATGAGGTTCAATAAGGATAAGTGCAGGGTCCTGCACTTAGGATGGAAGAATCCAATGCACCGCTACAGACTAGGGACCGAATGGCTAGGCAGCAATTCTGCAGAAAAGGACCTAGGGGTGACAGTGGACGAGAAGCTGGATATGAGTCAACAGTGTGCCCTTGTTGCCAAGAAGGCCAATGGCATTTTGGGATGTATAAGTAGGGGCATAGCGAGCAGATCAAGGGACGTGATCGTTCCCCTCTATTCGACACTGGTGAGGCCTCATCTGGAGTACTGTGTCCAGTTTTGGGCCCCACACTACAAGAAGGATGTGGATAAATTGGAGAGAGTCCAGCGAAGGGCAACAAAAATGATTAGGGGTCTAGAGCACATGACTTATGAAGAGAGGCTGAGGGAGCTGGGATTGTTTAGTCTGCAGAAGAGAAGAATGAGGGGGGATTTGATAGCTGCTTTCAACTACCTGAAAGGGGGTTCCAAAGAGGATGGCTCTAGACTGTTCTCAATGGTAGCAGATGACAGAACGAGGAGTAATGGTCTCAAGTTGCAATGGGGGAGGTTTAGATTGGATATTAGGAAAAACTTTTTCACTAAGAGGGTGGTGAAACACTGGAATGCGTTACCTAGGGAGGTGGTAGAATCTCCTTCCTTAGAGGTTTTTAAGGTCAGGCTTGACAAAGCCCTGGCTGGGATGATTTAACTGGGAATTGGTCCTGCTTCGAGCAGGGGGTTGGACTAGATGACCTTCTGGGGTCCCTTCCAACCCTGATATTCTATGATTCTATGATTCTATGAACTTAGTAAGTAATCTAGTTAGATATGCGTTAGATTCTGTTTTGTTTAAATGGCTGATAAAATAAGTTGTGCTGAATGGAATGTATATTCCTGTTTTTGTCTCTTTTTGTAACTTAAGGTTTAGTCTACAGGGATTCTCTATGTTTTGAATCTGATTACCCTGTAAGGTATTTACCATCCTGATTTTACAGAGGTGATTTTTTAACTTTTTCTTCAATTAAAATTCTTCTTTTAAGAACCTGATTGCTTTTTTCATTGTTCTTGAGATCCAAGGTGTTAGAGAGCTTATTCCTTCACTCTCCCACTTCCCTGGTCCTTCTCGCATGAACAGAGAGCAACAATACCCGAAGTCCGAAGGTGAAAACAATTCGATGTTTATTGGGGTGAACTTCCAGCAAGCTTAAATACAAGTTCCTTTTTCCTTATTTTCGAATCCCAACTTACTTCCTGTTTGCCCCTAATTTATATAGTAATATTCTTAGCTATACCTTAACCAATCATTCTACTGAAATTTAACTAACCAATCCTAACATATTGTAACATGATTAGCTAACCAATTATATCCCACCACCTTAATTAGATTACACCCAGCAAAATTAATTATACAGCAGACAGAAACAATCACAGAACCAGACAGAGATTATACAGACAAACAATAGCAAAGTGGGAACTATAATGACAAAACAATACAGAAGTGAGGATTTCACATCCCAGGTATTGATAAGTGAGTTCTTGCCAGACAGGATGCTATCAAACTAAGTTTCCTTTTACATTTTCTAGGCACTTCCCTTTCTCTGGAGGTGATAGGAATACAATCCTGTCCTGATAGTGCCTGACAGCCCAATAGCACCTTATTTCAATGTGACTAGTTTGGAATGTGAGGATGTGACCGGTCACTTCCCAGCTTATGGCTGCCTCTGCTGCTTAGCCAAAGGCCTTAGCCTAAGAACAGGGCCTCAAACTGTCACAGTAAGAGAAGGCCCTTACACCAGCAGACAGTGATTTTGATTCTTTCTTTTATACCTCTAACTAGCCAAGTAATAAGAATACCCCTAAATTCTTAAAGTACAGGCCTTTACAGACAGGCCTGAATATCTATATCCTAACACAAGGGTTTGGGTCTGTGTTCACCTATGCAAATTGGTGAGGATTTTTATCAAGCCTTCCCCAGGAAAGGGGGTGTAGGGCTTAGGAGGATTTTGGGGGGAAAGACGTTTCCAAGCGGGCTCTTTCCCTGTTATATATTTGTTAGATGCTTGGTGGTGGCAGCAATAAAGTCCAAGGGCAAAAGGTAAAATAGTTTGTACCTTGGGAAAGTTTTAACCTAAGCTGGTAAAAATAAGCTTAGGGGGGTTTTCATGCAGGTCCCCACATCTGTACCCTTGAGTTCAGAGTGGGGAAGGAACCTTGACATTCCTTCATGTGTCCATGTGTTATTTCTACACAGAAATAAAAAGCTGGAATTCAGACATTTGCTTGAGCCTTCAGGAAGCAATATAAAAAAAGGAAGGGAGGGCTCACCTGTGGTTAAGGAAAGGTCAGGAGCATCAGGAGATGTCGCTTCTGTTCCTAGCTCTACCACACTTCCTGTGTGTCCTTGCACAAGTCACTTAGGCTAACATTGCAAGTACTCAACAACCCTGAAAATCAGACCCTCTATTTAGGTACCTAAGAGATAACTGGATTTAGATGGCTGGCTAGGCATCCGTGTTTAAAACGTTGGCCTTAGTCTCTCTTTGCCTCCATTTCCTCTTCTTTGAAATAGGAGTGTTAGGAGGCTAAATTCATCAGGCTAGACCACGACCCCCAGTGTGAGACTGGAGGGCTCAACCACCATTGTGATGCCATCTTCCCCTTCCCCCAGGACCCATTGGAGTCTTCTTTACTTTGTCTGGGGTCTGTGGTAGAGGCGGGAGGGTGGAATATATATCCCCTAGTCCCACTGACCTTACAGAGAAAATATAACAGCCAGAGGCGATGTATGTGGGGGTGTCCCAGATTTCTGCCTTCCATTTAGCAACAACTTTGGCTCGGGCCAGCCCTGCACGGCAGGGCTCAGGGAGAGAGTGCCATCTCCACTGCCTTGACTCACCACAGGCCCGAGCCTGAGGCACACTGTGTGGGGCTGGTCCAAGCCACCGGCTGTCATCGCTCGCCCTCTCGAATGTTCCGTGCCCCACAGCTTGAAAACCGCTGTTCTAGATCCAGAGGCGACACGTGGGGCGGTCACATGCCTCCCCAGACCCTTTAAACTGTGCTCCTCACGATCAACAGTTATGTGTCGCCTCTGAGAACAGCCCCTAACTGCATTATCTTTCCTGTATAATCCTCCTTCCCCTGAGCCCCATGGTCCCTGTAGGCCACTCCCCCGTCCGGACAATCTGGAGGAATCCTTAGAAATTTCCTCCCCAAAAGTCCCCTCCTGTCGCTTTTCACATGGGAGAGAACAACATGGCTCATTGTTTGTGAGGCGCTATAGAAGAGCAAAGGCAAAAATGTCTGAGTCAAAGAAAGACGATGAGAGGCCTACCCCAGAGCTACTCTTTGCTAATAAATGTGTGGCATGATCAGGGACTGAAGTGTTAAAACAAACTGATCATTTAAATTGCAATCACTGGAACCAGATGGTATTTATCTAACAATTGATGAAGGATCTGAAGAATTGAGTGTCTGAGCTGCTGATGGGAAAAAATGTAATCTCTTATTAAAATTAGCAACTGTACCAGAGTACTGGAGGAGAGCCAATGTCTCAACTCATGCTCCCAAAGATACACCTACGACTGTTGGTGAAGGAGCAGGTGCTTGCTTGTAAGCTATGCATCTTTCCTTCCTGCTCCCACACAGGCCCCTAATATGAGCTCTTCCCATGGCCAACTATATCTCCTGGGTTGGGATTTCTCTTCCATTCAGTTCAGCTGTAGAATCTTCTGCTTATGCGCAAAAGACATTCACCCAACTTCGAGCTGCATGTCACCTTCGGATCCACAGGGGGAAGGAAAGCAACTAAAGGAAAAGAAGATAAAGCAAGAAATAACTATTGGAGAGACAGAAGGGAGCTAATTAACCCAGCAGGCCACAGCTGACAGGAATCAGGTGGCTTGATAGAATGAGGAAGCCCAGCCGTGGAGGAATGAGCTGGACTGGGCAACTCTGCAGCCACTTTCTGGGAAACAGAAGGAGTGTTTGGGGGCTGCAGAGACAAGAAGCCTAGAGAGGAGGGCGTTAGAAGGCTGACAAACCCAGAGAGGAAGAGTACCAGATGGTAAGGAAAGGGCTCAGGGGAAGGCAGTAAGGTCTAAAAGGGAATAGATCTTGACTGCTGACTAGAGGGTCCCTGAGCTGGAACCTGGAGTAGAGGCGGGGCCTGGGTTCCCCTGCCACCCACTGGGGAAGTGCACTATGATGCAGTGAATGGGAAGACTGCCCAGGATTGCTGAAGAAATCCTTTAGTACCTCGGAAGGGGAAACCTGTGTAGTGACCTGGCCAGAGGACTGGGTCACAAAGAGACAACAGTAGCCTGTGTAGCAAGAGAGGGGCCACAGACCCAGAGAGAGAGGCGGAGGACAGCACGCAACTGTGGGAAGGGGCATCGACCTGGCGAACTATTCTCCAGAGTGATCAGGAAGAAGCACTGTTGTAATGGGGTTTTCACCCCAAACAGGAGTGGAAGGGGTTAATGGAGGCCAAATGAGTCAATTAACCTGGTAGACTGAACACTGAGGGGAAAGCCTTAAGTAAAGGAACAGGCTTACCTATGCAGGAACAAGCAGGGTCTGTATAAAGCCAGGTAGCTGGCTGCAGACAGGGGCTGCAGGAAGGCAGGGAAGTAGGCTGCAGCCAGTCCCTGAGAGGAGAGAGTTGGGAAGCTGACAAACCCAGATAGAGGGGAAGCCAGATGAGTACAAAGAAAGTAGGAAGAAGGTCAGGGAAAGAGTAGCAAGTGGTAGGACTGTTCAGAGATGTTGGTTGCTTGTTATAGGGTCACTGAGCTGGAACCCAGCATAGAGGTTGGACCTGGGTTCCCCTACCAGCCACTGGGAAATGGCTTAGGGTATTAGAGGTGCCAGCCAGACAGTGGGTCTGGAAGGATTTTGAATTCCCCAGAAGGGGAGGACCTTCCTGAAGGGCCAAACCATGAAGAGGAGACTGCAGATCCGGGAATGAGCAGGGGCCATAGAGCGATGCAGGACAGGGAGAATACACCACCAGAGGGAAAAAACAAGCCTGGAGGAGCTAATTCCCAGGACAACCAGCAGGAGGCCTCGCTGGCAGTGAGTGACCCCCGTGACAGCCATCCTAGCAGTAAGCAGAGAATCCAATCACAGTTGGGAGAGAATGTGGGCCTGATGGTCACCTCTGATACAAGGGGAGTTTGAAAGACTGTGCAGGTGATTACCTCTGATACAAAGGCAGGGAGGGTGAGAGAAAAACAGCTGCCCTGACACAAGGGGAGTACAAAAGGCTATAGAAGAGACACTTGGGGCAAAGGGACCATGGAGCTGCCATGTGCGGAGGCTTTCTTTGCAGAAGGCAGGTGTACCCTCTCAAGCTGGACCACAGAGTTGCTGCTTCCCATGAAGGGGGCTGATGAGCAACAAAGGGGGACACAGGCCCTAATGAGACAAGTCTTAGCAAAACAGAGTCAACAGTGGGAGGCACAGAACTATATGATACAGCTGGTTGAAGAATAGAGATATTTGCTTGAAATCCTCCAGGAGGTGAGCAGGGGCCAGAGAGGCCAGAAGCTCGAGCAGGGCAGTGTTACGCCTGAGGTCAGAAGGGACACTTTATGAGAGACTGCTCCTATTGGGAAGATAAGAAGCTTAGCTCCAAAAGGAAAGCAAGAAGGAGAGCCCCAGGTGTCCGACCTGTGAAGAAGACAGGAAGGGGAAGGTGCTTGTTTCACCTGTAGCAAACTAGGACATGTAAGGAGGCAGTGCCTCACAGACAGAACAGTAACCTGGGGAAGGGAAGGGTCCCAACAAGGGACTAGAAAAGAGACCCAAGCCAGGACAAGGTCAAGGGGTCAAGAGAGGGCCAGAAGGAAGTGTCAGATGCCCAGAGAATGTGCACTCAGGTGGTGGAGAAGGCCAAAGGGGCCGAAAGGGAGAAGAGAAAAGAGAGATTAGAGAGAAGGAAGAGTCCCTCAGAGGTCAAGTTGAAGGATATGGGAACTAATGTGGAGACTAATCGAGGGAGCTGGGAACTCAGACCCTGGGAGCAGGGGTGCTGGGAGAGCCTACAGAGGAAGGGCCAGGGCTACCGGAGAAACTGGAAACAGGAGAAACTGAAAACCACTGACTTGGCCTTGCAAGTATTGCGAGAAGATGCAGAATTCCAGAGAGGAAAAATTCAGGGATGCCATGGAAGAGAAATGCAAGTGGCTTCTCATGGTGGAGGACCTGGAGCACGAGCCAGACAACTTCTGGACCCATCTATGAGCGCTCCAGGGAAGAAGATACCTGCCCACCCAGGGTTTCAGTTTTGAGGTGGAAGCTATGAGGTGGAAGCTATGTTTACCCCACACTTGCCCTGAAAGGGCTAAAGCAGATTGCGAAGGGGGCTAATTAACCAGGCAGGCCACAGATGACAGGAATCAGGTGGGTTGAGTAATCCCTTGACAGAGTGAGGGAGCCCAGCTGGGGAGGAATGAGCTGGGCTGGGATTTATAAAGACAGGAAATGGGATGCTCAGGGTGGCTGGGAAACTCCGCAGCCACTCCCTGGGAGAAGGGAGGAATGTTTGGGGGCTGCGTAGAAAAGAAGCCTAGAGTCCCTCCCCTGAGAGGAGGGAGTTAGGAGGCTGGCAAACCCAGCGAGGGGGGAGTGCCAGATAGTAAGGAAAGGGCTCTGGGAAAGGTGGTAAGGTCTAAAAGGGAACAGACCTTGATTGCTGACTAGGGGATCCCTGAGCTGGAGCCCAGGGTAGAGGGCAGGTGTAGGTTCCCCTGCCAGCCACTGAGAGAGTGGCACTATGAGGCAGTGAATGGGAAGACTGGCCAGGATTGCTGGAGAAATGCTTTGGTACCCTGGAAGGGGAAAATGTGTGTAGTGACCTGGCCAAAGGGCTGAGTCACAAAGAGGCAGTCCCAGCCCGTGGAGCAAGAGAGGGGCTGCAGACCCACAGAGAGGCGGAGTATGGTGTTCAACCACGGGAAGGAGCGTTGACCTGACGAGCTCTTCCCCAGAGTGACCAGGCAGAGGCGCCATCCTAGCAGTGAGTGGAGCACCCTGTCACATCATGTCTCCACCAAAGGAATGCTGCCAGCCACTGCTGTAATCAGGAGAAGGATCTAGGGGTATGTCCACACTGCACACTCCTTACTGCAGCATGCAATGTACATCCATTGCACAAATCCCTAGCACGAGTATCAATAGCAGCGTAGACGGTGAGTCACTGCTTAGGTGAGTAAAGACAAATCTGAACCCTGAGGGTATATAACCTATACAACTCTCTACATGCCCACGTATTGCCTCCCCCATCTACACTACTATTTTGAGCAGCGTAGTGTCCCGCTGCCTTTCCCTGCTTTAGTAAATCCTCCAGCAGTGGGGAAAGGCTCCAGCAACTCCCTGCTGTCAGAGCCTTTTCTTGCCGCCTCCTTGCTGCCAGAGCCTTTCACTGGCATGTGTAGCTACACACCACAGTCTGGATGCAACTTGTTTTTCATGGCAGTGTGTGGCTACACATACCCTACACGTTGCCACCAGTCATGCATGGTGTAGACAAATCTTAGCTGTGACTCTACCTGGCTCAATGAGAACATCTGCTCAGTGTGCAGCAGTGGTCAAAAAAGCAAAGATACTCTGGTGCATTAAGTGAGGGATAAAGAATAATATATGATTGATATAAACAGAGAGTACGCTCTCAGCTTGAATACTGAGTTCTGCTCTAATTATCCCATCTCAGCAGAAAAGATCCAAAGACAGACAATCAAAATAATTAGAGGCATAGAAAGGCTTCCATAGGAGGAAAAATTTTTAAAAGGTTAGGACAACTTAGGTGAGTGAAGAGGTAAATAAACATATATAAAATAAAATGACACTATGAGTTGGTTGCTCCTGTGAATTTTCTCATGACACAAGAATGAGGACAGTTAGCTTCAGTAGAAGGCAACACGTTTATAAGAGACACCAGGAAATTACTTTTAAACATTACATAATTAACCACTGGAAGTTCTTCCTTAGGGTTATACTTTCTTAGCATTTCAGCACTCTAAAAGCCTGATCTCTTTCCCATTGAAATCAATGGCAAAACTCCGACTGACTCCCGCAAAAAATAGAACTGAGCCCAAAGGAAGCAGGCGCTAACCAGAACAGTGCACACCTGCATCTTTTGTTCTATTGGAGCAGGAGCCCAGTCCTGGAGCATTCGTCTTTCTCTGCTCCCATAGAACAAAAGGGAGCTGCGGAAAGGAATGGAGAAATAATGAATGAAGGATTATGTGCTTAATTGTCAACTGAGATGGAAGATTAAAGGAGGAAGAAAGAATTACTTATGTGAAGGCCTGTTGGGACCTGTTCTTCAGAACTCATGTCAGAGTAACTGTGTTTTAACCCTCTGTGTTCTGCATGCGATTTCCCTATATGCACGGTTTTCATTTCCTTTGATTAATGCGGTCATTAAAGACTTAGAAAGATGGTTGTGCCTCCATTGCCCTTATAGGGGAGGATTCTGGTGCTAACTCTGATCATATGCCTTTGCTTCTTACTGTTGATTTCAGAATTCACCAGGCCCATTTAAACAGTACACACAGTTCCCAATTAAAATAAACTTTCATTAAATTCTTTAGGCGACACAGGCTTGAAAAACAATCTCTGTGATTATACCTCCAGCTAAGGAAGTGAATTGGGTGGTTCTGACCTTAAATCTCATTAGCTGACTGCTGCTTAGATGACCATTTATTTTCAGAGGGACAGGAGATGCATTATGCAACTGGATGATGGGAAACAGTTCCCAGTTAAATGAAATGATGAGTGAACCTCAGCCCAGCAGGCAAATATTGGTTAGGAACACAAGTTCAACTGCTTATCAGAATTATCCAAACCGTTTGGGGCTGCAGCTTTCAGGCAGAAATCTTGTGAGATCCCTATTCTTTCATGAGCTATCCTATATTTCCTGCTTCCAATTGGGCCAGAAACAACCCAAGAGCAGTCCTGCTTTGTGGCAGATTTGGCATTTCCACTTCAGTTTGGGAACTAGAAGAGCAGAGGCAGCCAGAGAAATGAAAGCTAATTGCCAGGAATTCATAGCGATGTCACTCTTTGATCCTTTGGTTTCAGTCCTTGCTATCCTTACAAAAGAGAACTCCCCATCCATTTGCTTGTTCCCTCTCTAATAGGGAACGTGAGCTGGGTTTAAACCCTTGTGAGCCAAATTAGCTTGACCCCACTAAGGAAGTGTTGTTGCAAGAGTAATGTTTTTGGTATTAGGCACCACAGGCTCCGATACTCAGTGTGTGCTATTGGGGCAGTGCTACCCTGGGTGGTACTATCGCGAGCTACCACCCTAAAGAATCCCTGCTAACCTTAACGATATTGTAATGGAGTTTTGGCTGGCTAGCTGCCTCCCATCTCTGGGAAGAGGGCAGGGCCTGGTGCAGAAAGCCATTCAACTCAGGACTCAAGAGTACTGAGAGAAAGTAGCTGCCTTTCACCCGTAAGGTACTACGCATGCACAGGGAATTCAAGCTATTGGTTATCCATCGTTAGTTCTCTTAGCCCTTCTTTCAGCACACCTCGGACCAAAAAGCAAAAAAAGTTCATTTTTATGAGCCTGTCTGCATTACCTAGTCTCATGATTTTGAGTCTTGCGAGACCTCGTGTTTTTCTTAAAGCACCTGTTCCCGTGGTCACGTGCTTACACAAGAATCTCAGCTGTCAAGGTTTTTCACACATGAGTGAGAGGGAGACTGTCCTCCCCCATCCCCTGAACACCCACTAACCTAGTTGGTATGGTGCTGTTATGGGAGACCCTGGTTCAAGGCCCCACTCTGCTTGATGGATAGTGCCCAAGCAACCAAGCTATAGAGTTAGTCTCTCTCCGACATACGCCTATTTATATGCAGTGGAACAGCTCCATCATGAGAGATTTACTCCACAGCCTGATAGGGCACTCACTTGTGTCTCCCACATCCCATGTGAGTCCTCTGCCCTCCTGCCCGTTCTGGGGAGGGTCTCTCACCAGAAATTCCCCCCTGGACCTGAGAAATCTTTCCCACCAAAAGCAGTTCCAAACAGATACATTCTCATGAAAAGTTTCAGTTTTGAGGAAAAAACTTTTAGTCAAAAAATTTCCATCTGGCTCTAGGGAGGGTCTGCCGGAAGGGGTGAGGGCAAGACTGAGTCTGGGGAGATTCTGACAGGAGAGGTCTGGCTGAGGGCTGTGTTTCCCAGCAGAGCACTGCTGTGTGCATAAAAAGGAATGCATATGATTTTTGTGTATATCGGTGTTTGGTTGCATATGTTATTGCAAATTTTAATGTCTAGGCCATTGACATCAATATCTTTTACTTTCATTTATTGCCATAAATTAATTTGAGGCTAACTATCGCCTCTCAACCTACAACCGTACGCTTGCAAAGAGAAGTCGAGGGTTCCAATTATATTGTTTGGACACTGCTTTCTTGCAAAGCTGGGCAAATACTGTTTAAAAAAGGCTGACAAATATTCAGAAGAAGCTTCTAAAGAATTTGCTTCAGCCGTGTTTGTGTCCCTTTTCTGTTTGCTTTCTATAAATATTTGAGCAGGTGAATTTAGCGTTAGGCATATTTACAGAAACAGATCGTTTTAGGCAACTGTTACTGGAGAATATTCATGGGAAGCACATTTTCATTTTGTAATCACAATTGTTCAACCCAAAGTTTGAACTTTGGGTTCTAAAACTTTACTTCTCCAGACAAAGACCAGAAACAATGCCAAGTGACCTATGCCTCCAAATTATATTAATCAACACAGCTCAAATACACACAACACACTGTTTATAGAATATCAGGGCTGGAAGGGACCTCAGGAGGTCATCTAGTCCAACCCTCTGCTTAAAGCAGGACTCATCCCCAATTTTTGCCCCAGATCCCTCAATGGCCCCCTCAAGGATTGAACTGCCAACCCTGGGTTTAGCAGGCCAATGCTCAAACCATTGAGCGATCCCTCCCCTACATGCTGCAAATTATTTGCTGAAATTACCTGGCAATTTAAGTGTGAAGTAACTAAGTGTAGGCAGCTGTGCTGTTGCCTCAGCCCAGGACGGAGTGATGTGGCTCGCTCAGAGTCTGAGTCAGGCCCTTTTCTCGGAGCTTCAGCTTTATTTCTTCCATAAAAAACTAGTACAGCCCATCAATCATTCCTTAGCTGTAACCCAAGGTCTGTCTGTTCCTTACAGCTTTCCACTGTACAAGCCACCTGTCTCAGAGACAACCACAAATAGTGCTTTTCCCACCTGGCCCAGCAACTTCCTGCCAGACCTTCCCTGCTCTGGGCAGCTCTTTTCTAGTGGTCTTCAGGCTGCTTGCCTAGGAGTCCCCCTGCCCCAGAAGCGAGCAAGTCTGCTTGTTCTCCTGCAGGAGCTTTTCTGATCCCTGCAGCTCTTCCCCCACAGCTCTTCATTTTCTGCTTCTATAATCACCTGATTCCCAGCTGATCAGTCTTGGCTGGGAAGTAGCCAATAAGTCACAGAGGAGGATGGGGTCCCAACTCTCCTTAAAGAGCCAGTCACCCTGTGACACTAATACATTTTGAAAACTGAAAGCTGGTTATGGAGAATCAAGAGACAGAAAAATGGAGTCAAATTAACTGACTCCGTTATTCACTGGGAATTATTTACTCAACTCTGCCATGTTGCTACACTGCAGAATGCATTTAATAAAACAGGAGTGCCTCAAAATTCTCACTGGTGAGAAGCCTTTTTCTTTTAAAGTGTAAATCTTCAAATAGTAAAACAGAATATTTTATTTCCTCTGCAGAGGAGTAACGCAAACGAACTAATCGGGCACATATCCTAGTGTATCCCCTGAGCAATGAGAAGTGCTGTAATAACAAAATGGAAATGGAAAATGAATTCCTAAAGATGGATGGAGGGCAAATTTATTCAAGAAAATGCCCGCTCTGAAGCTTTAGATAGAATTCAAATTTATTAAACAGGAAGGGGCTTATTTCTAGAGCTGAGCAAATAATAATCATAAATAATATACTAAATGAATGTCTCCCTGTCGCTCACTTTAAATTCATTAGAAGCAAGAGAAAGACAAGGGAAGTGTAGGTCCTCTACTTAGCAGGGAAAGAGAGCTAATACCTGATAACATCAAGACAGTGAAGGATTTTAATGCCTATTTTACTTCAGTCTTCACTAAAAAGCTTAATGGTGACACAGTTGTTATTAACAAGGAGGAAGGAATGCAAACCAAAACCGGGAAAGAACAAGTTGATGAATACTTAGACAAGTTAGATGTATTCAAGTCAGTAGGACCTGATGAAATTCATCAGTTGTTCTCCATGTCTACTGAAGGTAGGGCAAGAAGTAATAGGCTTAGCTGCAGCAAGGGAGATTTAGGTTAGATATTAGAAAAACATTTCTAGAGGCTTGTCTACACTTACCGGGGGACCGACGAGCGGCGATCAATGCTAAATTAACCGCAGATTGCTCTCCCATCGACTCCTGTACTCCACCGGATCAAGAAGAGTAGGGGGAGTCGACGGGAGAGCGTCTCCTGTCGACATCACATAGTATGGACCCCGCAGTAAGTAGGTCTAAGCTACGTCAACTTGAGTTACACTATTCACATAACTCAAATTGCGTAGCTTAGATCGAATTTCCCCTATAGTGTAGACAAAGCCTCAATAGGCTTCCAAGGGAGGTTGTGGAATCCCCATCTTTGGAGGTTTTTAAGAAAAGGTTGGACACACATCTGTCAAGGATGGTCTAAGTTTAGTTGGGCCTGCTTCAGTGCAGGGGGCCGGGCTTGATGACCTCTCAAGGTCCCTTCCAGCCCTACAAGTCTATGATTCATTAAATATTTATGAATTAATGTTTTTATTATTTGACTTAGTCTCTAAATGGTCAAATAATATCATCAAATAAATTATTCAAAAAATGTCTCCATCTCTAGTCAGGTCTGCTACAAATAATTTTCTTGACCTGCTCTGTTGCTGTATATCATATACATATTCTATACTGCCCTCCAGAGATTATTCTGCTGACTTCATGGGCGGAAAACTCTACTGGTATGCATCCTAAAGAAAACACCCTGTCCCCTGTGGGGAAACATAGATATGAATTCCCCATGAAAGGTCCACTTGTTGCAGCTAACTGAACAAAATACTACTGGAGGGAGTAGCACATGTGGCAACCTATGACTGGGTTCAACTTTGGAAGTTCAAGTGAACTTCCTGTAAGACTGCAAGAGCAATTATCAATGTAATATTTGCTATCTTTATGCTAGATGTTTCAGACTGCTGCTGACAGGAAAAAAATACATTAGAAGATTTCATACATACAACTATACCAAATCTGGCCTGCTGCAGAATTGGAGTCCTAGTTGAAGATCCTGCCAGGGACATGGAATGGTGCCAAAAGGTAAGAATGATTTCTATCTAGGTTCACGTGTGAAGACCATCACCATGTATCTGAGTGCCTGACAATAGCACAGCTTCAGTCATAGCATGGATAGAGCCTTACTCAAATTGCGCTTCCTTCTTCCCAGTTTACCCATATGTCTTGATGTATAAAGCAGAAGCTTCACACATTTCTGGTATCACTTTGAGGCCATTATGTGTCCAATGAGTGTGCTTACCAATATACCAGTGAGGTGCTCCCACACAAATACTTTCTCGTACAGCCTGTGGTAAACTATGTGTACTAAAAGCAGAACATAAAGATTTCCATATCAGAGTTCACACCAATGGTCCATCTAGTCCAGGGTCTTGTCTCTGACAGCAGCCACTACCAGACTCTTCAAAGGAAGGTACAAGAAACCCCCAAGTGGTCAAATATGGAAGAACCAGCCTACAAGGGAAGCATATTCCTAACCCCTGCCACTAATGGTTGGTTTATTCCCTGAAGCATGACCGTTTATAGACCTTTTACAAAGATATATGTGTTATTCTATCTGATGTAATTTTGAATGTTCTTATTATTCATCGTCAGTGTCTAATTCTCTTTTTTAGTTACTTGATTGCAATAAGGAGTGAGACCTGGTAATACTACTCTTTGCTGGGTACACACAAACAAATCATTGTAACTACACCCATTGAGGAAGACAATGGCATATGACAAATAACTGTATATTAAATGCAGTGGAACTGTTTATACTATCCTGAAATGGATGGAGTATTTTGCAAGTATAGCATAGTGTTTGACTTGTGCAATTTGAAATGGATTTGGATAGAGGGGGGGGTTAGTCCTTCCAGGATGTTCCTGGAGTATCCACTCCCTGGAGTTCTGCTCTTTTAAATACCAGACTCTTGTTGCAATCTGTTCCAGGAGCTCCAGGGATAACTCATCTCTGGCAGGGACAGTTCATCTGTATCTTGGTAGGAGGCTGAATCAGCAACCTACTCTCCTTTTACTTTGCCAGCACATTTTTAACAAGGGGATCCCTCCAACATATTGCTGGATCAGATGGCACTAATGACAGCGTTCTATACTATGGCAGCAGTCTACACCACTGTTGAAACTGCTAGCACCTGCTCTAAATGCTCTAAGCACTGAAGTCAACGGAGCTAATCACATGCTTAATGTTAAGCATATGTATGCTTAGATGCATTATTAGATCAGGCCAGAGTGCTTAGCACCCTACAGGACTAAGCTTCTAAGTTCTCTTGACAAGCACTCTACCAGTAACGTAGATAGATACCCCTGGGTGGGAAGGACCTTTAACAATCCTCAGCAGAGCTCTTTAAACTGAGCTAGAAGAGGCAAAGTGACCAACTGCAGAAGGCTTCGTACCCTGTCATTCACTCTAATAGCATTCTCTCCCTACCAAGGATTTGGTGAAGTCTGATTCTCTGCAAGCCCCTTTCCCATAGCACATGAAACAAATGTGGAGATGTGGAGAAGATTAGGAAAGTAGTAAGAGCTCTAATAATAACAGGAAAAAGAGGTGGCATTGGTTTTGCTTTGACAGTCACCATTATCTTTAATAACTTTAAAGACTCTTTGGGGATATAAAATAAGAGTAAAATACAGTATTGTCTTATTCGCAAATTGTGATTCTAGTGTATATCACTCTAACTACCACCACCGTAAACAAAAGCTTAAATAACCTTATAAAACTGAAATGTTGTCAGCAGTGTGATAATACTTAGCTAATGAAGAGTTCCCAGGATAACAGCTTGCTATTCAGGCAGACCTAAGTGAATATATTCCATGATATATGGCAGTGGATGTTTGGGAATCAGATTTGCATAATTTACAAAGTGAATTCCTGAGGCACCGACACATTATAATCTGCCCTCCAGGGAAACCTGAGAAGTTACCTGTTGTATCATGGAGGGAACCTGATTAATGGGCTGTATGTGGCTCATGCTATAATGAATCCATGTTCTGCAAACAGACATACAGATAGCTTGAGCTAGAACCCTGGTCCTTCAGCTGTAAATATATAGGCCTCTACCACCTGAATAAGGAGAGCTTTGCTGCCAATGATAGTGAGTCCTCTCTTCTTTCTGTGGAGCAACTACTGAAGGACAATGTTACACTCTCACTCATACACCTAAAAGCCAATGCGATGCCTCTTCCTTAGAATTATTACTTATGAATATAGCACCAGGAGTGTCCATGGCACCTTCCATCACATAAGGGACAGAGTCCCTGTGCTTAAGGTTTTACAGTCTTCTAGAATATGTGTGGCATGGTATGGCCTAGGGAGAGAGGCCACTAGACAAGGAGGGTGGAAATGATAGGGAGGTTTACACAATAAAAAGGCCATGTGGTTACCTGTTGTATGCAGGAGGAGTTCCTTTATTAATATGGTTGGTTTTTGTTAAGTTGGTAAGAGAGTGTGGTCAGGGCTGGAGAAGTGGGAGTTTTAGGAGGGAGTAAAAGGGGAGGCGGGTTGCATGGTGTATATGATCAGGGAGTTCACTCTAGGCATAGGGAGAAGAATGGAAGAAAGCACCGAGGTACTTGGTGGAGAAGGATAAGAGTGGAAAGTTTAAAGAAGTAGGCAGAGCACAAAGCCCAAGTGGCGAAATGGGAGGTGAGGAGATGTGGGCGGGGCAGAGCTCTATAGAGCTTTGAGGTGAGGGTCAGGAGTTTGGGATTTTTGGATGCAGATGGGAAGCCAGTGAAGAAATCTTCAAAGGGGGTGTGTGATGTGGCAGCTGACCCTCACTGGCAGAAAAGGGGTTAAAAGCAGCCCTAGGGAGGCTGTGCCGGAGGCAGCCAATTAGAAGGGGGCTGAGAGGAGTAGCCAATCGTGGCCCGGGAGGCCAATATAACAAGGGCTGCAGGCAGAGTAGAGTTCAGTAGCTGACTGGAGCTTGAGGGGAGGAGACCAGGCTCCTAGCAGAAGGAAGAAGCCCCAGTATCTGGGACAATTCAGTGCTGCAAGCAGGGACAGGGCAGGGGAGTTAGAGAAAGCTCCAGGTGGGCTGCTAGGGCCTGCAGGCTGAGGCCCTGAAATAAGGGCAGAAAAGGGTGCTGGAGCCACATGGGAAGTGGCCCTGAGACAAAGGAATGTAACTGCCACTGAGGTAGTGGCTGGAAAAGAGATTGCAGGTCCCCCAGAAAAGGAGAACACAGAGTGTGGCACAGCTGGAGGGCAATGTCATGAAGAGGATGCCACAGTCCTGGGAGTGACATGGGTCCAGGAGCAGAGGTGACAGTGGGCAAGACACCACCAGTAGAGGGCACAGAGCTAATTCCCAAGACAGCCAGTAAGAGGCGCCGCAGTGGTGAGTCACACCCCATCACAGGATGACATTGTGAGAGAGGAAGAGGAGGAGTTCGCAGGCAACGTTTTGGATGGACTGGAAGGGCAGGAAGTGGCTGTCAAGTTCCAGGCAGGAGCACCTCATCTAGATATCTGCCTAGTTTTACAACAGGCTGCATAAAAAGCACTAGTGGAGTTAGTACAAACTAAAATTTCATACAGACAATGACTTTACTGCTCTATATACTATCCACTGAAATGTAAGTACAATATTTATATTCCAATTGATTTATAATTATATGGTAAAAATGAGAAAGTAAGCAATTTTCCAGCAACAGTGTGCTGTGACTCTTTTGTATTGTTATGTCTGATTTTGTAAGCAAGTCGTTTTTAAGTGAGGTGAAACTTGGGGTATGCAAGACAACTCAGACTCCTGAAAGGGGTACAGTAGTCTGGAAAGGTTGAGAGCCACTACCCTAGAAGACCTCTTGAGGAGCTTTCTAGCCCTACATTTCTATGATTATGTGACAGTGCCTGAGAATCTCAGTTTTCATTTAAAAGAAAAAGGCCCCTCTGGTTAGGGAGAAAAGCTTGAAAATGTGAAGCAAATCCACCCTGAAGTAGAACTGGTCGGGAATTTTCTGACATGTTTTTTTCATTGGAAAATGCCAATTCATCAAAACCTACCCTGTTCATGGTAAAGGGTTGGTTTTGCCAAATTTCCCATTTTGGAAAAAAAAATGAAGAAAGTTTCAAAATTGCCAAAATGTCCCATTTTGAGATTTTCTAAACAAAAAGTTTTGGTTTTTATTCAAAAGACTTCTCATTTGAAATTCTAGCTAAGTTGTTCTAAAAAAAGTTTTTTTTTTAAAAAAAAGGGCTAAACTGAAATGAAACTTTTCAGAATTATCACAGAAAAAAAGTTTTTGTTTGACCCAATCAAAAACATTTTGGATTATGGGTTTGTGAAAATGATTGAAATCTCAAAAATCCTTAAGGGACAGGAAAACTGTTTCCTGCCCAGCTCTACCTCAGAGGCTCAGAAAGCAAAAGGCAAATAAAAAGAACATTTTTATGTTAAAAATACTCATGATTTAAAGGCAATCTCATTATTTTTAAACATTTGGGGTTGGTAGTAATGGGGGTGGTCAGGTGGTAAAGTCATGGGAAAGATGGGTTCTCCCAGGGGGACAATCAGAAAGAAGAAGAGGGGGCTAATGGCAGAACTTGGGGAGTCACTGGCCCAAGGGTAGGAGAAGGAAGGAGAAAAGCCATTGCAGAGGCAATGTAGTGTATTGGCTTTGCTGGTGCGATGCTGCCCTCTAGTGGCTGTCTGGCAGGGAAGCGTTCCAACTGTGGAAGACCTCTTTTAGCCCAACTGGTACAAACCTATGCTTTTGGAGCTGAAGGATCTGGATATGTGAGAGAGCAGAGGAGAGAGATTCACCCTGA
The DNA here is from genome assembly GCF_965152275.1 of Natator depressus. Lineage (NCBI taxonomy): Eukaryota > Metazoa > Chordata > Testudines > Cheloniidae > Natator > Natator depressus. Next base: position 16,708,023 of record NC_134238.1, on the reverse strand, counting down.
CATTGTGGCTGTTGTTTGCCGCACTTGGATTCATTACAGACTGGTGCCGACTGAGAGCAGGAAGTGAGGATAGAGGCAAAGAGGGGGATGGAGCTCACCACTGGTAGTGTCATCCCTGCCTCTGAAAATGTTGGCAATGTCTTGAGCCCAGAGCACGGGGCTCAAGGGGAAGGCAGGGGAAGAAGGGGGGGTGGGGGATGAAGGGAAGAAAAGTGAAGAGGTGATGGGCACAGAAGCCAATTAGGGAAGAGAGAGGAAGTTCTTTGGCAAGGGTGATGCCCAAACTGAAAGAAAAGAGAGAACAAATGTGTGGTGGAGGAAGTCCACACGGTCCCTGGACTTTCTTCAGAGGTGTCTGGTGCCCAGGAAGCAGATGGGTATGGATTGACAAGATGCGTGGTGCGGTGACAGAGAGAGAAGGGAAGTGTGATGTTCTAGGTCTTGAACCTAGGCCTGCGACTCCCTAGACAGCTGCTGCATCCTGGACCCAACATCCCACCCAACATCTGCTGAAACCTAGTGGGCTGAGAAGCTAGTAGGACTATAGCCTCAGCCAAGGCGCCACCCAAAGGAACCCTGATTGGAGGATCGCCCGGCTTCACCAATTGATCCAACCACACTACGCAGGAAGTCTGTCTGAGCAACCAGGTGATTTCCTCTTGTGGCTGCATTGGATCCTGCTTGTGTCAACTCTGTTTCTGATTCCTCCTCCGCTCCTGGCGCCTGCCACACCTGCCTTTGCTCCTGTTCCCACCGTGCTCCCGCTCCAGGCCTGATCCCTTGCCTGTCCTCCAATCATCAATTACCAATCCTGGCTTTGACCCCAGCATCCAACTTCTGACCCTGACTCTGACTTGACCATTGTCTCTGGCATATGGAACCTGACCGCAGCACAGACTCTCAGCTTTGATTCCCGGTCCTGGCTCTGGTAATTGGCAGTTGACTCTGGTGCTGACCCTTGGCTTGGTTTCCCAACCTGGATGCCTGCTCCACCCACTAGACTTGACTCTGCTCTGACAACTAGGCCAGACTGTCTACATCCTGGGCCACAATAAGTAGCACTGACGGTGGAGATAGCAGAATAACTGGAATGAAGGGAGGACCATGCGGGAAGGTGGGGCAGACACAAAATGGACACAGCTCCACCCCCTAGAAGAGTTTGTCATCTTTTGAATAAACTGAAAATTCCCTCTCGTCAAAAAGCCTTCTAATAAGGGAATGCACCAGCTGAAGTAATAAACTGTTTTTCTCCATTGGTGGAGACCTCCCAGTACTGCTATTTATCATCTCACAGCAGTATCCGTGGAAACCACACTTCCGTGGAAGCTGTGAAGAGACACAAGGTGGTGATGACTCAAACTCTGCTTGTTAATGGTAGGAATAAAGGCAGTCCTCCTTAAAAGGTCCAGCTACTGCATGCTTAAATCTGGCTTTCAGTAAGCTAAGCACTGATTCCAAAGCAAGTAAGTACATGCAAGCTCTTAAGCTTCTTATTATATTTCCAGCATGCTTTCTCCTTGGCTCTTGGGCAATACAGAAGTGCATTCAGAGAAGGCCTAGCTTTCAGAGGTACACCATTATTAACAGTTTGTAACCTCCAGGCTTGACCATTGCCAAGCTCTTTGGTTGGGAGTGAATCCACAGGCACTACAGTAACTCCTGCAGGTGCAGAACGTGGCAACCCAGCTGCTGGGAGACACAGGTAATCAAGTTTATTTCTGTACTCTTGTGCTCCAGCTGCTACACTGGTTACTTACCAAATCTGGATCAAGCTGGACCTTCAGTGAAATCCTGACCCCACTGAAGATAATAGACCAAGCTTTACGCCCCTTTCTGCTGGGTTAGCCAATGGCGCTAGTCCACAGCATACAAGAATAGCATGTAACCCCTTTCATCCCAGTCAATATTAGCCAGAATAAAAATGCATTCACACCCTGCTAGCAAAAAGGAGGTGACACTTTCAGCTTACCCTGTGTTCTGTATCATCCTGTATACAGAACATGAGATAGTAGGTTATGTGCCTTTTTAACATCATCATAAATCTAATGAAGTAAGAAGAATATCAGTAAAGTAGTTGTGTGCAGGGCCTAGCCCAAAGGGCCCCCAATCCCTGACTGCATGCTCTAGCACAACTCACATAATAAACTAAAGTTTGTGGTGCTGTTGTAGATATGTTGGCCCCAGGATACTGGAGTGTTTGCCCCCGGTGATACAGTCTTTTATCATTTTTCGGTGTGAGTTCATTCGAGAGCGTAGTGATTGTCTGGTTTCACCCACATAGTGGTTGCTGGGGCATTTAGTGCACTGGCTGAGGTACACCACATGGTGTGATAGGCATGTCTAGGGCCTGTGGATCTTGAAAGGTGGGTTGTGGGGGATATTGATCATCGTAGCAATGGAGATACATCTGCAGGTTTTTCATCTGTTCTGGCAGGCTATAGTGCTGCTTTTAGTTGGTGGGTCCTGGTCTGTGGGGAGCTTGCTTCTGATGATGAGCTCGGCAATACTGGGGGGTTATTTGAAGCCCAGAAAAGGGGCTTCAGGAAAGATTTCTTTCAGGATGTGGTCCCCATCAGTGGTGGGTTGTAATTGTTTGATCATATCCCCTATTGGTTCCAGTGTGGGATGGTAGGTGACAAGTAGGGGTGTGTAGTCAGAGGGTTTGGGGTTTTTTTCCATATTGAACCAGGTTCCCCCTCAGTATTTCAGTGTCCCATTCCATGATGTGATCTATTTTTCTAGTGGAGTGTCCTTGTTAGAGGAAGATGGCTTGAAATGTGTAAGGCAGTATTTCTCAACCCATGGGTCATGACCCAAAAGTGGGTCACAAGAATGTATGAAATAGTTGCAGCCACCCGAGCTCTGCTGCCGGGGGCCGAATTCGCAGAGGTCATGTAAAATCATGGACTCTTGACATCCATGACCCACATGTAGCCTTACTGATTAGCCAATTGAATGCAACGCGGGAAGAGTTATGGGAAAAGAATATTCCATGTAGAACTCCAGTGAAGAGTGTGCATATTAATCACTAAGTGAGCCTTTAGTCAGTGAAATGGATACATTTTTAAACTGTTTTGTTGCAACTGCAAGTACCAGTGATAGTAGGAATTCAGTACAACCCTGCTTACTTAAAATTTGGGTTTTCATTTATGGAGGAGCGAAATGGTGAACACAGGCCACACTATGTCATCTGCAGTGAACTGTTGGCAAATGAAAGCATAAAACCATCAAAGTTACATACACATTTGGAGTCAAAGCATTCTAGCTAAAAAAAATCAAAAGGCTTGTCTTTATAAATGAAAAAGCAAAGCTTTGGAAATGTCACAAAAACACTTGAACATGTATCTACTGTCTGGGAGCAAGCATTGCATGCCTCTTACCTTGGCCTTTTCTACACTACAGAGTTAAGTCGACTTAAGTTACGTTGACGACCATATGCTGTTTAATTACATCTGTAGTGCACATCCACGCTATGCTCCTTGTGTTGGCAAAGTGTGTCCATAGTCAGCGCTCTTACATCAACAGAGGGTAGTTATCCCACTGAGCGACTTGCCACCCTCTGCCGCTAGGAGATCTGGGAAAAGATCGCAGTGCATCATGAGGGCATGCTCACAGTCCCATGATGCATTTATTTCCATCCCATCATTCCATGGGATTCCGACTTTGTTTCATGCCATTTTTTAACAGCCCCTGTAAAGTGCGCTCGCCATCTCTGCCTGAAAGCATGGATCCTGAACTGCTGACCAGTTTGGCAATAAGCATCATGAACACAACGCAGCTGGTCCTGCAGTATTTCAGGAGCTGGGAAACAGCTGTGTGCAATGGAAAGAAACAATTTAAAATTGTTGCTGGCATTCACAGAGCAGCTGCACATGGTGGATTGTCGGTGCTGGGCTCGGGAAACAAGCACTCAGTGGTGGGATCACATCATGATGCATATACTGGATGACAAACAGTGGCTGCAGAACTTTTTGATGCGCAAAGGCACCTTCCTGGAACTGTGTGCAGAACTCGCCCCTGCCCTGTGGTGCCAGGGAACCAGAATGAGAGCTGCCCTCACAGTGGAAAAGCAAGTGGCGATCACTGTGTGGAAGCTGGCAAACCCAGATTGCTACCGCTCAGTGGTGAATCAGTTTGGAGTTAGAAAGTCCACCATGGGGGTTGCAGTGATGCAAGCGTGCAGGGCCATTAATCACCTCCTGCTACTAAAGATTGTGACTGAGTAATGTGCAGGAAATAGTAGGTGGCTTTGCAGCAATGGGATTCCCTGTCTGCTGGGGCGGCGATAGTTGGCACACATCCCAGTTTTGGCCCCAGACCACCTTGCAATGGAGTACATCAACTGAAAGGGCTACTTCTCCATGATCTTGCAGGCGCTGGTGGATCACCAGGACCATTTCACTGATATCAATGCGGGTCAGTCAGGGAAAATTCATGATGCACGCATCTTTAGGAACATTGGACTATATGGGAAGTGGTGCACTGGGACTTTCTTTCCAGACCAGATGATACCATGGGGGATGTGCAAATGCCCATAGTGATGCTGGGAGACCCTGCCTACCCCTTGTTCCCATGGCTCATGGAGGCTTACACTGGGAATCAACAAGAGGCTCAGCAGATGCCAAGTGACTGTTGAATGTGACTTTCACTGGCGCTGCCTTTTTGGCAGGTTAGTCTTCAGTGAGGAAAATATTCTGATGATCATAGCAGCCTGCTGTGCTCTGCATAACATTTGCAAAGTGAAGGGGGAAAAGTTTTCCCAGGGGTGGAGCGCTGAGGTGGATTGTCTGGCTACTGATTTTTGAGCAACCAGATACCAGGGCAATTAGAGGAGCTCAGCGGCGGGCTATTCAAATCAGGGAGGCTCTGAAGGAGCATTTTGACAATGAGCACCGGTAATGTGTTTTTATGTGATACATTCGGTCAGGCAATGTTTACATGTTGCCTTATATGATCCCCTGTAATGCTTGCTTCCTGAACTTTAATTGTAGTGAGCAAATGTTCCTACCTATAGCCACTGTTTTTGAATTTTAGTAGCAACTACCAAGTGCGTGACACCCACTCATTTTGTTTCAAAGATTAGACATTAATTAAAGGATAAGACTTTTTTTTTTTATTTTTATTTATGTATTTATTTATTTATTTTTGCAAATATGGACATGGCAATGTGGAGCAGTCTCTCAGTTCAGGCTCTCACAGCTGTGTATAACTCCAGCTTTCATCAGGAAACCAGTCTAGGGATGGATTGCAAGGGGTACTGTGACAGAATGGGAACATGCAAGGAATATAGTGGAGGAGTTCGGGAATGACCTGGAACAGTGTTCTGTACTGGCTGCAAGGGGAGTCGTGCGCAGATGTGCTCAGACTGCAGGCTATGAGGGACTTGAGCATCTTTTTCTGGCCCTTCCCACTACCTTTATCATGCACTCCTGCCCATCTTTCACCCGCTCCTGCCCATGTCTCCTTTCCAGGCTATCCAGCCTGAGTTTTTAATTAACTGCCTCCCTCCGTGCTCTTGGTTCGCTATGTGCTGCATTTGTTGACTGCAGCACCTCTCTAAACATGCTCCTTACTCCATCTAGTTCCCGTCCTTATCTGATGGAGGTGATCCGCTGGTGTGTAGGAGTTGTCCTCAAGGGCACATCTGCATAAACCAAAGAAACCATGAACAGAAATGGTATTATGAGTGCACTCAAAGCTGTGAATCACAAAAGTCACATACACCTCTTTCTGGCTGTCCCTTTGCTAGCACACAGCTCAGCGAGAGTCCCAAATGCACTGGGTTTGGAGGGCGGGAGAGAGCGTTGGGAAGGGGGAATGGGCAAGAAAGGACAAAAGGGTCTGGGTGGTTTTGTGAAGAGGGTTATTACATGTATGTTGGGAGAGTATTTTGAATATTGGCACCCTTTTCCATAGGCTGGGGTAATCAAACCCAATATCTCCCTCCTGAGGGTAGCCCAGGATGCAAGAGTGCATCTCCTGCATGAGATGCAGTTTGAGTGCAGCTTCAGACCAGGTCCGTATGCTGCTCGCCTGTGTGACGCTTTGGTCCCTGCAGAAATAACTGCCAGTTGATGTGGCAAAGTTTCCTACTGCGGGGAGGAGAAACAAGACAGCTCTGCCAAGGAATCTTCAGCAGAGGATTGCAGATTACCTACGCAAAAGTGTTCGTAGAGATCTCTGTGGAGGATTCCCGGGACATCCCATTGTACACTAACAAACTTTTCCACCAGTCCTGAACTGCGTAGCTGCATAAGCTCTGTTTGTATTTTCTATCTCTTATCCCTCCTCTATCACATAACAAAGTAAATGAGAGCTCAATCTCCTATCACTGTGCAGTATCAAAGCAAAATGTATGCTTACCAGATCTTGCCTCTCCGGCTTCATGAGCACCAGAGCTGGAGCGCTGGGACTAGCTAGACCCCCCTGGAGTCAAAAATAGGCCCTGACTCGCCATGCCACTGGACGACCCCATCGAATGTCCCACATCCTCCTCCCATTCCACTTCCTCATCCACCACTTAATCCTCGGGGTTGACACCGCAGGCCACTGCCTCCAATTCCCCCCAAGATATCCACGGGGCTCTTGGTGGTGATGGTGGAGTCATCACCGAGGATGGAGTGCAGCTCCCCATAGAAGCAGCATGTCTTCAGCGCTGCATAAGAGCAATGGTTGCCCTCCCTTGTCTTCTGGTATGCCTGCCTCAGCTCCTTGATCTTAGCATGGTACTGCTGCATGTCCCTTTCACATCCCTTCTCCTGCATGCCACGAGCAATCTGCCCATAGATATCAAAGTTCCTATGGCTAGAGCGAAGCTGTGATTGCACAGCCTCCTCTCCTAGGGTGACCAGATGTTCTGATTTTATAGGGACAGTCCCAATTTTTGGGTCTTTTTCTTATATGGGCTCCTATTACCCCCAATCCCCGTCCCGATTTTTCATACTTGCTGTCTGGTCACCCTATCCTCTCCCCACAGACCCAGCAGATCCAACAGCTCCAGTGTACTCCATGCGGGAGCGTGTCTATTGTGGAAAGCCAGCATGGTCAGCTGGGAAGATGCTGTGTGAATAGTCCATGCTGCAACAGGAAGTGGAATTTCAAAAATACCAGGGCCTTTAAACAGGGGAGAGGCACATGCCTATGTACCTGCAGGGCAGTGGACTTCAAACTGTTGATGGGCATTGTGGGACACCACAAGCAAGTACACCGTCTACACTGGCACTACATCACTCTAACTATGTCGCAAAAAAGCTCTCTGCCACTCGTTGAGGTGGTTTTATTTTGTCAGCATAGCAGGGGATTTAAATCAGCGGGAGGAGCATTGTTGTGTGTACACCTCCACTGTTTGGTCAATGAAAGCTGACTGTTGTCGCCAACCTGGGCAGTGTAGACAAGGCCCTTGTTGCACACTGCATTGTGAAATGTAGAAAATCTCATGCCATTGCTGAGAAGTTAATTTTACCCCCAGCTATTGTGCACTGAATTGTTGGGCGAGTCCGCTACAAAACAATTAAAAACAATCCCTCTCTCCAGCAATACAATACAGAGAAGAATCTGCAATATCTCAGAAGACTGCAAACAACTGATTGTCTTTTAGTAAGCAACTGTTTTGCTTTACAATCAGATGAATCTACAGATGTATCAAACTGCACTATCTAGATGGCTTAATGTGAGGCATCTATGGGAAAGTGATTTTCAAGAACAGTACTTGTTTACTGAGGATTTGCCTATTTCTGATGATGATACATTTATTGCACTGGGTAATTACTTGGAGTCGGTGGTATAGCCAATGATTTTAGTTTATTGTTCCTTTATTGTGTGATGTTACAATTAACTAACGTCATATATAATCATTTGTATGCTAAATAGAGTTAAGTTGTAGGATAATAAAAGTATAAGACTGATCAGTATGTAGAGGGAATAATCATGTATTGGGTATCTAAGTAAGTAGGGCTGAAACTCAAGGCCTACAGGCTGAGGCCTGTAAGATTTTAGCTTAGCCATACTAGGCCTGGGAGCTAAGAAATGCTGATATAAGTAAGTGACCAAAGAATAACCCGATGCCCTAAGACTACGGAAAAAGATTTACCAATGGGTGATATTGCAAAAATTTAAGTCATTTTTGCTTACAAGATACCCAGTAGTCACATTTTTCTAACACATGCCCTAACCTCAGGATGCACAATGTGCATAAATGCTAATGAGGTATAGTCAGGTTTCAGAGTAACAGCCGTGTTAGTCTGTATTCGTAAAAAGAAAAAAGAAAAGGAGTACTTGTGGCACCTTAGAGCTGTAGCTCACGAAAGCTCATGCTCAAATAAATTGGTTAGTCTCTAAGGTGCCACAAGTACTCTTTTCTTTTTTCTTTTGAGGTATAGTCAGAATCACATTATAAAAAGGGGGTGCCCAGAACAGGAAAATTGAGCTCCCTATGGGGAAACTCCATCAGGAACCATCCCTCTACTGATGATCAATCCACGAGAAACTCATCAGACCTTAACACAATTGTTAAGGATGTGGGTATAACTATATTTATAACTTCTGCATAGGTCTGTATCGAATTTCTATAGAATTCCACCACCATTTGAGTAATCATAACTTTAATTGTAACTCTAATAAAACTTGTAAAATAGACTAGACTGTGTACTTGTGATAGTATGTGTGGTCACTACCCTTGGGCTTTAACGTGTTCCTAGAGGCTCTAAATTTGAAGCAAGTAGCAGAGGTATCTTTCACTCTGATAAGCTTCAGAGTAGCAGTCATGTTAGTCTGTATCCGCAAAAAGAACAGGAGTACTTGTGGCACCTTAGAGACTTACAAATTTCTGGTGCCACAAGTACTTCTGATAAGCTTGAAACTGTAGCCACCGGAGCTGAACCCACAGTGGTGTAATACCACATTACAAAATTCACTTTAAATAAAATAAAAGGCTACAGTGGGCTTGAGCTGGTTGAAGTGTGTTTGTGTTACAATTGATGGACCCCCTTCAATGACAGGGAAACATTCAGGAGTTGTTCAAAGAATCCTTTCGAAAGCACCCAGTGCAACATGGAACCACTGGTTTCTGCACAGGGAGTCATTAGCAAGTAAAGGCATGGTATCTGAGCTTCACGAAACTCTTAAAAATGCTGTCAAAATTGTGAATTACATTTAAAAAATGCCAAGAATTCATGATGCTTTCAGGTTTTCTGTCAGGAAATGGGCAATACACATGTACATCAGCTTTACCATGCTAAGGTTCCTTGGCTGTTCTGTGGCAAACTGTTGTCTCGTGTATATAAATTTAAAAGTGAGTTGGCAGCTTTTCTTGAACAAGAAGAAAAGGCTTGTCTGGCAGAGCACTTCATAAAGACAAGTGGTTTGCTCATGTTGCATATCTGGCAGATACATTCAATCATCTGAATTATTTGAATTTGTCTTTAGTGATTGCAAATCACTCTGAGCAAACTGACAAAACTGCTGCATTTAAAAAAAACCTTTGTGGAACAAACATGTTTCAAATGAAAGGATGGACATGTTTCGTAATGTGTCTCTAGAAGGGTGACCAGATGTCCTGATTTTATAGGGACAGTCTCGATTTTGGGGTCTTTTTCTTATATAGACTCCTATTACTCCCCACCCCCGTCCCGATTTTTCACATTTGCTGTCTGGTCACCCTAGTCTCTAGAAACAAAATAGTGGAAAGATTCCGCTAGCCAGGAAGCACTGAAGAAAACAATCCGTAATCATTTAACTAAATTGCACACAAGATGCTGCGATTACTTTCCAGATGAGCAACCCAAGGGTGAAGAATGGATTCAGGATCCATTTGGACCTGTGTTGGAAAGCGGGAGTCTACCTGTGGAGGAAGAATCTCAGCTGGTCAAGTTACCTCGCAATCACAGTCTACCAAGAAAAGATACTGAAATGAGCCTTCTCTGGTTTTGGTGCAGCGCCGCTGCTGGAGAATATCCTATTCTTGATTGCCATGCTATTGGAGTCATTTTGCCATTCAGTACAACATACTTGTGCAAAACTGGATTCTCTGTCTTGACTCTGCTGAAGAATAAAAGCAGGAACAGACTGGATGTTGAACACGACCTTCGGATTGCTCTGACTGCAATTATACCAAACTTTGTTAAACTCATCAAAGAGAAGCAAGCTCAAGTTTCTCATGAAGTGGAACCTAGGATTTATTATACTGTTGTTAATATGTTCCTGTTGATGTTGATTTATGCCTTTAACTGTCTGACTGTTGAGCTGCTTTAATTTATTGTAGTTATTAATTATTATATGTAATGGGTAATAAGTATTTGGGGACCAAAATACTGGGGTGTTTTCTACTTAAGCTATTTACTGGGTCGGGACTGGCCAGGACCCATTTGTAAACACTGATGGTCCAAAAAAGGTTGAGGACCACAGGTATAAGGCATAAATCCTGGATTTTTTCCTCCACAAGGACTGATAGGTCAAATATGGAGTTACTGTTCATTCCTCCAAGGAAATCCGCACAACACCTTCAAATGATGAGCCTGGGAGCTTAAATTCATAACTTTGCTAGATAATAAAAATCCTGGTCTTAATGAAGACACTGAATTTATGGTTTATTACAAAAATTTCTAACCCACTAACCCCCCCCCCCACACACACACACACACACACACTTTTTTTTTTTGGTCCTATTACTGCAAAGGAGTTAACTGGCCACTACACCTGGAATGGTTTTGTACAATAGGTCTTAATTACTTACGCTAAACAATTTCTTCCACCTTGTATTTAGCTGTGATGCTCTGAGTACCTTTCCCAGACCTGAAGAAGAGCTCTGTGTAGCTGAAAAGCTTGTCTCTCTCATCCAATAAAACAGGGGTGGCCAACCTGTGGATCCAGAGCCACCTGCGGCTCTTCAGAAGTTAATATGCAGCTTCTTGTAAAGGCACTGACTCCGGGGCTGGAGCTACAGGTGCCAGCGTTCCAGTGTGCTGGGGGGTGGTGCTCACTGCTCAACCCCTGGCTCTGCCACAGGCCCTGCCCCCACTCCACCCCTGCCCTCCCCTGAGCCTGCCGTGCCCTCACTCCTATCCCCCCCCCGAGCCTCCTGCACGTCACAAAACAGCTGATTGGGAGGTGTGGGGAGGGAGGAGGAGGCGCTGATCGGTGGGGCTGCTGGTGGGTGGGAGGGAGCTGATGGGGGGCCTGCTGATGTATTACTGTGGCTCTTTGGCAATGTACATTGGTAAATTCTGGCTCCTTCTCAGGCTCAGGTTGGCCACCCCTGCAGTAAAAGATATTGTCACAACCTCAGGGGTTCCCCTGGGAAGGCAGATCAGCATTGTATGTGACTAGCCCTGTTGCAAACATCGCATAGCATTTTGGGGAAGGTCAAAGGTGTGTGAGTGGAGAGTGGAAGTTTTCTTTGCAGAATACAAAAAGCCAGGGGGGAGAGGAAGAAGAGCAGAGAACTTCAGCTAGCTCCATGTGAAGATAAGACGCTGGCCCCAGCCCAAGCTCATGGGCTCGACGAGAAATCAGCAGCTGCCCAGCCGTGAGAAGAGAAGAACTAAGTTGAGCAGAGCTGCAGAGATAGCAGCAAAAACAGTGAGAGCAAATAAGACCGCGACAGCAAAGGCCAATAGAAGAAAAAACAAAGTCTCCAGAGCCGGGATGTTTTGGGAAACCAAGGAGGCCACAGCAAGCCGGTTTGGACTGGCCCAAAGAGCACAAGAAGCAGAGGTCCCTGAGTGGAATACCACCCACCCCCCACAAGGAGTCCAGGACTTAAAACCCTCCTGAGAGCTGGAGCAATTTGGAGATCAACAGCGGATCCTTGGATGACCTGGGCCCAGGACAGCACTCCCGTCCACCTTCCCCCCCCCCACCCCTTTCTTCTGATGTTACACCCAGTCTTGGCCAGTCTGGGTCATGCGTGTGTGAGTATGAAAGTGGGTTAGGGCTTGGGGCATTAACGCTTTCTTTCTTCCCCTGAGTGACGTGGGAGCGTTCCAACACTCTCGGCTGTTATTTTATTATTTCAGTAATAAAACTTTAAAATTTAGACACTTGGTGTGCCTCATCATCTCCTCCCCAAAAAAGATCCTGTGGCCCCAGCCTGATCAGCTGTGGCCCCAGGCAGATTGGTAACAAAAATCTGTCACAATGTTACCTCACCCACCTTGTCTCTCTAATAAACTAAAAAAGATTTCACTGGAACTCTTATGATGACCTGGGTAACTGATTGGTGGCTTCCCCAGTTGTGAATAACATACACATCCCAAGCTCATGCCAATGAAACCTTCATCCCACACCACACCGTCATGCCTTATTCTTCTGTATGCTACTATGTGATGTTACTGAAAGTTGTTCCAATGACTTCACGGTATAAAAGAATGATGCCTTTGAGATATTTGTCCAAAAGGAGCTACTATCCAAAGGAGGTCTGCTTATTTTCTTTACTCTTGCCGAAGTATGCAAGCGTTAGCAGCTCATAAAGATGGACTTGTTGAAAGCATGTTTTCTCAGTTTCATACATCACATTTTTGAAGATGTGAAAAAGTTATATAATAAGACTATTTAATTACTGTATGCATCTGTGTGGCATACTTGAGGAAAAGCATTTTCACGCGTGGGTGTAGTTTTAACAAAGAAAACAGAGTTAAATTTATACACTAATAAGGTCACAGAGCAGCTTCAAACCCCTTCCCTAGAGATAGCATAGTCACAGTTTTGGATGGCACTTCACCGATGATCACACTGCTCTCGCTTTTTCACTTTAATACTAAAACTTGCAATTCTCTTTCCAAACATTAACTAATTGACTTCAAATGATAACTCAGGGTGCTTCCATTTTCCCTGTTTAAGGTCCATTCCTGCCCTCCAGTGCATGTATGTTGGACTACGTAGGCAGTTGTGATCCAATAAACCAAGCACCAAACTTGAGATTAGGAAGGCTGGGTTCTAGTTTGAACTCTGCCATTGATTAGCCGTGTGACTTGATTTATGACAAATATTCAAAAGTAGCCATTGCTTTGTGACGTCCTTCATTCTTGAGAGCTCAGCATCAGAAACAATGTGTTTCAGATTTTTCAGTTCAGCCAGCAAACCAAAATATCAATTATTCACTCAGCTCTAATGGAGATAGTAGTACTTGCTCACCCAGCTTTTAAATTAGTTTGAGAGCTATCTAAAATGCTGCAGTATGTAAGTGCAAAGTATCATAATTGTTTTTCAGATGTGTGTCTCTTTCTGCCCGTGCATTAGAGAGCTCATTTAAGCATTTCCTTAAGGAAAAAATCCCATTGCATTTAACAGACAAACTTTTTAATAGATTTTCTGAATCATTCTATAGACATTATTATTCTTGTTATAGAATTCCATAGGATGCTTTTAAAAATACATACAGAAAGGATATTGTATTTAATATGTAGAGTTTTTGGAGTAATTTCTACATAACCCTGTTGTGGTGGTGGTGGTTTATTTATTGTAGACAGCAGCACTAAGGGGTCCAAATTAGGGATGAGAGACACATGCTAAGTACTGTACAAATAGACAGTCCCCGTTCCAGAGTTTACATGAGATGAGACAACAAATGGATGTAACAAACAGAAGAAACACAAAGAGACAAGGAGACAATTACAAAGAAAGTATGAAGCAGTGAACACAATACAGCAGCTGCCTAACCATTGTTGAGGGTTTTTTGTAGACAGTAAAGCCGAGGGAGTTGAAGGAGGACAATGAGGTGGCTGTGCAAATGTTTACAGGGACCTCTTTCCTTCCGTAGGAGATGGCAAAGGGATGGTATTTGTTGAAACATATGACAAATAGGCAATCAAGACTAGCATCGGTGTGAGTGGAAGTGGGAACTGACATCCCGATAGCATATAAGAGACGATAAGTAGGGTTGGAATAAACCAGGAAGGATGTCAACCCTATTGCATTTTATAGGTCTCTTCCATTCAGCTTTGTTTTCCAACATACGGCTACATTGTACATTTGTCCCGCACAGCTGGATCAAGCTTTGGGCTGAGCATACTTATCAGTTATACACTTTTTCCACTGCAATACATTGTTCACATTTTACATATGCATATAGTACCTCTGGTTTCCACAGGTGCATTCCCTTGTGTGGGCGAGTCTCTCTATAGGAGATTCCTCTGAAACCAATGGGAATTACTCAAATGGAACAGCAGAATTCAGTCTACTGCTGTCATCAGCCCAATGATGTTAATGGGAGTTGAACTGAGGTACAATATTGCCCTAGAGCTGCTAACCTCTTGGAGAATTATTGTGTATCAATTTGGGATTAAAACGCTTAGAAAGAGACCTCAAAAAGTGACTGGCTCACTTTTCACGCTTGAAGTGTGAGAAATTTCAAAACCACAGTTCTTGAGTTTTATATATATATATATATAAATCAATCTATCTTATGTGCACCCTTACCCTTAGTCTCCCAGGTTTCCAGAGAAGAAATACATTGCACGCCCCATTTTGAATGTTTATTTGGTCTTGTGTATTCGTGTCATTTGTATAGTAGGGAAGTTGTTTCCCGTAATAGAGGGAATTTAATATGGTAGAAGATGGCTGCTTTGGGTAAATGGTACCAAGTGAATGCTGGAAATTGAGTCAACAGTGTGCCCTTGTTGCCAAGAAGGCCAATGACATTTTGGGATGTATACGTAGGGGCATTGCCAGCAGATCGAGAGACGTGATCGTTCCCCTCTATTCGACATTGGTGAGGCCTCATCTGGAGTACTGTGTCCAGTTTTGGGCCCACACTACAAGAAGGATGTGAAAAAATTGGAAAGCGTCCAGCGGAGGGCAACAACAATGATTAGGGGACTGGAACACATGACTTATGAAGAGAGGCTGAGGGAACTGGGATTGTTTAGCCTGCGGAAGAGAAGAATGAGGGGGGATTTGATAGCTGCTTTCAACTACCTGAAAGGGGGTTCCAAAGAGGATGGATCTAGACTGTTCTCAGTGGTAGCTGATGACAGAACAAGGAGCAATGGTCTCAAGTTGCAGTGGGGGAGGTTTAGGTTGGATATTAGGAAAAACTTTTTCACCAGGAGGGTGGTGAAACACTGGAATGTGTTACCTAGGGAGGTGGTGGAATCTCCTTCCTTAGATATTTTTAAGGTCAGGCTTGACAAAGCCCTGGCTGGGATGATTTAGTTGGGGATTGGTCCTGCTTTCAGCAGGGGGTTGGACTAGATGACCTCCTGAGGTCCCTTCCAACCCTGATATTCTATGAAATCAATGACACAGCTATGTAAAAAAATCATAACAAATTTCACAAGAAAATGGTTTTTGAAAGCTTTCATGCTTGACAGTTTCTTCTAAACAAACTTTTCATCTTAAAGTCCCTATTTCCCAAAGCAGATAAGCAGCTATTCCTTGCTTAAAGCATAAGTCGTATTTTATGCAACTCTCAATTCTTTCCTGTATTTTGAACAGCGTCTGAGCAGTGTAGCAATGCAAGGATGCTGGCTTCGGTGTGTGATCTGAGTCCCAGACGAAAAGACAGGATCTCCTGACTTTCTATTGCTGTGACTCCAGTGACTGGGCATTTCTTAAATTAAAGCACCGAGACTCAACAATGAAGATCATAGAGTAGCTAATGAGCTTTATTGATCATGTCTGCAAGATCATTCATACTGCCCTCTCTAAACTCCCCAAATCCTATCTGAGCATGCATTGGATTCAGTATAAACACCAGGAACTATTCTTTGCAGGTAGCCTCTTTGGTAGTTGGAAAGTCCAGCCAGGAACCTGGAACTCACACAGAACTAGGTGGTCTCATGGTTATCATAGTGACTGGGACTCAAGAGACCTGGACTTGATTACTAGCTGCACTTCTGACTTCCCCTGTGACCTTGGGTAAATCATTTAAGGTTGTATTATGCACCCTAACTCACACATGTGATTCCACCAACTTGAGCAAGTGTTCACCACCTTTGAGCAAGGATTGCATGGTCTATACTTCAATCTCTGTGCTTGAGTTCCCCATCTATAAAATGGGGTAATAATAATACTTCCCTACTTCACTCATGTGATGTGAAGTTAAATTGATAAATATCGTGGAAGTGTTCAGGCCTATGCTGACGAGGATTAAATATGTATAAAACACATGCAGCAACCTGTGGTAATTTACCTATCTTCTCCTATTATAGCAAGTTATTATTATCATACTAAGAAACAATGAAAATGGTTATAAGATACTTCTGAAGGCAAAGTTCGCAGGATGTGGGGGGGGGGTCATGGGAAAGAGAATCAGAGAAGTAATGGATTGGATTACTTTTTAAAAAATGAATAGTAGATGGGGAATCAAAAGCAAGAAAAGAACAACCACCAGATAAAAAGAAGGAGAGGAAAAGTCCTGAAGTGCAGCCACTATCCATACATCAACGATGAAAGTGCCAGCCTGGAACAGATTTTAAGTGAAGTCTCCTGAGTCCCATATAAAAGAGTGCTCTGTTATGCTGCAAAACCCTGTCACAGCAGGGAAAGCCCCCAGTGTATAATGTGCCCTTCACACACAGTGACAAACCACACAGCAAGGCATCCCAGGCTTAATTAAAATAGTAAATAGCCAAAAAACGTAAGTGGAGGGTGCTTTTGCTATTTGCAGATAGTTATGAGGGAAGATGGAGAAAATCACCACTTACACCTGAGCACAAAGTGAATGTCACTTGTTTTTCTCAGATGTGGTCAGGTGATGATGTAACACCTTAGCTCTGCTTGATACCTTGTGATGCCATTCAGAGCCATTTGTGCAGCAAGGGACAATCTCATCAAGCCACTGTGGTCAATATTCCCAACTAAGGTGCCAAATAAGTCTACATTTGGGCACCTACACATATAATGGCCTGAGTATCAGAGGGGCTGAGTGATTGGAGCTCTGGCCATTTTTCGTTAGATGCCAAAAGTTGCAAAACATAGGTGGTTTGATGCAGGTCCTGCGGTAGTTTGTTTCAGTGCAGACAGTAGAACCCACACCTCCAAACGTCCATCCGTGTGCTTTAGCCACAAGATCATCCTCTTTCTTCTGGTGGCAGGTGGGAGGTTGGAACAAATAAAGATCATGGGTTTGTTTTGTCAGGTTGAGCATGCATGTGTCTTGCTCTGAATATTTTCATCCCCACTCCCTTTTAGGATGATAATGCTAGGCACAATGGCAGAAGTAGATGGCATAGGTGCAGAGGCCAATGATGGCCAAAAGAAGAGGGTGGAAGGAGGCATATAGGGTTGCAGAGGTCTGCTCCATGCATAGAGTGTGAGTGAAAGGAGATACAGGACATGACAAGAAGAGAGGGATGGATAGTTGCAAAGGAAACATGGGAAATACATTTAGGTCAAGAGTTTAGGCCTTTGCATGGACATTCCAGAAAGAAGGGATGCAGACAGCAGAAACAGAGGCCAGCCTCCCAAAAGGAGCAAGGTGAAGTTAGGGCCATTGTCTTCCACACTGGTCAGATGGCTATTAAACGGAACATACGCTTGCCACATCCTCCAGTGTGGGGTAGCTTCACACCATTCAATCTTCAAGGCTCTGCCTGAATGGTGCAACCAGTAACATCTTTTATTTTTAAAGCTTGCTGTGAGAGACCCTCTCTAGAGCTAAATCAGGTTAACTTCTCCTTTACACTTGCAGAAAGAGATTTATAACCATCTCATGGGTGACAAAGAAATAAGTTTCTCCTTCACTATTTTTGCCTGCTCAATTAATTTGACAAAATCCTCCTGAGGCCACATTATTAAGATCAATACAACATTCAAAACAAGTAACTGCAAACTACCAAAGTGAATTAGAATTCATAACCCTAGAATGGATGCAATATCTGAAGCACAGGAACCGTTCCAAAGCAAGTCCTTTCCTAAAGTTCTTAAAAGACAACTACAAAGCCAAAGTAGGATCATATTTAATGCCTTCTCATAACTGCTACAGCCACAAAGTGGGAAAGTGTCCGTGGTACAATTGACTACAATTGCAGGCAAGTTTTCAGTCCTATTGGGTTCCGGGCAGGCAAGTTTATAGCGGTAGGACTGTAGG
This sequence comes from Natator depressus, assembly GCF_965152275.1. Lineage (NCBI taxonomy): Eukaryota > Metazoa > Chordata > Testudines > Cheloniidae > Natator > Natator depressus. The sequence continues at coordinate 16,689,998 of NC_134238.1, read as the reverse complement.
AAGGAAAGTTTCCCTGTATACAGAGATCAAGCTACAAGAGATAGTCTGTGGAAAATCTTTTATGTAACAGTTCACTAAATGTAGCTTTTCTGAAGCATTCATCATGGTAGTATCAAAAGTCCAATTGCAAGAGGAAAGGTATTAAATGAAGAGCAATTGTGTTTTGGATATTATTTACATTTTATAACTCTGGGATGTAAAACAAACAAACAAAAGCATATCCCACTCTAAACAAACTCCTAGACTGAAGGCTAAGGTATTTATTACCCAAGATCTGGTTATAGTAACTTACTGCTGCTTTCAGATCTCACCATCGGTATGCCCACAACAAATATGTCCACCTAAGCAACTCATTTCATGCATTGAGGAAAAAATTCAGATTCTAAGAAACTGACATACTTTACTATACCAGTAACTTGACAATGTTCCCCATTAAACTCAGTAATAATAACCTTATCCTGGGAGCTAACCAACAGCTAGATCTTCAGCCTCAGAGAGAGTGTTTATCCCAGGATTTGGATGTTACCTTATAAACAAGAACCACCCTTAGGTTGTCAGCTAATTTACTTCTGAAGGTCCCTGGGTAGCACTGATTATTTAGACACTAGAACATCCTGTGCTAATACGTATACTGTTTCCTTCACTCTGTAGCAGGAGGTGCTGGGGAAGGTCTCAGGCAGAAGCTCCACAATGAGGCAGACACAGAGGGAGTTAATATCAGTTAGGGATAATACCGTTTGTCTTGTGCTGTGTAACAGTGTGTGCTGAGTCAGGAACTAACTCAGCACCCACCAGTATATATTAATTGGGACCTAGCTGGAAGACAGGTAGTTGATAGAGGGGGTCAATTAGCTGAGTAGAGCTATAGCTGTAGGGCTCAGTGAAGGGGAAGCAATCTCAGCAGATGGGATTATATAAACTGACAAGAAGGAGCCTGAAGGAAGGTAGAGGATGAAATGCCTGCAGCTGGTATTGGGGAGCCCTTTCACCAGAGGCAAATATGGAAGCTGGCTGTAGAATGTAAGTACATGAAAATAACACTATAGGCTGTGGCCTGCTGAATGAATATAGCGTGACTAGATGTCCCAATTTTATAGGGACAGTCCTGATTTTTGAGCCTTTTTCTTATATAGGCTCCTATACCCTCTGTCCTGATTTTTCACATTTTCTGTCTGGTCACCCTAAATGAATATACTAAAATGTGGTGGTAAAGGAGACTTGGGGTGGGTGTGGTCTGTGATTAAGGCCTGAAAGGACTCTCACAGCTAATAAAGTTTCTTGGTTGGGGTAGAAGGAAACAGATCTCTCTGCTTCTTTTGCACCGGTATCCTGCATCTATCTTGGATCAAATAAACCCTATGGCCAGAAGCTCCAGAGATGAAACAGCTCTCTACTCCCATCTAGAGGTGACAAAAAGAAACATTATGCCAGAGCTGTATTTGCCCAGGCTACCTACCCACCATTCCTTTAGTGACCCTTGGGAGTCACCATGCTGGTTCTGACTATGGATTTTGGGAGGTAGTAGGTGCGGTGGAGAAGCCTTTTCCAAACATTTGGGTCTTTGCTCAAGCATCGAACATGTTTTTGGCTCCCCTCCTGTGAGGCATTAATAGGGAGAGACCACACAGACTAAGAACTTTGCAGCAAGAGGCAATGCAGAGGATAGCTGCAGAGCTCAGTGGACTCTAATGGGACCCTGCCTACCCAGCACTTTAAAGCTAAATAACTAAGTTGGGATGGGCGATAGGGCCAAGCACCTCCCTTGGGAATGGAGATAGGCCTACAGAGAGGCACTTGGTTTACTGCTGGCTGATCGATGAGTGGGTTAGGTGATGTGACAAAGGGGTATTCCCACCAGTTGGTGGGAAGGGACTTGGATGGACCATTGATCCCCAAAGTTACTGGGATGTGGGGGTTATTTTACTCTTTGTGTGTGTGTGTATATAATGCATGCACACTGTTTTTTGTTTTGGTTTTTGTTTTTTTCCCCCCAAGATTATGACTCTTCCCCTTCCCCTAACAAAGATCTCCCTGCTCATGTACGGTCTGAGTGCTGGGCTGGGGGGTGTGTGTGTGAGAAGAGTTCTACCTGTAAATGGCACCCCAAGAAGCCATGTTTAATTTTCCAGTGTTTCTGGATGGGGTGAACGTCAGTTTAGTTATTTGTCCCAACGGATCCTAGACAGGGGGTGGCAGTTTCCTTGGAGGGATGGTGGGGGAGTGAAGAGAGGAACTCCAGGCTGAGGAGTGTCCCAGGGGTTCCTAGCTGCTCCTGGGCTTGCTGCAGCCCCTGGGGTCCCACACCCTGTTCCCCCAACCTGATCCTAGGCTCTACAGTGGCTGCTCCAGCCCTTCTTGCCTCTGCTCTTGCCTCTGCTCCACCAGGGTTTGTGTGGGCACTCAGGTGCACACCCTGGTTTTGGTGCCCCAACCCTAGATATATTGAACCTGGCCCTCTGTGCTGTCTTGAGGGTTATGTCAGCATGAAATGTTTTCAGCTAAGCTGTAAGATTGGACTGGATTTCATGACTCCAAAACCACTAGTATGCCCAAGTATTTTTAATTTTCAGCATCAGTTTCTTGGCTTCCCCCAGCGCACTCCTTTACCCTCACTCCTCCCAGGCAACAGTATCCCAGGCTCCGTTCTCCCAGGGGTGGGGTCACTGTTTGTGTGATGTGGGGCACAGCATTTGGACACAATCCCATGGTCCCAGCTTCCCACCCAGTGCAAGTCTAGAAGGAGAGAGCAGGCTGCCAGGGGGAACTGATCCCTGTACTGCTGCAGAGCCTGGCACAAGGACCAAGAACAAGTGTTTGTGTCCTGGGGTTGGCAGGCTTGGACTGAACTCCTGGAGCAACTTAGAGCAGCCTGTGGGGTGTCCTAACTTGTGTCCCCTACTGCCTTAACCCAGTTCTTGTGGCAGCAGGGAATTGCCAAGGCAAGACACAAGACTGCCCTGATATGTCATCTCCTCATTGACATGTCCCCTTTGTGCTGGCCTGACCCAGAATACACTTTGCCCCAGGGGTTCCTGTAGGCATTGTAGAGCTAGAAGAACTCTGCACTTGTCAGAGTGCCTGCTAGGCCAAGACAGTTCCCTGTTAGGGTAGAGCAGACACCTTTTCTAGATGGCTGGATCACAGAGGGGAAATCCCTTCTTTAGAGAGCCTTCCACATGACAGGGTGGAGCACTAGCTCCTTGGCACCTAGACCCGCCTATGGTCTAATCTTTTGCTTGCAATAATTTGATTTTTTTTTTTCCAAATCAGCTCTTGGAGTACTGCTGGGTAATGACTACTCTGAACAGCTAGGAAGCCATGTGTGATTTGCCTTACCAGCACATTTCAAAGTCCTTCATCTAGCCAGAAAGTACAGGAGGGGGAAGAAAATTACTCCCCTATGCTAGGTGCAAGAATTGTAGAACCATAGCTGTCAAAAATGCAAAAGGTATTGTGAGGTGCCATCAAAATAAACACGGGGTCAGAGCTCCTGTGCTAAAACTAGAAAACAAAATGCTCATTAGAAAGACATACACACATCCTGTCAAATCCTTGAACAAACTAAAATGTGCCAACATCTGCAGCTGTAAAGAGAGTGCATTATAAAGTGAGAATGTAGGGAACTAATAGGAGAAATGAGCATGCAATTGGGACTTGAACTGCTGAGTCATAATCTTGTTTCAACTGCTGAGTAGCCTTAGGAAATCAGTTTGCTTCTCAGATCTTGTTATCTGAAAATGGGGATATAGTATTTACCTACAGACCTACCTTGCAGGAGTGTGGTAAGGATTAGTTAAGGCTTTGGAAATGTAAATTGCTAAGTACATAAATGAACTGGCAAATGTCTGTGTTCCCCTGCTCCCTGCTAGATAGAACTGCAGAGCATTTCTGAATCCCACAGGCCTTTTAAAACTGGTGGAGAGTCTCCGTTAGCTCAGGTTTTTGGGGCCTCTACTTTGATGCAGAAGAATGCAAATTCTGCTCCTACTTCTGTCACAAAGCTCTGAGTGTCTGAGGCATGTGGCATTGTGATAATCATGAAGTCCTGGGTGGCTGCAGATTTGTGACGTTTATTATAATTTACATGTGACTGTTAGACACAAGGTGGGTGACCAACTTCTGTTGGTGAAGAAGGCAGAGCTCCGTCATTAGTGACCAAAAGTGGTGTTCAGCGGGTGGCCATTTGGTGGCTTAGGTTGTTCACAAGATCCAATTTGACACTTATTGGAGGTGTCTGCAGACACACGAGAAATGGACTGGTAATCTAAACTGAACTACTCCTCTAACTCCTAAAGGTGGGGCCTCCAGATTAGGATTGAAGCACGGTGATGAGAGAGTTGGAGGGAGACCTGCACTATTGCTACCAGTGCTGTGAGTAAATGGAGAACTTCATTTTCTACTACTGCTAATTAACCTCTCATGAACTGTGCATTCCTCTGGAAAAATACCTTTTTAAATGTGCAATTGTTTTGCACTGCTGCTTTCCAATAGGCTCAAAATGAACCTAAAATGCATATTGCACATGGTTTGAGACACTCCCGTCAGGAGATGCTAGAGAAAGCTCTGGTGTATTCTCCCCATCTTTCATCTTCCAGGTATATGAAATCACTTTAGAAAGCAATGAGTTCAACACTAGTAATTTAAAAAGTGCCCAGATAGCTGACACAGAAATTCATGTAATAATAGAGTGCTTGAATGGAAACACTTTACAAACCGGTGAGTGGGGGAGATTTTAGCTCCCAGCCATCCTCCTGTTCTGGAAGTGAAACCTGGCTGCTTTCCTCTCTAGAGATCATTTACATGTTCAGGGCCAGCATGGCAAAGAGGCTAGAAGCCGCCTTCTTATTTTAAGTAAGAACTGTGATTCTTCTTCACAGCCCTGATTCAGCAGCCTATCCCTATTCGGCAGCCGACATCAAAGGAACCCAAGCAGGTGCTTGAATGCTCTGCTGGGTTATGACCTACATGCATAGTTTCCCTCGGATCCACGGGCGTGGGGCCCCCTCACCTGCAGGCTCCCTGGGGCACTGCAGCATTGGAACTAGGTGCTGCCGCTCAGGAGTTGATCATTCACTGACCGAGTCGCAGTCAGCAGGGTTTGTTAAGCACAGCTCGTAGTTGCACTACGACTAGTTTCAAAACACTGCAGCAAGACCTAATACGGCTAGGGCCTCTGATGCCCCTTTAGAGGCTGTTCATCATCATGCAGGTCCCTTTCCAGTGACAGTGCAGATGTGAAGTATTTTTCTTTTTTTGCCCTCTTTTCGTTACGTGTTAGCTTTCCCTGTTAGCTCTGAATGAGCTTTTTCATATTGAGTCAAGAAGGATAAATCATCCCAGTGGAGAGAAGAGCCACTCTGCAGTTATTCTTTCCCTTCCCCTCCTTCCCATCTTTAACAAATGTTTCATTTGTTCATCAAACTAAGCCCACTGAAGCTTTGTTAGCAGCAGGTGCAATAGTTCAAGCATATGCTAACAGCCGATAACTCCCATTATGCCTCACACATGGGACAGAAAATATTAATTTTACAATTGCAGGCAAAGAGGAACTAATTGGAATTAAAGCAGAGGGAGAAGGCAATCAGCTTTTACAGTATCTTGGGTATCAAAATGGGGGCGGGGGGAGACAATAGGATCCGGATATAATAAAAAAGTGGGGCTGGAAGGGATGTCAAGCAGTCACCTAGTCCATCCCAGTGCTCTGAGGCAGGATTAAGTATAGCTGTATAAATAGGATATAGTCTTTGATTGGGATAATCCACTTGGATTATCCCAACTTTTTTTAGGATTTTTGTAATTAGTAGTGGGTGCTAAGCTGGGTAGGAAGGTAGGGTTTCTGGCCATTAAGAGTAGAGCAAGTCCTGACTCAACATACTTGATCCTGTTTAATTCCTCCCCTCCTCCAGCTGGTGTTTCTGCCAGCTGCTTCATGATACTGATCCCTTCAGACCAAGAATGGTGGTGAATACTTGCCTTCCTGTACTGAGGGAGTATACTCATTCCGAGTGTTCACCTACTGTAGAAACCTGTAGGGACCCGCACACAGGAGTAAAGTTCATCCCACCGTTTTGGTACCATCTTCATGGTTCCAGAGATCATGATTTCAAATCCTACATCTGGACCCAGAAATGTATCCATGGGTGGCATTGCCATGTTGAATTGCTAACAGTAACTTCCCTTAAAATGAGAGGTTAAACCTCTCACCCCATCCTCGGGCAACTCCACTGGTTCACAATGCATTTCATGATCCAGTTTAACATTGCTCCTTTATTTCCAATACTCTCCATGGACTTTATAAACAAAGAAATATAAAGTGCACCAATAACCAGCCTGATCCAGCCTCTCTCAAGGCCCTTGCCACTCTCGCTCTACTCCCTCACCTCACCAAAGCCTAGCCCACTATATGTCTTATCACACAAACTAGCCACTTTTGCTTATGCTTATTCATCTTCAGCAGAAGAGTATCTTTCACCACTTTGCCTATACCTCTTAATTTCATTTACATTCTGCTGGTATCCATTATTTAACATTGTGAAATACAGAATTAAATATAACAATACAATTTGTATGAAGGAGATTATTCAGACACTTGTTGGGGGAGGCAGCGTTGCCTAGTGGATAGAGCACAGCACTGGGACTCAGGAGATCAGGATTCCTTTCCCAGCTCTGCCACTGGCCTGCTGGATGAGTTGGCTTACCTCTGCCTCAGTTTCCCTATCTGTAAAGTGGGGATAGTGATGCTGACCTCCTTTATAAAGTGCTTTGAGATCTTCCAATGAAGAGTGCTGTACAATAACTAGGTATTATATAAATCCATGTCTTTTGCTGGACCATGCTATTTTTTGGAAGAGCACAGGGGTTAATGCCATTGTCCTGCTCAACATTCCTTCTTTCAGTAACAATTCAGTTTTAATACCTTAGGTCCAAATTCAGAACTGTTACATAGGAGTAAATCTGGAGTCACTCCATTAAACTGAATAGTGTTAAAATCCAGATTTTTTTTTTCCCTTGTGTAACTGAGATCAAAATCTGACTTTGTGAGCTATTCTGCTTGCATGGGGTCTGATCCTGCAAAGACAACAGAAGCTGAGAGCATTCGACACCTCATACTATTGGGCTTATAATAGCTGTTGCGTTTGCTTGGAGGGTGTCCCATTTTACTAACCCTGTTCTAAATCCTTAAGCCAGCCTTCTGCACAGGGACCAGAATTTATTTGTTTGGCATGTGTGCAGACTTGTCATACCTTCATCACAGGCAGGAGTGCTGATAAGAGTTCTCTATTTACTGCCCCCAGCCACTTGACCTGGGTCAGGGTTACAAAAGGTTGGCACCCCTCTCACATGACAGAGATCAGTATCCATTCACTCCAGTGGCTGCTGTCAGGTTAGGCAGCCAGTGTGGTGAGGCCACCAGCCTAGCCTGCAGGCCCAATATTGTCTCCCTGCTTCCTTGTGCTCCCCGTACATATGCCTGTATCTATCAGTTGTCTCTTGCCTGATGCTTAGATTGTAATCTCACTGGGGCAGGGACTATCATTTTGTTTGGTGTTTTGTATTTGTACAGTTCCTAGCACAACAGGGTCCTGGTCCAGGAACAGGGCTCCCAGGTGCTACTGCAGTATATTTTAAAAAAAAGTGGAAGCTGCCCAGCCTTCAGTTGCCCTACATGATTCAGCCTTGCTGTACAGATGTGTCTGGATCAAATTGTAACCCCATTACCAAATCATGCAACAGCCTTGCAGTAACCTGGGAATGCTGACAGAAGGGCTGTTAAAGAGAACTCAAACCTGTGTGCAAGTGGTGGGGTGTATAACCTCTTTAATGGCTGCTACTATGTGGTTAAATGGGCAGAACAGTTATTTCCCTAGCTGGGAGATGCGGTGCTGCTCCTAGAAAGAGAGCTTCCAGAGAGGAGAACTCCAGAGGTGAGGAGGAGGTCCGAGAGAGGAGACCTCCCCCCCCCCCCCCCCCAAAGCTGGAAGAGGCTCACTCTGAAAGTGGCTGCATGCTGCCACCAAACCTGAGGGGTTTCGGTGTCAGACAATCCTGCTGTCAGGGTGCCAATGCCTGAGATGATGGGGCACCCAGGATTTCCAGGTTTATGGATCTTGGGTAGTAGATAGAATATCCCAGGTCGGGGTTCCAGGGGTGTGTGTGGCAGCTCTCGTCCCCTAACGCCCCTACTCTACTTGCGCTATATTGATGACATCTTCATCATCTGGACCCATGGAAAAGAAGCCCTTGAGGAATTCCACCATGATTTCAACAATTTCCATCCCACCATCAACCTCAGCCTGGTCCAGTCCACACAAGAGATCCACTTCCTGGACACTACAGTGCTAATAAACAGAACGCCACTAGCCGTCACCTTCAGCCCCCAACTAAAACCCCTCCAACGCATTATTAAGGATCTACAACCTATCCTGAAGGATGACCCAACACTCTCACAAATCCTGGGAGACAGGCCAGTCCTTGCCTACAGGCAGCCCCCCAACCTGAAGCAAATACTCACCAACAACCACATACCACACAACAGAACCACTAACCCAGGAACCTATCCTTGCAACAAAGCCCGTTGCCAACTATGTCCACATATCTATTCAGGGGACACCATCACAGGGCCTAATCACATCAGCCACACTATCAGAGGCTCGTTCACCTGCACATCTACCAATGTGATATGTGCCAGCAATGCCCCTCTGCCATGTACATTGGTCAAACTGGACAGTCTCTACGTAAAAGAATAAATGGACACAAATCAGATGTCAAGAATTATAACATTCATAAACCAGTCGGAGAACACTTCAATCTCTCTGGTCACGCAATTACAGACGTGAAGGTCGCTATCTTACACCAAAAAAACTTCAAATCCAGACTCCAGCGAGAAACTACTGAATTGGAATTCATTTGCAAATTGGATACTATTAATTTAGGCTTTAAATAGAGACTGGGAGTGGCTAAGTCATTATGCAAGGTAGCCTATTTCCCCTTGTTCTTTCCTACCCCCCTCTTCCCCCCCCCCCCCGCCCGACGTTCTGGTTAAACTTGGATTTATGCTGGAAATGGCCCACCTTGATTATCATGCACATTGTAGGGAGAGTAGTCACTTTGGATGAGCTATTACCAGCAGGAGAGTGGGGTGGGAGGAGGTATTGTTTCATGGTCTCTGTGTATATAATGTCTTCTGCAGTTTCCACAGTATGCATCCGATGAAGTGAGCTGTAGCTCACGAAAGCTTATGCTCAAATTGGTTAGTCTCTAAGGTGCCCCAAGTACTCCTTTTCTTCAGGCATAGGTGTAGATTCAGGTTAGTGTTGTCAGCAAGTTAAACATGGCCAGAGACTGCAATGGGTGGTGGTGATGATGATGATGCCATGAGTTATCGGAATTACTGAGCTAAAGAAATCCCACACAACTGTCCCCATTAAATCACTACTAGCAGCACTGGGCTTGGGTCTTCAGGGTTAGCACAGCTAGATCTGCTAGAGACAAAGGAAAGGAGGCCATAACTGAAAAGGCTAAAATTCACCAGAAAATGAAACCTTTGTTTTCTTGCTTTGCTGTGCCTGCATGAACCGAGATACACTTGCTGGTTAACCAGCAAGTGTAACATGTCCCTCTAACTTGCGATATGGACTTACTAAAGAGCAGATTACGACATAACTCTCAGCACTGCTGCACTAGAGTCTCATGGAATGGTCAGGCTTCCTCTGACACCAAAGATGCTGTCAGTGCAGAAGCCTGAAAGCACATGGATGATACAAACAAAGGAAACCTGTTTCTAATGCACCTAAAAAGTTAGTGCCTCTCAGAGGATCATCCCCACTGCGCAACGTTACATTCAAAGGGAATTGTTGCAATCAGTAACATGGTTTAAAAATAAAAAGCACTGGTGCTGACACTGCAATAAAAGCTGGTCATACCTCTAACTGATGTAGCCAAAGCCCCCAAAAAGATTTTATTAAATGTCTGTTTTGATAGTTCATCTTTGGCTTAGGGCTTTATCATTATTAATTTGTATTATTTGTGGCACCTACACGCCCTAGTCATGGACCAGGATCCCATTGCGCTAGGTGCTGTACAAACAGAACAAAAAAAAGTCCTTGCCTCAGAGCCTACAATCCTAACCAGTCTCCAAAAGGGAGTCAGACAGCTTTAAAATGAAGATGGGTTCTGGACAGGTCACAGTTAGATACCCAGCCTTTCACCTCCACAGCACCACCTCAGATTGGTAGTGACTGGAAGTTGACACGCATTGAGCATTTGGCTAAGACTTTGGTGGCCTCAGACCAATTCTCAGACAGGTAGCCGCAGTCTCAGAAGTGGCAAATTACTGGCCCTTCCATGGGTTTGGGGGGATAGTGTTTGGAAACTTGTATTGCTGTTCTGTGCCTAAATGGAGGAATTCATTCTCCACAGGTGTCAGTCTTACACCTGTCACTGGCATGCAATTCAGTAAAAAGAGCTTATATAAAGGGCACCAAAACATTTCATAATATTAACTACTCTTCTTGAAAGAGTATCTTTCAACAAAAGCCCAGTCTTACAAGTTGGAGAGTGACTTAGGATCAGTCATTCTCAAAGCTTCAGCTGAACTTGTAAAAGGTTCTTAGGATCATAGCAGTTAAAGATAAGAAATATTCAATTACATCAAGTCCCTCCCCTAGCAAGGGGAGAATATAGTCCCCAGGAATTGATAAGTCACTAAAAGACTGAATAAAGGATATTTCTCCTGGGTCCTTAATGCTTTTTCTCATTGGATACTTTTTATAAGATATGAAAAGAGAATGGGAATTTCTAGGTCTTTCTGTAAATGAAAGGTTGAAGCACCTTGCTCCTGTAAAATTAAAATCTACCACTTGGGAAACCCAATTACAGCTGTGTAAACTACCAGGCTCTCCTTTATGGCAGAGTTTTGTTGTATAAACAGTATTATAGTTCTAATATTTCCTGCTTTTATCATGGGTGGGGGGGAATAGCCTTTGGCCTTAACTAAACAGAGGGATTTGGCCATGGTATAACTCCACCACTGTAGTTTCAAACAAGGGTAAGCCAACCTGGTGCAAGATCCATGTTACACTGGCACAGAATATCTATCCTGGGGTATTGCAATGAGTGTAGAGCCACACCAGAGCAAACAAAGCCCTGTGTAGACACAGCTTTTGTGAGAGGGTGAAGGATTATTTAAAGACAAGAAGATGTTGCTTCAAGAGGTTTTAGCATCTTACAAAGGATGTACATTATTTTGTAGTTCTTCCATTTGCCAAAAACTGATCAGGAGAGCAGAAAACAAAGCCAGCTGCTGTGAAGGGTGGTCTGGAATACTCAGGAGAATATTTAAAAAGAGAACAACAAAAGGTAAGCCCTGTGAGACTCAAAGGTACAGAAATCAATTCTGCCTTTAAATGGTAGGTGGGTTTGGTTTGGTTTTTAATTCAGGGAGGTAAAATGTCATGCTACCAAGCTGACATTGGTCTCTTCTGACCTCATTGGGAAGAAGTGGCAATACTGGTGGATCCCATCAGTCTGAAGTAAGATGTACTGTAAAATGTTGGGTACTAGATCTAAAGGAGCAATGCATACTTGCACCAGCTGAGTATCTGGCCCATTTCATACACACACCCTTAATGTCTTACATAATCAAAGAACAGTTTCCCCAGATGTTTTAATAGAGTGCTTGTCGGTTCATTTTTAGGCCCTGTCCACAATGGAAGCAGAACCCCCAGTTTGGGGAATATACCTCTGGTCTGGACCCAGCGTACAGTGCGCTCTGGAGGGTTGGTTGGTGGTTTTTAATAACCATCCTGTAAGATTAAGTCTCATAGCAACACACCCCTAACTAACAAGACAAGTACAGTTGTTCTGCAAGCCATATTCCAGCTATGGATGGATGAGCCTAAACCAAAGCCCTAAGTGGTGATCTGAATGAGAGAGTTCACAGCACCAACCCATCTCTATAATGGGCCAAATCAAGCACCCTGGAATATGGGAAACTTCAGATTTGGATCCAGATTTCTATCCCCCATTTTTAAGTGTTTAGATATAGAGTTTTGGAGTAGGCCCATCATAGAGATATGGTATAAATGGAGTCACTCCAATGAAGGCACAGCAGCTACATTGATGTAAGACCAATTTAAGAATAGAATTAGGCCCAGAAAGTTCACATCTGGGTTTCTTGATCCATAGTTCAGACCTGAGCTTTATGGGAGGGTGCCATCTCTACTTACAACAGCAGTGTCTAGCTGTAACTGTATTAGAACAGTTTCAAGCAAGGTTACCAGCGCTTTGGTGTGGACGTTACATTTAATAATAGATATTGTCTGCTTTTTAGAAATTGTTTTCCGCTTAGAAGATAAATCAATAACTGCATAAAACTCACTCCCATTTCTCGTTTGTATTGGTGGTTGGCTGTTTTTAGAGAATGAAGACTCTCTCCCATGCAAAAAATATAATTGTATAAGGAAGATTTATGTTTCATACACAGATATGCAGAAGCCATTCCAAAGAGACTTTTTTTTTTTTTTATAGATCACAATGCAACTATAGTAATCATGCAGGGAAGTTAATGGCACCCAGCTGAATTCTGCAAAGACATTACAAAGAAGAGTCCAATAACCTGAGTGAGAAATTAATCTTACAGTAGAATTATTTAAGCCTTCTAATCTGTTGAGAGAAGATTTACTGGCACAATACTACGCAAAGCTGTGGTACTTATACTAACAAATTCTAAGTGCATTTATCTGCTTTAGAAAATGTTCATCACCAAAATTTGTATGACTGTTTGGTTGGGTTTTTTCCCCCATATGAAGTTTTATGGGTAGAAATAATTATTCTCACTGTCACTTGTTAACCCCCGCTGCCCCTCACACTCACTCACTCTGTAACAAAGCCCTTCTCTAAAGGTAAGCATCCAACATAAATTCCCACTCTTGGGTCACAGTTTCCAGCAAATGTTGTAGGAGCACTTTACAACAACTTGACTTATGAACCCCAGGGGAGAAGAGCATAACTGGGGTCAATCAATTCTGATGCCTGGAGCTGGCAACAAAAATTTCCCCTGAATGCAAAACTCCAGGTCCAGCATAAAATATACTTGTGCAAAGGTTCATGAATAAAAACATGTCTGGTTTATAAACGTTAAAGGTCAAAGCCTTATTTTTCTTCCTCACGTTTATTGCAAAACTGGAACATCATTACTCACAAAGGGAGTTAAAAAAGAGGCAATTACATTTTTATCTTAACTCTGTACGAAGTCAATTAATATATTGTGTCAGTTTCAAGAAATATTCAAACAGTTTATTTAGCTGCAGTTTTTGCCTGAAAAGCTGATAACTCACATCAGCAACTGAAGGTCCTGATCCATCAAAGCACTTAAGTGGGTGCTTAACTTTGGCTTCAAAGGGACTACTCACCTGTTTAAATGTGTGTAAGTCCGTTGCTGGACTGGGACCTGAGTCTCCACGTGCTCTTCTTGTCAAGCTTCAGGCAGAGTGCTCATTACATCCTGACGTTGCTTTGCCATGTTTGTGCTGTGATATTACAGCAGTTTAGAACTGTTCAGAAAAAATTCAAAGCTTTTTTGGTCAGAATGTGCTAATACATCAATCTAAACATCCTGTGGGACTGTGTCCCCAGCCCTCTTAAAGGGCCAGTTCACCCTGTGTCAAGCAAGAAACTTGAACATTTCAAGACAAGAGCGAGCAAGCCAAGCAGAGTGACAGTGTGATATGCATGACCATGTGATGCAATATCTGTGATGCCACTGGATTCAACAACCTGATCTTGTGGTGGGGTTGACAGTGGGATTTCGGCACTGTTAATGTCCTTATTCTGCGGGAGCTGAGAGTTTTTTCACTATCAAGAGATGCATTTCACCACATTAACACACACAACTTACATTTATAGTGTGGGGGCTGTGCAAAAAGCCTCTAACAGTTATGCAGTTGCAATGTTTGCTCTTTTGTTAAGGCCCTATCTGGAAAACACATTGACTGGTATGGGATACCTCAAGGGAGGAAAGTTACGTGTATACAGGGGTGGCAGGCTTGTATAATTTTTGGTGGTGCCTAGAATGGGTCCAAGACCCACCCCCTACACACGCACACACACACGCTTGCCTAAAGCTCTGGGAGGGAGTTTGGGTGTGGGAGGGGTGCAGGTTCTGGGAGGGAGTTTGGGCACTCGGTGCGGGCTCTGGGCTGGGGCAGGGGGAGAGGGTGAGGGATGCGGCACTTACCTCAGGCAGCTCCAGAAGGCAACCCGCATATCCCTCTGGCAGCAGCTCCTAGGCCAGGGGATCTCTGCACGCCGCTGCCCGCAGGCATCACCCCCACTGGCCACAGTTCCTGGCCAATGGGAGCTGTGTAGTTGGCGCTCGGGGCGGGGGCAGCGCACACACACACATATACCCCTTCCAGGGGCTGTAGTGCCATTCCAGCCGCTTCCGGGAGCAGAGCGAGGCCTAGCCCCATTGCGCTGCCGGTGGTGGCCGGGTTCCCCCAGGGCCCTTTTTAAATTGCCTGGGGGTGGCAGGTAGGGCCGGGAGATGCTCCAGGAAAGGTGCGCAGATGGGGCAGGAGGGGAGACCCGGTCGCAGACATTGGTGGAGCCGGGCCCTGAATATTCCTGGAGCATAGGCACCACAGGCCCATATAATTTCGCCACCCCTGTGTATATAAACAGTTCCAGGGTTAGGGCCTTAGTTCTGCATTCAATTTCTGTGCTTAGGAACAGACTTACTTTGACTATTTCAAGTAGCATTATATACATTGAAGATACCAGCTGTACACACACCCCTTTAGATTTAGCATAGCTAGTTATTGCTGAGTGATTGGATGTTCTAAATCAGGAAAGGTAGGTATAGGGTTCCAAGTCAAACTGAGTATATCACCACTGATTAAATATACCTTTCATGAGCAAATACCTCCTAACTACTGAAGTATTAAACAAATACATTTTTAAAATAGTCTTTCCTTTGTATTTTTAGTCTGAAAATTAGAAAAAGGAGACTATGTGCAACAGTCAATGGCAATATATAAGGTCAGAAGAAAACTTTGACATAGCAGCAAACTGCTTTTTGAAACAGCACCTCTTCCATATCTCTGGGCCCTGATTTAGACTGTATAGTCAAGCCATTTATAAACCAATATTTATTTCTTTATCACCATTATTGGGATTATGGAATTAATTGTTCTGGGAATATTGGATACTCATTAAATAGTATAATGAAAATATACTACACAGGGCCACAATTATGTTTATTACACTTATAACAGTAGGATAATGTCCTCAAAGTTATGATCTGTCTTGGATGGTATAGACCCAACAAATCCTGCATCTTGGCAGGGGGTTAGCCTAGATGACCCTTGCGTTCCCTTCTAGCCCTATGGTTCTATGATAGCCTTATGCTTACTTGTGACCAGCAAAGACAAATGTGGCAAACCAAGTTCTGCTCTCATTTATACAAAGAGTGGAATTTGGCTCTCTATCTCTGCTTGTCATTTGGAGTATACTGAGGGAAAACTCTGGTACTGGAAATTAGTTTCAGTGCCCACTCTTTCCCTGAGCATCATTACTGGATCAGACACAATTGTCTGCTTTTTTTTTTATTATTATTTTCATACTCCCTGAAGTGACAGGTGTCTCACCACAATAACTGAGAGCAGAGTACAATGCAGTAAAAATTACTGCACAGATAACTATGCAAACTGGAAAAAGAGAATGCTAAAGCAAACATCACAAAGCACCATTCAGTTCAGCAAATAGCAATACATGTTCAGTGTTGTAGTGTTTATGTTGGCAAGCACTTTGCTTAATGGAAACGGAGAGACTCATTAGTTAATAACAACATCTGCGTTTTATAGAGCACTTTTTATCAGTAGATCTCAAAGCACTTTACAAAGGAGGTCAGTATCATTATCTTTATTGTACGGATGGGGAAATTAAGGCATAGAAAGGGGAAATGACTTGCCCCAGGTCACCCAGCAGGCCAGAATTAGCCAAGCATCCAACTCTTCCGATTCCCTGGTCATTGCTTTAGCTACTACACTACACTAAACATCTTGATAAGTTGATACCTAACCCAGAACAAATGTTTTTGTTTACTTATAAGGGATTCACTACTCAGGTAAGCAGAAGGGTACGTACACATAAAGTTACATACGCATTGTCAAGGATTTCCTTATAAAATAGTGAGATGTGGGATTCTTTCGTCTCAGACAGGGCCAGATCTTAAAGTGTTTACTCGGTGCTTTCCCACTGTCCTGACAGCTTGCATGAGTGAGTAAAAACTGAGTATTTGGCCCATATGTTTTATCTTCCAGTACATAACACAGCGCTAATGTGAATTGGGGCTTACTATGTCATGCAATATGTTTCCTTGAGTAATACTCTCTACCCACCAAAGCCATAATTTGTTGTCAGCTGGTATTGAACTATGGACCTCCAACACGAAAGCCTCTTGAGCCAAAGGAGTAACTCCATTAGCCGACAGCTGTTGTAGACTCAGCTAATACAGCCATTCGTGAGGGACAAAGACCACCACACTGTCCTACACTTGAATATGCCAGTAAAACCTACATTAACTCCATGTGTTTTCTCAGGCTGGCTGAGGTTTAATACAGGCCAAAAAAGAGATCAAATGTTAGATTTCTTCATTGCTCATTTCACTTATAGACTTTGATATACTGTCCCCAAAATCATGTCATTAATGATAATTCCAAATGAGCTGGATTGCAGAGCCCTCATCCTTCTGCATCACCAACATGTGTCAGAATTATTACCAAGCTGCTTTAACTAGAGAGGAATAGAGTCTGAGGTTGATAACACAGGGAGAGATTATTCCTCTTTGAGATGTGAACATTTATCATCTTCAGGATAGCTGTACATCCAGTTGTGCTTTCCAGTCCTCCAGAGAGCTTGACACTGAAGTATATGTAAGCAGTGTCAGGGTGAGCTCCACCCTGACATCTGGTGGTGAGGTGTGGCAAGTTGTGGAAAAAAAAACTTTAGGGGCTGATCTCATTTGCATAGGCACACCCACCCCGCCTAGACTGAGGCCATAGCTGCCCAAATGGTCACTTCGGCTGCTGTGGGATCCCCAGTGTCTCTGTTATTGGGGCAGGAAGAATAAATTGTTATTACCCTGATTATGGGAACTGTACTTGGCCTTTTGCTATGATGGAGGGACTCACCATCAACTAAGTAGCACTCGCTAGGCAAGGGTCATGGGTTCCAAAACTGTGTGAATTGAGAGAGACTTGAGACAGGTATTAGTACCTGGTGGTGTGGGCCCCTTTGTGAGGGCCTGAAGCACCAATTGCACCTCTGTCTCTCTCCACTGTGGAATGTCAGAGCTAATTTTGGGTCTATTAAGAGTCTTGCTACAGGTACTGTGCTGCATTCACTTTGGCCTTAAGGTGCACCAGCACTAAGGCCCCCACTACTATGAGCTGAAATCACTGCGAGCTGAAATCACTGAGCACTGTGTCAAGTAGTGGGGAGCCAGAAGATCTAGAGTGCAGCGGTGTGTTTGTGAGACGGCGAGCTGTGCGGAGTGGAGCCGGTCGTGGTGGAGCGGAGCCGTCTGTGAGACAGCGGTGTGTTCGTGAGACGGCGAGCTGTGCAGAGCGGAGCCATTCATGAGACAGCCAGCTGAGCAGAGCTGTTCTTGAGACAGCGAGCGGTGCAGAGCAGAGCCGGTCGTGGTGGAGTGGAGCCGTTCGTGAGACAGCGGTGTGTTCGTGAGACGGCGAGCTGAGCAGAGCTGTTCGTGAGACGGCGAGCGGTGCAGAGCGGAGCCGGTCGTGGTGGAGCAGAGCCCTGTGGGGCAGTCAGCTTCAGGACACGTAAGGTGCCCCTTACCCCTTTCCCCCCACACAGGCACATTTTAGCCAGACTGGGGAGTAACACTATGCAGATGAACTTTTGAACTCTGGGGCTGGACTTTTTGGACTTTGGGTGATTTGTGGATTGCTGGACTCAAGAGACGTTTGGGTGCTGGGACTCAAGAACCCGAGGGAAAGGGGCATGCCCCAATTTGCTTGGGGTGGTTTTTTTTTGCTCATGGGTTGTGTTATGAATCCTGTTGGTGGTGTTTCCCCAACATAATGCCACATTGTTTCTCTCTGTTATTAAAAGGCTTTTTTGCTACACTCAGACTATGTGCTTGCGAGAGGGGAAGTATTGCCTCTTGGAGGCGCCCAGCGGGGGTGGTATATATTTGTCCCAGGTCACTGGGTGGGGGCTCGAGCCGGTTTGCATTGTGTTATTGGAATGGATCCCCTAGATATTGAACCCGGCCCTTGTTGCTGCCAACTCTGATGGGCAGAAGGGTTACATATAAAATAGTCTAGATGTTAGGAATAATCTAGGAGAAGCTAGTATTTTCCCCTGATAATATACTCACTTGCTTTGGAGTAGTTATTTGTGAAAGAAACCGTGGATCACTATTGTAGCTGAAAATATTGAGAGCCATGTCTATTTTGCAAGTTATATTGTTTCAATTTTTTTAATGACCTTACACTGTTGCTAGATCTGATATCTTCACTCTGTCTCCAAAATTTGCCACTGTGAAAATTAGTTTGTGTATTCCACCGGGCGATGCCTGAGTGACCTGTGAATGAGTTCCCAAAGTACTTTTGATTACTTTCCACACTCAGCAATTATAATTTCCCAAATGACTGAAGCCTCTGATGAGATAAAATGCAACAAGTCTTTATCTTCTTTGGTTATACATGCCATGTTAACGTGGATAGCTATGCAGATGGTTACTTTTAGACCATCCAAGGATGTGTCATGTTGTCTGATTTTAAGGTGAAGCCAATATCATTCGGTCTCTGCAGTCAGGAGGAAACACATATCACTTAATTACTTTGTTAGAGGCTAGGGTGCAGGTGTTAGTGCAGTAAGCTCATTTAATGACTTCTTGGACACAGCTGCTAAGGTGAGGAAGAGGAGGTGTTGTAGAGATCCTATTCCTCTCAGGTGACTTGTTTGTTCAAACAGTAGCTCTGGATTTAATATTATGAGGCAGGAAAGCCAAGCCTCAGGGGCACAGTTAAAGGCCCTTCCTTCCTGCATTCTCTAGGGGTACTAAAGTAACCACACGGGAGTCTATCCCTCAGGCTCATATAGACATCTCCACTTGTTGTTGACAACAGCCTACTCAGATCTTACTGGCAGCTAAGGTTTCTTATACACTGAGGAAACTAAAAGGCAGACATAAATCAGAATAGGAGCTGTGGTAATGGTAATGGTGTTAGCTATGCAATTGCAGGCCACTACCTGCCTTATCGGTCGTTGACCACTAAGTAATGGTGCTGACATGGAGTGCCTACCCTACAGTTTCAGAGTAGCAGCCGTGTTAGTCTGTATCCGCAAAAAGAACAGGAGTATTTGTGGCATCCTACAGTGGTAATTAACTCCTCTCTTAGATCCCAGGAGTGACCACCTGCACTTAACAGTGTCTGTGACACCTTTATTTAAAGGAAGATCTTTATATTCCCATTGATCTGGGCAATTATCGTTCTACTGCTGATATGATAGGGAAAGGTTATTGCAAGAATGTCCCATTAGCTTTATAACTATCTTCACCCTCATTTTGACACATTGTGGTTTGAATTCAGGTCTAGGCACACTATTGGGACTGCAGATTCTTCTATTACCCTAAGAAGTCCTTCATTGCTTTTCCACCTTGATAGTCCAGTTCACACATTTTCCATAAGCCTAAAAATCATTCATACCCATTACAGACCAGAGAAAGGAAGCATCTGATCCTTATCTAACCATTTCCTTGAGGTCTGGAATTCCCTACCTTGTAGGATTAGATCCAGAGAATGAAATCCTGATTCCACTGACACCAATGAAAGTTTTGCCATTAACTCCAATTTCACCCAGAGTGTTTTTATGTTTAAAATAATGTCCTCACAAGCATTTTAAAATGGTGTAAAATCTCTTATGGAAGATGCTACAGTTCAATTATTAAATTAGTCCTGTAATTTTTATTAGTTTAGTTGACTATACAGTGGATTGAGATGCTTTCCATGATGCGCAATACAAAGGTGCCCTGCATTGTACAGTATATCATAAACATTTACACATTAAGTGGTAAGCTATAATATCAGATGTCATCAATACACTTCACAAGATGATTATAAAGTGGCCAGACCAACAGTGGCAGAAAATGAAATAAATTGTGGGAAAGCTCTGCTCCCTACAATGAACATTCTGTATTTTACATCTGAATAAATAAATAAAAAAAAAAGCTCAAATAATGAGCTCAAGCTGAGCATAAACCCACCCGCAGAAAATAAAATCAGGAAGCTACACTCAGCTGTGCCCATGGAGACGGAAGGAATGTGTGCCATTTGTTTTTTTTTTAAAACGCATCCTTTATTCACACTGTTATCTTTAGATATTACAACATATCATCTTTCCCTGTGGGCAGAGCAGAAATGACGATATCCAATGGCCATAGCATGAGGAGAACATGGTGGTTTAGTTGTTAAGGTTTTTTTTTAATCATAGATCAACAGAAAAGTTGGCAGTACAGGGGTGGTGGTTTTTTATACAAGCAGTAAAAGAAAGGGTAACGGCACACAGCAGAGTGGAGGCAATCGAGGCCATAGGTTACACCAGGATGCCTATCATTACAGCTGGTCAGAAAATTGGAGACGGTGGAGGTTCCCATGGAAAAAAACTTTCTTTTGGCCAAAAAATTGAAACATTTTGATTCTGAAATGGTGCTGTGGTGCTGCATGGGAGTTGTAGTGTAGGTGCCTCGTGCTCTTATCCTCCCCTATATGCCAGAATGCAGCACATCGTAGCAGTCTCATGGCCACAATGCATGATGGGAGATGTAGGCCAGTCAGAAGCCTGTCCTATGGGAGCACAATATTTCATATTCCATCTGAAGACCAGAAAGGGCCAGGTGGCAGGGCATTTTTCTCTCAAAAATCAGAATTTTTCACACAAAGCACACACATCTTTTGAAAATACTTGTTTAGTCAAACACCCAATTTTCCATCAAAAAACTGTTTCAATAGAGAACGTGCTACCAGCCCTACTTATAATTACAAAATGTATGTCCGTTATTTTTTCTTAGTTCTTCCCACATGATCCATCTTTACTCAAAAACTTCAGCTGTTTAATCAAATACAAGCAAAAGGTCTTTTCATTTAATTTAATTTATTGTCTTGTCAACCAGATTTTTATACCCGATATTTCTTTTTTTCAACCAAATTCATTAACTGCAGACACAAGGCTTTTAAACAAGTATATACCTGTGGGAAATCGGGGTATTTCTCTAACACCATCACTGGGGATATTCCAGACTGCCAAGTGTCTGACAGGATGTTGGAAAAAGGGATGTTACATTTTTAAATCTGATTCTCCAGAGTTTTGCAGCGAAAGCTGGAACATTAACGTTATTTAATGTTTCTATTTTTCTATGCAGGGTTTTGTTTGTTTAAGCACTCCCTTAAAAAGGGAGAAAAGGAAAAGAAATCAATAGAAGCATAAACTCTTTCATTCCATTTTAGTCTCCCCTCCACACCCACTCTCACTTCCTGTCAGCTTCCCTTTAGTCCATGCCATAGGGCTCTGAGAAGCATTTTATATCTTTGCAGTCATGCCGCTGAGGCTCTCCATGCTTTGCTGCCTCGAGAAGGAAGCTGCTAAAGTTAGAGCTTGACCCAGTGTATTCTTTGGCCTGCTCTGTCAGCGTGCAATACCAATCATAGAAGTTACCAATGGAAAAGACCCATTTAGGCATAGCTTCCCTCCTTTAAGAGATGTAGCAGATGTCTGAGGTTTCAGATAGAAATACTGATTTTTGACATGCTAAATTGGAGAAGTTCCAGAGTCTCCTATCACCGTGTGTAACCCACACCCACTCAATGTGCCACTCTGGCCAAGGCCCGAGACACTGTAGAGAGGCTGCTGAGCCTCCTGCAACCTTAGCTAATAGAGGTGGCTGGTTTAGTTCAAGCAGTAGAGTTTCAGCGTGTTAAGATTCCCAGGTTCAATCCCTGCAGATATTGATCAAATCAGGGACACAGCATTGCATTGCTGAGAGCTGCCATCATGTTTCTATGCAACTACAACAGATTCTGCAATAAGAGCTCTGTAAGGCACAGGCCAGAGTTCTCGAGCTCCACATACCACTGAACTTCCCAGCAACACAAGATCAATGTAGACATTTCTACACCACATAAAGGGATGCAACTTGCCCACCTCTCTGTACACAGACATCTCTGCTGCCTGGGTGAGACCGTGTCCCACTTGATCCTGTCTAACCGGTTGGGGTGATTAGTCTGCACAAGGATTGCTGCTGCCTAGCCTCTGAGTGGTGGATGCAAAGAAAAGAGAACTTTTTGTGCTTTCCGCCCTACAGCAGTGTCATCGGCCCTATGGGAGGATATGTTACTATTTATGTATGTAACTGGGGATGGGGGTTTCGCTTTTAAAAATCCAGCATTACAGATGGCAACATTTCTCCAGACAGGGAGGCCTCCTCCCCATCAGATCAGGTACAAGAAAATAATCGCCATGAGTTGCTGTTAGTGGGAGATTGTTAGCTACCGTATGTATTTTTTAGTGTCCATCCTCTGCTCTGGTGATTTGAAAGGGGAAGAAATTACACCGGTATTGGCCAAAATATTTATGAAGAGGCTTCATATTGCAATAAAGAAAATAAATATTTAGCAAATGCTTGCTGCTGTTTACCAACTTTTCCAGAGTTTGCTGAAGCATTTACTCTGCAATTAGAGGCATAATTTGCAGCTCATGTAGACATACCCACACTAACTTTAATCTAGCCAGTTTGCTAAAAATAGCAGTGGAAACATGGCATAACAGGCTATTCAAACTCACCTGGAATCAGGGCTGGATTTCCAATTAGGCACATGCCTAGGGGTGCCGGCATGGTAGGAGTGCCTAAAAGTTAAAGTTAATATATACACAGTTACCCTGTGGGTGGCCGGACTCCTGGTGTGGATTGGTGGCTGCCTAGCGTGTGGGGTTGGAGCAGGGTGAGCATCCGAATCAGCCCGCCTGGGGGGGGCGCAGTGAGCCGCGGACGGGTGCAGCGACTGCTGAAAGTGCTGGGAGCATCCCAGCCCCATCCCAATCTCGGTCGCTCTGCTGCCTCTGCCCCATGTCAGGGAGGGGAGTGGCCAGTACCCCATTCACTTGCCCAGGCAGAGCCGGAGCGCACTGCCACCCTGGGCTGTGGGAGGGATGGAAGACACCCAGGGACCGCTTGCCATGGGGAGAGGTACAGTCCCCCCCTTTGTGCCTCACCTGAGGTGGATGGGCTGTGCCCCAGCTTGGGCTGGGAGCAGTGTGTGTGGCGAAGGATCTCATGCCTTCCCGGGGAGGCTGTGTTTATATCTCTTTTCATTTCATACGGACAACACGAAGGTCAGCTCTAGGCGGGGTGGGGAGGAGGCGCGGAAGATGCTGTGCCTAGGGGCGCATAAGGTGTAAATCCAGCCCTGCCTGGAACCTCTGCGTATGTACTTAGATTGCTAGCACCCGCTAAAGCATGCGCAGCCATACCCTCACTGCTATTTGTAGTGAGCTAGGCAGATGAAAGGTAGTGCAGGAATGTCTACACGCTGCAAATTATACCTCTGGTTGCAATATAGACGTACCTATTGAATAATACTTTGACTTTATCTAATGCCTTTCACTCAGACATTGCAAAGAACTTTGCACACAGTAATAAATGAGGCAGGGACCTTGTCTCGTTTCCAGCCCTGTAGATAGGAGTAGAAGGATGCTTTGGTGGCTAAGGCACTGGTCTAGCCCTCAGAAGGTTGGGCTCTAGTCCTGGTTCTACCATCCACATCTTCGTGGCCTTGGGCAAGTCATTTAATTTCTCTGGTCCATGAATCCAAAGCTGATGTAAAGTTGGTGGAGGTGGCTCTATCTCTTCCCAGGCCAGTTCCATACCTGCGGGCACTGCACTATCAGAGGTGGGACAGGTAGAGTGAGGCTCAACTATGCCCAATTCTCTGCTACTGGAAAGTTTTCTGCCGGCAGCATGATTTAAAGCTGTTCCTTTGGAGCTTTAACTTACTCCTCGACTGGACAGCAAAGAATCAGGGAGCTTTGACTGGCTCCCTATCACCTCCCCTGCTCTGCCCCCTGGTGCAGTGGGGAACTGTGCCCTCTGTTGCCCATCTGTACAATGGGGATGATAATACTTCCTTTATGTCTTGTCTGTTTAGAATGGAAACTCTTTAGGGCAGAGATTGTCTCACACTGTGTTTGTACAGCCCCTAGCACAATGGGGCCCAACCTCTGTTGGTGTCTCCAGGTGTTATAATATTATAATAATGATAATGAAAGACATTTATTGAAATGGACTGTGGGGGTGTGAAGAGTGCAAATACAAGTAAGGATGCGAAGCTGACCCCAAAACATCTTTTGTTCTAACTAAAAAAATGCCCAATCCAGCAAATTAAAGGCCTGATCCAAAAACCATTAACTTTAATGGAACCTTTCCATTTACTTCACTGGCCTTTGGATCAAGTCCTAAGAGGCTGATACAGCTTTCACTGAAGTCAATGGGAATCTTTCTGTTTACTTCGATGGGCTTCAGATCAGAGCCTGGAGGAAATTAATTCATGTAAACAACGAGTACATAAAATATCAAACCTGCTCTCAGACAGAGAACTCCTAGGTGAGAGTCTAGCCTGCAGTGAATTTCAAGAGCAAAAGTAACAGAACATCCCAAGAAAGCGTGTTTATAAACAGCACTTTCTTCTCTGCTCTCCCCTCACCTCAGCAAGTGACCTCAGTGACATGAGCCTGTCCTTTATATCAATCATTAAAGTGTTCTCATTACAACAGAAACAAATATTGGACTTTCTCAAGTTTAAAATACAGACCTAAGCCTTTAGGGGTTAAAGTCTGATGCTCCTCAGAGATGCCAGCCCCTATTCCAACCAGCCTCAAAGACAGCCCAGAGTATTTCCACCAGGAACTGTGGAAATGCTGGGAAAGAATCAGAGTACATACTCCTACAACATGCTGACTGCATAACTTGATATGTAGGTCTCACATACGCCCTCACCCATCTCACACCATAGAAAAATCCTAGTGAATTTAACAGGAAATGATAACTTATGTACATGATTTTTTTTTCACCATCCCTATAGTATTTTGTAGAGAATTACAGCCTTTCCATAGAATCCTAGAGGATGTTTCAAAAAGCCTATAAAATATATTAGTCTCTATGCCATTCTATAGAATTTTAGGGTAATTTCTATAGAAACCTATTACATTCTTATAGACCTCTACTGGTTTCAACCTGTTTGAAAGCTACAGAGCTTTCCTGTAAGAAGGGCCAGACACAGCAAAGAAGATGTTAAAAAAGCCATCAAGGCTGCTGCAATGATCTTATCGGTGTTAGCCAGTTGTTTAGAACTACATGCTGGCTGAAGAGTACAAAGACGGCCAGTCCCAAGTCCCTGTTAGTCCTCTCCCAGGGACATCTGTGCCTGTCACTTGCCACTTGCTCACCTCAGCATGTCCTGGAATTCTCAGAATAATCTCACAACATTATTGCTGAGGTTTCAGCGTTCTGTATTCAATGAGCACGGCCTGCTCCCATAAACTAGTTCCAGGAAAGGAGAGGAAACAAACAAAGAAGACCATGTAGAAATGCAAAACCTGACTATAGCCATATGAAATTTAGTAGCTACCTCTCTGAGTTAGAACCCTCATGGTAACTAATATCTCATATGTAGAGCAACCACCCTGAACCTTGGTTATTCTGCCCACTTGTAAATGCATGTAAAATGATTTAAAATAAAATACCCTGGTATCTGACATCCCTGCTGAGAGACATAGATAATGGTGCAGGACCTATTTATTCATTTCTTTCATGGAAACAGCATTTTGTGTAACCTCAGCATCACAACTCACCATTTTTGATGTAAAATATTAGGTTATTATATAGAACCATAAATTTATTTATGTTCATAAACATAAGACAATAGCCAGTTTCTCTAGGACAGAAAAAATATGGATTTGGGTAGGTGTCCATATAAAAGGTTATTAAGAACTAGTTCTCCATGTTCCAGTCTCAGGTAGCCTCACAAAGGAAATCTGATGGGTTTTGCTTTAGTTTTGTTAGGTCTCCTCCTTTAAGATCCAGTTCTTCATTTGGACATGGGCATGAATCCCTTTGTAACCAGTGCACATGCATCTCATTGAATTAGATTTCTCACACTCTCAGGGGACCCATATGGGGCACTGAGTGTCCTAATGACAATATACATTAACATTGATGACAGTTGTCATTAATAATAGACCAGATCAAACACACACAAATAAAGACCCCCAGTTTCCACACAATACCTCTAACTACCCCTTCCTCAAATGTATGAGAGAAAAGAGAGAAGCTTTAGTCATCATTTGGAATTTTGAAGTTAATGGCAAAATCTGCATTACCTGCAAACTAGAAAACTTTGGACAATTAATTGGGGGAGGGATAGCTCAGTGGTTTGAGCTTTGGCCTGCTAAACCCAGGGTTGTGAGTTCAATCCTTGAGGGGGCCATTTAGGGATCTGGGGCAAAAATTGGGGATTGGTCCTGCTTTGAGCAGGGGGTTGGACTAGATGACCTCCCGAGGGTCCCTTCCAACCCTGATATTCTATTATTCTAATTGACTATCAACTGACACTTGAGAGTACATAATAATAATACTGTGTACTTCTATAACACCTTCCATCCAGAGATCTCAATAGGGCTGTGGGAAGAGAGCTTCATGGTGTCCCTATGCCTCAGGGTTGCCTTAATCGAACCCTGCTGTGGTCAGATACATTAGCATTTGTTTCTCACCAACAATACATCCATGTCTGTCCCTTGTGCATATCCCACCTGCAATATCATCATCAATATCATATTCAAATACCTTTTTAGAACTGTTTCTAAATTGGAAGCTCTATTTTAAAGGAGCCAATTAAGTGTCAAAGTAATCAACTTTTATCAGCAAGCTTCAGTGCAGCTGTTGATTAGCTGTTTTCCAATTAACCTTTTCACCTCCTCCCAAGTTAGAGAGTAAATTTATTTACACTGATAACAAGGCACAAATATACACCTTCCATTAGAGCCAGATTGGCAATACCCTTTGCTAAATTCATATTGTTTTGGCTCCTAATCCAATCACTACCTCCCAGTCACAGCCATCATATACTATCAACAGATACACATGATTTCCATGTAAGAGACCAATATTTTCTTGCACCAGATGATATGCAATCCTGTGATGTTAACTCTCATCTAAGGCCAGATCACAATAGAAGACGGTGAGCCTAATTCTCCACTACCTTGCTATATCAGAATGGCAATGTTTTACACCCACTCGGAATTGAGTTTCCAGTACACTTAGATCTGAAAGGTTTCCAGATCTGTTACTTGTAATGCTGTAGATCTGTGGCAGACTCTTTTAAGAAGCAGCTACGTAAACATGGACATTGTAATACTGCCATCACTTTTAACTTTGTCTAGCATTCAGTGTTAGTTGACTGTAATCATGTCTGTGCACTGACAAGTCTGATGGATAGTATGGGCTGAGATCACACACAGGAGTGGGAAGGGGGAATCTTGTGCCAAGATTGTGTGGAGTTGATTTAACTATTCAAGCCATCTGTAAAAACAAGTTATCACATCCATAAATAAAATGGCCAGGTTGAGGATTTGGGATGGCAACTGTCTTTCGGGGGGATGCAATGTGATGGCTTCCCTTTGAATTAGCCTTCCAAGAGCTAATCACATTCCAAGGGAGGGGAGGGAAGTGTAAACTCCTTGGCACCTGCACTCACAGGCACATACCACTGCTTCCACTAGGGGGTGTGCCAAAAATATCTATTTCCTTGGCCTCGAGATCTGGTCATCTTGCTTGGCCTGGATATTTGGTAGAGATTGTTTTTCCTAGTTGACAGGACAAACCCTCCTCTCCACTGTGTTTGTTCATCTCTTGCACTCCCTCACCTTCCATCCCCACCCCAGATTTCATATAAACAGCCTGGTTTCTTAAAAACTCCAGCAGAATTTGTTCTAGCCTGAAAATATCCCAAGCTGAAGAAATAAATACATTTACCAGCACAAGAGCTACTTTATAATACTTTGCTGTGAGCAACTGAATTCCAGTGTTTAAGAAATGGCTCCAAGGGACTATTGTAGAGCAAAGTTTCCCAGACTGTGGTTTGGGAACCACTGCAGGCTGTCTGGAAGTCCACAGAGAGCTAGTTGGTGATTTGGTGCTGGCTCTCCTCGTTTCCAGCTGTTTCTACAGGTGTCCAGGCTTTTCATTGCAAGAAGGAGCCTGACCACCTGTAAAAGCAGCTGGAGACAGAGGCAGCCTAACCTACTAGGGGTTACTGTTAAATAACAAGAGGAGGGGAAATAGGAAAATCCATGAGAGACTGGAGCTACCATTAGGACTGGAGCTGCCAGACAGCACTTGAAAGGCACGTCCAAGGTAGAAGGAGAGAAAGGAACAAGGCAATACGCCTAGGGGAGCAGAGAGAGGTGGGCAATATGTAGGATTGTGAGCTCTAAGCAATCAAAAATTTTGAGTTTGGACCCCCAAAATCTTGAGATCAGCTGAAAAAATCATGAGATATTAAAATAATAAATGTGGACTTCTACTTATTTCTTTCCTGGTGTTCAAACCTTCAGGGCTCATGTTTTCTCTGCGGCCATGAGAGCTAGAAATGTGCTTTGTTTTTTAAATGAAAGCTGAGATTGTCATGGAATCAGAGGACTCCAGGAGCTGGGGCATAAAGAAAAACAGCACGTCTCAAGAGACTCGCAACAAAAATTGAGAGAGCTGGCGTCACTGAGTACGCCCGGAGAGGAAGAAAAGCAGACTGCGGGGAAGCACATCAAGAGACTGAAGAAAGAAAGGACCAGATGGCCCAGAAGCATGAGCAGGACAGCAGGAGGAAGGAGAGGAACAGAACAGGTGGGTGGGGAGAGATGAAATGAACAGCAGAAGTAGACAGTGTGTTTGATTTTTTTTTTTAGAGACGAGACAACACTACATTAAAGACAGTTAAAACGGCATTACTAAGGTTATTTTTTTCACATAAGCAATTACTGTAGTTGCCATAGGGATGTTATGGAATTGTGAAAGGGAGGGGAGACTCTTACTAGGCAATCTTTCTCTTTTAAGGTGATGGGGAAGGATTAGAGCAAAACTGCAATAAACTACAAAAATCAAATAAAAGTCAAAAGCTGGAGGTTCTAAGGAGAAGGTAGTGCACTTTTACAAGAAGAGGGGAAGACATCAAACGGTTGGAAGTGATACTTGTCAGAGTTCAGGGCAGCTGCCCCTATATTCCCCTTCTGTGGTCCAGAAAGAGCACCCACGCTCAGGCTTATGGCTCCCCAGATGTCGCCTCTCTTGGCCGGAGACACACGTCTCTCTCCCTCTTGACCAGGGTATTTCCAGACTGCCCAGTTCCCTGCCGGCACTGTGTTATTCCTAAGCCATATAGAGTGCCTAAGCAGGCCAATGACTGTGCTGTGCTTTCCCTTCTAAGGCTATAAATAGCATAATTACCCACGGTTAAGTTAGCACACACTCTTTGTAAGCAAGCACAGTTATTCTTAAGATAAAAGCATTACAGAGAAAATATATTAAGAACAATAAAAGAAGCTACACGCATGCTAAGGTTACCAGAGATCATCCCTGACTCCAACAAGGATTCTGGCAGGTGAACAGTCCTTCAAACCCCACCAACAGGTTTTTCTGAGGTCACAAGTTCATAACCACCTTGGCTCAGAACAAGCACCGACAGGAATCTGTGAGTCACGTGTTTATCCAGTTTGGGCTTTTGCGCTTGTCTTTATGTAACAAGTGATCAATCAGCTGACAATGGATGCCTCCTCTGGGTGCTGCTTCAAAAAGATGGCTGCGGAGGTGGGATGTTGCCTTCCTCTCCTCCCAAGTATTTCCCAGGAATCCCACTTAACTTTGTCCAGCACGTTGTGTCAGAGTCCTTTGAAGCTCATAACATTTTCCAAAGTTTACATTGGCTACATCTCCTAGAGAAGTTACCTACAGTCTCACAATAATACATACATATTTGCATTTTTAAAGCAGTGACCTCCTAAAATACAAAAACTGAATTCAATAAACTTTAACTTAATTCAATAAGATTTGTCCAGGAAATTGCCATATCTGTCACGATAGTAAGAAGGAGAAGAATGGTAGCAGGGAGGTGTCTAAGAACTACTCACTTCCCCTGGGAAATTCAGGGAAAATCTATGTGCAGACTAGGCGGAGAGACAATTTCAAGTGCATACATTATTCTTCCTTCTCCTTGCCACAATCTGTTTTGCAGTGCTGCTCTTTGCTATTAAATTGGTGCCACACATGTGTCAGACGCTGGGTTGCAGAAGTGGCTGCATTTTTGCGATGGTTGAAATTGTCCCTTCGTCTCTTTTCTGTTTCAGTTTGTAAAGCACTCAAGGGCTGTATATATAATCAGCCTTGCCTAATTGCAATTGCTATTATCCCACCAAATCTTCCTGGTTCTCTTATGTTATCTTGATACTCCTACCACCATTCTCTACTCCACTATGAGCAGATCAGAGTAGTGTCAATCCCAAGAATAACCCTTGTTGCTTTGGGGCTACACATGGAAAGACAATTAAGAATGGAATATTTTGTCTATTTCTAACTGGATCCCTCAAGATATCTCATCAGTCCAGCACATGGCCATTTGATTTGTTTGGAAAGCATTCCTTTGAAAGCTACCTGAAGGACTCTCCCTTTTGCCTCTGCTCCACGCCCACATTCCAGAGGGGCCTCAGATATAGCCTGGAGCGATGGTAGCAGATGCTTTAGCCAAACATAAAAAGGAGCTCTGACTTCTGTGTGATGGGGCTGCCTCTGGGCTAGCCTCACACAGTGAATGTTCTAACAGCTGCACGGAGAGCACAATGATGAGGCAGATTCTAGTGTTGCACTGAATACTTTTCGACAAGGGAAGTGCTATACTTCAGCTAGCCAGACAGCAACATGCCTGTAATCCTCAGCAGAGAGCGAATTACAGACACACAAATTCCAGGCATGACTAAACTGCCTCGCAAACCCCATTGCTCTGAGAGCTGAAACAATTAGTATACTGTTGATTCATCAGCTTAAAGCCACTGAGGTGGAGAATGGCAGCTGGAGTGTCAAGTACAAGGCACTATTTCACCACCATTCAGAGAAAGACAAAATCTTGGGCTCTTGTCTGGGTCTGTGGCAATGCTTTCCTGCCCACGTGGAACGGAGGAGCTCTCCACTTTCTTGCCTTGGGCTTCAGTGGAGCCTCTGATGGCAACCGACTTGGAGGAAGCTTTCGCTCGTATATGCCCACCAAAAGCCCCACTCCTTATGCAATGCAGTGATTAAGGGGCTGGAGGGATTGGTTTATAAGGAAGGATTATAAGAATTTAATATGCATTAGCTGTAGCTGGCAGGCTTGTAATACACACCTGATGAAATAGTGTTGAACTATGCTGATCCAGTTATTTATATTCACGGCAACCCATTCAACACCTCCAGTCTACCAGCTCAGGGTGATATAGTAGTTTCTCCCCGTCTTCGGTTGCTTTTGACATACCACATAACTCTGCCTGTTCAAGTGTGCTTGAGCCAGCATAACTAAAGCACTCAGATATGACAGTGATGAATGCTACAGAAATGCCTGTAGGTAAATCCTGTGTTATGCAGACAAATGATCACAGTGGTCCTTTCTGGCTTAAAGTCTATGAACTTCTTAAAATAACTGGTTTCAGAGTAGCAGCCGTGTTAGTCTGTATTCGCAAAAAGACAAGCAGTACTTGTGGCACCTTAGAGACTAACCAATTTATTTGAGCATAAGCTTTCGTGAGCTACAGCTCACTTCATCGGATGCATACTGTGGAAAGTATAGAAGATCTTTTTATACACACAAAGCATGAAAAAATGGGTGTTTACCACTACAAAAGGTTTTCTCTCCCCCCACCCCACTCTCCTGCTGGTAATAGCTTATCTAAAGTACTCCTTTTCTTTTTGCAAATACAGACTAACACGGCTGTTACTCTGAAACCTATAGTATCTAAGCATGGCCAGATATGCAATCCAAGTGGCTTAATTTGTTTCCTATCAGCCTCTGAAAAAAAGCTACTTTTCTTATGTCACCCAGTGGGAAAAATGAAGCAGCAGGGACTGGCTATTTAGATCCCTAAAAATATGGTGCTCCCCTTTCAAACATCTGCCAGCCATTTTAGTAACAGGGATGCACATCATGCTTTCAGGCTGGTGGGGAGTCCATGCCCCTTTTAAATTCACTGTTCATGAACATTTGCATGAACTAGCTTGTATTTGCAGACAAACAAGGGTATCTATTATTTTGTGTGTCACTCTCAGTCATCCACACAGGGAGCAGAAGCAACAGCAAGTGAGTTAGGTCATTATGACAGGGTGGAGTTCCCCTTAAGGGCTGGAGGCCAGTGGCCAGCCAGCCCTGATTCCTGAAGGAAGTGCTCCAACCCACCTGAGCCACATTAACAGCCTGGATGGGGCCTGGTGGAGGACAGCTCATTCCCCTATAAAAGGCAGCAGGAGGTTACAGTGAAGATTACGAACCCATAAGGACAGCCATACTGGGTCAGATCAAATGTCCATCTAGCCCACTAACCTGTCTTCCGACAGTGGCCAATACCAGGTTCCCCAGAGGGAATGAACAGAACAGGTAATCATCAAGTGATCCATTCCTTGTCGTCCATTCCCAGCTTCTGGCAAACAGAGGCTAGGGACACCATCCCTGCCCATCCTGGCTAATAGCCATTGATGGACCTATCCTCTATGACTTATCTAGTTCTTTTTTGAACCCTGTTATAGTCTTGGCCTTCACAACATCCTCTGGCAAAGAGTTCCACCAGGTTTACTGTGTATCGTGTGAGGAACTACTTCCTGTGGTAGAGATTATGGAAAGGATCCTTCAGGGAAGATCCTGAGACCAAGGGAGTTGCCCTAGGTAGGAGGACTCGGAGTAGCTTGCTAAAGTAGGAGGAAGATGCTGACACCATGGGAGTTTTGAAGTCAGAGCCTGAAGGCTCGGTAAAGCCTGAGAGATGGTGAACTGAAACCCTGCTGTCGGAAGGAGGCTGGGGCCCCCTGCCAAGGGGAGGGAGTAACACTGAACTGCAAATGGGGCCTGGATGGATGGTAAAGACTAAATAAATTGGATCATCAAAAGGGAGTGTTTTAACTACCTTTTGGACTGTGGATGTGGTGTTACTGGACAACCAAGAGGGGAGACATAGGAAGGGTGCTGCACAGTGACCTCTGGCCACAAGAGGGTGCTTGGGTGGCAACTAATTCTGTTAGTCACATTCTGTTAATAGTCAATGTTTACAGCTTCCTCTTCCTATAGGTTGGTGAATGTATAAGTAGTTCCTCAAACAAACAATCAACTATGGATACATTAGTTGGAAAAAAAACAAAAGCAGGTCAGAATGAATAATTTGGCCAGCTCCAATCCCACACGATAACTTGCACCCTAGATGCTAAACCAAATTCAGGGATAAAGAGGATGGCAGACTGAATTATGAGATAATTTGTGTCACTCCCTAAGTAGTCTGTTCTGCATCAGGAGACTTTGTGTAAACACTGCTGACTACTTGCTCTTGCATATTTGTCTCCTCGATGGCAGAGTGCCTGAACAAAGGAAAACCCATGGCAGAGAACAATATTGTACACAAAGGGAAGTATTGCATTGTTTATGCTCTACCCATTAAGAGACTCAAGTAGTGTTAAAAATATTGTTGAAATAGTTCAAATGCAAGAGGCTCAGGTGAAAGGCATGGTTTGTTGTTTCCTCTGAAGCTAAGAAGGTGGAGCAGCTTTTCCTTGTGCAAGTAAATGGTTGGTTGTTTGTAGCATGAACACCTCTCAGGTGTTCCACTTGCAAAGAACATTCCATGATATTATGTTTGACTGTTCCGGGAGCCCATTTACAGTGTTTTTTCAGAAAGCAAAATCCCTTTGATGTGTCAGACCCTGATATGAAGTCAGCTGACTTAAAATGTTATCAACATTTTATCTGTATTTCTCCTATAAAATCAGCTGTCAAGTTCTGATGTTTCACATTTTATTTAAAAAAATGTAATTTAAGCACTGTGCCCTACAACAGGGAATTAGCATCTTGAGGGATATTGCGCTATTTCATTGCCAGAAGAAACCATCTGGCTCCAAGGCATATTCCCAATCTAAATGCTGCCAGAGAGTAGTGTGGCTGCTGGCTGCAGCACTGAATATATATGGAGAGGGTGTTTGGCCAAATTCTGCTCTAATTACAGCTAGAATTACTCCCCTATGTCAGTGGAGTGACTCTGGCTTTATACCAGAATATTTTAGATCAAGTGGCCAGCAGTCGTCTCTCATTGCTAAGAGGGGCCCCCACCATGAACATGAGAGCTCCCAACTTGGGCTCTGAACAAAAGCAGTAGTCAAGATGAGCTTCACAAAACTCTGTACTAACTTCCAAAGACCCTTTGGGATCTCTGCCCCTAAAGAGTGAGGCCCAAGCCCCTGGGATTTCTTCCCTTTTCTGAATAAAGTAAAGTTCAGCCCTTTGGTCTGTATTTGGCTTATAGCCTGTCTTTGGAATTCCTTCCCTTCTTAAGGTTGAACTGAAAAAGTCTGGGGGGGGGGGGGGGGAGCGGGACCAGGAGAGGGAAATCAAACACAGTTCCTGAACCTTACTCCCTGGAAGGGAAAATGAAAAAAGTCTTTAACCAGAATGGTTTTACAATGAAATCTGTAATGTTTCCAAGTCCTTGATGATCAATGCCACACTGGGCTACTCAGACATTTCTAGCACTCTCCTGCTGTTGGCTTATTTCCTTTGATATGCTCTAGAAAGGCTAATGGACTCCAGCTGTTTCGTTGCCCTTCCTGGTCTGAAGTTCTAGGGCTTCCTGACCTTATCACCCTCCTTGGAATGCAGGAAGATGGTGCACCCGGTCACTGCACTGCAACTGAGAGGTGAATTTGGCCCATTGTTTTTTAACTCATGCTATTCCCTTTAAGAAGAAGGGACAGAAGGCTGGAATCAGAAAGTGCTGGGTGGTTCTATGACTGTTGGACAGAGGGGAATAGTAACTGAGTTTGGGCAGCCAGGGAGGTACAGGGAAGTCTGAAGAAAGTATGGAGGAAACATTAGCAGGAAGCAGGGTAAAGTGTTGGTGTGAAGAACAATGTCAGGGAAGAAAGGGAGAACAGAGAAAGAATACAACTAAGAGAACCACCTGACCATGTGAGTGTCTTCTGGCATAGGACAGGTTTGAAATCATGCCCAATAAGGTGTAAACAAGATAACTTTTGTTTTCTCCAGTGAGCAAATTCTAATCTCTAAGGGCCCTTCACATAGTTTGCTGGGAAATCTTCCATCAGGGTGTCAGCTAGAGATTCTCTGGAATTGGGGTGACTCTCAGGGGAGCTGCCAGAGACACAGGGTCAGTCATTTGGAGGTTCTGTGCCATCTCTGGGAACCTCTGCCCATTCAGTCCTGGCTCCCAGGAAGTGTTGGCCCATTGGAGCCAGGCTGTCAGGGATTCATTGATTATAACTGTTTCCAGACTACTTCCCCACAAAGTGCGGGACTAGCGTGCCGCCTGCAGTAGTTAATATATCCTTAGGCCATTTGCCCCTTCAGTTCACGGTGGGGGTCAAAGAAGCCAAGCTAGTTCCTCCACAGCCTCCAATTCTGCTGAGCTGGAACCCTCATCAAGGGGCATCAGCGGTGCCTGGGGAGAGGAGAACATTCTGCAGTGACGTAATTCCCCTTTCCACCAGCACAGGCTCCTTCCACATGGATGCAGGGCAGGGGAAGCATGGAGCCTTAAACAGTATCTAACCAGCTCTGCTGAAAGGGTGAACAGGCTCATGGAGTCACACACTCAAACAGAGGCTTTTACGTCATTCATTGTGAGCTTCAAGATCACCACTACCAGCATCAGGGGACGCTGGTGTCATCCATGCTTAGTCACATCTTGGTGCATATGATGTCTTGCTTGGGATACTGAGAACCGTGAGCCACTATGTTACCCCTTTCAGCCTCAGCAAGTGAGAGCTTTGCAGCTGCTAAGCTATATGTCATCTCCCTGACACACTAGCTCATCCTCCTGGCCACCAGACTCTTTGGCACACTGTCGTACAAACTTTGCCTTCCAGGTGTCAGTGAACCCAATTCCCAACTTCCCCAGAGACATCTCTCTGCAGTATCCAGTCCCTCTAACTCAGTGGTTCTCAACCTGCGGCCCAGTCAGCACAGAGATATGGCCCATGTGACATCAGTAGGGTCATTCAGGTATTATTGGATGCGGCCCACGTAACACAGTGTGGGCCCCACATGCGGTCCACAATGGTAAATAGGTTGAGAACCACTGCTCTAACTGGACATTCAACAGACATTACGTTCTCTGCCTCCAAAGAGACAAAATGAACACTAGCCTGTTAGTTTAGCTGAAGGCTTACGAGTCACTGTAATACAAAGCACTGAGATGGTTTTGTAATAAAACAAAACAAGAATAGAAGTTTAAGTGATAGTAAGAATAAAAGAAACAGGTAAGGTTACAAGTAAAACAAAATCAAACCCACTTTCTAGTGACTAAACCTTAATTTCAGCAAGTTACTATCTTTGTCTCAACAGGTTCTCACCTAGTCAATTTCTAGCTACTCTTGCCTTCCAAGCCAAAAGAATCCACCTTTCATAGGCTCAGAGGGTGCTGAATCCGAAGTGCCTTCAGTGATGGATAACCAAAATGGTTTTTTGCTTGTCTTTATATTCCCCAAAGTTTATTGTTTCTGTCTCAAGAGCCAGGTTGGCTTTCTCGGTACAGATTCCATCCCTCGTCATGATCATAGAATCATAGACTATCAGGGTTGGAAGGGACCTCAAGAGGTCATCTAATCCAACCCCCTGCTCAAAGCAGGACCAATCCCCAATTTTTGCCCCAGATCCCTAACTGGCCCCCTCAAGGATTGAGCTCACAACCCTGGGTTTAGCAGGCCAATGCTCAAACCACTGAGCTATCCCTCCCCCCAATTAATGATTAGATGCTCTTCGCCCCTGCTTGTTGGCTTGATGTCTTTGTTCATCTTTATATGTAAATATACTTACATTGTCCTCAAACAAGTAAATACATGTTCTTTTGTTTAGGGCAGGCTGGGCTTATGCGCTGTCTGCCAAACGCAGCTTGAGAACAGATTTCCAGCACACATATATAACTCTCTGTATACACTATGTACATACACCACATAATTATTTTTGGGACCAGTGTGTTACTAGTTTGCATATCATACTTTACATGACACCTTTTAGATACAGATTACGACAACAGTGTATTGAGGCAATGAGTGTGTCAGGCCTGATGTGAGTCACAGTAGGGTATGCCCTCTGCCAGTTGGTATTGAGGGGCTCCAAGGGTCACAATGTGACTGGCAGAACACAGCCACGATGGTAGTCACATACTTTAACCATTGTGAATATTTCATAGCCTGAAATAAAAGGGATTAGTGTATTACGGATGAAGCACTGTTATTTCCCACCACACTGTTCCTGTTTGGAATTAATATCCCTGGGATAGGAACATTTCCAGGGATTGTTAACACTTCATATAAAGACTAGGAAAATTAATTCCAACAAATTCATAGATTCTAAGGCCAGAAGAGACCACTGTGATCATCTAGTCTGACCTCCTGAGTTACACATGACATAGAACTTCCCCAAAGTAATTCCTAGAGAATATCTCTTTGGAGTGTTTGTATGTTTGGATGTTTGTCTATCTTCATTTAAAAATTGTCAGGGATAGTGAATCCACCCTGACTGTTGGTAAATTGTTCCAATGGCTAAATTAAAATGTATGCCTTATTTCCAATCTCACTTTGTCTAGTTTCAACTTCTAACCGTTGGATCATGTTTTTTCTTTCTCTGCTAGATTAAAGAGCCCATTATTAAATATTTGTTTCCTGTGTAGGTATGTATGGACTGTAATCAGATCATCCCATAACCTTCTCTTTATTAAGCTAAATAGATGGAGTTCCTTGAGTCTACCATTATAAGGCTGGTTTTCTAACCTTTAATCATTCTCATGGCTCTTCACGGAACCCTCTCCAATTTATCAGCATTCTTTTTGCATTCTGGCCCCCAGAACTGGACACAGGATTCCAACAGTGGTTGCACCAGTACTAAATACAGAGATAAAATAACCTCTTTATTCCTACTCAAGATTCCCCTGTTTATATATCCTAGGATCGCATTAGCTCTTTTGGCCACAGTGTCACAGTGGGAGCTCATGTTTCGCTGATTATCTACCATGGCCTCCAATCTTTTCAGAGTCACTGCTTCCCAGGATAGAATCTCCTATCATTTAAGTATGAGCTGCGTTCACATTTAGCTATATTAAAATGCATATTGTTTGCTTCTGCCCAGTTTATCAAACAATATAGATCACTCTGAATCGGTGACCTATCCCCTTCATTATTTACCAATTCCTCAATCTTTGTGTCATCTGCAAACTTTGTCAGTGATGATTTTATGTTTTCGTCCATGTCATTAATAAAAATATTAAATAGCATAGGATCAAGAATCAATCCCCGCAGAACCCCCCTGGAAACATCCATTCAATGGGTGCCATGTTAATTTTTAGATTGTTCTATTTTTTAATCAAAATGTCAAATCAAATTACAGAAGTCTATTACATCAACACTATTACCTTTATCAACCAAACTTATCTCTTTAAAAAAAATCAAGTTAATTTGACAGCGGCACTGCTATGGGTACCCGCATGGCCCCACAGTATGCCAACATTTTTATGGCTGATTTAGAACAACGCTTCCTCAGCTCTCGTCCCCTAACGCCCCTACTTTACTTGCGCTATATTGATGACATCTTCATCATCTGGACCCATGGAAAAGAAGCCCTTGAGGAATTCCACCATGATTTCAACAATTTCCATCCCACCATCAACCTCAGCCTGGTCCAGTCCACACAAGAGATCCACTTCCTGGACACTACAGTGCTAATAAACGATGGTCACATCAACACCACCCTATACCGGAAACCTACTGACCGCTATTCCTACCTACATGCCTCCAGCTTTCACCCTGACCACACCATCGTCTACAGCCAAGCTCTGAGATACAACCGCATTTGCTCCAACCCCTCAGACAGAGACAAACACCTACAAGATCTCTATCAAGCATTCTTACAACTACAATACCCACCTGCGGAAGTGAAGAAACAGATTGATAGAGCCAGAAGAGTTCCCAGAAGTCACCTACTACAGGACAGGCCTAACAAAGAAAATAACAGAACGCCACTAGCCGTCACCTTCAGCCCCCAACTAAAACCCCTCCAACGCATTATTAAGGATCTACAACCTATCCTGAAGGATGACCCAACACTCTCACAAATCTTGGGAGAAAGGCCAGTCCTTGCCTACAGACAGCCCCCCAACCTGAAGCGAATACTCACCAACAACCACATACCACACAACAGAACCACTAACCCAGGAACCTATCCTTGCAACAAAGCCCGCTGCCAACTGTGCCCACATATCTATTCAGGGGACACCATCACAGGGCCTAACAACATCAGCCACACTATCAGAGGCTCGTTCACCTGCACATCCACCAATGTGATATATGCCATCATGTGCCAGCAATGCCCCTCTGCCATGTACATTGGTCAAACTGGACAGTCTCTACGTAAAAGAATAAATGGACACAAATCAGATGTTAAGAATTATAACATTCATAAACCAGTCGGAGAACACTTCAATCTCTCTGGTCACGCAATCACAGACATGAGGGTCGCTATCTTAAAGCAAAAAAACTTCAAATCCAGACTCCAGCGAGAAACTGCTGAATTGGAATTCATTTGCAAATTGGATACTATTAATTTGGGCTTGAATAGAGACTGGGAGTGGCTAAGTCATTATGCAAGGTAGCCTATCTCCCCTTGTTTTTTTCCTACAAACCCCCCCCAAGACGTTCTGGTTAAACTTGGATTATTGCTGTGCACATTGTAAGATGAGCTATTGCCAGCAGGAGAGTGAGTTTGTGTGTGTGGTTTTTGGAGGGGGGTGTGGGGGGGGGTGAGAAAACCTGGATTAGTGCTGGAAATGACCCACCTTGATTATCATGCGCATTATAAAGAGAGGTTTCAAAGAGGAATGGGCTATTACCAGCAGGAGAGTGAGTTTGTATGTGTGTCTGTGGGGGAAAAAGGGGGGGGGAAGGGTGAGAAAACCTGGATTTGTGCTGGAAATGGCCCTCCTTGATGATCACTTTAGATAAGCTGTTACCAGCAGGAGAGTGGGGTGGGAGGAAGTTTTGTTTCATGGTCTCTGTGTGTATATAATGTCTTCTGCAGTTTCCACGATATGCTATGCATCCGATGAAGTGAGCTGTAGCTCACGAAAGCTCATGCTGGTTAGTCTCTAAGGTGCCACAAGTACTCCTTTTCTTTTTTCTTTTTAAGTTAATTTGACATGATCTATTTTCCATAAATTCATGTTGATTTGCATTAATTACATTACCCTCCTTTAGTTCTTTATTAATTGAGTCCCGTATCAGCTGCTTCATTATCTTGCCCAGGATCAAGGTCAGACTTACAGGTCTATAATTACCCAGGTCATCCCATTTACCCTTTTTAAAAATTGGCACAACATTAACTGTCATCAAGTCTTCTGGAACTTCCTCAGTATTCCAAGACTTATTGAAAATCAACATTAATGGTCCAGTGAGATCCTCATCCAGCTCTTTTAAAACTCTTGGATGCAAGATCATCTAGTCTGAGCTCCTGTATAACACAGGCCATAAAATTTCACCCAGATGCCCCTCTTTTCAGCCCAAAACCTTATGTTCGACTAAAAGCATATCTTCAAGAAAGGCACCCAGCCTTGATTTCAAGACTTCAAATATGCAGAATCCACCACTTCCCTCAGTAGTTTGTTCCAATAGTTAACCACCCTCGCTGTTAAACTTTTAAAAAAAAGACAATTTTTGACCAGCTCTCTTTAGGGGATTATGCAAATTATGACCAAGTGCTGGAGTCTGTGGAGAGTTGCACTATGATAGTAACTTACTTGACTTGCGAACATGATTGAGAATGAGAAACTTATTTAAATTCACAAAGGAAAAATATAATACAATAGCAGCACAGGTTTAGTTTCCACTACAGAGAGATGCATTTTCCCCAGTAAAAGACAACAGGGTACAGCTGGACTGATATTCTTCTCCACTCTGCATGCTATTTAAACAGCAAGGTCATGTTTTGGTTAATATCCCTTTAAACAGGAGATTAGAATGTTAGAAACGGATTGTTACATGCCATTTGGGAGTGGGGCTGTTGGACAAAGCTAAGGAAAGTGTCATGTGATTGGGATGTGGGTGGTCATGCCTAGCGGTTGGCACAGGAGTCAGGCCTAGTGGTTACAACAGGAATCAGAACCCAGGTGAGAGTCAGAGGCCAAAGGTCACAGTCGGAGTCGGGAGCCAGAAGCCAAAGCCAAGGGTCCCAGCCAAAGTCAGTGGTCAGGATCTGAGCCAAAGGTCAGAATCGGGTTATTTGCAGCGAGACAAGTCTGGGGACAGGGCAGGAGCTATCACAGCCATGCACAAATGCTTTGACTGCTGGGCTTAAGAGACAGTTTGCTGACTCTGCCAACCAATTAGGCATCATAGCCAAGCAGGAAGCCTACTTCAGGCCAGCTGTGCTCATTAGGTTGCCCAGAGAGATTGGCTCTCCTGAAGGGTTATTTTCCTGGCAGAGCAGTCTCAAGAAGGTTGTCTTCAGGAGGAGATCCCCTGAGGAGACAGGCAAACAGAGTCAGGGAAGATAAACTAACAGGAAGCTGGGTAAACATGTGAGACAAACAGGAAAAGGGATGTGAACATGACTTGGAGAAAGAAAAAGAGCTAAAACTGCAAAATTGGGGAGAAAATGAAAGTAGCAACAAAAAAAAAAGGTAAGAAACCTGCCTAAATCAGGGTGACCATATTTCACTAAAGTGAAAATGGGACACTGGGTAAGCAGCGACACCAGGCAACTTGCGCCCCCCTGAGTCATTTGGCATCATTGCTCGCCTGAGCCCCACCCTGCATCCCTGCTCGCCCAAGCCCCACCTTGCGTCACTGCTCGCCCAAGCCCTGCTGTGTGGTGCCGACAGTTCAAGCCCCCCCCGGCTGACAACCCAAACCACCCGGTGTTGCCACTTGTCCGAGCTGACATCATGACTTTTCTGGCAAAACTGGGCATTTGTCCCATTTGCTCTTGCCTGGACATTCCTCTGTGTTCCCCGTCGGGAAAGAGCAAATGGGACAAATGCTCAGTTTTGCCAAAAAAGTTGTGACATCCAGGACAGAGCTTAAAAAGAGGACTGTCCTGGCCAAAACAGGTGTGGTTCCCGTAGCCTGGATGGAAATGAAACCAGCCTCCTGGTTACTGTCTCTCTGCACTAATGAAAGCCTTTGAGATATTTGTATTACTCCTGGTCTGTTTTTTGCTTAAATTAAAGTGGCTCAGGCTCCTTTGGTAGCTGGTTAGGCTTCTCTCCTTCCAAAACTCACAGAGGAAACAACACAATAATACAACCTGAAGTTGAAAGAAAGCAGAACTGCCAGCTTCTTCCATTAATGTGTGTTTGAAACCACTCCACCCTTCTATGCTCACACATAGGAAACATCACAAGTTTTATCTCCCAAAGTCTTTCCTCCTTATACGTTTTCCCTCACAAAGGAGAGAATGGAGTCCAAAGATAACAGTTACTTATTTCTCCAGTTCATAGATGACTATCTGTAAGGCCATAGTGAATCAGTCCTGAGTCAGTTAAAGGGTGTAAGGGTGATTACACTAATTCTGGTAATTTTAAGTGACAAGGTGCATGGATTCCAGCTTACAGCTGCAACTATCTGAATAGGACTCCAGGTCATCTAAGGTGAGGGACATTTGCAAATCTCATAATCCTCTGCTTGTAAATACATATGATCTAGCTACAGCGGGTGAATAATAGGATATCAAGTGTTCCCCTCTAAGCGAGATCAGTTTCAGCTTCTGAAAAACCCAAACATACTCTGTTTTATGAAGATGATATAATCAGTTGGGCTGCTGTCCATATGTGATCACGGGTAGAGGTACAGCATCCAGCTTTGTGGAGGCCACTGACTATGGCCCAAGCACCGAAATGTTGTTCTACAGGGCCACGGTTGTGTATTTTTTGTTGTTGAACCAGGACTCACCTCCATGAATA
Source organism: Natator depressus (assembly GCF_965152275.1). Classification (NCBI taxonomy): domain Eukaryota; kingdom Metazoa; phylum Chordata; order Testudines; family Cheloniidae; genus Natator; species Natator depressus. The sequence goes on along the minus strand of NC_134238.1, from coordinate 16,646,684 downwards.
CCCAGACAGAAGACCCCCCCCCCATAAAGCACTGCTCTGGCTTTGAAAATATACACCTCTGGTTCCATATACATAAAGTATATACCACAGACACCAAATGAAGCATACAATAAAATATTCAAAGGAGAATCTTCAATTTAGGTGGGATTCATTAATATATTAGAAGAAATGTTATACTGGTGTGAGCAGGTGCCTTTCTCAACCAATTCTACAACCCCAGTCCATACAGTATGTAATGTTCAAATTCATCCCTATCCTGCTATTTAATTTTATTAACAAAGACTGATAGCAACAATAAGATAAAGATCAGTTCATGCCTTCTACCCAGGCTGGACTGCCCCCAGGGTTCCTCCCTATAACTGCTGAGCCCACACCTTAGAACATCTCTCTCCCATAGTGCCATACTCAGTAGGGTAACGAGCCAAGAAGTCAAAATAACTTTTTTAAAACCCTTTCCCAGTAGGATCAACACCTGCTCAAACAGCAGAGAGCTTCAAGCAAATACTGCTATGTTAGAATTACAGAATTCTAAAACCAATTGTAATACTACTAATTGACATTTATAAATGAGGAGATTTCAGCAGGGATCTGGGCCAAGAGGTATTTTTTAAAAAATGATTGATGATCTTGCAAATCAGGTACACTTGGAAAGTAACCTAAAGAACTCTAAAGTTTGTGTTGAGATGGTTCTTGCTGAGGTGTACTGAAGGGTGGAGGGAGGAGATTTGAGAGGGAAGAGTAAGAAAAGTTACCTATTGTAGTACACGTTTTTTATAAAGTTACTTCTGATCTGTTATAAGTAATGACATAATTTATCTGCATGGCTTAAAAAAGTGTTTGTAGCAAAAGAATTATTTTTAAAGTACAGTAATTATAGTGGTAGCCCTTAAACTTGACAATGGACTTAAATGCAAAATATTAGCAGCTGGATAACTTTGGCATTGGGAGTGTTTGCTATAGTGAGAATATGGATGCCCAAGGGAATGTGAAATGATCATTATTTTATTATTATTTGTATTATTGGAGTGCTTAGGAGTCCCGTTCATAGACAAGGACCCCATTCTGCTGGGAGCTGTACAAACACAGATCAAAAAGACAGTCCCTGCCCACAGAGAACTTGCAATCTATGTATAAGACAAGAAACAATGGAGGGAGACAACAAACAGACCAACTAGGGAGTACAACGAATGAGAGAGTACTGGTCAGTGTGATAGTATGGTCTCAGCACACCATCAGCCTAATCATTGTCAAACTGTTAGTAAGTTTCAGTTTTAAGGATTGATTTGGAGGAAGAGAATGAGTTAGTTTTGCAGATGTTTATGGGGAGCTCCTCCCAAGTGTCTGGGTCAGCATGGGAGGAAGCACAAAGGTGGTTGTTTAAAAATTTAACAACTGCATGATGGGGGCTGACATCATGGGCCAATCAGAGGTGGGAGTCAACCTTTTGATACTGAATGAGAGATGACAGGTAGGGTGGGGATAGGTCCTGAAGGGCCTTGAAAGTGAGGACAAGTAACCAGGGCCATGCAAAGCAGGGTTCATACAGCCCCAGTGGAACAAGGCCAGGACCCATAAAGGGCCCTGTTTTTATACTACTTGCTCTTTTCTTCGGGTCATCGGTCGCTAGCCTTCTCTGTAACTGCTCCCTTCACTTGACCTCAATTGACCTTATCTGTATTCCTGAACTCTGGGTCATTAGTTTTACTTGATATAAGTTTGAGTTTCACTGCCATATTATGACCTTTCACCCGATTTCTCTCAGAATTTTAGTTACACCTTTTACTTGCTACCACAGTCATTCCAAACCTAGTAATTCATTGGTTGGAGAATTCTTACAGGCAACCATCATTTTCTCCATGAATACCTACAAACACAAGAGCAGTGCTCAAAAGCACAAGCTGCAGCAGGCCTATGAAAAAGAAGATCAGAAGACTGGGCTTGGTCTGCAAAGTTTCCTGAAAGGTGTGAAGTTTGGCAATTGTAGCAGGGCAGTTACCCTGCTCTGATAGAGGAAGGCTGGGCTGATTGGGGAGGAAGCCACAGCTGGGGCCAGGCCCCATCAGGCCACACCTGGCCTTGTTATAAGGGCACAGGGAGAAGCTGGGCTAGAGTCTCTCTCCAGCCTTGGAGGGAGAAGGACCTTGCTGTGTGGGAGCTCAGGGTACCAGAAGTAGAACAGTGCTGCAGAAGGGCAAGAGGAGCTGGGGAGCTCCAGCCTGGCAAACCTCCAGGCTGAGGCCTTGCTAAAGGCCAAAGCAGGTACTGGAGTTACAGAGGTGCAGCCCGGGGTTAGGCAGAGGCAGCTGGTCCAACCTCCTTGCCAGTGTTGAGTGACCATGACAGACTGCAGTTTGCCCCAGTGGAGTGGGGGCTAGATGATGATTGGCAGTAGCCACTGAGGCAAGGTGGGTATAGTGGGTTGGGTGTTCCCCTGGGAGGGGAGACCCAGGGGGCAGCACTCCAAGGTAAAGAGCACTGGGGTCTGGGAGGAACACGGGGGGCCTGAGGCAGGTGAGACACTGCCCAGAAGGAGGCGCTCCGAGGCTGGAAAAGAGCTAATTCCCAGATGACCAGCAGGAGGCGCCGCACTGGTGAGTCCGTGAACTGCTACAGCTGTGTACATAGTGAACAGTCTGACGATGGTTCTGCTACTGGCACTTCTGAGCCGTCCTTAGCTAGTGAGGACATTCATTTGGGCTTGTTGGGTGCTGGAGTCTGATTCTAACACAGAACTTGAAACTGAATTGTTGGGTCCTGGAGTCTCTGATTCTTGGACAGAAAGTTTCCCGTTGGTTGCTAATGCAATTGTTATGGATGAGGGCACTGAAACTGGTTTGATTATTGGAAGTGTGGGGTGGAATTTTTGCCACAAGTGAGAGATTTTGTGTTTTGGTTTTTTGGGTTTGTTTGGGTTTTTTTGGTAGAAAATGGTCCTGTTGTTAATCTAGAACAAGGCTTTTGACCTAGCAAACACAAAGAAAGGCAAGTATTAAAGCACGGTTCTTTGTCAAAACTCCTAGGGGGGAGTTACTCCAGCAGTCTTCGTAGAAGCAGTCTGACTCTTGCCTCCTTGTTCTGTTTCATTTATTTGCTTTTCCAGTCAAATTCCTCATCTTCTCTGCAAACCATAAAACTGGGTTCAGAAACTCTCCATTTTAATGCATGAGTATGCCAATGTGACCGTTCAAAAGAACATGTGGAGGCAAACACTCGCTAGACTGAACTTGCAGAATGAATGGAAAAGGGTCACACAATTGACAAAAATGTGCAAACCTACTGTCAGATGCAGAAGGACATATGGCACAATATTTTGTATTGTCTCTTGGATATTTTGCTGTAAAGTTAGAGGTGTTTAGATCTGAAAGATTCAGACAAGCAATTAGTCTTTGTAAAGGTAATTTTGGGGGGTTATCTGAATTGCTTACCAAGGTATGATAGGGTGTTGCGAGAGCATGTGGAAGCAATTAAGGCTGGCACCACAAAGGGTGATGTTCTTATAAAATCAAATTCAAAGTGAATTTATCAGTAGGATTGAAAGAAAATTGAGACTATTTTTGACAAGATTAGGAAAGCTAAATTCTTCTGTTTGTTTGCACTGCAGACATATCCCCAATGGAACAATTGTCTCCACTGTTAAGGTATACTAACATTTCACTGATATCCACACCAAAATAGGAGGGGGCATTACGCAGATTATTTTAGAGAAGCTTGAAAAAAGACAGCTTAGATACAGCTGATTGAAGGGGACAAAACTATGACAATGGGGCAACATGCACAGAAAGTTGTTCAAAATCAAATTCAGCAGGTAAATCAGAATGCATCTTTCATCCCATGTGCTGTCCGCTCAGTTAATCTTGTTGGAGAAACTGCTGCAATGGTTATTCACAAATTTGTTCTTTTTTTTTTAATTATTATTCAAAGATTGTAAAGCCTCTTATTGGCTTTCTGCTAGGTTTTGGGATGTGTAGAGAAAGCATTATAAGATAAATATGAACTTAAAGAATTAGAGTTAATTACCTGAAGATTGGTTAATGAAATATGTGTTGATAAGAAAGCCCCGACTAGAAAGTAGAAGGAAGGCCTTGAAAATAACTTATAAAGCCAGAAGGAATAAAGTAGGGAGAATATCTCGTTGAAAGAATAACTAAATGAGAAGGAAATTTCTAAAAAGAAGGCCTCTGACCAGTACACATTACTACAGATTGTTTTAAATAAAACAAAGAGAATATATCTTAAAATAAGCCAACATGGCCCTTACCAAACTACACACCAGTCTTAAAGCCTATGTGAAGCCAGGTGCAATGGAAAAGCTGTGGGGGAGGAAAAAAGGAAGTTGTAAATCTTAAAAAAGGAAAGGCTTTGGGAAGAAAGGAGGTTGTAAATCTTATCTGAATTAAGACTGGATATATGGGTGAACTGTCTCAAACTGGTTTTTAGCTAAAGTCAGTACTTGGCAATGACGTTACCTGTTTGTTAAGGGGTATAAAAAAATAAACTCTTAAAGGGTTTATTGCCAATATTTGTCTGACCACAGTGTAAGTATCTTGATCATTTAAATGCCTATAAATGTTTTGTTACTCTATTGGGTGCAGTAAATTGCTTATTATTTAGGTTTTTAGGAATATTTAGAGGAATGGTACAAATACCATTTGGCCTTTGGATTTAATGAAGGAATTTAGATTAAATTAGTGTTTGGTGGTTTCTCATCAATATTAATTTCAAATATTAATTCCAACAAGCTTATTAGCATTACATTAAAATGCCAAATCATGACAAGATGGTTAGCAAAGTTTGTGGCAATCCATCCATTTCAAAATCAGGTTGAGTGTGTTCTTGATGCGTTCGATAAGATCAACACCTGTTTGATGATGATTCCCCATTTACAATTACATTTTGATACCTACTAGTTAGCCATCTTTTAATCCATTTAATAAATGCCTTGTTAATTTTATATCTTACTAGGTTTTTTAAATCAAACTACCATGCAGTACCAAGTCAAATACAGAAGTCTAAGTATATGGCATCAAATTTGCAATGTCATAGAAAAGATATCATAAACCCACATTGACTGGCATTAATTATATTACCCTCCTTTTCATTAATCAAGTCTCATAGCAGCTGCTCCATTATTTTGCCCAGGATCAATGTCAGACTAACAGGCCTATAATTGCCCAGGTCATCCCATTTAGCCTTTTTAAATATTGGCACAACATTATCTTTCTTCTAGTCTACTGGAACTTTCCTGGTGTTCCAAGATTATTGAAAATCAAGATTAATGGTCCTGTGAACTCCTCAGACAGTTCTTTTAAAGTTGTTGGACGCAAGTTATTCAGACCTGCTGATTTTAAAATGTTTAACTTTAGTTGCTGCTATTTAACGTCCTCCTGCGATACTAGTGGAATTGAAAGAGCATTATGATATGACTACATCATCTGTTTGTTTTCCCCAAATACATAACAGAAATATTTATTGAACATTTCTGCCTATTCTGCATTATTATTATTATTATTATTGATAATTCTATCATTTCATCTAGTAATGGACGAATACCATAGTCAGGATGCTTTTTGTTACTAATATACTTTTAAAACTCCTTCGTATTGTCCTTAAATCTATTAGCCATAGACTTCTCATTGTGTCCCTTTGCTTCCTTTATCAATTTTCTACAATTCATAGCTTCTGAATTATATTAATTACTGTCAACTTCCCCTTTCTTCCATTTGTTGTATTTTTTTATAGCTGCCTTCACTTCCCTTCTAAACCAGATTGGTGTGGTTTGTTTTTGTTTTTAAATCAATATGGCCTTCCTCAATTGTGGGATCATGGTTTTTGGGCAGCTAGTAAAGTTTTCTTAAACAATTCCCCATTACCATTCATATTTTTCTGATTAATTTCTTCCTCCCAGTTGGTATGGCTCATACTTGTTTTCAAACGTTTAGCAATATCCATGCAGTTCAAAGAGAAATTATCTCAAAGGAGGAGAGTAATGCCAGGTAAACTTGCAAAAGATGAAAGGTCCTCCGATCTTGAAAGTTTTTGAATGAAAGGTTTTCAACTCCATCACAGACACAATATTAACACAGCTGGAGAATACGATTCATAAGTATGATGGAGTCAGAAAAAGGTTTGCTTTTTTCATAGGCAAGAAACTTAAAAGTATCAGGAGTGAAGACTAAAGAAGCACACACACAACTCACCAAGCAGCTATCCTGAAGACGTAAACTCTGGAGCGTTGAGAACAAGACTGAGCTTTTCACCAGTCTTTGCAAGCAAATTGTTAAGGATGACTTGGAAATGAAGGCACCCGTTGATCTCCTTAGCTACATTCACAAAAGGTCTTTAGATGCAAGAAACAGCACTGGATAATTTTGCGGTCTTCCTGTTACCGTAGCTGCTAATGAAAGGTGTTTCAGCAAGCTAAAACTAAGCAAGAGCATCCATGGGGCAGAAAAGGTTAAATGATCTGGCGGTTATTTCTACAGAGAACTTGGAAGCAAGGCAGATAGACTGGGATGAGTTAATTAATTAGATTACTCAGAGAAGGCTAGGAAGGTCCCTTTGTTAAAGTTTCAGAGTAACAGCCGTGTTAGTCTGTATTCGCAAAAAGAAAAGGAGTACTTGTGGCACCTTAGAGACTAACCAATTTATTTGAGCATGAGCTTTCGTGAGCTACAGCTCACTTCATCAGATGCATACTGTGGAAACTGCAGAAGACATTATATACACAGAGACCATGCAACAATACCTCCTCCCACCCCACTCTCCTGCTGGTAATAGCTTATCTAAAGTGATCATAAAGTTGGGCCATTTCCAGCACAAATCCAGGTTTTCTCACCCTCCGCCCCCCCCCCAACTCACTCTCCTGCTGGTAATAGCCTATCCAAAGTGACCACTCTCCTTACAACGTGCATGAAAATCAAGGTGGGCCATTTCCAGCACAAATACAGGTTTTCTCACCCCCCCCTTTCCCAAAACACACACACACACAAACAAACATACATCACATCCGATGAAGTGAGCTGTAGCTCACGAAAGCTTATGCTCAAATAAATTGGTTAGTCTCTAAGGTGCCAGAAGTACTCCTTTTCTTTTTGCGAATACAGACTAACACGGCTGTTACTCTGAAACCTCCTTTATAACTTTAGCCCAGTGGCTGAAGCACTCACCCAGGATATGGGAGACCTCTGTTCAATTCCTCACCTCTGCCTAATGAGAGAAGGGATTTGAACAAAGGTCTCCTATCTCTTGGGACAGTGCTCTAGCCACTGGACTTGTCTGATGTGGGACTCTTACCTGTTGAAGGTGTTTCACTCTGGATTATGTGTTCTGTTCTCCAGTTAAGATTTGCATTGCATGGTTCCCTTTAATGGCTGACAACCACTTGAATTGTTTGAACAAATGTGAGAGACAGATAAACTGCACAGCCACCAACACTTGTATGCTAATTGTCTATTATTGCATTAGAAAATATAACAAAAGCAAATGTAATAAGATTTACTTTTTTTTTTTTTCTTTGGCTGTATTCAATAATATGCCTTAAATAGGGTGGATTTACTGAGGCTCTTGTACCAGGAATGAACAAAAAACACTGTTTGTGGTAGGGGAAAAACTGAAGAGGGTGCAGATACTGGACCAACAAAAGTGCAGGAAAAATTCTTGTTCTTTCCACTCATGCAGAAAGAACAATTGGTACTCCTCCGGCTCTATAATGAGTAAACATCCTAATGTGGGTCAAAGCCCCAGAATGAAGAAGAAAAATAATAATGGAAGAATTTTGTTTAACATGAGATTAATTTACTACCCTAGCCCTGAACCTGCAAACATGTATACACATTAGGCTCTGTCTACACTAGCACTTTTGTCATCAAAACATTTGTCGGTCAGGGGTGTGGAAAAAAACAACCCCCGACCAATGTAAGTTTCACTGACAAAAGCACCAGTATGGACAGTGCTATGTCGGCAGAAGACATTCTCCCACCGACATATTTACCACTGCTCATTGGGGGTGATTAATAGAACAGCTCCACGGGAGATTTCCTTTGGTGAGGAATGCCACTGGAAAATACCAGAATATTAGCCAGAGGCTTTCGTTTACTTCTGGGAGAAGATTGTTTGAGAGTTGTGAAACTTGTTGGAGGGTTCAAGGAAAATGGCCACAAGTATATTTAGAAAGAAAGATGGTGCACAGCTTACATGAAAGGCTGAAAATACTACTATGAGCTGGGTGAAGCCTTGTTATAGGTTGAGTTAAAAACTTGTTCAAACTGATACGTGAATGTGCCCTTCATTTAAGGTAGTAAGAGACGGTTAAGGGCCCATACCTCAAGCGGGGGGTGGGGTGGGGTGGGGTGGGGTGGGGGGAAGAGAGAGAACACACAGCCAGACACCAATGACAGCCAAGAACAGAGCAAGAGGCAGAAGTAGATGGCAAGAAAGCCAAATGGTGAGTAGTGTGACACCGGGAAAAGCAAGAAAGAGCAAGTTTTGGAGTTTGTTGACTAAAGAGGCTTGAGTCTGTATACGCTATAAAACTGTTCCTTTTGTTCTTAGTTCCTTCTGTGCTCCGAGAAGCAGGACTTTATACATTCCTTGTAAATAACAGATGCATCAAAGAGAATACCAGACTTCATCAATTTCTGCTTTGACCTGGACATCCCCAGGATCCTGACATTTTACTAGTTGCTCAGGCCAAAAAGGGGCAATATCACTCTGCAAGTGCAGTTAGTGCTGTTACTGTTGCAGGAGTGAACCCCATTATGGTTGAACACAAAAGCAGCCGAATGATACCCAGACCTTAATGCAGTATCTCAGCACACAGACCAGCATCGGAAGGGACTCAGACTTTCTGGACACAGACTGGAAAAGCTTGTGATAGGTATTCCCCATGTGAAAAAAGAAGGTGGGGGGGATACGCGGGGGAAACCACACACTCACAGCTACTCTAGATGCCCCAGGAACACGCACCACAGACAGACACACCCACCCCCCGGCGCGCTCCCGGGACACACGAGTCCGGGCACAGCCAGGCAGGCACCCAGCGCCGCACCCTAAGGACATGCGGACTCCGGGCCCAGGCAGCCCCCCTAGGGCCGCTCTCCAGCCAGCCACCCACATGCTCAGACGCCCGAACCTCTTCTGTGGCCGCTCCCCGCGCCTTTCTCTGCGCCAGCCCCGATGCCTCGGCCCCTAGCAGCAGAGCCGCCGCCGCCGCCTGCGGGGCCGCCCTGACCTGACCCGACCCAGGCCGGAGGCGGAGGAAGGGGGACCCAGCCCGGCCCCGTCGCCGTCACAATAAGCGCTGGGCCGCCCCAACAATCAGCGCCTGCTCCTGCTCGGGGGCCGCGGGGGAGGGCGCTTTCCTTCTCTCCCAGGCCTGCCCCGGCACCGGCTCCACCGTCCAATCGCTCGGCGGGGAGAGCGGGGCGGGGCGGGGCTGCAGCTGCCTTCGCCGCCGCCTGCGGCTCTTTCTGGAGTGGGAAGCGATGGAACAAAAGAAGCGCTGAGCGCGGCGGCGGCAGCAGCGCCCAGGCCGCGCCCGGTGCCCCGCGTCACTCGGTGTCCCCGGCAGCGGCATGGAGGGGACGCTGCCCCTCTAGGCTCCGCGGCGGCGGCAGCAGGACCCGGACCTAGCCGAGCCCCCCCGCCCCCGCTCCCGGCCATGCCGAGCGGCAGTGCCGCCGCCGCCGCCTGCCCCCAGGAGGAGCCCGCCGAGGCCCAGCGTCTGCCCCCGCCGCCGCTGCTGCTGCTCCAGCAGCCGGACACTCTGCTCCTGCGGGAGTGCCTGGCCGGGCTGGGCCTCCACGATCGCGGCCTAGCGGGCAGCGGGGAGGCGGCCGCCCGGCAGCAGGCCCGGGAGCGGCTGGCGGGGCTGCCCCCGCTGCCTGAGCCGGGGCCCGACGGGGCGGAGGAGGTCGAGGACGAAGGGGACCTGGAGCTGGAGGAGGAGCTGCTGGCGGCGGAGGAGGAGGAGGAGGAGGAGGACCCGGCCTCGCTGCTGCTCTCCTCGTCTTCCTCTTCCTCACCCTCGCAGCTGCCGCCGGGGGGGCCGCCGCCGCCTCACCCGCTGCTGCCCGGGCTCGGCTCCGTGCTGCTGTCCCCCGCCGCCGCCTTCGATGCCCAGGAGACGGCGGTGGCCGGGGTGCTGTACGGGGCGGACGATCCCCAGGGCATGATGGCGGCGATGCTGTCCCACGCCTACGGTGGCGGCCTAGGCGGGGGGCCGGCGGCGGCCCCGGCTCTGAACGGGGAGCAGGCGGCGCTGCTGCGGAGGAAGAGTGTCAACACCACCGAGTGCGTCCCGGTGCCCAGCTCTGAGCATGTGGCCGAGATCGTCGGCCGTCAGGGTGAGTCCCGCCCGCGCAAGGGGGAGTCGTGCCCGAGGAGAGCGGGGACGGGGCCTGGGCGAGGCCAGCAGGAGAGAGGCGGGCGAGGGGTGAGGCCTTCCCGCTTGGTAGGATTGCGGGGGGCGGAGAGGGCCGCCGGCGAGGGGGAGGGCCGCCGGCCCGGCTGTGCGAGAGAAGGCCCGGCTAAGCCTCGGCCGTGGGGCGCTGGCCCGACAGGGGCAGGGAGGCCCCGGTGAGGTGCCTGGGACGGAGACGTTGGGGAGGGCTTGGGCAGGCTCCCTGCGGGTGGGGTAATCCCGGGCCAGCCCCCTGAGGGTGTTCGCCATGGGTGGGGGTGTGGGCAGCCTGGCAGGGGCCGTGGGAGGATGTTACAAGGGGGGGGGGCCGGGGACTCTGGGTCTGCGGTTGGAGGGCGGGAGGGGGCGCCCCAGCCAGGTGGGTGCCGATTTGAGGATCTGCTGGGAGGTGGGGGGCTTTCCACGGAAGATGGCTGGCGACCAGCCCCTGAAGAGGGGGCGTGTGTTGGTGTGAACCTTGGCCAGGAGACTTGATATCCCCAGAGGAGAAGCAGGGTGAGGGTTGAGCCTTGCCAGGAGAATAGGCAATAACATGGCAGATGGGTGAGCTGAGCAGGGGCTGGGACTGGGCCACAGTTCTGGCTGGGAGTTGGGTGGGATGAGTTCTGTGAGGGGTGAGCAGTAGGTTGGTAGGCAAGTTCTGCCAGGGCAATGGGCAGTAGTGCCTGGGGTGGGGAACCTTGCAGAATGCCAGAGCCACTGCAATCAGCTATCACTGGGTCAGGCAAGGTGGTGGTGAGTATTTATACTAAAAGGGATAGGACTCTGGGGAAGTGAAATTTACCAGTCAAGTGGCCTGAAGCCTAGGTGCACCAGTGGGGCAGGATGGCAGAACTGAGCTGGCACAGGACAGCTCTGCTAAAATGAGAAACTGGAGTCTGCTTAACAGACTAACTAGACATGGAGGGGTATAGTATAGCTTATCTCAGGGGAGAGGAGATGGACAACTGCTGGAGCATAAACCAGCACAAGCCACTGTAGGGAGACAGCAGTAGTGTTGTGAACGGATAGGGCTGTAATCTCTTCTTCTGGGCAGGCTGTTAGAATCAAAGACTGCTTGGTTAAACTTGATAAGGTTTTTTCAGTTTTAGTAGCTGCAGCTATTCAGGTTTGCATAATGGCATGAAAGAGCTGAATGGATGCCTCTCTTCATTCTCAGTCAGTGGGATAAATTCTCCAACCAGTCCCTTAAACTAACTCCCCCAATCTGTCTTTTTGTCTGGGGATACAATAACCGGGGCTTGGGGCTGGTGGGAACGGGCCCTTGCGTGTAATAGAACATGAGACTGGAATGGCCTGGGAAGCCTGCATAAAGAGCTGAGTGCAAGAATAGTTCAGGCTCCTACATTTAGTGGTGATTACTTGTTTGTGTGTGTGAAACGTTAAACCATACATTTCAATATAATCTGCTTGAGTAAAAATAGTTTGTTTTGCTTTCAGTGTGGTGGGGGTTTTTAAAAATACAATTTGTGGTAAAATTGAGTTTGAAATTTACTGACTTTTGGCCAGTTTCTGCAAACACATGCATGTGAGTAGTCGCATTGGCTTCTGTGGGTATGTGAATGACGATAGTCACTTGTCTGAATGTTTGCAGAATTGCATGCTTAGTCCTTTATTATGACAAACTTCCATTCATGCTCATTCAGACAAATAAGATGAGACTTCCACCATGAGCAAACTTAATGGGGGGAATAAATGTGTTATTTCCCTTGTTGCTATTTTTAACTGTTGCGTGTTTGATTAAGTGTTCTTGCCCTCACGCTCCAGTTTTTGCTTCCTGTTGATCTTACTGCAAAGTCACATGTTTGTTTTTCAAATCATGCTTTTGTGATAAGGTCATGCTTGTGATGTCACAGGTTCAGTATTGTCACTTTCTTGTGGTATCAGGGTGAGAGAAAGATGGGGGTGTTGGTAAGATCATTTCATGCACAAGTGTTTCTGGTAAGAAAATTAAAAGCATTTTTTTAATTTATAAAGGGGGATGGCCTAAATGATCAAACACGGGTGCCTAAACAAAAGCACTCTGTTCCATTTCCCTTTTTATATTACTTTGTTTACATTTGCTGTTTGAGTCAAAGGGTGAGTTAAAATAATACAAAATAAGTGAAGCGCTAAAGATGCATTCTAAACACCGTTCATTCACTGGGTTTACTTTCCTCCATCCTTTGTCTGTTACCTGTTTGGACTGTAAGCTGCTCAGGTCAAGGATTTTCTCTTTATTTGTTCATGAAAAGCCTATACACAAATACCTTTTTTTATTTAATCATTTCTGTTGTATAAGTAGTTGAAGTGTTCATTTAACAAACTTCAAAATCAAATGTTTACGGATTATTAGAGTAGGAATATGTCCCTTGATTCCCCATGCAACAGGGTCGAATACACAGATCTGAGACCCTTTCTTTAAAAGCGTGTCCAAGAGAGCAATGAAGACAGGATCTTTGTTCCTGAAGTGTTCATCTGCTCTGCCTCCTTTTGCTCCTCAGCTGACATCATACTTTTTAGTTTGTGATAACACTTAGTTGCAGTGGAGAAGATCATGCCAAAAACAGAATGATGGCTTCAGAAAAGGACAAGTAGCAGAAAAGAGAACTCAGGATTTTCATTACTATTTTTTGTTACCAAAAACACTGGCATAAAAGCATTGGTTTTCTTAAAAATGTATTGGCAACTCATTAAAGGAAGTCTATACTTCAGATAGCTAAACAAATAGTTGGTATAGAAGTGGTATACTTATCAAAGGAATCTTCAAAGTTTGTATTTAGAAATACCTGTCTATTGAATAGAACTGTGTTCTCACACAGACACAGTCTAGCCATGTATTGATAGAGCAGTGATCCCAACTTGATTTGTTCATGTACTGCCTTCTTAAAAAAGTGTGTTGAGGTGAATGGATAGACCATCAAGCTCACGCACAACAGTTTGGGAACTGCTGTACTAGAGAATTTTGATGCTAAATTCTGCCTGCCTTGCTATCCATTCCAGTAAGGACATTGCAGCTACACTGTAGAATGTGGTTATCCCATCATATCTCCTGAACATCATCTGGCTGCATTCTGGTTTTGAACTAATACAGCTTCTGTAACACTGTGCATGGGTCTCCTGTTTCTATAATATTTTTGTTTAATAAAAAGAATATTTGTATGCAGTGCTGATGCAATTTCAAGGTGACCTGTGAATGAGCTTACAACAATTGGATTTGTGTCTTTTTGCATTTTTTGTTGTTCTATTATGTACAAAGAGAACCCGGAAGGTGTTCTCTTAATATGTTCCCTGATGGTTTAATTGCTGAAATATCAGGAATGTCAAATCTGGTGTGGGTTTTCCTGGAGGACTCACAGGGGTCTGAAGAGTATGTTTATTGTGTGTATTTGAAAAGAATAGTTAGGGTGATTGGAACTTAACAAAAAAGTTCTTTTAGCCAAGCTGAATTTTTAACAGGGGGCGGGGGAATGGACTGCTAGCATTCTTTATATACCATAACAAAAAGGTGTAAGCTGACTTCTATTTGCCAGTTATATTTAAACTTACAAAATACTTAGCATTTTTAATATATAAATACAACTTATGCAGTACTTCAAAATATTGATACAGCACTTATCTTTCTGGATTGCTACTCCCACTTTGGGGACTTGTGCTGGGAACTGACATAGATACTGGAGCAGTTGGAGGCCATGTCCCTGTTAGGAGCAGCGTAGCGGCATCAGTACGGCTCCATAGCTATGCTGCTGTAACTCTGTAGCGCTGATAAGGAACTACAGCGATAGGAGGGATTTTTTCATCACTGTAAGAACTCCACTTTCCTGAGCAACGGGAGCCAAGTTAACTGAAGCATTCTTCTGTCAACTTTGCTTGGCCTACACCAGGGGTTAGGCTGGCATAGCAGTGGCACTCGGGGTGTGCATTCACACCTCTGAATGCTGTAGCTATGTTGACCTAATTTTAAAGTGTAGTCCAAGCTGAAGGAGCTGTGTTGTGTGGATATATTCAGCAAGTTTACACTAGCGAGGATGCATCGTGTGGACACCCTGCACTAGTGCAAATTACAGAAGTTCTGTTGATGTGTAAATTGCAAATGTGCACTTCTCGTGTAGACAACGCTTCACTGAGGGTTGCTACTTCAGGCCTGGCCTATACTTAAAACCTGTCAAGATAGCTACTGTGCTTGGGGCTTGAAAAATCAACACCGCTGAGCACCAAAGTTTAAACCAATCTAATCCCTGGTGTGGATGCAGCTGGGTTGGTGGAAGAACATTTAAGTCGACCTAGCTCCCATAGCTCAGGGAGCTGGTGTTTGTACAGTGACAGAAGAACCCCTCCAGTCGTTGTAGTTTGTATCTGCACAACAGGGTTATAGCAGCATAGCTATGGCACCATACTATGCGCCTCTAGCACCCATAGTTTAGATGTGGCCTTAGTGACATAGCCGTATACGTTTCAGTCCTAGTCTTCCTGCTGCGAGCATTCACGTCCCATTAGAAAACACTTGGAGGAAGGTATAAACCATTTGTTCCAATGAATTCATGCATTTTTTTCCAAAACAATTCATGCAGAATTTTCCTTTTAAATTCTAAAACCCGTAAGTTTTCCACAATGTAGAGAGGCCTTTTGAGCACTGGCAGAAAGGAAAGGGGGATAGCAAGCTGCTGACTGGCTTGACAAAGGTTGGGTTAAATAACTTGAACAAGGTCACATAAGTCTGTAGCCAAACTCAGAAAACCATTGACTTGGGCTGCCTTCTTGGGCCCCCAACATTGCTAATAGAAGTGGGAATTTAAAAAACAAAAACAGGACAAAAATGTAGTTTAGGGGGCAGTGGTTGAAGGAGATTGGATGAAGCTTTCCAGAGGTTCCAGACATACAGGAGTTTGAGGAGGAAAAATAAGCCACAGAAGTTTTGTCTACAGTAGACTTATTTATCTCCTAAAACTTCCTACTGTTGCTACCATGGATACACTTCCCCTGATAGAAAGCTGTAGTGAAGACAAAGTAAATAACATAACTGCTACTGCTTTAAAAACAAACTGTTGCCACTGTTAGAGTGGGAACCATTTTTACCACCTGCAGTAGTTAACATATTTTAATGTTTTTTTCACAGTCATCTAGACCTTCCCATCCAACTCTCACCTGAAGAGTACAGATTTTCCTTGCCAAAGATCTTGTGGATTTTCATGTGTGAACATCTATATAAGTCCAGACTAATGTACTTCTAAACCACATTGGACTAACTGGTCCTGGGGGAAACTATTTCATAAGCTGCATCAGCAAAACTACCAGATCTTGAAAGTTTCCCCACATGATACATATGGACTTTACAATCTGAGCAAGACCCTGACCCCAGATGCAGTGTTCCAGCAGGATCAGCAAGGTGTCTCTCTTTTTAAAACCTATTTTGTAAGAATTGAGATGAAAGGTCAAGGGCCAGTTCCCAGGTGCAAATGAAAAAGAGGATGATTTTGGGGGGGGGGGGGGGATTCCATAAACCTTTTAAACTGGCATTGGGTTGTAAACTTATCAGCAACTTAAAAAAAAATCTTGTTGGGTCTTAGAAGCTTCAGGTTTTAAAAAAAAAAAAAAAGGTAACTTAAAAGTCCAGGACATTAAAAATTCAACTTCATTTCAAGTTTCAGATATTTCTTTAAAAGGAAGCTCTCCCCAAATATCCTCTGTCTATCCAGGTATTTAACCGTCCATATTTTTCCATGCATATACTTTTCCTGAATTCATAATACATTACACCTTCATACTTTAATCTCCTAGGGTAATGGTACAAACCATATGCTACTGCTGTTTCATATGAGGCTCTGTGTCCTAGGCAGCAAAACTGCCAGGAACCTCTGCTGCCCTCAAATGCAAGAGAGCAGTATCCCTTTTTTGGCACTGACAACTTGGAAGTTATGCACTATAGGGGTTTGAATTGAAAACATATCAGTACTGTCATGGCTGTTGGGAGGACAGCTGACAGTTTTGACAGTTGGGCCTTCTGACCTAAAGGGATACATGGGAGGTGTCTCGGTTTTCTTGCTTGGGCAATCGGGTGCATATTAAGACTGTCTTCTTCCCACAGTTGGCCTCCAAAAACTGACCTACTTCATTAGGCAGTTCAGGTTAACTTCCATTGTTTCCTACCTTTTCCCTCCAGATTAAATTAACACTCTTGGCTTAAAGGTGCCTACTTTCATATAGTTATTGGAGTGATTCACAGAAAATACCTCCATTTTTATGTGGAAGATGATCTTTATAAATAGATTGCAAGTTCTTTGGGGCAGAGACTATCTGTGTTCTGTTGGTGCTAGGCGCTGTACAGTGGGGTCCTGGTCTGCGAGTAGGGCTCCTTGGTGCTACAGTAATACAAATAATAAAAGGTGTTGCTCTCTGGCTTTTCTTTTGGGCCAAAGGTGTTTTCAGAGTGCCTCACACTGGTTGCCACTTGTCTCTGGTATTAGCATATTCTTCTCTTGAGACTTGCAGACTGTTGCAGTCTGCAGATTTATAACGTATTGATAGTTGAATGGGGCCCTGTACCTACCCAAATAACTTTTCAGAAGGGCTAGCATGGACCACCCTAGGGCCAAGACATTTCTTCCAGAATAAAGCTTGTTAAGTGTCCCTGAATGTATCTTCCTCTGAGAGCTTAATCTAAAATCAGTGAGCTCTTACCTCAGACTAATGGAGTAGATGGCCCTTCCTCATGTGAGACACCTTTATTAAATCTTATTTCAAGTTAGCAGGGTGAGTTAGCAATAAATTTCACTCCAAATATGGATGACATTGGAGCTATGTTGATTATTCTTCAGTTTGTCTCCAAACTGCCACTATGTGTTGAAGTGAGTGTTTCAGTATTCCATCCCCAACTATTGTAATTTTAACAGATGTTTCTTGGTTGAGGAGCCTGTCACCGGAGGCTGACCATTTAGGGTTGGTGGAATGTGTGGGAGGCTAAGTTCCGTATAAGTGTCCAGGAGCTGAAAGTTATAAAGTGAACTCTAAAATCTCTGCCGCTGATCAATGGCTGCATTGTTCAAATGCTAACAAATAGAACTACCACTGTATATTACATGAACAAAAAAGGAGGTGCAACTCTGACAGGAGACACTGGCTTTATGGGATTGCTGACATCCCCTATTTCTCAGTCTGGAAGGCAAAGAGAACACAGTAGCCATTCATAGGCTTCAGGAACATCACAGTTGATGGATTAAACAGATGGGCCTACTGTTCAAGAAGTAGGGCCGTGCATCCATAGCCTTCTTTGTGATGAGCCTCAGTGCATGTCCTTAGTTGATTCTGTTTGTTCCACCACTGGTCATAAAGATAGACTGAGCCTGAGTTATACTGGTTGCTGCAACATGGACCAAATGTAATTATTACAGATATTTTTGTGGAGCCTCAGTATTACTTACCATTATCTTCAGACCTGCTGTCTTGCCTTCCATCCCAGTCTGGAATTGCTTTGTCTTGCTGTTTGAATCATGGGACATGTAATATAAAAGTGCAGAAAATTCTGCTGCAGTCTCGAAAATAATCTTCAATGAAGTTTTTACACTTAGAAATGGAAAAGGCTTTTTCTAAATAGCCCGTATCTACATTCTACCTCCATATCCTGTATTATGGACAACTTAATGGATTTGAAAGTCTCGCCCTTGAGGTAAGACTACAAAAGGCTATCTATCACTTCAGCATATCGTCTGCCAGTGGACAGCTCTGTTTTCAGGCATCTTTGGTGGGGGGATGACTGTAGAGATCTAGTCTTCCCATTGGTCAAAGAATCTGTTATACAATGGGACCCCAGCTGGTGCCGACAAGGTTGATGGGTGCCAGTTCAGGTGTTTACCTTGTAGGTGAATATTTATCGTTCTACCTCTATTTTCATTTGCACTTACACCTGAGAAGAATGAGTTGCAGACTTTCCTCATCCCCGATTTATCCCAGGTGTGGTGTTTGAATTCTGTTTAGGCACTTGTTCTTCTGACAGCACTCCTTTTGAGGTGGGCAGGTACTATTACCCCCATTTTACTGAAGAACTGAAGCACAGGTTAAATGACTTGTTCAAGGTCACACAGTCTGTGGCAGAGCTGAGGAGACCAAGTTCAATTCATAGTCCCAGGCTAGTGCCTCAATGACCATCCTTGTTTTATGAAGTATTACCTGAATCAGACCATTAATCTTGTGGAGTTTCCAAAATTTCATTCTCACATAAAGGAAATGACTCTACGTATGCCCCAGATGTCAAAAGGTTTTTGAGTTTTTATTTGACTAAGTCAGTGAGGAAATCCACAAGCCTCTGTCTCTGTCTAAAGGGCATAGCAGTTTTCTTTACACTTCATTCAGTCAGTGCCTGTATAGGACTAGACTATGCTTTGGGCTTGGGTGTCTACCTCATGACATTCAAATTTACACTTCTAGGGCAAGGCAGTATTGAATGCCCACCTCATAACATGTCTATCATAGCAGTCTGCTGGGCTGTTACCTGTTTTGTACACAGACTTACACAGCATTACTCTCCTGACTTGAGAGCCCACTTTCAGAGAGCAGTTCTATTATCTTTGTGTAAACTAGAACTTGTCAGCACACCTTCCTGAATTGCTAGAATTGTACTCTGTGCTCGACTTCCTATGGGGAAAATAGTCTCCTTCAAAGAATCTGTTACTCGTAATTAGTGGCTCTCGGAGTGTTGCCTCTGTCTAGTCCCATCATGTCTTCTGTATTCTTTAGTCTTGCTAGAGTGGTTGGGGCAACACAACCATTACATAATCTTACCCCAGCCGCTCAGTGCTATGAGAGGGCACTTGTGCAGACACCACAGGTTTGACAGGAGTAGAGTTGGGCCATATCCCACCACTGTGAACCCACAGAAGCAAAATTCTTTAAGAACCCCAGTTACCATGGTAAATCACATTTAATTTGAGTGATTTCTCCATTGTCCCGTCTCTCCCCCCGGGCCAAATTTTTTACTTGGATGTTTTGCAAGGAGCCTTCATAAGTCCATTTTAAGAGTTGAAGGATTCCTGATCCTACAAAAACCTGAGTGCTTTCAGTTGTCACCACAACCAGTCGGGAGTTCAGCACTATAGATCCCTTATTTATTTGTAGGCCCCAACTAAGGCCAGGACTCCTGGCAGTAGGTACTATACGCACATAAAGAAAAGCCCTGTCCCAAAGAGCTTACAGTCTAAAATCTTGGATAAAACCCTTTGGCCGCATGCATTTTTGGCTCGTACTGAAAGTAGTCAAATATAAAGCCACAGGCCAAAAGAGTGCACATTGATGCGTTTATAAAAAGGAAACAACTAAGCATGACTAAATTTATAACGAAAGTGTTGTAAATAGCTATGTAAAGAATGAGTCAGTATAGAAATGTTCCACAGGTCAGTAAAAAGACTCCAGATAATGCAGTGTAATTAAACACTTAATTCTGATTGCAGTGGTAACTTAATGAGCGGAGGGATCAGAATGTCCTCTTTATCAAGTTATTTTAACTTTAACATGCGAGACCCATACATTGTCTGTCTTTCTGCCACTTGGAACAGTCCCTCCAGAGCTCCACTTACACTTTTGTACCATTCAATAACTTACTTTTCTCTAATGTTGCTTGCCTTTATGGTAGAGCCCTGTGTTGGGACTGGGGTCCCGCAGAACCCGCTGCCATAGTAGTGGGAGCAGGATAAAAATTCAAGGAACAATGTGGGAACAGGTGGGAGTGAATATTGCAGGACAGGATGGAAGCAGGATTAAAAAATTCCCCGCAGGGCTCTGCTTTGTGGTACTATTGTATTTGCAACTAGAAGTAAAAGAGGAGGCATCTCCTGTTTGCGTAGCCACCTCTCTCAAAAACAGGCTGAACCTAATTTCACGCCAAACTTGGTGGCAAAGGGATCCATCTGTTTACCTTGATGTCGCACATTTTAAAAATAAATTACTCAAGATCTGCTTCCATGAGTCGTGAATACCCCCATTGCAACAAGCTTAGAACCATCTAGAAGAGCACTGCCGATTGAGGCTGTGTGAGTCACGGCTGTGGGCTCAAACATTCAGAGGAAAGTTATGAAAGAGACTGCCGACATGGGTGATGGTGTGAAGCTGACAAAGTTAAAAGGACTGGCCATTTGTCTGCAGCATCATCGTCTTAAGTCACTACCTACTAGGAATCAACAGTAAAGATGATAGCATAAAGGAAAACAAGATAGGTAGACATGTGATCCTTCAAATTTGTCAACGTCTGCACCATCTTTAAAGCATCACAGGTGAGAGGAGGCCTGAGAGTTCGTCTGTTTTTCCTTCTTCTTTTGGGTATCATCTGATCCATATGGAATGAAGTGCAATTGCCATGGATCATTGAGGTTTAGAGGCTGACAATGCAGTCCAATCAAGGGGCAGCCTGGTACAGAAAGATGTCGCTGTCTGGGACACAGGAGACAACCTGGGATCTGTTCTCAGCTCTGACACAAACTGCTGTGAACTTGAGCAAGTTACTTCACCTCTCTATGCCTCTCTCCCTTCCTGCCTTTTGTCTTGCCTGATTAGGATTGAGATTTTCAGTAACCTTACTGTGCGATTGTACAGTCCCTAAGGGTACAATGGAAGCCCCAATTTTTGAGGTCTGTAGGTGCTACTGTAATCAAAGTTCACTCTGTGCTGCTTATTCTTACTTAAAAAATTGTTTAAAAGTAGCTGCTTACAACCAGTTCCAAGCCTGCTCTCTGTGTGCTTCTAAGTCTTCTACAGCAATGAGACCCAAAGTCCAGCTGCCTAGATCCTGGAACAAATGCATCAGCCATCCTGACACCCCTCTCCCCCAGCTGCTTAGACATGTTCCCCTCCAGAGTCCACCTGGCTGTAGGAGCTCTGGTTTTCTGGTAACACCCCAGCACAGCTTGGCAGGAGAGTAAAGCAAGAAATCACTTGGCAAAAGAATTTAATATACATACAAACTCTTTACTCTTTAAGAGTATGGCAAAACAACACCACTCCTGAATGCAGTCCTTTGTGACATTACTGCCTCTGTGAGTCCTTTAAACCATGCAACTCTTCCAGCCTTCTTGCCCAGTCCGTGGCCTTCTGGCAGTGAAATGGCCTGCTTTGCATAGAGAACACTCCTGTCTCTGACTCCTTTCTGTGCTGCTGCTTGGGGAATTTCCATGTTGCAACCCCCTCAGATTTGGGGCAGAGTTCTTCAGCGTCCATGGCCCTGCTGCCATACTCACTGTTCCACCGAGGTAGAGCCATTCAAGGTTGATGGCCCTTGATTGTGCTGTAACAGTTTCCCAGACACATTGGGTAGGAAGTTCCTGCTGCACAAGGAATGCTCACAGCCACCATAAAGTTACATTGAAAATGGAAGTTGTGATACAACATGGCTTTCACAGAGCCAAAATGGAATTTCAGTTGACACAGATACATCCACCAAACTGTCACAGTAGCTTTCTTTAAATGGGAAATATTTAGCATAGAAGAACCTCAGTAGTCTGGGGGGAGGGGAAGGAGGAAGAGGGTCTCATTCTGTTTTTAGTCACTCCGAAAAAAAATTTTTTAAATGGAGACTTAAGCTACGTCTACGCTACAGACCTTACAGAAGCACAACTGTACCTATCAAGCTGTGCCGCTGTAAGGTCTCATGTGTAGCCGCTCTATACCAGGGGGCGGGAGAGAGCTCTCCCACTGGCATAATTAAACCACCCCCAATGAGCGGTGGTAACTATATTGGTGGGAAACGCTCTCCCACCGACATCGTGCTGACCACACCGGCGCTTTTGTTGGTCGGGGTGGTTTGTTTTTTTTTCATACCCCAGACCAACAAAAGTTTTGCCAACAAAAGCGCTAGTTTAGATATAACCTTAAGTTGCAGATCTCTTAAGACCTCTAGACAGACTTATGTGCAGGTCTGGGGAAGAGCCAGTGGTTCTGGTACATGCAGACACGAATAATATAGGGAAAGGTACGAGAGTGGTCCTGGTGGCCAAATTTAGGCTGCTGTGTAAGATTAAAGTCCAGGACCCACATGGCAGCATTCTTTGAAATGCTTCCAGTTCCCCGCACTTGGCTAGTTACACAAGCAAAACTTCAGGGTCTCAGTGCATGGAAGAGATGATGATGTAGGGAAGGAGGGTTTTAGGTTTATTAAGAACTGGAGAACCTTTTGGCAAAGAGGGAATCTATTCAGGAAGGATGGGCTCCGCCAAAGCCAAAATGGAACCAGATTGCTGGCGTGTAAAAATTAAAAAGGTAGAGAATTTTTTTTATTTCTCTTTTTATTATTTTTTTAAACTAAGGGAAAGCCAACAGGTGCAGAGGAGCACACTGTTTGGTTAGAGACATCCCCTAGGATAGACATTGATAAAGTACAGGTCGGAATTGAGGAGAACCAGTCAAATGAAAGAGTCCCATTCAATTAAATCGCACGAAGACCCACAACTTAATGTTGACAAATTGTATAAATACTTGTATACAAACACTAGAAGTCTAAATACTAAAATGGGTGAATTGTAGTAAGTGCCTGGTGTTAAATGCAAATATTGATATAGGCATCACGGAAACTTGATGGAATGATAATCAGTGGGACATGGTAGTACCAGGGTACAAAATATATAGCAATGACAGAGTAGGTTGTGCAGGGTATGGGGGGAAGGAGCAATGGAGTCACTATATACGTGAAAGAAAGCATAGAATCAAATACAGTAAAAATTTTGACTCAAACTACTGTACAATCTCTATGGATAGAAATTCCATGCATGAATAATAAGAGTATAGCATTAGGAACATACTGCCAACCACTTAACCAGGTTGGTGGTGATGGTTGTGAAATGCTCAGGGAGGTTAGAGAGCTATAAAAATAGAAAATTCAATAATGTGGGATTTCAGCTATCCCTTTATTGACTGGGTACATGTCACCTAAGGATGGGATGCTGAGATGAAAATTTTTAGATAACATTAATGACTGCTTCTTGGAGCAGATAATCCTGGAACCTACAAGGAGAGAGACAAATTCTTGATTTAGGTCTACGTGACACACAAGATCTGGTCCAAGAGGTGAATATAGCTGAACCGCTCAATAATAGCGACTGTAACATAATTAAATTTAACGTAGGTTTTTTTTTTGGGGGGGGGGGGGAGGAGAAATACTGAATGCCACCACCAGTGTTCTCTCTCATTTTTCCCACCCATGTGCAGAATGAATTTTGTTATGTGCACCAATATGGGAACTTAGGCCACCATAGTAGCATTTAACTTCAAAAGGAGAACTATACAAAGATGAGGAAGCTAGACAAACGGAAATTAAAAGGAACAGTCACGAGTGAAATGCCTGCAAGCTGCATGGAAACATTTTTTAAAACACCATAATAGAGGTTCAAATGTATACCCCAATTTAAAAATAAAAAGAGTAGGAGGACCAAAAAAGCTAAACAGAGTAAAGGCATGTCTACACATGCAAGTGCATCTCTGGTGAAGATGCTCCATGTTGGCGTGAGAAGCTTTCCCTAAGTATAAAAGTATAATTAAGCAGACCAAAAAAGAATCTGAAGAGCAACTAGTAAAAGCAACAAAAGCTAATGGTAGAAAATTGAAGTACACCTCTATCCTGATATAATGCGGTCTGATATAACGCGAATTCGGATATAATGCGGTAAAGCAGCGCTCCGGGGAGCGGGGCTGCTTTACCTCATTATATCCAAATTAGTGTTACCACATTAGCACAAGATGATTGGCACGGCAAGGCTGGGAAGAAGCAGAGCCACAGCGGCACGCTCAGGGGAGGAGGCAGAGCGGAGGTGAGCTGGAGCAGGGAATGGTTCCTCTCCCTATCCCGATATAACACAGTCTCACCTATAAGACGGTAAGATTTTTTGGTTCCCGAGGACCACGTTATATCGGCGTAGAGGTGTACATCAGAAGCAGAAAGCCTGCCAAACAATCACTGGATGACTGAAGTGCTAGATGAGCACTCCAGGAAGACATAGCCATTGCAAAGAATTCACTTAGCTTTTCTGCATTGGTCTTCATTGCACATGATGTGAGGGAGATTCCCACGCCTGAGCCATTCTTTTGAGGTGATAGATCTGAGGAACTGTCCCAGATTGAGGTGTCAGTAGAGGCTTGGGAACAAATTGATAAATTCAAGGGTACTAAGTCACCAGGACCAGATGGTATTCACCCAAGAGTTCTGAAGGTCTGCAGTTTTAAATCTGAGTTCCTACAAACTGTGGTATGTAAGCTCTTGCTTAAAATCAGCTTCTGTACCAAATAACTGGCGGATAGCTAATGTAACACTGATTTTTAAAAAGACTCCAGAGGCAATCCTGGCAATTACAGGACTAACTTCAGTACCAGGCAAATTGACTGAAACTATAGTAAAGAACAGAATTATCAGATACAGAGCAACACAATATGTTGGGGAAGAGTCTGCTTTTGTAGACTGAAGTCATACCTCACTAATCTATTAGAATTTTTTGAGGGAGTCAAAAGCGTGTGGACAAGGGTGATCTGGTCAATCAGTGTACTTGGGTTTGAATAATAAGAGTGTGTGGATTTTCAGAAGCCTTTCACAAGGTCCTTCACCAAAGTCTTTTTAAGCAAAGTAAGCAGTCACGGGATAAGAGGGGAGATCTTCTCATAGATCAGTAGGTGGTTAAAAGACAAGAAACAATGGGTAGGAATAAATGTTCAGTTCTCGGAATGGAGAGAGGTAAATAGCAGGGTCCCCTAGGGATCTGTAGTGAGACCAATGCTATTCAGCATATTCATCAGTGATCTAGTAAAAGATGTAGACGGGGGTGGCAAAGTTTGCAGAGGATTCAAAATTACTCAAGAAAGTTAAAGCCAAAACCAACTGTGACGCAGTACAAAGCGATTTCACACAACTGGGTCACTGGGCAACAAAATGGCAGATGAAATTAATTGTTGATAAATGCAAAGTAATGCACACTGGAAAAAATACCAACTATACAAATACAATGAGAGCTTCTAAATTAGCTATTACCACCCAAGAAAGATCTTTGAATCACCCTGGATAGTTTTCTGAAAACATCCACTCAATGTGCAGCATCAGTCAAAAAAGAGGACAATATTGGGAACCAATAGGAAAGGGGGATAGACAGAGAAAATATCATAAAGACGCTATATAAAACCATGATACACCCACACCTTGAATACTGTTTGTATTTCTAGTCTCCCCATCTCAGAAAAGATATATTAAAATTGGGAAAGCTACAAGAAGGGCAACAAGAATGATTAGGGGTATGGGACAGCTTCTGTATGAGAAGAGATTAAAAATACTAGGACTGTTCAGTTTTATAGACTTCTGTCAAATCCCCCATTGCGGGTGGGGTGGGGGTGGTCCATGAATGGTCTGGAGAAAGTGAATAAAGTGGGTTTTTTTTTTAACCCCTTCACATAACACAAGAACCAAGGGTAACCCAATTAAATTAATAGGCATCAGGTTTAAAACAAACCTACGAAAGTACTTCTTCACACAATGCACGGTCAACCCATGGAACTCCTTGCTAGAGGATGTTGTGAAGGCCAAAAGTATAACTGAGTTCAGAAAAGAATTAGATAATTTCATGGAGGATAGGTCCATCAATGGCTATTAGCCAGGATGGGCAGGGATGCAACCCATGTTCTGGGTTTCCCTAAGCCTCTGACTGCCGGATGCTGGGATTGGACGACGGGGATGGATCACTTGATGATTGCCCTGTTCTGTTCATTCCCTCTGAAGCAGCTGGCATTTGCCACTGTTGGCCACATTCCTGGGTAGTGACTGCTTGTTAACTGCCCATCATTGGGGATGTTCTGAGGCCCTTTGGAAGGAGAGGAGGATTACTTAACAGTAGGTGTTCTTTGACTATATTGCCTCTGCAGATCCATGCCCGATTCCCAGTTCTGAAGAATCACTTTGGAAGAGTCACTTCAATTTTAGTGGAAGGAAATAATTGAGGGAGATTGGGACTGAGGTTCCTTCCTTAATGTTTATGGGTACGTCTATGCTACAGCAGCATAACAGTGGCACTGCAGTGCTATAGTGTAGACCAGTGGTCACCAGCCGGTCAATCGCAATTAACTGGTTGATCGTGAAGACTCTCCTAGTCAATCGCGCTCTCCGGCCACTAAAAGTCTGGTGGTGCAGAAGGTCTGCTGCTAAGGCAGGCTCCCTGCCTGCCCCAGCCCCAAGCTGCTCCCGGAAGCGGCCATCACACCCCCTGGGGATGGGGGGCAGGAGTCTCTGTGAGCTGCTCCTGCCTGCAAGCACCGCCCACGCAGCTGCCATGGGTAACTGTGGCCAATGGGAGCTGCAGGGGCAGTGCCTGCAGAGGGGCAGCATATGGAGCCATGTGCGCCCCCCCCCCGGCTTGTTGGCCCCTTCCAAGAGCGCTGTGGGGCCGGGGTAGGCAGGGATCCTGCCTTAGCCCTGCTACGCTGCCAACCGGGAGCCACCTGAGGTAAATGCAGCTTGGCGGGACCCCATACCCCAACCCTTTCCCAGAACCAGCACCCCAGCCCCTCCTGCACCCCAACCGCCTGGCTCAGCCAGGAACCCCCTTCCACAATGCAAACCCCTCAGCCCAAAGCGCCCCCCCAAACCCCGACCCAGCCTGGTGAAAGTGAGTGAGGGTGGAGGAGAGAGAGCAATGGAGGGGGGGCAGGGGATGGAGTGAGCAGGGTGGGGCCTCAGAGAAGGGGTGAGGGAGATCCTGGGTTGCCCTTAAATTCAAAAAGTGATCTTGTGCGTAAAAAGGTTGCAAACCACTGGTGTAGACACTTCCTACATTGAAGGAAGCTGTTTTTCCATCAGGAGTTAATCCACCTTTTCAATAGGCCAGGGGTTCTCAAACTGGGGGTCAGGATCCCTCAGGGGGTCGTGAGGTTTACATGGGAGGTCGCAACCTGTCAGCTTCCACCCCCAAACCCCGCTTTGCCTCCAGCATTTATAATGGTGTTATAAATGAAAAACACTTTTTTATATATTTAAGGGGGGGTTGCACTCAGCGGCTTGCTATGTGAAAGGGGTCACCAGTACACAAATTTGAGAACCACTGCAATAGGCTGTAGCTAGGTCAACCTAGCTATGTCTACATCAGGGTTTAGGCTGACCCAGTTACAGCACTGAGGGCACATCATTTTTCACAGCTATGAGCAACATAGCTAAGACTCTCTCATTTTTTACTGTAGACCAGGCCTCGGTTTTGGGCTGCACGAGAAGGGGCTCCAGTAGTCGTTGCTTTTCTAGATGGTTTTTATCAAGTTGTTTTGAGGTTTCCCCTTCCAAAGCTTGGCGCATGAAACTTGTTATCTTTGCAGTTTGTCTCATCTGGTTTATGGTGTCGAAGTCCATAAGGACATGATTATTATTGCCTATTAACAATAGATTAGAACTGTATAGGGCAGTGGTGCCCAAACTTTTCCTGCCCTGCCCCTCCTTACCAGTAATTGAATGTGTCCATGTCCCCTCTCCATTGCTACACAGTTGGCTCAGCAGAGGAGCTTGGGCTGGGGGTGGAGAGGGAATGAGCTGGGGCTGGGGGCAAAGCAGAGGGCAGAACTGGGCTAGATGGTGCTCCCTCCCTGCCCCCCAGGGGGGCTGGCCTTGGCCGTGATGTGCACCCGCCCACCACCCCCAATGTTCCTTTGCACCTGCTTACAGGAGTGGGGGGGCACACCCCATAGTTTGGTTACCACTGGTATAGAACGTTAGTGTTACCATTTCTGCTCTTACATTTAGGAACATCAGTGTTTGCTCCTCAACTAGTTGGTGTTGGGTTTTTTTTGGGGGGGGGGGCGGGGGGTTTGTGTGTGTTTTAAATACTTGAAGCCAAAAGTTAAAACTTAGTAGATCTTTTAAAATTTGTTTGGCTGTCCTATGCTCCTCATAGGCATCACTCTAGCTATAGTATAGTTGAGACCTCTCCACTGCACACCCATATTTTGAGATTCAGGTTTGAACAAATAAAAAGCTCAGTAAAATTGCTAGGTACATACATCAGTTCTGAATCTGGAGTTGCTCTGTCTACAGTGGAAGAACCTGGTAGAAACAAACACAGAACATCTTGGAAGGAGCGATCACTATAAAATTCTTGCCCTTTTAAAAAGACTTAATAATTGATTGCATGGGGGTAAATAAGGACATTCTTAGTGTAATTCTGACAGGCTTATTTATCACAAATCCTCTTCCCTCCCCCTTTATGAACTGAACCCTCATCCTAAATGCCCTGGGTTGTGTTTTTTTTGTGTGTGTTTAAAATGTACATATATTTACAAAACATGGAAAAACTAACTAGATCAGGCAGCTAGCTAAGGCCTTTTTCCTGGGCAATATTGTCCTGGAATATTACCCCTCCAGTGCCTCTGTGTATTGTATAAGGCTGAACATGCCATCAGCACTCGTATGATTAATATTTGTCTAATGCAGTATGTGACCTCGCTTGAAGCCATTCGGGTTAGCCATGTTTCTGACACTATATATATTTTTTCTTCTTAAACTCATGATTTGTAAGAGCCACCCAGCCTTAGCTGATAAACTAACACACATGCCAAATCTGTTTTTAGGCTTTAAGAACGTTTATGTTGCCAAAGACCTATTTTGTCCTTCAGATATTTATTTGAGCCTAAACACGTGCTTACTTGAGAGATAAGTGCTCTAAAGGAACAAATTGCGTTTCTTGGGGAAGTACAATATTTACAGCTTATAAAATTTCTGGTCAGACAAGTCTGTCTTTTAAGAAAAATGGGGAGGAGGTTTGAGAAATATGAGCCAAACCAAGTGTTCTCATTTTCCTTGGAATATCAACTTTAGAACTTCAGGCTTAACATCCTTTTTTGGATATGAACACACAAACCAACCGGCAAATAGTTAAGGCCCCAGTCCTTCAAAGACTTAGGTGTTGTCTACGCTTGTTAAATATGACAGCATAAAGGAGGGGAGCAAATCTTAGCGCTTGTCTGTGCTTTATAGCAATGCACATACTGGGGTGTGATTTTTAAAGTGCATCAGTGTGTTGACCATGCTAGTGCAAACTAAAAGTTTTCTAGCACAGGTTAACATAACGTAACAGCACTGTGTTAAAGTGCACTACAGAACATTTAGTGCACACCAGCAGTCTAAATGGACCAATTAATGTGCAGCATGTTTGTGCACTTTAGAAATCATACCCTTGTAATGCGCATTATCCCACCATTTAGACAAGCTTTCAATTACACATATATAAAAGGTCTTATACAGTAACTCCTCACTTAATGCGACTTTACGCAAAACAATGTTAAGCGAATTGAATTGGGGGAGGGGGGTAGGTTCCAGGGAAATTTTTTTCGCCAGACAAAAGACATTATATACATATCTAGTATAAGTTTTAAACAATTTTAAACAAACTGTTTAATATTGTACACAGCAGTGAATGATTGTGAAGCTTGGTTGAGGTGGTGGAGTAAGAGGGTGGAATATTTCCCAGGGAATGCCTTGCTGCTAAATGATGAACTAGGACTCAGCTGGGCCCTCAAGGGTTAACATGCTGAGGTTAATGTAGCCTCACACTCTACAAGGCAACATGGACTGAGGCAGGAGGGAGGAAACACAATAGATGCAGGGTAGTAGCTGCAAACACTTCCCTGCAAAAACTGAACATGATGAGGAGCCCACGCTATCCAGCTGGGGCGCACCACTCCCTCCTCCTGACAGAACATGCACAAGTGCTGACTTTCCAAAGTGCTGGGGGGTGCGTGCATGAGGGTGGGTGGGTGTGTGAGAGAGAGAGACACGTGCCTTGCCCCTTTAAGTATGCTGACCTCACTTCAAGTATGTTGCCCTTTTAAGCAGATCAGACAAGAAGCAACAGCTTCCAGCAAGCACCCTCCTTTCTGTCCCTGAGCCCTGTCCCCCTCCTCCACTTTGTGAAGAGGGAGTATGGGGATCGGGGGGGGGGCAGGAGCAGGGGGACATCCTGTTATCAGCACCCCTCTCTCCCCCTCTCCCAGCAAGCAGGAAGCTCCGGGGGCAGCTCTAAGGCAAAGGGCAGGGCAGAGGCAGTAGGGGGGAGGGCCACCTGAACTGGTGCTGGGCAGCTGCCAAGCCACATCCCCTAAATTCCCTGTAAGGTAGCTGATGGGGAAGGGGAGAGAAGGGGTCTGCTGCCCCCCCCCCCCCCCGTTCTAATCCCCACAAGGAGGGGCTGCTTTTCCAGAGAATCCTCCAAGCTGTGGACAAAGCAGGCAGCTGCCAAACGACTACAAGGGACCATTGGGCAACTTTAAACAAGCGTGTTCCCTAATAGATCAGCAACATAACAACGTTAACCGGGACAACGTTAAGTGAGGCATTTCTGCACTGGTATAACTTTATTCATGTTCAGCAAAGCAAAATAAACTATACCAATATAAAACCCCCTTATCTGATATAACCGCATGTGCAAGAGGCTTTTAGTGGCATAACTATGTCAGTTTAACCACCCCCCACCCAAAAAAAAACCCTTCACCCCTTGCCAACAGCTATGCCAGTCTACACTTAGTTTTATTGTGCCTTACTCAGTGGTAAAGTTAAGTACAGTTGTAGGCCCATTTCAAATCAATGGAACTACTCAAGTTACAGATATATTTACACTGCAGTATCAATACAAGTGGTTTTTTGGTCGATATAGTTAGTGGTGGATGCTAGGTCAATGGAAGAATTCTTCCATCAACCTAGCTGTGTCTACAACATGGGTTAGGTCAACCTTACTACAGTGCTCAGGATGAGAAATTTTTTATGGCCCTGGTGATGCAATTAAGTTAATCTATTTAAGTGTAGACTAGGCCTCAGTCTAAAAGAATACAGTACTCCTTGGCTGTCAGACTTCACTGTTCATGTCTGTTTACATTTGTTACTGGGCTATTCTACATTGTCTTGCATCAGAATAGCTATTCAAGTCCAGAATTAGGAGACACTGGGGGGGAGGGGCCTTTTCTTCATATGCATGCGTTTTTGTCTCTGACTTAACAGGCTGAGAAACCTCTTGATTTGTACAGTAGCCATATGACTCTTAATAGCTTAATGATTCCATGTCAGACTGAAGGCATCGTGTTCAGATGCAGTATGCTGTACAAGGAAATGCTTTGCATCATCGCCTCTGCGGTGATTAATAGAGGAGGGTAGGGAACCAGAACAGCCAAGTAAAAACAAATAGAAAAATCGTTCTAATAGAACTATATAATGAGGTTTAGTGACCTAGTTATGACACGATTGCCTTTTACAATAGTCTGTTATTGGTGTCTTCCAGCTTTCCTAGCAAACTAAACTGAGTTGGTATTGATTGATACATTCATAGGTCTCTGGTGTTATACATGATGATTAGGGCCCTACCAAATTCACAGCCATGAACGTACCGCAGACCATGAAATCCGATCTCCCCCATGAAATCTGATTATCGTAGGGGAAGGACAAGGTCGGGGGTCCTGGCCCTAGCTAGGGAAAGATGGGACTTCCTCTTCCCCTGCAGGGGCCATTCAAGGAGCCAGGTGAGACCCACCTCTGGGAACCTAGAACTAGATAAATTCATGGAGGATAGGTCCATCA
Source organism: Natator depressus (assembly GCF_965152275.1). NCBI lineage: Eukaryota > Metazoa > Chordata > Testudines > Cheloniidae > Natator > Natator depressus. The sequence goes on along the minus strand of NC_134238.1, from coordinate 16,614,738 downwards.
GTGGCTGTTAGCCAGGATGGGCAGGGGTAGAGTCCCTAGCCTTTGTTTGCCAGAAGCTGTGAACGGGCAACGGGATGGATCACTTTGATGATTGCCTATTCTGTTCATTCCCTCTGGGGCACCTGGCATTGGACGCTGTCAGAAGACAGGATATTGGGCTAGATGGACCTTTGGTCTGACCCAGTATGGCCGTTCTTATGTTCTGACTTCACCTGGCTGCAAGAAGCTCTGTGGCTGCTGGCTGGGACAGCTTCTGATCCAGGTGGGAGGCTTCTGGGGGAAAAAAACTTGGACATATGGTAACCCACCCCACCCATGCTCTGTGAACCTCACTTCTGTGCTGCTGCTGGCGATGGCACTGGCTTTAGAGGTTGGTTCACCTTGGGGGTGATGAAGCACTGGAATGGGTTACCTAGGGAGGTGGTGGAATCTCCATCCTTAGAGGTTTTTAAGGCCCAGCTTGACAAAGCTCTGGCTGGGATGATTTAGTTGGGGTTGGTCCTGCTTTGAGCAGGGGGTTGGACTAGATGACCTCCTGAGGCTAACCAGCAGCCAGTGCTCTCCAGCTGCCCAGCTCTGAAGGCAGTGCCCCTGCCAGCAGCAGTGCAGAAGTGAGGGTGACAATCTCAAGACCCCTCTACAGTAACCTTGCAACCCCCATGACCCTCTTTTGGGTCAGGACCCCCTCCCCCCATTACACCACCATGAAATCATAAAATTGATTTTTTTAAAATCCTACGACTGAAATTGACCAAAATGGACTATGAATTTGGTAGGTCCTAATGATGATTTCCTTCAGTGGCAGTTCTTTCTATCCTTCAGATAAAGTTTGAGAGTATACCTTGGATTCGGTGGAAACCACTTTCTTGTGAAGCCAATTTTTAAATGTCTGAGGCGGATCTGGGGCTTTGCTTTTTCTAGGCTGATGAGTCATATCTTAAAAGAAAGCCATGCTCCTCTTGGTCAGTGCACCATTCTGAATGCTGACATGTGAAACAAACAGTCTTATCAATGTGAATTGTACTGGGACTGAAGTTTATTAAAAGCACTGTTTTTATGAGTTTTCTGCTGACATTACAAGTCCCTGCAGGTTGCAGGGACTGGGTGTTGGAGACAGAAGACTAGCTACCAGGGAAACTTGTTTAGAATGTGTAACGTATTCAGATTGGTGAAGCACTATGGAAACTAGTATTCAATAGGCTCAAAAATGCCATTTTAAATCACATTTTGTGCCAGATAGCCATAACACTTTAGAGTAGTTCTTTAAATGTTCATGTTTCATACCCTCTCTGAAATAAAGGGCATAGTATCAGTTATCCAAGTTGAATGAAAGAAATTAAAGTAATTTTTGCATGTGTCTGTGGGGGGGCGGGGATAGTTGGTGCACATGAGGAGGATAGGACTTCAATTTTGGGGGCATTCAGATAAACAAGACTTTACTGCATTGACTAGCTTAGCAGCAGCATATTGGGCTCACAGTGAGCTAGTTTATTCCCAGAGGCAAATTTCATGTTGCTTTGTCAACTTCGTGTTTGTGGTGGCATCAAAAACCAAGGGCAGACTGGGCACTTATTCAGAGTAGGAAGCCCACAACACAATCTAGGGTGTACAGGGAGAAGAGGAAATTACCTAAATTAGGAGCTATGGTGTACTTTTAATGTTGTTAGCAGAGAAATTGAATCTTTCTCCAAAAGCTGATACCTACAACCTCCCATACTGCTTGTGCCATCTGACTTTTTCTTAGTCCCCCCCACTCAATTGCTGGTGTGGCAGTTGTCCTGCTAGGTGGATATGAATATTAGGAGACTCCACTCCCAAATCACTTGCATAAAATCTTTCTTTACAGAGTAAATGAAAGGGACACATCGTCATTTTTTGGGGTGACTTTTTTTTACCAAATTAGTTAAAAAATTTCCCTTTCTGCAAGCATCCTTGTACATAGCATAGCCTGGAATATTTGATAGAAAAGCCTTCATGTTCTTAAAGAGCCTTTTTTGAGGTTTTCTGGCTTCCTGCTGACGCAAAGGGGCCTGCTCAGCAAAGGAGAGCAGTCAGGCACAGGCACTGTGCCACCCACACCATTTGTACCTGTTTCTTCTTCTCACCTGCTTGCTTTCTGGCCTTGACAGCAGCATTGCAATGTAGGGCTTCTTAGGGTACATTTACATGGGGATAAAAGCTTCGGGGCATGAGCAGCTGGCTTGGGATTTGGGGCTAAAAACTGCTAGGTCGATGTTCTGGCTTGGGCTGGAGCCCAAGCTCTGGGACCCTCCACCCTTGTAGGCAGCCTGAGCCCGAACACTGCACACCAATTTTTCTGGCGCAAGGCCCACAAGCCCAAAGCCAGCTGGCCTGACCTCCCCTGAGCTTCTAAACTCCTCGAAAGGATCAGGAGAGGAGCCCCAAGAGGTAATGATTCCCCACCCCACCCCCCAACACACGCACATGCGTGCACACGATTCTAATCATCAGAAGTGTTACTTGAAACCGTAGTAGGTAATGTTTTGAGACCAAAGTGTTTGGGGAACTTAAATTGATGATTTCCCTTGCCGAAGTGCCCTTTGAATTGTTTCTCTTTCTCCCCCCCCACCTCCCCCCCATGGCTGTTAAGCGGCTAATGTTAAAGTTGGTACCCTTTGGGTATGTTTACACTGCAGCTGGAAGCAAGCTTCCCAACCCAGGTAGACAGACTTATACTAGTGGGGATGAAACTAACACAGTGTGACCATTGTGGCTTGGGCTTTCAAGCCCAGCGAGTCAGAGCTGCAGCCTGAGTAGCGGTGTCCACACTGCTATTTTTATCGCACTAACTCAAGCTCTGCTAGCTCGAGTCTGTCTGCCTGGGCTAGGAGGCTTGCTCCCAGCTGCAATGTAGGCATATCTTGTAAATTTAGGCAATGTAGGCATAACTTTTGCAGATCACTGACAGAGTCTGTTGGCTACTTTTGGGTCTTGGTGATGTGCAGCGGGAGTTCTTATTGTTTGTGTGCACAACATGCTCAAAATCCTCACGTATTTTAGGAAGAGGTCTGCCTGCCATTTTGTCCTCAGACTTTGAATTATACAAGGGTAAAGCTTCTTTAACTATTACTCCTTCAGCATTCATTATGTAAATACAGCCTGAAAATCCCAGCAAGCACCTAATATACAAAGATTAAGTATGAGGAGAAAACTGGCAGACTGTTACTCAACAGGCTGGGAGGGAAGTCTCCACTTATGAAATGAGGCAAGAGTAAAGTATAAATTATACCAGTGCTCATTGGTAACGATGACACTTCTTGGTAAATGTCATGTTTTGAGGATGTTGATTAAAGTACCTATGGCTTTTAGTACGTGTGTGCATTGTCTGTTCCCTAACTCCTGTCAATGTTTGACTTCTCTTTACTGAACACTTCTGATGGGGAGAAGCAAGGGAAGTCAGTGGAACGTGTGTTAATGCATGCTGGTGTGCCTTGTTTATTTGTTTTTTTCGAGGGTTTAGCTTAATTGTGCAGGTGTTTAGCATGCATCTTGACATGATTGAGGAAGTAGACCCCACAAAGCCAGAAACGCACAGAATTCTAGTTACATTTACAGGCACTGTGGAAATTAAGTGCCACGTGGTGGTTGTGGAGCCATGTATATCTCACATTTGCTCTGTAATGTGAGGGCATTTATCCAAAGTGTGCGTGTATATATGTGTGTGTATAATAAATTATACAGACATATAAACAACTCATGGAGCATGAGTGTAGACAAGGCTACAGATACGTAGGCCTAATTCACACTGCATTGAAAGGCTGCCCGCACCTTGCCTCGTGTTCCCACTGTTACTACAACTCATGGAGGTCTACCAGTCATAACGTTGAAGGTTCATCACAAAGTAACTGATGTAGACAGAGCTGAAAAGAGTTGAGTTGAATTGAACAGTTGAGTAGCAACATTTCTACTCCTCTCCCCCCTCCCCGCCCACCTTGTCACAGGTAAACCCTTAGCATGCACCTAAGCAACTGAATGTCCTTTCATCTTAAACGTTGACACCGATTAGAAGATTGCTTTTGTCAGTAGAACTGACATTCCATAAAATTCATCATGGTGCGGTAAACACCATGCTCCAGGATATGAGAACTTCAATTGCATCACTTACAACTCTGATATCTCAGTGAGTTTAATTTCACTTTTTTCCTCTGGGAAACCTTGGAAAGGTGCGGTCTTTAATAATGTGTTTTTAAAAAAAAGAAAAAGCCCCACAGAAATAACGCTTCATCGAATAGACCAAGCACTAGGAAGAGTTGCCTTCAGAATAGATTGTAATATTAAGGCATAATGTAAAAACACTTTTTAAAATGATTAAGAAAAATCAATTGAATAATGTTACTGCACAATGTGTTAGTCTCACCCTTGTGGTCACCACAGATGAACATGGACATAATTGAGAGAGAAGTTTTTGCTGCTTTCACTGACATGACTTGTGAGAAGAACAGATGGCTTCAGGTTTCACCCTTGAAGCTTGCAAGCAGTTTAAAACAGGAGACTGTTTTCTTGTGGTTTTCTAAAATCCCTCTTTACTAAATGTGTGTTTCTTTCCTCTAAACAGGTTGCAAAATAAAAGCATTAAGAGCTAAGACGAATACTTACATTAAGACCCCTGTTCGAGGAGAAGAACCCATTTTTGTCGTCACTGGACGAAAAGAGGATGTAGCCATGGCCAAAAGGGAAATTCTCTCAGCAGCTGAACACTTCTCCATGATCAGAGCATCACGCAACAAAAATGGTCCTGCTGTGGGTGGGTTGCCATGTACTCCCAACCTGCCAGGTCAGACTACAGTCCAAGTGAGGGTGCCTTACCGTGTAGTTGGGCTGGTGGTTGGACCCAAAGGAGCTACAATCAAAAGAATTCAGCAGCAGACACACACGTACATTGTTACTCCCAGCAGAGACAAGGAGCCAGTCTTTGAGGTTACAGGGATGCCTGAAAATGTAGACCGTGCACGTGAAGAAATAGAAATGCATATTGCCATGCGCACTGGAAACTACATAGAGCTGAATGAAGAAAATGATTTCCATTACAATGGTACAGATGTGAGCTTTGAAGGCGGCACTCTTGGATCTGCTTGGCTTACTTCCAATCCTGTCCCTCCTAGCCGCACCAGAATGATTTCTAATTATAGAAATGACAGCTCCAGCTCCTTAGGAAGTGGCTCCACTGATTCCTATTTTGGAAGCAATAGATTGGCTGACTTCAGCCCAACGAGTCCATTCAGCACAGGAAACTTTTGGTTTGGAGAAACATTGCCTTCAGTGGGCACAGAAGATCTTGCAGTTGACTCTCCTGCTTATGACTCCTTACCAACGCCTTCCCAAACCATCTGGGCCCCTTTTGAACCAGTAAACCCGCTATCCGGCTTTGGTAGCGACCCTGCTGGTAACATGAAGGCTCAGCGTCGAGGAAGTCAGCCATCCACTCCTCGTCTGTCACCTACATTTCCTGAAACTTTGGAACATCCGCTTGCTAGGAGAGTGAGAAATGACCCACCCAGTACATGCAACCAGGTTGGCCTTCCAATATACATCCCTGCTTTTTCTAATGGTACCAACAGCTACTCCTCTTCCAACGGCGGTTCCACATCCAGTTCACCACCCGAGTCTAGACGAAAGCATGACTGTGTGATATGCTTTGAGAATGAAGTTATTGCTGCCCTAGTTCCTTGTGGCCACAATCTCTTCTGTATGGAATGTGCCAACAAGATCTGTGAAAAAGAAACGCCATCATGTCCAGTTTGCCAGACAGCTGTTACTCAGGCAATCCAAATTCACTCTTAAATATATATAGATATTATATATGGACTTTTTAAACTCTTAAAGGCATGGGTGTAATGGTACTCCCCCCAGTAAACTTCCTAATTAATTCTGACTGTTATTGGGTTTTCTTGGGATTAGGCTAAAGTTGTTAGTAAATTTATACTTTCTAAAAGGCTGCTACGGTAACACTAAATCTAATGGTCTCTGTCCGGTTTGGTTTAAACAGATGGCACATTTATCAGAGATACATCTGGTATAAGGTTAAGGAATAGTAGGGGGGAAACTTTAGATCAATTTCACAACCAAGAAAACAAATGAATTTTACAGGTTTTCCTAGTGATCTGTATTAGAGTTGGTAACATCTAAGTTCTGAAGGCAATGAACCCCATAGCCTAAACAGAGAATTAGTCTGCTCTGGAGGGTTCATGGTATTATTGATGTATCAAAAAACACTTCCAATGCTGCCTTCTTTACACTGCCAGTTTTGAAATAGGTTTTGGGTTTTGTTTAGTTTTATTTTACAACAACTTACGCCTAATTCTTCAGTATTGCAAATAACCTGTTAATGCACAGTTTGATTTTTTTGGGGAATGGGTAAGGTTGTTGGCAGTTTTAAATAGATCACTGTTAATTGGGGGCAGGGAGGGAAACTGCCAAATTGACCTTCATCTCACCCAGTTTGTGAACAATGGTATGTTCAGAGGATCAGGAATGATTTGGTCTCCTTCATTGTGAATTCCTACCCACTGCTTTTCTTAATGGAATGTGGAGTAACCTGGCTGTGGCTTGATCCCATTTCAATAAGAGCTTTGGGGTGCACATACTTTGGCTAATAGTGAGGATGCTAACATTCCATTCACTAGTCTGATCAAGGTGTTCTTAAATTACATTTTAGAGATTATATAGTTCAAAATGTGAAGCATTTTTATGTTCAATCCATACTTGTCTTGCACATTATATAAATATATATATATATAATATATATATATATATTTATTTTATTTTAGTAATGTAAAGGAAAAAGGGGGAGGCATGTATGTGCTCTTGTATAATTCCTGAAAGCAGCTGTGACCATGGCCCTTCAATTATTTTACGTCATTTCAAAACTGTTTCCAATCACAACAAAAAATGTCTTTCAAATGTGCTGCTTACATTTCAACCTGTGGATGTCTCTAGCATCTTCATCCTCAGTATGTTCCAAAATCTGTGCTGGCATCTGAAAAAAACGAACCCCCCCCCCCCCCCAACACACACACAAAGTGGCGTTGTAGTAGAATTTCTATTATTTTTTAAGCGTTCTTTTCCCAAGACACAAAAAAGCTTTTTTTCCTCAGTATAGCAAAACAAATTCTATGTATTGAACTAGTAAATATACAGAAATTTTATTTTTTATTTCCACTTGAAGAGTTACATTTCGTATAAAAGTTTACAAATAATGGTTTTTATTTTACGATTTTTTCAGTATAAGAGTTGCCTTGATGGCATATTATGTAATGCATAACTTTAATGCTAATTGCTTGTAGAATAGTTAAATGTCAGTATTGAAACCTAATCTTTAGCTGCAGTCTTGTAGATATGAACAAATGTTCACCAAGCATGTATTTTGTATTTTATTGCATTGTACACTGCAACTAATAAGCCAAGGAATCGACAGATATTAGGTGCGTGTACCATTTCTATAAACCACAAACTAACAATGACAAACTATCAATATAGTTTAGTATTTGCTAATTTTACTACACTCTTTTTGTTATGTATATGTAGGGAGGTCATAGGGATTATAAATTCAATTTGAGTAAAGTTTAAAAACCATATATTTTATGATAAAGGGCCTTTAACTTATGATGGCCAAAGCACTGATATTATATATTTGCTGTAAAGAGAATTATAAGAGTTTTATTTTTCTGATATTAAAAGTTACTTAATAAAGACTTGTTTCCATTAACTTGAATGTTTTCTGATCTTGCTGTCTTCATGGTTCTCATTTCAAACCACTTCTGTGAAACTATAATCTGATAGCTCCCTTTCACGCCCTTAAAACTTGGGGGTTTTATTGCTGAAGTGCTTTGCAAGTGAACAGTTTTTAATTTTACACATAATCTTTTAAAAGTAGCAATGACTGACCAAATTTCAGAAAAGTTAGATGTAGGACTAGTAATATCTGAGAGCACGTCGTCAAAATAATTTAGAAATTTTCTGTTCCAAGCACATCTAAGATAAATGTATTTCCCTACTTAGATACACACACATACAGCAGCAGAAGAGAATTATCACGTATTTGTTTGAAGTAGTGTTTTACTTTAATTATTTCAGCCGTGTCAGTTCCTCGCTGATTTCAAGTTGCAGGTATAATTTTTTTGCCTTTCCCATTTAATTGAAAATTGTAAACAATATCAGGTGCATTGCATTTGGTGTTAAACTGAATGTGAACACAGATGCATTGAGGTCTTAAGCATGGTATCTGTTCTACTTACTAAGGGTCAGATTCTGTTGCTCACCCTCATTTTGATCCATAACTTGCTCTGCAAGCTGCCCAGTTCTGATCCATTTTAGGAGTTTATAGCTCCCATTACAGTAGTATCTGAGCATCTTAAACTTTAATGCATTTATCCTCTCAACACCCCTGAGAGGTAGGGAAGTGCTATGATCCTGATTTGACACATGGGGAACGGAGGCACAGAGCAATTAAACTGTTTGCCCAGAGTCACACAGGAATCCTGAGGCAGAGTGAGTTGTTGGATCCAGGTCTCCTGAAACCCAGGCTGCTGCTCTAACCACTGGGCTACCCTTCCTCTGAATTTCAGTGAGCTATAACTTAACACAAGTAAGAGTACAGAACTCGGCCTCAAATTGCCTTCAGAAACTGTCCAGAACTAGAAGGCATGTATGTGTTTTACAGATATGTATAATCTAACAGTGTGCAGTAAAGAGATTTCTACCACTGGGCAAGATTCTGTTGCCTCTGCAGGATGCTGCAGCTCCGGTTATGAATCTGCTGCATTAGGATTAAAAGGGAAGAGTGAAGACAAATGTCCCTGCCAAGAAAAGGAGTTCTCGGTTGACCTCTCCATTTGAAGGGACTGGAACCTGCAGCACTTGGTTGTTTGAGCACCATGATGTACTTCAGTCCAAGCTGTTATGAAATGATGATGTAATGAATATCCAGTAAATATTGTTGAAGTGATTGCTCTCTACCAGCAGCAATAACAAGTGTATTGAATAAAAGTCATGCTATTTATCTTCAAGCCTCTAAACATGCTGGGCCCTGATTATTTTAGAGACAGATCTGCCACTCTGTAATCATCACCTACCTTGACATCCGTATTCCTCCGCATCTCTAGAGATGCTCAAGCCTCTTATGCAGTTGGCCCGTTGCTGTGGAACACTGAGAAGATGTTGCTGTCCACTGTCAGATTGGGATTAAGGATTCCTCTTTTCTCAATTTTTTTTCTTGATAGAATCCTGAAGAGGACAAATAAAACGTGAATTCACCCTGTGCTCTCTTTTAGTGTGTCACATGGCAAGGGAATAATTTACTTTTCAGGCTTTGAGAAGATGTCACAATTAGACATGTTTTTATAATATCAAAATATACAGCTGATTTTCCAATAAAATCTGTTTCTTAACCAGCACAAGGCAGGAATTAGCTTAAAAGACTAATTTTGATTTTCTTATAATTATTGTATTACACTTTTTTCCCTACATCAGAAACACTTCTGATCAGTGACTAAAGTTCAGTATTTTAGCTTCTGTTTAAATAAAGGTGAAACAATTTCTATGAATCTTTAATTCATTGGCAAGTCCTTGTTTGACAGTTTTAAAAATCCCGTAGTTTTTGTTTACCGATGTAATAAAATGGTTATTAAAACTGAACACTTTTTTTAATCTACTTGTTTCAGTTCAGCTTGGGCAATAGAAAACCAAATCCATTTTACTTTCAGATTTTGGTGTTAAATATTAAAATTGTAAACGCTAAGGCAGTGTCAGCTTTTAAAAAAAGATTTTAAATGTGTCCTAAGTTCTGTAGAAGTTTGTTTTCATGTCATGCAAATTTTAAGCCAAGTTAGTTGGTCATGTCATTTACGTGCCACAAATGTGCCCTGCTGCAACCTAGAATCGCGTCCGACATCATGGTGCGTCCAACGCGAGTGTGTTACTTCCGTTCCTCTGCTTGGTGGGAGGTAGAAGGGGTGAAGGATAGTTTTGTTCTAAGTTTTGATAAATGCATTCAATTTTGAACACTGCAGATACCAATGAGAACTAACCTTTCAAAAATCTGCTGGCCTAGAAATCATTTGAGGCACAAAAAATGAATCCTGTACCCGGGAACTCAGAGCCAGAAGTTCCAGAGTTCAAACCCTGGCACAGATGCCTTGTCCATTTTAACCTCTGGTCTCTGCTTTCCTCATCTGCATAATAGATCTAATACTTGCCTCACAGGAGTGTTGAGGATTAATTTAGTGTTTTTTAAAGTGATCTAAAGTGCCATTGGTACATATATTTCAGTGCTGTCAGCAAACATCTTTTATGAATCACCAATGGAAGACCTGAATGAGTTTCTGTACTTACGTAAAAAGAAAAGGAGGACTTGTGGCACCTTATAGACTAACCAATTTATTTGAGCATAAGCTTTCGTGAGCTACAGCTCACTTCATCGGATGCATGAAGTGAGCTGAAGCTCACGAAAGCTTATGCTCAAATAAATTGGTTAGTCTATAAGGTGCCACAAGTCCTCCTTTTTCTTTTTGCGAATACAGACTAACACGGCTGCCAGTCTGAAACCTGTACTTACATAAGTGATTTATAGGTAGAACTTTTATGATTGACACTTTTATTTTCCCTTCTGAAAACAGCAAAGGGAAACTTGGGGATGGGGGGCAGGGGATAGTGATTCTGATACGTCTTCATTTAGCTTTCATGAAACCATAATGTAAGCTGCTCCCTAAACATGAAGAATTATATCGGGCTACTTGGTGGTTATGGCAGAAGTAAGCAAAAGTGACGGTAAAGATTTTAATTCACTTACACAAAGAGCCAAGACTTGCTATGCAAGAACACTTTGTCTGCCTGGTATTGGGATGATCTTAAGTATGGTTTCAGTTAGAACTTGGTCTGGTGGAGGTTTAGCAAATACAAGCGCTCTATGAGCGGAGCATTCCACTGGGGAGGGGGGCAACAGTGGAGCTGCTCTCAATAAATCTACATTCGTATAGCATTCTTAGCCCCCTCTCTGAGCAACTTGCTCCTACATAACTTTTGGTCAAGATTTTTTAAAAAGTCTAAAATTAGGCTTCTAAATAAGTGGGCTGATCTTCCCAAAAGTGCTAAGCACTCAGCAACTCTTATTGAAGTCAAGAGGGAGCTGATTGTGCACTGAACTTCTGAAAATCGGGCTGTTTAGGCAGGAGTCTTATCTTTTAGGAACTTGTGCTTGTGACACCCTGTTGTGGCTTGTAGATAGGCTGCTGCATTCCCCACCAGGCAGCATCACCGAGGACTGAAGACAGTCACTCTGAGATCAGTTGCAATGTTAAGCCCAAGGTCTCATGAAGACCTGGCTCATGACGGCCAGGTTTGAATCCAATAGGCTGAGGCATGGCATTCTTGCCAGACGCAGGTGGAAATGGGCATTTGTCATAGCTGAGGCCATCCTGTCATCCAATAGTTAGAAGTCCAATTGAGCCCCAAAATAGCAAGCAGCTACTGTCAGCACAGGGGGATGTTAACAAAAGGAGACAAGTTCTTTAATATATTTCCACCTTCCTTGGATTCTGCTTCCTCCAGGTGTTGACCGTGTCTGGGCCCCAAGAAAGCTCTGTGGGTGTAATATAGAGCTAGGTGTCATGCAAATACTGATGACTCTGCCATTAGTGTTGTCTCACCTGATCCCCTTCATACAGATGCTGACTAATACAGAGGAGAGGATAGAGCTTGGTGGCTTACTATGACTGAGTCCAAAGATGAATATGGAAATATGGCCATTGTCTATAGACAGCAGGAGGTCATCCACCAGTGCTGTCTGTTTACAGGCCCTGCGTATTGATAGGTGGCATTGGAGATGTTTTGGCTAAGCTTCATTTAGCTCAGGGGGTGGGGAAGATAGGAGGTTGTAGGTTGCCCATTACTGTGGTAGTTATGCACTAGATATTCGGTGGTAGCTTGAGGTTGCTAGTGTTGAGAGAGAGTTTAGTACAAGCTGGACTCCTGGATGTTTGAGTGGTTAGTACATTTCACCTTTCCCAGGTGCTGCCAATCATTGCTTAGTCGTGATTCCAAATGTTCTCTCAACACCCAGGGAGCAGGTTTGGCAGGGGTAGTGGGAGGCAATTCATTACCCTGAGCTAGGCTGCTGGATCGCCTATCTCAGACACAGTGTTTGGGAGCAAATAAACCACTGGCTGATCTTTGGCAAAGAGAAAAGGAGCAACACTAAACCAAGAGTTTTAAAGTTTCCTTTAAAGCCAACTCTGAGCTAATATCCTGCTAGCTTAATTTTCTGATGTATCTACTTCCACAAGGGCAATGATTCCTTTTTTAAAATCAGGTAAGTGGAAAAATTGTCCACTGTTCAAAGCATTCAGCTATGGGGCCTGTAAGTAGGAAGTAGAGTTGGCCTAAAACGGGCATATTTTTCACACACAAAATTGCAAAGAATTTCAGAACTTTTCAACCAGCTCCTTGCCTCAAATAGGTTAAGAATTAAAATATCTCTGCATGGACAAAGGGGGCGGGGGGGAGGGGCTTGGTGTGAGGATGGAAAATAAAGCAGCTTAATGGACTCAGAAGCATCAGGGCAGGGTGTGAAAGTGTTACATTTGCCTTTTTCATTCCAAACAGGATAGAGCCAAGTGCTGCTGAAACGCATCTGGCAACCAACCAGTCCACAGCACACTGCCCAGCTGGGAGACAGGCAACAGTTTGCCTAAGATATGGGGGCAAACCCCTTTCTCAAAAGCCATGGGATCTTTAATGTCCACATTACTAGAACAGCTCAGCCTCCTCCTGCAAAAGACCCACTTGTAACAGAAAAAACTAAGCTATACTCATGTGTTTTCCTGAGGAGGATACAGAGTTGTGTTAACCCTGCGTGGAAATTAATCTGTGGTTCCAGAATGGTTAGGTAGGTTCAGCCTGAGGCCTTTTTTATCCTGTTATTTAAAAACACACAACAACACAAAGCTGCTCACATTCTGAAAAACAAAAAATGGGTTTGTTCCAAAGATGCACTTAAAATGTTTTCAGTTTTTGTTTATGCTACCAGCTCTCGTTTAATGTACTAACTACCTGTGCTAGGCTGGGAATGCACCTGTCCTGGGTTCTATTCCACATCCCCTGTGAGGGGAAGAACGCACCGAAGCTTCCCTGTTTTGAACATGTAGGAGTCCAAAGCAGTGTTATGCTGGGAGTGAATGTGGGTGAATTAGAACAACCTAGCTGTTTTCCCCAGGGAATGGCTTCAGAAGAACTCAAGACAACATCAGCCATTCAACAATCACTCTGGTCAGGTAGGTGGGAGGGAGGATTTCTTGGACTGAGCTTCCATTGAGTAGATGCTGTCTGTTGCTTGCAGAGGCTAAATAAACAGCCTTAAATATGCTACACATAATAGGTCAGATCTTCAACTTCTGCCAACTGTCCTAGCTCAATTGAAGGGCAAAGGAGCTTTGAAGAATTGACACTAGCTGAGGAGCTGGTCAGTTATGTAGTGTATTTCACACTATTTGTATTTCGTGGATGATTATTGCACAATCACCTAGCCGAAGGGGATGTAGTCAGTCTGAGTGGAGCTCGCTTTACCAGCTAGCCAACGGAAACCACTTGCTCCAACAGCAGCAGGTGAAAAAAGACTCCATAAACTGCCTTTGTGCTCAGAGAGGAGGGGCTAGGGCAGAGATGAATAAAATTAGCGGGGTCAAAGATGCATAAGTAGTTGGGAGGCAGTGGGTCAATACATATCCGAGGTTTTTACCCAACAACCTGTGTAGAGAATCTTACTGGTGCATGTGAGCACCAAGCAGGCTAGAGCTGACATGGGCCACATGGTAGCTGCAGGATGCATATTGGATACATACTTCAAGGTATTCAAGAGCGAATGGTGGTTTGTGAGTGGGGAAAAAATGAGCGAGCTGAGCCTTGGACTGCAGCCAGAGAGGAATGAAGCTCTCTGCCTATAGCTTGGAGAGAACAGCAAGGAAGCAACTGTAGTTCAGCATGATCTATGACTCCTGTGTTGCCCTGGGTTAGATTTCAGACCTACTGGCTCAATAATCTCAGGGGAAGGGGTCCATGTTTCTGAAGACACTCGCAACCTCGCTACAATGAGGAGGCTCCTCTGAGCCTGCCGAGTAGGGGTAAGCGTGTGGTTTAATGTAGATTTCCTCTTCAAGGTTTTATTGTAGGGTTATTTCTAGTTCCTCAGTAGTGTTTGAATAAACTGAAGTAAATTAGTTTACCTTATGGTACCCATGGGTGTGTTGCTTCTAATGTGAAGATAATAAAGAGACTATGAACTAATTTTCTTTGCTTTCAAGACAGACTAAGCAATAAAATGAGTCCAGACAGGCAGGAGGGTGAGGGGAGTAATCTTTCCTAATGGGGCGATACAAATGGATGCCAATAGCTGCATAGAACATTACCCCTCAAGCAGCCAATGTGGACTAAACCGATGCTCATGTGTGAGAGACGTCCATCAGAGTAAATTAGAAAGGGAGCTGGTAATTCGTGACTTCTTGTGCTGAAGTGAAAATTTTCTGTACTATGTTTGAGTCATATGCATGGCCGTGAGTTTTTAATGAAGGATTGCTGCCCATTGGGTTCAAAATGGTTAAAAAGCTGGTCTCAGGGTAGAGCCGGAGCCATGAGGGGTTTGTGTCATGTAACTGGGGCAGTATGAAAGGGTTGTTAATGGACTGGCTGAAGCCCCCCTGCATTAATGGGGGATCCAGAAAGACAATGGGAACCCCAGTGACTGAACAACTGACCCCTGCAAACAGGAAACTCCAGCAGGCAGAACATGTCAGCTCTGCAGGAGGGAGATAAGGGACCAAGAGGTGACAGGAGGCTAGAATAAGAGCTGGTTTATGCAGAGACACAGGACCTCACCTGGGACTAAGAGACAAAGGAACAGCGACAGAGAGAAGAAACCAAGATATTTCCTTCAGCAGCATGGCTCAAGAGAGCTCTGGCTTGGCCAGCATGAACTATATCTTAGCTTTTGCTTCTCTGTGCTAAGCTAAGAACTGCCTGGTGCTGTCTTCCAGCTGACTAATAAATCCTCCCCTGTTTTGAAAAGGCTGCCTGGGGTCACTACAAATACTTACTGAGGTGCATTGGTCCCTGGAGTGTGTGACAGTCTCTGAACAGGAGACGATCCCAGTGGGACTTGCTGGGCAGCATTCATGGTGTGAAACAGGAGTGCTGGAGCCCAGAGGTTCAGTCTTGGAGGTAGTGTGGCCACGTGGCCTATCCTTAAGGAAAAGTGGGGCCCCCTTAGGTGTCTGGCACCCTGAAGGTGTTTCTCCAAGGGCCTATTTAAAAGCTGGGATGCAGCACAGATGCAATCGATCTGCAACACCCCTATATTAAGGTTGCCCAATGCTTCCATTATGTTTCTTTCAACCTTTTTTTCATGTGATGCTCCAACACTTCCATGGTTGGCAGCAGGCTTTTGAAATCTGGCTGGGAGAAAACCCTCAGAGATAAGAAATCCAATGAAATTTCACTGAAGTTTAGTCAAGCTATAAACTATTAAAAATCGCCATTTCCTCCCCATCCCCCCCCCACCCCCTTTTGCGTTGCCCAGCAAAACTTTGGCAGGAGGCCTAAATAACTCCACCTAATATTCAACACAGCATTGGGCAAGTTGCTTAATCTCTGTGATGTGGTTCCTCGTATGTAAAAGAGAGTGAGTGCTTCCTGGTCTTACAGGTGTGTGGTAAAGATAATACTTGTGAGGTGTTCTGATACTTTGGTGCTGGGTGTATATAGATCAGTGAATGAAGCACAGAGAAGTTCAGTGACTTAACCAAGGTTATACAGTAAGTCTGTGGCAGACCACACAATAGGACCTAGGAGTCCTGTGTTCTAATCATTAGACAACACTGCCAATAATTCCTGGAAGTGTAATACATATTTCCAACAGAACCATATTCTGTGCTGCTAACCTGCTGGTAACTGTTCTTAGACATCGCAGATGATCTTATTCCTTGCATATTCATCAATGGCTATCTCAGATTTGGTTTGTAATATTTCTTGTATCAAAAATAACTTTAAGTAAAGATAGTGCTAGTCAAACTCCTGTCCGGGACAGTATGGTTTTTTTAAAAAAGCAGTTATGAGCCAGCATGGGGCTTCCCGTAGTTGTTGTTGCATGGGCTTTAACACATTCCAGGGTGTGGTGTAGCCTCAGAAAGGACAATGTGCCGTGCAGAAGACTGAAACCTGGGTGTCTGCGGGGGAAGCATTTTGGAGTCAGCAGTTTCAGCAGTGACTCACCTGTGCTGCATAAGCAATTGCCCAAAGAGGCTTTTTGCTAAGGAGTTTATGCTGTATTGCAGTACCTGAAGGAGTTTCTTTCTCAACTGCCAAAATGGGCAGCAACCACCTAATGGCAACTATAAAGGAAGTAACAGGATGGTCAGGGCTGAGTAAGGTGAGTCCTCTGTGCGTCAGACAGACAAAGAACAACTTTATGGGGGCACATAAAGGATAACTTGAGGGGGGGGACATGGGGCAAAAGGCATTTTTAGGGAAGTTACAATGTTTTATTCGCAAAAAGAAAAGGAGTACTTGTGGCACCTTAGAGACTAACCAATTTATTTGAGCATAAGCTTTCGTGAGCTACAGCTCACTTCATCGGATGCATAAAGTGGAAAGTACAGTGAGGAGATTTTATATACACACAGACCATGAAAAAATACACATTGTAAGGAGAGTGATCACTTAAGATGAGCTATTACCAGCAGGAGAGTGGGGTGGGAGGAGAGAAAACCTTTTGAAGTGATAATCAAGGTGGGCCATTTCCAGCACATTTCCAGGAGTTAACAAGAACGTCTGAGGAACAGTGGGGGGGAGGAGGGAAGGAATAAACAAGGGGAAATAGTTTTACTTAATATAATGACTCAGCCACTCCCAGTCTCTATTCAAGCCTAAGTTAATTGTATCCAAATTGCAAATTAATTCCAATTCAGCAGTCTCTCGTTGGAGTCTGTTTTCGAAGTTTTTTTGTTGAAGGATAGTCACTTTGAGATCAGAAATGGAGTGACCAGAGAGATTGAAGTGTTCTCCGACTGGTTTATGAATGTTATAATTCTTGACATCTGATTTGTGTCCATTTATTCTTTTACGTAGAGACTGTCCAGTTTGCCCAATGTACATGGCAGAGGGGCATTGCTGGCACATGATGGCATATATCACATTGGTAGATGTGCAGGTGAACGAGCCTCTGATAGTGTGGCTGATGTGATTAGGCCCTGTGATGGTGTCCCCTGAATAGATATGTGGACATAGTTGGCAACGGGCTTTGTTGCAAGGATAGGTTCCTGGGTTAGTGGTTCTGTTGTGTGGTGTGTGGTTGCTGGTGAGTATTTGCTTCAGGTTGGGGGGCTGTCTGTAGGCAAGGACTGGCCTGTCTCCCAAGATTTGAGAGAGTGGTGGGTCGTCCTTCAGGATAGGTTGTAGATCCTTGATGATGCGTTGGAGAGGTTTTAGTTGGGGGCTGAAGGTGACGGCTAGTGGCGTTCTGTTATTTTCTTTGTTGGGCCTGTCCTGTAGTAGGTGACTTCTGGGTACTCTTCTGGCTCTGTCAGTCTGTTTCTTCACTTCAGCAGGTGGGTATTGTAGTTGTAAGAATGTTTGATAGAGATCTTGTAGGTGTTTGTCTCTGTCTGAGGGGTTGGAGCAAATGCGGTTGTATCGTAGAGCTTGGCTGTAGACAATGGATCGTGTGGTGTGGTCTGGGTGAAAGCTGGAGGCATGTAGGTAGAAATAGCGGTCAGTAGGTTTCCGGTATAGGGTGATGTTTATGTGACCATCGTTTATTAGCACTGTAGTGTCCAGGAAGTGGATCTCTTGTGTGGACTGGACCAGGCTGAGATTGATGGTGGGATGGAAATTGTTGAAATCATGGTGGAATTCCTCAAAGGTTTCTTTTCCATGGGTCCAGATGATGAAGATGTCATCAATATAGCACAAGTAGAGTAGGGGCATTAGGGGACGAGAGCTACCAAACCATATGCAGGCATGATTGTTGCCTCAATGTATTTTATCTGATGAACACTCCTTACTAGAAACAGCATGATTCAATGGTCAGGGCACTTGACTTGTATTGAGGAGACGTGGTTTCTATTCCTTGGCCCTTCCACTGAGCTGGGGGGTCACCTGCTGGACAAGTCACATCTCCTCCCTGTGCCCCTTTGCTCATCTGTAAAATAGGGACAATGCTTCCTCTGCAAAAATACATTGAGATCTACAACTGAAAAACCATCGGAGCTGCATGTTGTGAATACTATTGGACTGGGGAGGGAGAGAGCTTCCAATTCAGGATGGCTGGTTGACTGACCACAGGGGAATCTTAAAGGTCCAGGTTTTCGTAAACATTCCCAACTGTTGTATCTGCAGACTGTGGTATCCTCCTTGCGGAGGAGGATTTGTGCATGGGTATGTCTGTCTTTAAGATGCTGCTATGTGCGGGATGGGTTGCAAAAGTTATTTCATGCAAGGAGGGATGGCTATGGTGGTAACCTCCAGTATACACTAATGGCCAGTAATATTGGTGTAATCACACACACACTCTGCCTCTTGGTCTGGAAGCTCTGAACCTAGGCACACATCACCCATTTCCTGAAACACGGAAACATTCTTTGCTCCCTACGGGCAAGAGGACCACGCCTGTAAAGTTGTGCTGTAGGACTTGTCTATGCTGCGGGGGGTCTTGCATCAGTCTGGCTACACTGGTACAAAATCCCAGTACAGCTGCACTGCAACTCAACCTGACTTCCACTGGTGCAGCTTACCCCACATGTGCAAAACTCTCTCCATGTAGGGGTTAACCTCCATGAAAAGCAGCAGGCAGACAGTTCACACAGCTTTTTATGTAATGAAGAAACCTTTATTCCACCCTTGTTGTCACCGTAGAATAAAGGTGTCTGCTCTGCTCAGAGCTAGAGAATCTGCAGAGCTTCCAAGTCAACATACTCTTGTCTGCTGGCAATCAGTCTACTCAGGCAATCAGTTCTGAGCTAGCTCCTTGTCCTCACAACTGGCAAAATGGAGCCATCTTTCACAAACGTGAGCACGCTCACACGGTACTGCAAGGCCACGGACGTTGTGCAAATCTCACAGCTGAGAAACATCAATTCAATTCACGGTTCACCCAGCTCCAGTGTAATGTCTGGCTGCAGCTTCCAAGTGGTTAATGAAGACAGCTGCTCTTCACTGTCAGGGGCTGTTTCTTTCCAGAATCTTAGCAGAACACTGGACTTCATTTTCTTATCTAAATTTTGTTCTTATCTAAAATATGTGGGGCTGGGGTCTCCTGCAAAATGGACTCCAGCTTCAGGTGAAGGACCACAAATGACACTTCACATGTGCGGGTCTCCTGTTCGTTTTAAGCATCTGCAACATTGACCCACATTTATTAAATCTCTCATCTTTTGAATGTTTACAGGGGACCCAGGAAGGCAGTTGTAGTGTTGGCTGCAATTTCATCTGCATCTTTAGCAGTTCTGCATCCATTACATTGTTACTTTTGGTTGCAGACCTGTATGACCTGCCTATATTTAAAATGAGTCTAGGAACGGACGATAAATTCTGTCACCTCACACAGCTGACGTTTTATGCAGATTCAAGGTGGTTAATTTATACCCAGGTTGTAGTAGTGGTGTTTTGGGTTCACTGCTCTTCAACTAGTGGGTTTACAAGGAATAGGTTCCTAGAGGAGACTTGGTCTAGTGATTAGATCATAGGAGTAGAAGGACCGCTGAGTTTTGCTTCTGGCTCTGTCTTCCTGTGAGAGCAGCGGCAAATTATTGAATCCCTCTCTGTCTCAGTTTACTTATCTGTAAAATGGGAATAATAGTTAAATCTCACCTCTGGGCAATACTTAATTAATGTTTATAAACTGAGCTGGGTGGAACATTGGAAGTTGGGGGGGGGTTGTTAGATTGCGGGGGAGAGGGTTGTTTTTGTTTGTTTGAAATGTGCCTGCTTGAGTTCACAAAACTTCCGTGAAACTGGAGCAATATTAAAAGACCATTGGGCAAATTTCTGTGGAACATTAGACATGCTATTTTTTACGACTTAGATGTTGGCAAAAGCTCAAAGCCACCTTCACTTGGAAATACAGCACAGGGCTGCGATGCAGAAGAGCCGAAGTGCCATTCCTACCTCTGAAAAACGCTGCTTGATGCTGTTTTGTACATTTATACAGCACCTCACGAGCTTCAGTTCATTAGGCTTTGCTGCCATTGCCCTCATTTCCCAGACAGGGAACGTCAAGCTCCAGGAGTCAGGTTCGGTAGCATAGCGAATTAGCTATGGGACAGGGCACCAAGAGAGGTTCAAACCCTGGCTGTGACCGGAGCTAGTCAGAAAAGTTTCGACAAAACATTTTTTTTCATCTGAATTTGCTGATTAGTCAAAATTGAAACAGGCCTAGGCCTGTCAATTTCAACTAAATTCCAGTGCAAATGAGGGATGCTTCCAATGGAACCCTGCCTGGTTTGCTGCCAGCTTGCTCGCCCAGCTTCTCAGCAGCCTGCATCATGGGTTGCCAGAGCTGAGAGCCTGAAGTCCTGCAAGTCCTGGCTTACATGATCATCGCTCCTTAGCAGCCTGGGCTCCCAGCATCCCCCAGTCTGGGGTAGCCCCTCCCTAGGCAGCCTGCCCCAGAGCAGGGACTCACCGTACAGCTGGATGGAGGACAATATTTCCAGTTAACCAAAGATTTCAACATTCTCAATTGGAATGAAACCAAATCTCAAACTCCTCCATGAAATGGATTTCCATTCTCCACCAAGCTCTGATTGTAACATTGGCTTGCATTATGAGCACAGGTATGTCACTCAGCCTGGGTTCCTTAGCTATCATCTAGGGCAGTGCTTCTCAAGCTATCTGATGTGGGGGACCGGCAATTTTTTTCCCCAACGTGCGTGCAGACCAGCAGCCGATGGCTCGCGGACTGGCACCAGTCCACGGACCACCACTTTGAGTAGGGGACGGGGGCGATATGGGTTCTAACCTCGTTGTGACATTGGCTTGCAGTTTGATCATAAACACATCCCTTAACTTTAGCCTGGGCTTCCCTGTCTATAAATGAAAACAGTGATATTTCACAGGTGTGTTGTAAAGCCAGCCAGGCACAGAGGTGGGAATTAGACCTCCAGATCTTTTCTCTCCCAGTTAATCTTCTGATCAATAACTTTTTGAATAATTCTTTCTCCTGTTTCTTCAACTATTACAAGTGTGAATGTGGGAGCAAAAATGTCCCCATGTCCTGCGATGAGGTAGAAATCCAAACCTTTGGGAGAGGGCAAAATCATACAAAACAGGCAACAATTGATGCATGAATTTTTGTGGACACGTCTTGCCACAATCAGCTAGCTCTATGCTGCAGTGCTCGAGTGGAAAGCAGTGCCAGATCACTACAGAGAAACTGCAGCTGTTGCCCAAGATGAGGTGCTGTGGTGGGAGCCACTGCTAGCTTGGCAGAGTATGATGGGACGGGGGGATGTTAAATAGATAAATTAAGCCCATACCTGGATGCATGGGGCCTGCTGCCAAAAAAAAAAAAAGATTTAGAGTTAATTAGAATTTCCAGAAACCATAAAGATAAGCAGATTAGCCCTCAGGCACCTATAAATTATTGTATTCCTGAATAATGACAGGTTTCAGAGTAACAGCCGTGTTAGTCTGTATTCGCAAAAAGAACAGGAGGACTTGTGGCACCTTAGAGACTAACCAATTTATTTGAGCATAAGCTTTCGTGAGCTACAGCTCACTTCATCAGCTGCATCAAGGTGCCACAAGTACTCCTTTTCTTTTTGTGTATTCCTGAAGAAGCAGCAGCTTCATAATCTATCTCTGTAAATGAAGTACTACTTATTACACTTCGCATTCGCCTTTGCGTACTCGCTTTTAACGTAAGCAAGTCCCCGTGAAGTCTATATTCTCATGCTGGACGTAGCCACGAGCTTGAGCATCTGAGTTTAATTAGGGCGAAATAATAGCATAGTATAGCAATCTCCAGATTTATAAGCAGGCGTGGTCATGCTGAAAGTGCTGCTCTCATTTTCTAACTTGTGAATGGCACTAGCGTTACTGTCTATTCCTCGCGTGGGTGTGGATGTTTGTGTAGTGAGCTGGGAATACGGTCACTAACAAAAGCATGGGTATGATTTAAAATTTAGGTGATCACTGTCCGGTCTCCAGTTCTGGTTTGCTAACTGGAATTAGTTCACGTGAAAGTAGCATTTGTCTGTAGGCCAGATAAAGCTGGGACTGTGTACTATGAGCAGGTAAAATTAGAGACGGCGGGAGAGGTGTTTTTCAAAGGGTCTAAAAATGACTTAGGAAAACAAGTCTCATGGAAAATCAGTGGGATGCGTGCTCCGAAGACCTGACCTACACACAGTTTTTGTCCCAATAGCACTGGTAGGTAGGAGGGGTTGCTTTTTTTAACCAATATAGTTATGCAAGTACAACCTGTAACATGGCTACAATTCTATCAGAATAAATATACCTTGTACTGGTATAATGATGATGATAATACCTAGGGCTTATCTAGCCCTTTTCATCAGTAGATCTCTAAGCACTTTACAAAGGAGGTCAGTATCATCACCCCCATTTTACAGAGGGGAAAATTGAGGCACAAGGAGAGGAAATGACTTGCCCACGGTCACTCAGCAAGTCAGTAGAGGAGCTGAGAAAATATATTGGTATAAGCACATTTATATGGATATAACTGCATCCACAGTCTGAGGCAGATTAAGATTCTTTGGGGCACCAAAACTTTTGCACAAAACCTACCCCTTGTCACACGGCCCTACTCCTCCTCTACTGTCCCACCCCCCCATGACTCCACCCCCAGCCAGGCAAGAACCTGGAGCCAGACCACGTTAAGAGCTACCTGGGGCCAACAGCACCCTGGGAAAACTTGTATATTGGTGCCCCAGCCATCGTGGGCAAGGTGCCCCCATTGGCCCTGACCTTCATGTGTGGCCCCTGGCTCCAGCAGGCTCACCCTCCCCCGCATCACCCCTGACTCCCAGGGGCTCCCACCCCTCAGGGCCCTGCTGCCTCCCCCTGCCCCCTCCCCCAGTGCTTAATTTGTATTGAAAGAGGTGCCAGGGCTCAGCCCCAGCAAGCTCCAGTGAAAATTAAGCTCTGGCTAGGCAGCCAGAGAAAGATGTGAACAAAATGAAGAGTCCGAAGGGGAGCAACAAAAAGAAGAGGATGAGAGAACAGGCCCCACGAGGAAAAGCTGGAAGACTTGGGCATGTTTAGTCTTGAGAAAAGAAGACTGAGGGGCATGGGCAGCGGGTATAAGAGGCCAGGGGAGGCCAAGCCTCCCCAAACAGCCTCCCTGCTGCCTTTGGAGCACGCTGCTGCCAAAGGGGGGGGGGTCCCTGGCTGTGGCCCCACCCACGCTCCACCCCGAGGCCCCGCCTTGTCCCACTTGTTTGCTTCACCCCGAGGCTCCGCTGCTGCCTGCCCCCACTCTGCCTGTATGGGAGCCTTGCGGGAGCGGGTGAGGAGGCACCCTGAGCCGTGAGTGGCTGGCTTGGCCAACAGGCAGGTGGGGAGGTCTGGGGGAGCGAGCAAAGACGGGCGAGCAGCAGGTGGAGGGGAACCAGGGGAGGGAGGCGAAGAGACGTGGGTGGGTGAGAGGGTGCAAGTGGTGGAGGGGGCAAAGAGGCACATTAGCAGCTGGCGAGCAGGAGCCAGGGGAGGAGGCGAAGAGGCACGAGTGGCAGGTGGCGGGGGGGGCCCCAGAGGAGGGGGCCGAGTGGGGCCAGGAGTGAGGCATGGTTGGGGCTTCTGGGGGAGAAGGCTGAGCCGGGGGCAGACTTTCGAGCAGGGCCACAGGCGGCCTCCCCAAATTGAGGAGTCATGCGCTGCCCATGCTGAGGGGGGAAGGGGATAAGAATCTTCAAATATGTAAAAGACTATTACAAAGAGGATGGTGATCAGTTGTTCCCCATGTCCACTGCGGGCAGGACAAGACATAACTGACTTAGTTTGCAGCAAGGGAGATTTAGGTTGGAGTTTTAGGAAAAACTTTCTAACTATAAGGATATTTAAGAACTAAAACAGGACAGGGACGCTGTGAAATCCCTATCACTGGAGGTTTGTAAGATCAGGTTAGACAACCGCCTATCAGGGATGGTCTAGGTATCCTGCCTCAGTGCAGGGGGGATGGATTAGCTAACCTCCTTGAGGTCCCTTCCATCCCAGCATTCATGAGAAGCTATGGGTCTATAATAATCAAACACGTGTCCCTGTCCCATCCCCAGACCTAGACCCACACATCTGGCAGCAGAAGGATTAAGTAGGATGCTCATAGAAATCTTAGCAATAGCCTGAGATGGGCTGACTTGTAGTAGACGTGCTATCATGAGAGACAGGCTCCAGGGGTGAAGGTTGGGTCTGGCATGGAACTGTTCCAAAGTTCAGCGTGTTCTGAGCTGGAGCATTAGTGTTAGTCCATTGCTATATAGTATACGAAGCTCCTTCCCTCCTGTCAGCTCAGCCTGTTCCCTTCCAAACTATATCTACAAGCGTGCTGCCTTCTTATTTCAACTTAAGCAGCTGTTCTTGTTATTCACATGAGCACTATGGGGGCCACTCACAGTTTACCCACTTACGTACTTACTGTATACGGCCCATGGCAGAAAAATGCATGAGATTGCGGACATCTTTTGCCCAGCTCCTCAAAGATGTTTAGGAGCCTGACGCCACTTGTTTTCATTGATTCCCAGTGGCAGTTAGGTGTTTAAGCACCTGTGAGGATCCTGGCCTTTGTTCTTTGATTTCGTTCAAAATCTTTACTTTTCTTATTAATGAGCTGGTAACTTTCTCTAGGCCGTGATCTATGTCTAATGTCGGCCTAAACCTGTCACCATCGAGGGGAAAGCCACTTTATTTTTAATCCAAATGATTTGGTTGCCGAAACTGTGCTGGCACTGAATGATGGCTTGCATTAATCAGTGACTGAATGCAGCACTCATGGATATGCTCTTGTACTTGTGCAGCATGTTACATTACATTGAGGGACTAATAGGGCAATGGAAAAACATTCCTGAGAGTAACTACTGCAAATGTCTGTAGTGTTTTCCCAGAGTAAAGGGCTTAGCTGCAGCTTGACACATACCCAACCCTCGGAAAGCAGGTCCAAGGAGTTTGTCTTCTTTTCCCCCTGCTCACTGATATCAAACTGTTTGAAGTAAATATAAAAATAGTCCCTTGTAACTTCATGGACAGCTCAAGCTTTACAGCAGCAACAAGCACAGAAGGCACGGCCTCCTCCTGGAGCAGCAGAAACTCCCACTACTTGTGTGACAGTCGATTGGCTGTTACCAAGACAGGCCCATTTTGCAAAAGTAAGTTGGTGCTTACGTCCCATCAGACCTCAACCTCGGGATGCTGAAATGAGGGTCAGTGAGAGACAACATGCCTTCGAAGGAGGGACCTCAACTTTTTTATTGAACAGACCACAAGTGCTGACTTGTATTTTTCCTGATGGGTGCTCCACCCTCATTCTGCCCCTTCCCCTGAGACCCTGCCCTCACTCCGCCTATTCCCCCCCCCAATCCAGCCCTCCCCCTCACTCTACCTCTTCCAGCCCCTAACCCCTGGGAGGCTGGCCCACCACGCCCTCCTCTCTGCCCCTCACCCTCCCCTGAGCACCTCCCACCCGCCGAACAGCTGATCAGCAGCCAGCCTCGGGGCTGGAATCAGTGTGGATGGAGGGTGCTGAGCACCCCCTATTCTTTTTCCTTGGGTGCCTGAGCCCCAGAGCACCCACAGAGTCAGTGGCGATGGAACAGACTGTTTTATTAAATAAATGTACAAACATAGCACTAGCCTGGCACCTATTCTAATATGTGGTTTTATGCACTGAAAGCATACTTTATATAGGAAGCAACTATTTACAATAAAATTAAAAAAAGAATGTGCTGTAAGGCTCATAGTGACTGTGTTTTGTGTCATAGATCTCCTGTCCAGATACCCACCCATCCTCCACGGAGACGTGGGGGTGACGGGCAGCGCCTGGCAGGTGGTGGTGCCTTAGCTGAGTATTGCTGCACACGCCAGCTGAGGGCTTTTTTTAAAAAAAAATTTCCATTTCTTGGTGGTCAGATCTTGGGCTTTTTTTTGGCTCCCTCCTGCCAACTTTCCCCCGTTTTCTCTAACGAGCAAGGTGAGCGGGGAGGGGAGCCCCTCTAGACCCACTGTGAACACAAAGGCTTCGGCAGAGCAGAGCTGGGACGTGAGGGATGGTTAGAGCCTCATGCCAGAACAACTGCATTCCACCCACCCTCACCCCATTTCTCCCAGGGAGGCGGCAGGCTCAGCAGTGGCATTATAAGAAACACTGCCGGCGGGACGGCTGGCACTGCTGGGACGTGGCATTGCCTAATGCCAAAGTGTGACACAACAGCCACTGGAACAGCTGCCAGGCAAAGCTTCAGCAAGCCAGCACCAAGGCTACAAACAGGAATCCAATTAGGAGCCCTACTAGCCCATTGCTGAGGCCCTGCCCCAGACTTCCTGTCTGAACTCAGACAAGTCACTGCCACCATCCAGTGCCTCAGTTTCCCAGCCCATCCTTTGTCTGGTTTGGCTCTTTCCACGTAAGTTCCTCAGGGCAAGGCCCATCTCTGAGCACACTTGTGTTCACACCCAGCACAACGCCACTTAGTACAACAGCCTGCAGCAGAGCCGGCACCGTTTTGCAGCCTGCCATTGGCCACTCTCAGCCCCTGCTGATGTCGCTGCGTCCAGCTTAGCCTCATGACCCCAGCTGGCAGCTTGTTATGCTACTGCAAAGACACGGCCTTAGCCGTAATGTTTCTACGCTGCCTATTTGGTGAAGTTTGCACCACTTTTGTCCCAGCGCCGCCTCTCACTTGGTGGCAGACGCAGGCACCTGTCAGCTTGAACTGGAAGTGAAAAATGCCCCTTGTGCCTGCAGCAGCAAGGGCCGGCTGAAAGGTCACGCTAGATAATTGCCAAATAGATGGGTTTTTCCCGGTTGCTAAACGTGAAGCAGCTGTTTCCATCACAGCAGAAAGTGGCGCAATGGGGCCATCTAGTGGCTGGTTGCCTTGGCCACAGGCGTATCAGCTGACCGCAAACAAGCAGCAGCTTGTTGAGTTGGAAAGTGCCATTTTTATATAGAAACTTTTCAGAGTAGACTCATAGTTTGGTTTAAAAGGTTTTTGCTTCAAAAGTAACATCCTATTTAACTAACTCAAGGCCGCTCCTCGTTCTCTGGGCTCTACTGTTAGTGACTTCATGGATATGGTAAGAAAACCTTGGATTGGGGTCCATTGTCAGAATGATCTGAGCATCAGGAGAGATTTCCTCCCAGTGAGACCTGCCTGACTATGGAATTGCTGCCCAAGGAAAATGGTGAAAGCCCCTTTGGTAGGCCCGCGTAATACTTGGAATGGGCAACTCAGCAGAATGTAAGAAACAATCTGGGGTAGGACTAATTGGGTGCTAAGTCTGTTCCATCTCCGGTTTCCAGGCAGTTACAACAAGGTGAGACACTTTTTAAAAAAGTCTTATTAGACAGAGGGGATAGGATTGGTAGGGAAGGTGGCATTAGCTCCGGCTCAGAAACAGGAGAAATATCAACCTACCTGGTTTCGGAGATCATAGCTATGTGGCTGACAGCCAGGATATCTGGCTTCCACTCCTTCAACTGGTGCTTGACAATGTCACTTACACCTTCCTGGCTGTCTCTCTGCTAGGCTTTTTGCTAAGAAGTTCTAGGGGTAGCAAAGATGAGGTGAGGTTAGGTGAGACAGCAGTCCAGGCACTCACCAACACTTTAACCACTACATCAACTCCACCCAGCTGCTCAGAGGAGATCTACAGAACACAGTGGTATTAACACCAGCTGGCGCACACAGTTCTGTTCAGATGAGTGAGAAAGTTGTCAGAACAAAACCTTACTGAAGACAAGGTTTGTCAGTTTCTGCCAGCTGTAAAATAGATTGAGATCATGCAGCTGGAAGGGACCACTGTGCTCATCTAGTCTAACCTCTTGCATAACGCAGGCCACAGGCCCTCCTTGAATTAATTCCTGTTGGAACTGGACCATATCTTTTATAAATTGCCAGTGATGGAGATTTCACTACAACCCTTGGTAAATTGTTCCAATGCTTCATTACTCTCTGTTGAAAATTTGCACCTTATTTCTTGTCTGAATTTGTCTGGCTTCCAGCCATTGGATCACGTTCTACCTGTGTGTGCTAGACTGAAGAGCCCATTATCAAAGTTTTGTTCCCCATGTAGGTACTTATAGACTGTGATCAGTGAAGGATAATGCTCTTCATCTATGTCGCGCTCTTGGGGGAATTCAATTGTTAATGTCTGTAAAGCACTTGGAAGCTGTGAAATAAAACTCTCTTTTAATCTAAAACGTAACAGCCGTCCTGGATTGGAGATCATTGTTTAAGGCCGATATTTTTGTTTCATTACCATATTTGCAGAAGCTGAGCAGTAATATTGTCCCAGAGCTGCATCCATCCTGACTAGAACTCTGCAGTGAAATGAGCCATTTCATTTGAAGCAATGACTGCATTCTCCCGAGGGTTGTACTGCTTGATAGCACAGTATTCAACCAGCAGGTGATTAGAGTGCCTGCCTTTTTTATTATGGTGCCATCAAACTCAGAAGCTGCTGCAGACCAAGGGGAGCTACATAGGGAGGACTTGTGCTCAGTCTTAGTAGAGCTCCAGCAAAATGGATCAAATGGCACAAAAGGATCATTTTGAAAGAAATCTAAGGCTGCAGGTATTCGTTCCTGGCATCTCTGAGTGTCAAACCCACCCCCACAAAACCACAGTGAGCTGGTTTGACATTCAAACACTTTTATTGTCACGCGTATACAACTTGTTTCTAAAAATCAGCAAGGAAGGAGGCTTCTCCATCTCCACACTCTTGTGTCTTCCGGGGGGGGGAAGAGACACAAGAGACACCCTCTCCCCTCCACTCTGATAAGTTACAGACAAGCGTCATCCCACTGACTAATGGCACACCAGTATGCGGAAGGTGGCCATAATTTGGCCCTAAACCTTTCCAGGGGCACTCTAAGCAGCCAGCTCTAGTCTTAGCACAAGATGCTGAAGCCTCACCCAATGTAATGACACTACGTGTATGACATTGCAAAGACTCTTAATGCAAAACTAATTAAGCAGTACAGGGCATGAGTCATTCAAAGTGAAAGCTCCCGCGGCCACAGTCTGTAACTGTGGCATTCCAGAGCTCCATACTGGAGAAGCGCTCAGTGAAAGCAGCAGAAAGATTTGGGGGGAGGGCCTCGGGTCCCTTCCCCCCCTCATTTAAAAACAATCAAGCAAACAAAAATAACCAGGCAGACCAAGTGAATGAATGTTAGTGTAACAAGACTGGAATATCCTTAGGGCAGAGACAGTCTCTGACTGTGTGGTTTGTACAGCAGTTAGCCCCATAGGTGGCACCCATGGAGCCGGGGCCTGCTTGGGACCTTTGGGTACTACAGCAATATAATTACATATAAAGCAACTGTGTGAAAAGAAGGTTACTAAAGTTGCAAAGGCAAGTCCTCAGAAGGTAGGAAATGCCAGCATTAAGATTCTCTGGGCAACCTCAGTTGGGCCTGCTTGTGCGTATGTTTTATGATACAATCTTATTACATCATCCCATACGATGTATATCCTCAGGACCCCTGCCTCGTTCAATGCCTAGGCTAGATCTGCTCTGGAGATGAATTAGGGTTGTGTGGTGAAGGAGGCTGTTGTCTATAGGACCCCTGGCTCATTTGTTGCAGAATCTGGAACCCGTTTAGTGAATGAGGAAGGGGATGGTAAGAAGAGAAAGGGTCGTCTCATGGTTAAAGCAGGTGACTGCTACCCAGGAGAACTCAGTTCTATCCCTTCTTCTGCCCAAGAGTTCCTATGGGCTGCTGGGCAAGTTACTTCAACCAGACTTTTCATAGCTGGTTACGGTGTGTTCCTCATTTTGAGAGCCTGGGGGCTGAGTTGCAGAAATGCAGAGAACTCCCCTCTAGAGCCAAAGTCAATGGCGATCAGGGAGGATGGTTAGGAAGAGTAAGAACTGAGTGAGGAATTGGAACATCCTGAATTCTAATCCCAGTTCTGTCAGACTCCTTGGGCAAGTCTCAGTTTCCCTATATGTAAAATGGAGAAACTACTTCTGTTGCCTTGGGGTCTGGTGACTAGTATCTAGTGTAGCATTGTATGTGCCTTCATACTCTGAAAAATCGGGCCCTCAGTTTGGTCACTTCAGCACTGAAACTCCCAAAGTTAGTGGACACTTTTGGTCACAAGCTGTTTCCCTATCTATAAAGTGGAGCTAGACATACTTTGTTACTCACAGGGAAGTCATGTTCAACAATATTCTGTGGGCATTCAATATTGGTGATAAGTACTATGGGAAAGCCCACCACACAAAATGAACAATTCCATATTCAGAATTTGAGTGGTGTGCAACAGAGAAAGGCCTGGGGCCACACATCGAAAGAGGAAGATAAAAAGAAATATTAAACAACTGCCTCATTCCCTGAGCACTTTCTGTCCTGCGTGTTGAGGCAGACCAGGGCTCTGTGGGGGGGAAAAAAGGTGTGTGATCATGTAATTAAGGACTGTCTAATACTGCATATGAAGAGGGTCTTAATTCAAATGTTTCCAAACATTTGAGGGCTTGACTTTGCAAGCTAAACAACGTTCATTAACATGGTTTGGCTTGGTATGTAAATTATTAATTTGCCAACCTTATAAATCTCAAAAGCTTAATAAAATTTAAACAAATCCCTCTGTCGTTTGACATTTTGTGCCCGTTTGGTGATTTTAATGCACTGCTGGGAAAGCTAGAGTCAAAAAGACCATATTCATCCCCTGCAGCCAATGGAGTCTCACCAGGGAGGAATTTAACTCAGAGTGTTTAACTTGCTTTTTCGCAGCAGCTGCACTATCATTGTCTTGATGTACAAGCAGCTGCCAAATGCTAAGACTTACCAGCGTGCCAGCTAGAGCTTTAAAAATCTAATGGACATGAACATTTCAGGCTCAGCTCACTAAAGAATTGCAGAGAGTTTAAGTAAAAGGTTTCAGGGAAACAAGTTCCTAAACATTCAAAATGTACCAGCATCCACAGATCACATTCACTGACTAATGCTGTGCTCCTCCCTAGAGGGCTTGAACCCTTGGCCAGCAGGTCCTGGTGGAGAGCAAGCGGGGAGGGGGTGATATTCATGCCCTTTGAGAGTCTGAGGGAAGGAAGCCAGACGGCACTGGGACAGAACATCCCTGAAAGGATGGGCATGAGCAACGTTAGACTTTGTTAGGCTCTTGACTGCAGCTGGGGTGAAAGGGCAAGTGCTGTTGACAGAGCTGGTGAAGGGCTGGTCTAAAGGAAGCAGAAGCAGGACTTGGACAAAGCAGAGGACGAAAACCCTCTCACCTCACTTGAACCACCTAGTAACCAGGCCTGTGGAAGCAGGAGGTGATGCGGCACTGCTGGGTGAGAGAATGCACACACCGCTACCTACGGCCTGGGTACCAGCAAGGCAAACAACCAGCAACCTGTTTTCTTAAAGGCACTTTTCTAGAAGGCCATTTTTAGAAGCTAGAGCAGGAGCCTAGAGTCCTGAGTTCTGTTCCCAGCTCGGCAACTGGCTCCCTCTGTGACCTCGCTCACACCATTTAACCTCTTTCTGCCTGGGATACTTAGCTGCTGTGAAGGGGTGTTGCGGGACCTAATTAACATTTGTGAAGTGCTTTGGGGTCCTCAGGTGAAGGGCTCTGTACACTTGCAAAGAATTCAGACTACCCTTACTTAACACAAGATGGGCTGGGCCAGCCTGCAGCAGATGGGTCGCGTTTCTGTGGCGCCATTCTACAGCCATCTTATCTGATGCTGCGCTCCCCACAGATCTAGCACGCTAAGCGGAGTTAGTGCTGGAATGAGAGAGCTCCAGGAAACACCAAGGTGCCGCTGGTTCAGTAGGGGGCATAATCAATGCACGAGGTGTAATCCAAACTTGAGGAATGTTATTGCTTGTTCTTGATAAAATTAAAATAATCAAAGGCATTTGTTCCTTTCCTACATATGCTGTGGTACAGCTGGCTTTTTAATTTTTCCTTTATGTACAGAGATGTGAACAGGGAGAAAATGCAGGCATCTCAGGAAAAGATCAAAATAAATGGCTGGTTTAATCAGCACAGGTTACGCAAACCAATCTCAGCACAACCTCAAATTAGTCAGTGTAGCACCCACATTGCTTCAAAACCAAGCTACTCTTCTGTTCTTCCTTCCTCCACTGAAGGCATTTCTGTGAGCATGAAGAGATTTTTCTCATTGAATTGCCGGTCACATCCTTCACTGCAGTCTGATCTGGTTTTTTCCCCCCAAACAGCTGATCAACCACAATTCTGTATAATCATTTTATCGATAATGCAAGAGCTAGTGGTGCAGATGTATACCTGAATATGGATAGTTTTAATATTTAAAAACACAATGTAAAATAAAAACAGACAAAATATTCAAGCAAATCCATGTGGCAGAGATGGTCTAGAGTCAAAGGGCCAAAATCTGATGTATTTTACACCATTGTAAAGCAGGAGGAATGCTACTGGAGTTAGCGAATTTGAACCAATGTAAATGAGTCCAGAATCAGGCCCTATGACTAAGGCTGCGAGTTTGTCATGGAGGTCGCAGATTCTGTGACTTTCCGTTACCTCTGTGATTTCTGCAGCGGTCGGTGTGCCTGGCCTGGGGGCCACCTGAGCAGCTCAGGCAGCTGCTGGGCCAGGCGCACTGGTCGCTGCTGGGGCAGACTCGGGCCACCGTGCCTCTTTCCCCTCCCCGCCCAGCAGCCTTCCCCTAGGAGCTGAGTGAGGGGGATGTCACCGCTTTTGGGTAGGCATGGGTCCAGGTAGGGAGCCTGCCAGCCCTGCCAATCGCCACCCCAGCATCCACGGCACCCCCGGGGCCACCGCTATCCCCGAGCACCCGTGGCACCTCCCACCCCCAAAATTTAGTCAGGGGTATATAAGTAGAAGTGCGTTTTTGTTTACTGCCCATGACCTGTCCATGACTTTTACTAAAAATACCCGTGACTAAAACATAGCCTTACCTATGACTGAGAACCCCTCTAACAAGGTAGAGTTTTCAGACTACACACCTGACAATGAACAGCATGGGGCACAGCTACCTGAGCTGCAATCACACCTCAGATTGCAATGTAGAAATACCCCTGTTATTCAACCATCCCACCGGGGCTGAGGGGGCATTCACAGAGCAAGAGATACCTAGCTGGACTCTGTATCCCTTCAACACATGGATGATACACTCATGCTTAGAAATCATTCTTCCTCACAAAGAGTTTTCCTGTGTATTTTGAACAGCACAGGAAACAGGACAGAACATGGAGGGACACTGCATTTCAAATCCACCAGCAACAGCACAATTATTCATCCTCACAACCTGACCCCTAATTTCTAGGTATGGCTGAAATACATTGGTGAGTGATTCCAGATGTTTCAACAACTGAGGGCAATTCCTGGTGTAACTAACCCTGAAAGCGGCCGAGATACTTCAACACGTCCAGAATGGACAGCTGACCCTGAATTATCTCCAGAAGGTCTTTCATTCGCTTCCCCAAGTCCAAAGGAAGGAAACCCTTGAAACATACTCAGGAGTGTCCAGATGTCCCTGGATCTGAATAGCCAGCACATTCTCTTCTGCCCTAAAGAAGGGGTGACTTGAGACCAGGCAGTAATTAGGAAGCATGCCCATACCAAAGATGGTTTCTTGAGAAAGGGGATGAACCATTGTATATTAAAGGATAGCTGTACCCTCCTGCCAATAAGCAAGGTGTCGATAATACCTGCCAGCAACAGCACCACCGCTACCCAATTTGCTTAAATGCAACCAAGGTGTTAAGAGCCACTACTGATGGGCCTTGGGGAACCCAAAACCATACATGTCCTCAGGCACCAGACAGATTCAAACACTGGATCATAGACTTCTGGCAGCAGACAGCTCTTGTAACAAGAGCTGGGGATGCCAGCCTGGAGCCTCCTCCTCGCCGGTAAGTTCTCACAAATCCACCATGTCATATGAACTCATGACAGAGACCAAATGAAGGAACCACCAACAGGACAAGGAGTCCAGAGGCTCCATATTATACATTATCCTGAAGAGTTCAGCTGGACCATTGCTTGTGGTGTATGTAGCTGAAGATAGGTAACATTTCATATACTTTTTATACACCAGCAGAACCCAGGAACAAGTATGGGATGATTCTGAAAATAAACTCATCTTCATCTTATGAACAGAAAAGAATCAAAGCAACAAAAATTCACACATAGCCATTGCACTCCTATTAACCTGCATGAGTTTGGTGGATCACTCAGAATCAGTCATGCCAAAACTGGGCCTGCAGCATCATCCATGCAGGTCTCAGAGTTAGATCACAACAGAATCATCAACTATATCATATCAGCTTTATTCAGACAGGCCAGACATTGGCCAAAAATCACCAACCTGGATGTCTTTAATTGATTATCTCCCCAACAGGGGTTTCTTTAATAGATCTTTTCAATGGGGCTAGCCCTACTCCTTCACCAATTCCACATCCACCTCACCTACACCAAACACAAAAGCGGTCATAGTGAACAAGCAACTCTACATGAGCTCTAGTACAGGGGTTCTCAAACTGGGGATCTTGACCCCTCAGGGGGTTGCGAGGTTATTACGTGAGGATTGCAAGCTGTCAGCCTCCATCCCCAAACCCTACTTCACCTCCAGCATTTATAATAGTGTTAAATATAAAACAGTGTTTTTAATTTATAAGGGTGGGAGGTTGCACTCACAGGCTTGCTATGTGAAAGGGGTCACCAATACAAAAGTTTGAGAACCACTGCTCTAGTATGATGCTGTGGTAAGAAGGGCTAATCTAACCCTTGGATATATAAACAAGGGAAGTGATTAGGAGCAGGGAAGTGATTTTACCTCTAGATGGCACTGGTGAGACCAATGCTGGAAAACTAACGCAAGGGGGTTCTGGTCCATAACTAGGGACTCCAGTAAAACAAATGACAGATAATAATAAAATAATAATAATAATACCACTTCTAGTTCTGGGGTCCACATTTTTAAAAAGATGTTGAAAAATTGGAGCCGATGCAGAAAAAAGAGCCACAAAAATGATTTGAGGGCTGGAAAAAATTCCTTAATGGTGAGAGACTTAAAGAGCTCAATCTGTTTAGCACAGCAAAAAGAAGAGTTAGAGGTGACCTGATTACAGTGTGCAGGAAGAAAATACCAGGCACTAAAGAGCCCTTTAATCTAGTGGAGAAAGGCACAATCCCCACCAATGACTGGAAACTGAAGCCGGGTGAATTAATTTGGAAATCAGGCAAAAAAATGTTAACCGTGAAGGTGATTAACCATTGGAACAAACTATCAAAGGCTCAAGACTGGATGCCTTTCTGGAAGATAGGCTTTAGCCAAAGACAAGCGTAGTCAGTGGGTGAAATTTAATGGCCTGTGATACAAAGGTCAGACTAGATGATCGAATGGTTCCTTCCAGCCTTAAATTCTATGAATGAGAAAACAAAGAATATTAAAGGGGAGGAGAAACTCACTCACTTTTCATGAAATCGATTAATTGGAAAATACTCTCACCACAGACTCAATCCTGGCAAATTATGTTATTTTAAAAAATAGTAATTAAAACACACACTATTTGAACATATGCTTATTTTTAAAAAATATTTTCTACCTGTCTAAGATACTTAGGCCAGTGGTTCTCAAACTTTTTTTTTCGCGGACCACTAGAAAATTGCTGGGGGTCTCGGCGGACCACTTAAGGGTCTTTCCAAATGTTGTTTATACCGTTAGCTAACTATTGTAAAGTGCTTTGGATAAAAGCCCTATATAAAAAAAACCTTAATAATAAACATTTTTTGTTCTACAAATAAAAGCACACAACTCATATTCTAATATCAGTAGTCTTACCTTTCGAATGCGATGGATGTGCCCTCTCTCCCCCGCCACAGCAGCCCCCGAGCTGAGGCTGGGAAAGAGCGGGCGTGTCTCCCCAGCAACCTCTGAGCTGGGGCAAGTCGCCTTTTTCTCTGGCCGCCGCAGCCCTGCATGTCCCAAATTCCCCCCACCCCTCTCTTCTCACCCACTGCCCCCTCTCACCTACCCCCTATTCCCCCCAAGGCCACCACCTCACCTTACATGTGTGTCTTCTCCAGGGTCCAGGCGCCTAATTAGTGGAGCCACGCCTGCGCCGCTCCACTAATTAGGTGGGTGGCCCTTCGTTCTCACGTGCGGCCACCCAGGCACGCACCTTAGAGGGAACTATCCGTGGACCACCTGAATGGAGCTCGCGGATCACTGGTGGTCCACGGACCGCAGTTTGCGCACCGCTGACTTAGGCCATGTCTGCATTACAGCCGCTACAGCAGCAAAGCTAAGGCAGTGCTGCCGTAGCATGTACATTTCCTACACGGACAGAGGGGGGTTTCCCATCGCTGTAGTTAATCCTCCTCTGCAAGAGGCAGTAGGCTAGGTCGATGGAAGAATTATTCTGTTGATCTAGCGGATCTACACTGAGGGTTAGGTAGACCTAACCATGGTGCACTGCTCAGGGCACATCAGCAATCTAATTTTTAAATGTAGACCAGGCTTGATCATTACAGTATCTGAGCACCTATCTTTGATGTGCACCCCTGAAAGGTTAACCAGTGCTTTTATCCCCATTTTATTCGCAGGGAATGCAGGTAGAGAAAGCTTACCTGACTTGCCCAAGATCACAGAGGACATCCATGGTACAGCCGGAATTGAATTGGGTCTCCCATACCCCAGGTTAATGCTCTAATCAGTGGGCCATCTTTCAGCTCATTGATCTGAGATAGTGTGACTGGCAATGAATGCTCAACTCATTTAGTTGCATTATTTCCTAGTATTTTGTTTTTAAATCACTGCTCAGGCATTTCAGAATTCCTGTAATTTTAAAAATGGCAGCAGACAAATCAAATGATTGCATCTCAAATCTGTTTGTAGTATCATACAAAAAAAAACCTTTTAGATTGTGAAATATAGAAGACGTATTAGCTAAATTGGATCTCCAATAGTTTGCTGTAGAATATAGCAAGACTTGCTCCTAAACACTTCCTGTTCCATCTTGACTAGATGGTGCTGTGCCATCTTATTGAAGAAAAGTACAGCACATACCATTTACTTGAGACCCCTCAGTTTGCAATCAAATGGATCTGGAGATATTTAGAAACCAGTCCTGATCTGGAGAGAAGATAGTCACTCACACAGAGATTCAGAAACAGATATTTGAGAGGTTTGACAGTCATTCTTGGGACCTTCATCAATATTGGTTCTCAATGGAGCATGTTGCCCTTTACCCCTGAATGATGCCACATGCTTTGTTAGTCAAGACTATTCTGTGTTGATAAGGGTCAGACTGATGAGTGGAATTTTTTTTTCAGTCTGTGAAAGCACTGTCAAGCATGAGGGGTTTGTTCTGATAGTTACTTCAATCAATATTTTTTCCTCCTCTCTATCAGTCCATTCTAGATACTTGGAAACTTCAGATAATCACTCATAGTAGCCAATCATCACTTTTCAAGTGGACCATAGGCTTGTGAAGTTATTGGAAATGCATATCAGGACAATACTTTTTAAAAAGTCATTAAGTATAAGATTTCTGAATGGGAACGCTCAAATTCTTCTTAAATGACTAGTGCTTCCAAAGAGTGGATTCATGTAATAGCATATAATTCTAGTGCAAAGGAAAGAGCACAGCTCCTAGTCTTCAGTTAATAATATTCACTGTGAAGCAACGATCAGGTCACCCTTGAGTCAAGGTAATTAAGTGGAAGTGTGACATTGGTAATAAACCTAATTCTGCATGCCTTGCCCATTCAATCAGGTGTAATAATGCAGCCAAGTGGCACAAGAAAGACACTAATAGCAGTAACAGTATAGTGATATTAGTAGGAGACTCATAACACTTTGCATGTGTTTCATGATTTACGTATACAAAGCCACTACACAATTCAGTAATCCCTACAACACCCTTGTGAGATAGCTAGGTAGGTACGTTTCCCATTTTGGGGATGAAGAAACTGAGGCAGGGAGGGACTTGCACAAAGCCACAGAGTGATTTGGTGATAAAGCCAGAATTAGAACTAGTTCCTAGCCCAGATCCCATTCTTCCAGACCATAATGCTTTAGGGCTCTCTGCTTGATGTTTTGGTACACTAATTAGTAGGGAATTCTTTCCAAATACACATGTATTTATGAGGAAACAGAGGGATTGGGGGGAAAAGGTAGATAACATACTCAGTTAAGATCCTCCAACTACTGTTGCATTCAGCAACACATGGTTAAAACAGTAACAAATGTGCAACAGAAGGACAAAGCACCAGGTTCAAATGTCAATCCAAATATCAATTTTCCACTTCACCATTTTTAATCACTTTTTTCCTGCTGCTATTACGGAAATAGGATTTAATTTCTTACTGTGGCTAAAAAGACTGTGGGTTTCTATTAACATCAGTATGTATCATATAAACTGATTTTATTGAACATAAAAGGCAGCTGGCAATTTCGTTTCTCAGAAGGAGCCATGAGTATGCTAAGTTTAGATAACCAGAAATTAAAAAACCGAATACAATACCCACTGAAGTCCCTGGAAAGACTCCCATTCATTTCAATCAGCTTTGGATCTAGGGCTATGTGAACAGCTGGTTAAAGACAGTTCCAAAACTGATAGCTGGAATTATGCACCATCCCTTTAAAATTAAGTGAT
This sequence comes from Natator depressus, assembly GCF_965152275.1. Classification (NCBI taxonomy): domain Eukaryota; kingdom Metazoa; phylum Chordata; order Testudines; family Cheloniidae; genus Natator; species Natator depressus. The sequence goes on along the minus strand of NC_134238.1, from coordinate 16,575,884 downwards.
GCAGACTGCTTTAAGAGAATCCCATTTCCTACTACCCAGTCAGAATTAAAAATAACTGATACCGCTTGGGTATGTAAATCAGAGATTGAAGCAGTGACATAGGAAGCAAGAGCTCAGCGTCCCCCTTCAGTGGCAATAGAAGAATCCATTACCAGTTACGAGAAGTCTAATCAACCTGGATGATGTCATTCAATTTGCCCTCTTCAGACTAGGAAATAAGGGGATGGGTGACTTCTTGCAAAGGAGTACGCCCTATAGTAAGGGCTAAGCACTGACCCATGAGGCTAGAAAGAGAATAGCTATCGGTGCCCCTTTAGATAGTTCACAGCACAAGAGAAATGATAAAAGGGGCAACAGATGGGATGTATGGAAAAAGGATCTCTTTCCCTGTGTAATAAAGAGGATGAATTAGAATTAAAAATGCTGGAGGAAAAATACCTTGTGGCAACTGCAGACGTTAGGGATGACTTGCTCTGGAATGATAACTAGATGCACTGCAGAGAGGAAAAAAGGACAGATGGTTTTTATTAGGTTTTATATTATTTATATATTGTATATAAGCTTCTTTATTACGTGTGTATATGTATATATACACACACACTATGTAAAAATACACATACAAACCACAGTTTAGATGGTCAGATTATATATTAATGGTATGTACATAAAGCGGAAAGATAAAGGATATTTACAGCAGAGTCCTATAGATTTTTACTTAGGTGAAAGAAAAGGATGAATTGTTGCAAAGGACTTGGGGCAGATGAAGAAAGGGAAAGTTGACCATACTCATGGGACTCTGCTGCCGTTCATGAGCTGTTTAAATGTCAGTGGTGCCCCCAAATCAATTACAGCCTTGAATACACTCTGTTCATCTGTTATCCTCTTATTGTCAAAACAGTTGAGCCCTAACATCATTAGCATATTAGTTCATTTATTAAGAATCACAGTTCAAGTGTTACCAGCCCAATAAGAGCTGAGAATGGAATTATATGTTTCTGGATTTCATCTGCTAAACAAGAATGACAGCTTCACTCATTTAAGCAGCTGCCCGTCACTGTGGTCTGGGGAATACACAGATGACAATCAGTTAGGTCACTCAAGAAAACATCACTCATTACAATGGATTTCAGTCTAGATGTGTTTCAATACTGAATCAGCCATACAAAAAGTACCTCAGATTGGAATGATAAACAGTTTACTGGCTGGAACTAGGGGAAGTAAGTTCCAAGCAAAACAACCAAAGGATATCTTAATTGTTGTAAAATGGATTACAAACTTGCATTAGCGTTCTGGCCTGTCATCCACTAACATACTGCATTACACATGAAGCGTCCTTCCATCTCTTTAGAGAACAATACATTTGCATTAATATGACCTTTACTTTTAAAAGTGTATTTGGCTTCCTCAGTTAATGCAGGTCTTTCTTCAAGAGCGACAAGTCTATGCTACTGTTCTTTATTCCATATAAATGCTGTTGACTTATTACTGGTCACTTAATAGGACAATATTTATTTTGAACACCAAACTGTACACTTATGTGGTATTAGATGTGTTTCTAAAAGTTCCAACAGCTTAAACATAACACTGCTGTCTGTCATTCTGTTGCATGGTAGTCCCACTGCTGTTATTCTGGAACTTGTACACATCTATGGGTCTTGACAGAAAAACATTCCTTCCATTTATAATCTGTGTGTGGAAGCAAGTAGTTGTGTTTTCTTGAGTTATAGAAAGAACAACAGTGAGAGGATAAAGCTACAAGCATTGACAATTATAATATAACTTTATAGGGAAAGTTCTTTGCCCTTCCCATTAAACTGTTCCATAGCTTCAAGTCTTCAAAAATCTGTTCAGTTCAACTCCAAACATTTAAAATTCTAAGCTTCCCAAACTTTTAGTTGGGTTTTGAAAATGCATCTAATCTCTTCCCCATAACAATTACCCTTTTCCATGACTGTCTTTTGCAAGCAAAAGGAAGGACATCTGCCCCAGAATTAGGCATTTAAAAACTATGCCACAACTGAGATGTCCCCTGCACAACTTTTCCATCCCAGTAAATACTCCTATTAAATGCTACACATACATTATGCCCCTTAATTTTCTAGGTGTGGAAGTCCTCATGGAGGACACCAAGCCAAAGATGAAGGAGGAATGGCAAGCCAGGAAAGAATTTATTCATTTTGCAAAGAATAAAAAGAGCACACAGTTTAAAGTTCTTCTCACACACAAGATAATTCAGAAACTATGGTTTTAGATTAAGATTATGGAATTATCCTTGACCTTGTGTGCAGACTCAAGGTGCAATGTTAACATAAAACCATATCAGCAGAATTATAATGATATAATTAAATATGTGATTTTATACCAATTTAAACTGGTGCAACTTGGGTGTACGCTCTAATGCTGGTTTACACTCAATTTACGTATATTCATCTTGTGTCGGGAAATTTATAGGCATAAACTAAATCAATAAAACAAGTTCTAAACCAATATAAAAGTGTGTCCACACACACAAAAGACGCAGCAGTTTAAATTAATTGATGTTAAACTGGTCCAAGTTCTGTGCTTACACAAGCCCTAGTTGTCCTCATGTACAGGCAGTGCCTACCACACTGTGAACTGCACTAGAATGCAAATAGTACACAGCCATAGTTGGCAGAAATATATTACTAAAGTACATGCACTCCAAGCAAGGATTCTTTAATGTGATGCAGCCTAAAATGGCTACCTTAGCTAAAACGGTGCTCCCTCATTGCTTCAATTTTCAGTATTGACAGCCAATTAAAAAAATGCATAGAAGCCATCCACTGAACAAAATAACGAAGCAGCCAAAGATTTGAATCTTTACCTTTTTTAATCAAAAACATACTCTGTTACAGAATTTTCAGGAAAATTAACTACAGTATATTATCCACAAACTGTCTAGTGAAAAACATACAATAAGCTACAAAGGAACTACTGGGAATTCTATTGACCATTTATCAAAAAGGCAATGGCTACAAGCATTACTGTTCACTAGGCTTTTGTGCTCAAAAGAAAACTTCCATGGTGCATTTTGGGCTCTGTATACTTTACAGTAATCAATCCAGTTGTGTCTTGGCTTAGTAGAGCTATCAAACACCAAGGATAAAGGTACTGGAGCCAGAAAGTACTTGATGAATTCATCGACCTTCAAAATGTTGAGTCCTGTAATTCCAGAGTGATGAAGCACTCTCACATGTGCATAAGGTAACTAGCAGCCAACAGTATCAAATCTCTCAGCACTTTCTGGACCATATTCCTACTGTTAGCGGGGATCCCCAAATTAAGTTTTCAGACAACTCAAAAGCAGAGTCAAAATCCCTGTGAAACTCAGCGGGAACATGCACAGTAAAAATAGTGACAGAATAAAATGGGATATTCCAGATCGGAGATTCAGAAATGTTGGGTAGGTAAACTCTTTGATAGTGTTTGCAAAGTGCTTTGAATAGGTAACACCCTATGAAAGGGCAAAGTATTCTTTCTCACTGTCCACCGATCTAGATCTTGGAACATCTGGGTAGAGGTGTCTCATGGAGAATGTCAAGGAAGGTACCATGTTCAGTAACAACGTTCTGACTAGTTGCACCAGAGGTAGAGGAATCCAGCCAATGGTGCCTCAGAAGAACGCAAAAGTGATCAGATAGCCGCCTTGTAAGTCTCTGCCCCTAGAAGAGTGGAAATCTCCTAGAAGAGACCCTAACTGTCACCAGACACAGAAACCACCAGATACATACACCACAGAAACAAGCATGGTCAAACAAAACAACTCTTTTTAGCAACTGTTTTTCTTCAGTCTTGTTTATAAAATAAAACATACCCAAATGAATGGAATTCCTTTGGATGTTGACAGTACTTTACATCCAAGATGCTCCCTCTCACGATGTGAAGGAATAGAAATTAAGCAGCACAGGAGAAGAAGTGGAAATTTTTTGACTCAAGTAAAATCTGGATGCCACCTAAAGGAAGAATCATCCTGGGTATTTTTTTTTAATTAATTGTATTATATAAGCACCAAGAAGTCCCAGTCAGAAAGTGGACCTCACTGTATGTGATACTGTAGAAATGCCAAATAAGAGACAGTCCATGCCAAAGGGCATGCCATCTAATTTGCCAGGAGAAACAAAGCATTTTCCAAAAAAAGAGACCACCAGGAAGTACATAAGAATTGAACGGTTCAGAGAAGAGGCAAAGATCCCATTCATACTGGCACTGAAAGTTTTAAAAAAATTCCTGGAAATAAAATTTAAATAATATTTGCCTAGCCAGTGTGGATAGAGCATAGACATCTCATAAATTGCTAGGGAAGTACAGTCTCGCAGTTAAGGTAAGCGCACAACTCAGACATAGGTTCAATATCTGCCTCTGCTACAGACTTCCTTGTGACCTCAGACATTTCATCTCTCAGTACCTCAAATCCCTATCTGTAAAAAGGGAAATAGTACTTCCCCAAATATGGCAGGCGACCAGCTTGGCTTAACAGTGAAATCCTTGCTGATCTTAAACACAAAAAAGAAGCTTACAAGAAGTGGAAGATTCGACAAATGACCAGGGAAAAGTATAAAAATATTGCTCAGGCATGCAGGAGTGATATCAGGAAGGCCAAATCACACTTGGAGTTGCAGCTAGCAAGAGATGTTAAGAGTAACAAGAAGGGTTTCTTCAGGTATGTTAGCAACAAGAAGAAAGCCAAGGAAAGTGTGGGCCCCTTACTGAATGAGGGAGGCAACCTAGTGACAGAGAATGTGGAAAAAGCTAATGTACTCAATGCTTTTTTTGCCTCTGTCTTCACGAACAAGGTCAGCTCCCAGACAACTGCACCGGGCAACACAGCATGGGGAGGAGGTGACCAGCCCTCTGTGGAGAAAGAAGTGGTTTGGGACTATTTAGAAAAGCTGGACGAGCACAAGTCCATGGGGCCGGATGTGCTGCATCCGAGAGTGCTAAAGGAGTTGGCGGATGTGATTGCAGAGCCATTGGCCATTATCTTTAAAAACTCATGGCCATCGGGGGAGGTCCTGGATGACTGGAAAAAGGCTAATGTAGTGCCCATCTTTAAAAAAGGGAAGGAGGAGGATCCGGGGAACTACAGGCCAGCCAGCCTCACCTCAGTCCCTGGAAAAATCATGGAGCAAGTCCTCAAGGAAATCAATTCTGAAGCACTTAGAGGAGAGGAAAGTGCTCAGGAACAGTCAGCATGGATTCACCAAGGGCAAGTCATGCCTCGCTAATCTAATTGCCTTATATGACGAGATAACTGGCTCTGTGGATGAGGGGAAAGCAGTGGACGTGTTATTCCTCGACTTTAGCAAAGCTTTTGACACTGTCTCCCACAGTATTCTTGTTAGCAAGTTAAAGAAGTATGGGCTGGATGAATGGACTATCCGGGGATAGAAAGCTGGCTAGATCGTCAGGCTCAACAGATAGTGATCAGTGGCTGCATGTCTAGTTGGCAGCCGGCATCAAGTGGAGTACCCCAAGGGACTGTCCTGGGGCCGGTTTCATTCAATATCTTCATTAATGATCTGGAGGATGGCGTGGACTGCACCCTCAGCAAGTTTGCAGATGACACTAAACTGGGAAGAGAGGTAGATACGCGGGAGGGTAGGGATAGGGTACAGAGGGCCCGAGACAAATTAGAGGATTGGGCCAAAAGAAATCTGATGAGGTTCAACAAGGACAAGTGCAGAGTCCTGCACTTAGGACAGAAGAATCCCATGCACCGCTACAGACTAGGGACCGAATAGCTAGGCAGCAGTTCTGCCGAAAAAGACCTAGGGGTTACAGTGGACGAGAAGCTGGATATGAGTCAACAGTGTGCCGTTGTTGCCAAGAAGGCTAACGGCATTTTGGGCTGTATAAGTAGGGGCATTGCCAGCAGATTGAGGGACGTGATTGTTACCCTCTATTCAACATTGGTGAGGCCTCATCTGGAGTACTGTGTCCAGTTTTGGGCCCCACACTACAAGAAGGATGTGGAAAAATTGGAAAACGTCCAGCGGAGGGCAACAAAAATTATTAGGGGACTGGAACACATGACTTATGAGAAGAGGCTGAGGGAACTGGGATTGTTTAGTCTGCAGAAGAGAAGAATGAGGGGGGATTTGATAGCTGCTTTCAGCTACCTGAAAGGGGGGTCCAAAGAGGATGGATCTAGACTGTTCTCAGTGGTAGCTGATGACAGAACAAGGAGTAATGGTCTCAAGTTGCAGTGGGGGAGGTTTAGCTTGGATATTAGGAAAAACTTTTTCACTAGGAGGGTGGTGAAACACTGGAATGCGTTACCTAGGGAGGTGGTGGAATCTCCTTCCTTAGAAGTTTTCAAGGTCAGGCTTGAGAAAGCCCTGGCTGGGATGATTTAGTTGGGGACTGGTCCTGCTTTGAGCAGGGGGTTGGACTAGATGACCTCCTGAGGTCCCTTCCAACCCTGATATTCTATGAACCTTAGAAGGGTGTTCAGAGGATAAAGCCAGTAGGTAGTGCAGCAACGGGGGCCATGCAAGGAGCTAAATGGCTAGATCATTCTAGCCATTAGAAATCGATTAGAAACTATTCTCTAATCAAGTCTAGAAGAATCATTTGAAGACTAAGCCTAGTAAATGGTTTCTAAGGGTATGTCTACACTATGAGCGAGAGGTGTGACTCCCCTGCTCACGCACGCATACTTGTGCTAGCTCTCATCAAGCTAGCGCGACTAGAAATAGCAGTGCAGCCATGGCAGCAGAAGCATGGCTCGGTTGTGCTGAATAAACATGCCTGAAACTGGCGGGTATGTACTCGACATGGCTCAGCCGTGCCTGCACTGCCACTACCCATGCCATCGAATGGCGACGCTGCTATTTGTACGCACGCTCCCTCAACAGGAGCTAACGTGAGTATGTGTACACAAGCCGGGGAATCACACCCCTTGTTCACAGCATAGACAGAGCCTAAACAGGAGTTCAAAGGGGATTGTGTTCCCAGTTTACCCTGGCAAAGAAAATTGTTCAACAATCTTTTGAACCATTTAAAAATCATTGAATTGGCACTGTTTATCTTCAAATCCTTTAACTTTGGCATCTAAATGCCATCATTTTAATGCCATTGGGGACGAGGCCTAAGTAACCTAAACTTCAATTTTAAGCTTTGTGGAGAAACAGGCCAAATACGGTGGAAATAATCCCAACCATTCTACTTTAAAGGCAACTGAGTGCCAAGCCTCCTGGTATCAGTGCTTTTCTGAAAAGTAAAGAATCCAGGCTGGGCACTTGGCCAACTGCCGCTCTCCAGCTACCCAGCTGTGAAAGCAGCGCAGAAGTAAGGGTGGCAATACTGCAATCCCCCTCCCACCCTGCAACTCCCTTTATGGTAAGGACCCCCAAATTGAGAAATGCTGGTCTCCCCCCATGAAATCTGTATAGTATAGGGTCAAAGCACACAAAAGACCAGATTTTACAGTCTGTGATGCGTTTTTCATGGCTGTGAATTTGGCAGGGCCCTAGTTATCAGGAGATGCAAGGACCCAACAGTCCTTTCACTATCTGTAGCTCCTGCTTCTAGGCCAGAAGAACGAGGGAGGGAGGGATGAGAAATAAGGGGGCATGGCCTCTCCCTGCACAGGAGGTGTAGGCCTATTTCAGTCTGCTAACCTCTCCAGAGGCCGATGCCCATGCACCCCCTTGGGAGGTAGTTCCTCCTGCCCACTCAGGCTCTTCCACATGAACATAAGAACGGCCATACCGGGTCAGACCAAAGGTCCATCCAGCCCAGAATCCTGTCTACCGACAGTGGCCAATGCCAGGTGCCCCAGAGGGAATGAACCTAACAGGTAATGATCAAGTGATCTTTCTCCTGCCATCCATCTCCACCCTCTGACAAACAGAGGCTAGGGACACCATTCCTTACCCATCCTGACTAATAGCCATTATGGACTTAACCTCCATGAATGTATCCAGTTCTCTTTTAAACCCTGTTATAGTCCTAGCCTTCACAACCTCCTCAGGCAAGGAGTTCCACAGGTTGACTGTGAGCTGAGTGAAGAACGTGCTTTTATTTGTTTTAAACCTGCTACCCATTAATTTCATTTGGTGGCCCCTAGTTCTTATATTATGGGAACAAGTAAACAACTTTTCCTTATTCATTTTCTCCACACCACTTATGGTTTTATAGATCTCTATCATATCCCCCCTTAGTCTCCTCTTTTCCAAGCTGAAAAGTCCTAGCCTCTTATCTCTCTCCATATGAGACCCGTTCCAAACCCCTAATCATTTTAGTTGCCCTTTTCTGAACCTTTTCTAATGCCAGTATATCTTTTTTGAGATGAGACCACCACATCTGTACGCAGTATTCAAGATGTGGGCGTACCATGGATTTATATAAGGGCAATAAGATATTCTCCATCTTATTCTCTATCCCTTTTTAATGATTCCTAACATCCCGTTTGCTTTTTTAACTGCCGCTGCACACTGCGTGGACGTCTTCAGAGAACTATACACGATGACTCCAAGATCTTTCTCCTGATTAGTTGTCGCTAAACTAGCCCCCATCATATTGTATGTATAGTTGGGGTTATTTTTTCCAATGTGCATTACTTTACATTTATCCTCATTAAATTTCATTTGCCATTTTGTTGCCCAATCACTTAGTTTTGTGAGATCTTTTTGAAGTTCTTCACAGTCTACTTTGGTCTTAACTATCTTGAGCAGTTTAGTATCATCTGCAAACTTTGCCACCTCTCTGTTTACCCCTTTCTCCAGATCATTTATGAATAGGTTGAATAGGACTGGTCCTAGGACTGACCCTTGGGGAACACCACTAGTTACGCCTCTCCATTCTGAAAATTTATCATTTATTCCTACCGTTTGTTCCCTGTCTTTTAACCAGTTCTCAGTCCATGAAAGGATCTTCCCTCTTATCCCACGACAACTTACTTTACGTAAGAGCCTTTGGTGAGGGACCTTGTCAAAGGCTTTCTGGAAATCTAAGTACACTATGTCCACATGTTTGTTGACCCCCTCAAAGAACTCTAATAGATTAGTAAGACATGATCTCCCTTTACAGAAACCATGTTGACTTTTGCACAACAATTTATGTTCTTCTGTGTCTGAATTTTATTCTTTACTATTGTTTCAACTAATTTGCCCGGTACTGAAGTTAGACTTACCGGTCTGTAATTGCCAGGATCACCTCTAGAGCCCTTCTTAAATATTGGCGTTACACTAGCTATCTTCCAGTCATTGGGTACAGCAGCTGATTTAAAGGACAGGTTACAAACCATAGTTAATAGTTCTGCAATTTCACATTTGAGTTCTTTCAGAATTCTTGGGTGAATGCCATCTGGCCCCGGTGACTTGTTATTGTTAAGTTTCTCAATTAATTCCAAAACCTCCTCTAGTGACACTTCAATCTGTGACAATTCCTCAGATTTGTCACCTACAAAAGATGGCTCAGGTTTGGGAATCTCCCAAACATCCTCAGCCGTGAACACTGAAGCAAAGAATTCATTTAGTTTCTCCGCAATTACTTTATCTTTAAGTGCTCCTTTTGTATCTTGATCATCCAGGGGCCCCACTAGTTGTTTAGCAAGCTTCCTGATTCTGATGTACTTAAACATTTTGTTATTACCTTTTGAGTTTTTGGCTAGCTGGTCTTCAAACTCCTTTTTGGCTTTTCTTACTACATTTTTACATTTAATTTGGCAGTGTTTATGCTCCTTTCTATTTACCTCACTAGGATTTGACTTCCACTTTTTAGAAGATGCCTTTTTATCTCTCACTGCTTCTTTTACATGGTTGTTAAGCCACAGTGGCTCTTTTTTAGTTCTTTTACTGTGTTTTTTACTTTGGGGTATACATTTAAGTTGAGCCTCTATTATGGTGTCTTTGAAAAGTGTCCAGCAGCTTGCAGGGATTTCACTCTAGTCACTGTACCTTTTAACTTCTGTTGAACTAATCTCCTCATTTTTGCATAGTTCCCCTTTCTGAAATTAAATGCCACAGTGTTCTTCCCACCACAGGAATGTTAAATGTTATTATATTATGGTCACTATTTCCACATGCATGCTGGGAATCGTACCATGACCAGAGGAGCCTGCAGCCTGAGAGTGATTCTAGGGGATCGCAGAGATGGGGGTATGAGGAGAGGGATGCAGCCCAGCTGTGTATCCTGCTGAGACTGTCTGGCACATATCCTGGACAGAAGATGCTCATGGGCCTAGAACCAGCAGGGTGCCCTAGCTGGAATGAGCTTCCAGACTCCAGGTATCAACAGAAATACCGTTTCTTAGAAAGAAAGAGTACACATGGGACATGAATCTCTGAAAGGGAGTTGCAGCCAAAGAGTTTGGGAACTGCTGCTCTCGTCCATCCCCCTGCAAGCTCAAGATTGTTCTTATTTGTTTTAAGTGTCTCCAGGAGGAGGCATCCACACACAGTTTCACCATCTCACAGACCTGGCAGGAAAGTCTTCCTGATTATAAACCTGCAATTTGTATTTTTGGTTAACCCCTTAGTCATCTGAATGTATTGCTCTAATCTGAATACTCTCGTTTGCCTAATCTGAGCACAGTATTCCAGATGCTGTTTACAAGAAATGAAGGGAGAGATCGTTGCTCCTGTTTGTGATGCCTCTGTATATACAGCCTAATCTGTTGATTCTTTGCAGGCCACAATAAAGTATTTGATTTGGTTTATTTTAAATCAGGTAGCGGGAATCTTGCATTACACTATCAAGCTGGCAGAATGTTTGGGGACTCAGGTATATGCAAAGTTCTGGAGGATTTCTTCCATGTAGCTGTGCAAAGATCAACAATTATAAACTGAAATGATGAGTGCCTTTAGGAGATGCATAATTCTTCATAGGGAAGTGGCATGGAATCCAGTTCATGCAAACTGCCCCACGACAATTAACTTGTCAAAAGTTTGTACATTTTCCAAGTGGTTAGGAACCAAGAATCCAGGATTAAGAGCAGCCAGATGGGTAAGAGTAGACTCAGGTTTCACTATCCACCAACAGAAAAAACCTTCTCCCAGAGACCTTTTTTAGTTTGTTTTTTGGATGAGTCAGAATATTTGACCAAATGGTTAGAAGCATCCTACCACCTAAGAAAAGCACCCCAGCTGTCACTAATTTGGGCAAGTCATTTGACTTGTGTACTCATCTGTAAAACGGAAATGACAACTGCTGACCACTTTTGTAAAGCACTTTGAGATCTATGGATGAAAAGGGCTCTATCTAAATGGTATCATTGTCCTCTGCAGATTCTTGATTTGATGCAAGGAACATGGCAAAAAAAACAAACAAAAAAACCCTTGAATAATCTGTTTCAAGACTGTTTCTTATTGTGTTACCTGCTGAAACTGTTCTATTAGATTGGCTCAACACAACAATGCAGGCAGATTGAATTAACGGTGTTTGAATGCAACACTGGATTTGCACTCAGTAGTTCTGGGCCATTTCTTCCAGTTCCAATTCCCCACACAAATGCTGTTAAAAAATCCCATAGCCACACCCAGTTGCTAAGAAACAACTCTTCTGTACTTGTTGAGATGTAGCAAAAGAAAGAAAAGCTAGAAGAGCCCTGATGAAAAATCAAAATTTAGGTTGGAAGTTACATAAATCTTAATGCTATTGGCTGCTGCTGATCTTTCAAGGGAAAGTGACCAACCACTCTAGATTAGTGGACTCAAAGTGTAGAAGAAAATATTTAATCTAAGCAAACAAAATACAATTGTATAAACTGGGGTTTTCAGAATTTTATTTATACTATTAACTAGAGAGAAAGCATACATATTGTAGCTGTCATACAGTCAATACATTTGCAAGTTTTTCTACTTTAAATTCTCTATACAAAGTCATTGCCAATTGATGAGGTCATTGATGGCATCGGGCTTAAAATAACCAAGAGGTATAAAAACAAGTTTGTCATCTTGCCCTGAGTGGAAATGGTGAACAGATACAAAAACTGGATCCTAAATACTGATGTCATAATATACATGATTTAATGGTATATGCAAGTTATCACTTTTCAAATTAAGTATAAACAATCAAACTACCCATTTTAGTCTGACTTTTTTTCCTTTGTATTTAGGACACAGAAGTCAGCAGTAGTTATGAAAATATGTTCCTACCATTAGATATTCATTATGTCATTTAATTGGCAATTTTACAGATCGGATATTTCATGTTATATTTAAACTGAGTGCCAGCACTGAAAGTATCCACTCCTGTTAGTGTTTTAAAAATTGTGTGCCTATATAAATAAAAATCTAAGACATCTTTTTAAAATACAGTAAAGGAAAAGAAACATTTCTTTTTCCAGGCTACTTTTAATTATTACCAACAACATACTCCTAATTTTTGGCAGTTTGTACCCTTCAATCTGGAAAACCACAGCAAGATACTCATCAAGATAAAGAAATCTCTGTTGCTAATGATTTGTTCCCTAAAAGAATTAAATGCAAGATTTCAGTAACTTTAAAGTTCTTTTAAGGTAAATGTTTATGGTGATTAGAAAGAATTTTCAGATATAAATATATATATATATATATTCTGCATACAAAAGGGTCTCATGGGGCTTGTCAGCAAGTTGCCATAATAGAGCAGATCAAAGTTACCAGTACTGTGTTCAATCTCTTTGAAAATATCCATATAGGCTTTACTTTAAGCCCTGAGCCACCTGTTGTGACAGTAAAGTTCTGAAAAAGTAACTTGAAATCCAATTTCTGCATGTTCAGTTTCTTTCTTAAAAGAGCAAGAAGGCAAACACATTTTTAAAACTTGGTTTTAAAAGATTAAGCAGAACAGAAGTAAAATATATCTTCAGGTTATAAACAGAATTGTATTTTACAATCCACCATCCCGACAATATAACGGCCCACAGCAGTGCGCAGAGGGATCTCAGTCCAGAGGTTGTGGGTCTGCAATAGGCATGGTATGAAGTACTTCATCTAGAAGCTGGAGGGCCCGGTGTAAATGAATTTCAATCCAACAGGGTGTTTCTTTGATGCTCTGTCTTGGGTAATCAGGTCCCCAACCTTTCACAAAACTCATCCTGAGTATGCATAAGCGGCGAAGATCATCTACGCCGATTCCAGCAGCAGCCGACAAACCTAAATAAGAGGTTTTGAGTAAGTGTTCGTGTGCATTTAGTTGCCTCAGACATGCTGTTTTACGCAACACCTAGCCAATTCTACACAGTAACCTGTTTGCTCAGCTGTTCCTTCATGTACAGTTCTCCCTCTCCACAAACCACACCAATCAACGTTTCTAGATGTGTGCTACAGACACATGTACCTGTAGCCCGAGTAAGCTGCCAGATACAACCAATTAGCCTGAGAACAGTTATGTGATGCAAACCAGCCTTAAAAGCCCATTTTAGAAAGTTAAGTACACTAGAGATACTTATGTCTGGAATTAAGTTAACAGTAGACTGTCAGCTTTATGAGAAAGTACTGACAATTCAATATATAGCTGTGCCATCTTGATTCAAAATGGCCCAAAAGACACACATCCAAATTAAAACAAAAGCAAGCAAAAAGGACTTCCAAATTTGTGTATGTAATTTATCCAGATGCACCTTCTATGTACAAGCACACGTATGGAGCCAATCTCAGTTTTTTCACTTCAACATGATAACCTAACAGGACTGTACAAATGGTGTTGGGAAAGCTCCAACATCTACTGCAGTTTATTTGCTGCTAACGTGATTTCTTTAAAATATTTGTAGAGCGGGGTCTAAAGCCATAATTGTCATTTCAATGTGCTATTAATGAGAACTGTTTGTATTTCCATTTTAAACCTCTATTTCAGTGAATTTAGCTTCGCAATAAACATTTCCCAACAGTGTAAGGTTGGTACAGACAATAGATTGCCTTTTCAAGGAAGATTTTTTCTGTTTAAAATGTTTAATGTTTAAAAGCAGACAAAAATGTACTCCATATTTAAATTAAAAAACCTTACCCAAATTATTCTGTTTCTTTTTTATATTGTTTTGTTCATGTTTAATGAAACACAAGAAAAGATTAATACGGCAAGTGATCATTAAATAGGACTGGTGCTTTCTGTTAATATAACAAGTTAAATGTTGTGGCCAAAATAATTTTCAATGTTCTGTGAAATGGCTTGAAATATCTACTTGCCAACAGCAATACAGAAGCTAGAGAAGACTGATTTGCTTAAGTAAGTGTCCAGCATTTTCCAAAGTCTGGCTACTTATTTAGGTGCCTAAATATGGACTTAGGAGCCTAAACTTAGGCACCAATTTAAAAAAAACAAACAAACAAACAAACAAAAAACTTTCCTCTTAGCAAAATTCAGGGCAAGCTCAGTGACAGATCCCAGCACCTTCCTCCAGAACAGGCTTCTTACATGGCTGTTTCCCTTAGACCTCAGTGATGGGCCCCAGTCTCCCCCCCCTTCCCCCCACATTTCTTTGGCGGCTGACTAGTACATTTAGTTCTCTCTGGGAAATTTTTCACACTCTGTTTTAGGAGGGGGAGATACAACTTCGTTTAGAGGAAAATAGTTATACTGTTTGACCTTTGTGCCTCGGAAGCAGCGTACTTTGTCACACTGCTTTTATACAAATTCTGCAGCCCCGTTCACACCCGGAATTTCCACAGACTTCACAATGGGAGCTTCATGTGCAGAGAAGCTACAGAAATGGATGCTTTATTTACTTGATAAAAATAAGAGTAAGTCTGAAGTGTGAATAAGCAGAGATATAATATGGTCCCCATTCTCTGTAGGGTGTTTTTCCTTAAAAAGAGCAAAGGAATTACTTAGTGTACTTACTGATAGCTGGGGCTATTCCACCTACTGATCCTGGTCCAGGGATGTTTCCAGCTACTGCTGCAGCCTGGGCAGCAGCTGCAGCTTGGGCAGTAGCAGCCTGCTGCTGCATCTGACGATGACACTGGCGTAAATCAAACACCTTTAAAAAAATATAAGTCCTGCATTACATAGATTTATCTTAACCACTGAGGGAAAGAGTTCATAAGAGCCAGTGCTATCATTGCTGTTACGTATGAGATAAATTAAAAATCGTAACACCACAGAGTTACAGGCAAGCTTTTACCAACTGAATTTTTATTTCTAGAACATACAAGGGTCAAAAAAATTCTATCCATTGTTTTTACAGACTCTTCCAAGATTTGAGCACTAGTAGCTTTAAAAAAAGCCCAACACATTGAGGCCCTGACTGAATCTGAGTGGGCTAAAGAGGCTACTTGTGTAGATCAAATTGCAGGATCAGGGCCTAAGAGTGTCACAAACCGACAAAATCCAGGAGAAGGTCATAGCTTAATACTTAATTTAAAAAAGCAAGGCATATAAATGAAAAATTAGAGATGTGTCCTCCTAAACTTTGAGAGTCCCCATCTGCTTTTGTCACAGCCTTGTTGAAATATGGAAATTTACTTACACAGAATACGGACACATGGTAGGCCTCAAATTAGAACAGCTAGGTTTCAGTTTGGGGGCACACTGCTTTTTTATGATCAGACAGGTTACTGAAATACACAAGAATTCTGCTCTCAGAGACTGAGGGTTTCTGCAGTGAATGAAAGAAATCCAGAGCTCTGGGTATGTTGCCCAGCAAAGTAGTTTGGTTTTAAACCTCGTTTTACCCTGAGATGTATGTAAAGTGAATGTTCATTTTAATGTAGGTTACATTTGAAATCTTGTAGAAAAATATATGATTTTGTATAAAAAGTTTGACTTTTGGTGGATTCATTGGTTCAATATTTCCATGTCAATGCTTTTAAAAAAATTAGCTATTTTTTCAAGATTAATATTACATTTCAAAATATCTTTTTTCCAAAATGAGAAAAAATTGGACCGTATTATAAGCTTAAGTAACCAACTTTTTGAATTAACTCATTTGAACAAAAACTGCTAAAATGCAATATCACTGCTAAGATTGCTTGTGACAGAATTATGAAATGGTCGGTTGCTTCCATAACATCTAAATAAACACTGCCAATTTAAAAAGCCATTCATCAACAATAAGACAAACAAAACTTCATTGGGCACTAGTTAGAGACTAAAACAGTTTTTTTTTTTAGTGGGAAAAAATAATTTAGGTTATTTGGTTTACATTTCTTTCAACACTTCATAAAACAATTTCTTTGCCATCTACAAAGAACAAATTCATTTGTTATTTCCTACAACTGTCATCCAGGATATTCAAACCAACCTTTATATATGCACTTGGGTAAATCTTGTGAACTGCATCTCCTGGTGCACGCCCTGCTTCTCTATCCAAGTAGTAACTCTGAACGAAGACTGCGTGGTCACTGAGGCACCTAACCCACACGTCGCCTTCACCTTTACATTCCAACTGCACCCCTTTACCTATGTGCAACCTGAAAAAGGGAAAAAGGTCCAATGTACTTATGTTCACAAACTACACATTAGAACCTCCTTAAAGATTTGTGAGCCATACACAAATCCTAAGAGTTCTCAGCAGTCCACTACACCATAATCTAAATTCTAGGCTGTAAAATAATTTACCTAGAAGGTGAATAATTAACTATTTTTCAAAGAATTGGGATTGTTGAAGTCTTAGCAGCAGCAGCAGCAGTCCATTGCAAGCTATGCAACAAAGCATGAAGGTATATCACATCCACTGTATAATGAGCACACTGCATTGTACATGTAACATTAACTTTATGGAAGTAGCAGCATGGATAGGCAATGTAGGTCAAGGAACATTTAAAGTAATTATAGACATAGAATCTGCATTCCAAAACTATATCTCAGCAAATACAACACTTGGGCCTCCTATTTCAGCAGAATAAGGATCCACACTGACAAGTGTCCTAAAGTGTTTGCAGCGTTGCTGTAGCCATACTGTATTAAAACATGAGAGAAACAAAATGAGTGAGGTAATATCTTTTCCTGGCCCACCTTCTGTTGGTGAAAGATACCACCTTTCAAGCTACACAGAGCTCTTCTAAAGTCATCCAAGTGTACAGTCCTGCACTAGAGAACAGCAGCGTATACATCTTTTGAAGCAATGCTCCAATACAGCAACATGACCTCTTGGTGATGCCACAATAATGCACCATATTTTAAGCTAACTAACTATAAACACCTGAAATTATTTTAGTCCTGTTGTACTCCTGTTTGTTTCGTGGGGAAAGGACTTTATCACGAGCAAAAGAGTTCCTGAAGGCCTTTTTCTGCTCCTTCACCAAAACTTAAGTGTGAGGTGAGAATGAAAAACAAGTATCTTTTTTCCATTTGCCTATGATGCTCTAAAGAACCTGTGTGCTTCACTTAGTCTAATCCTTGCCCTTACCCTCAATAGATTAAATCTTCTCTCCCCAAGCACAAGGACACAAATTGTTCTTAAAATTATGACAACTTTCAAACACAATTATATAAACCAACAAATGAAATATGCCACATCAAGGGGCACACTCCTGGGCCACTCATGCACTACTCAGATGGATGAACATACCCAAAGTGTGAACCCAAAGGCCCAGGAAAACACAAGCTGTAGTATCGTATCAATCAGAATGTACATAACGGAACTTATATCTTCAAAAGAAAGATATATACCAAAATCTTGAACAATAAATATAAAATACAACCAAAGTCTGGTATTCCAGAAGACATGCAAAATACCTTGCTCTTTCAATGGCTTCTGTTCTGTGTACATTAGAAAGCTGGCCCAGGCAAAAGCGGTCTCCTCCAGAAGGGTCCACATAGCCATCAACAGTAACAACTGGACAGCTTGAAGGGACTTTAAATGTCTCCCCAACTTGCACATCCATTTCAAAGTAAGCAATTGAACACCAGTACTCCGGAGCTGGAGAAGACAAAGAACAGGCTGAAATGTGCCAGTAAAAATCCTGCAAAACCCTGAGACACAAGTGTTCAGAACTTTTACCATTTGTACTTGCAATTTAATTTTCAACAGTTTGTGCATATATGTAAGAAGTCAGTAGTGAGCTTAAATGAACACAAAATTGCCTCCGCTTTCAAATTTTTATGTATCATTTACTAGTAAATGTTTTGCACATTAGAGATGGAACAGAAACACCTGGGCAGGAATGAGGTCATGGTAACTTAAGCTTGCAGTTGCATTTAAAAATTATTCTAACTGCACCTCAATGTCAATTAATTTGCATATTAATTATACTTTTTATATACAGATAGTACAGGTTGATTTTTAGGAAATTAAGACAGAATCACTGCAAATTACTAGGAGAAATACTGTTTTTATCATAATAGGACAGACACAAAAGCTTCCAGTTTTTACAAAAACCCTTAAGGAACAAGTATTTCAGACTTATGTTTATGAAACAATACTTAATTACAAAGAGTGTGGGTCATTATAAAAATATGAATTTTTATATAAACATTGAGGTCTTATCACCAGTTAAATTCAGCTTTCAATCACTGCCAGTTTTCCTTTCAGTGGCAGAGGCCAATGAATGAACGAAAAAATAAGTTACTGTTTAAATCATACAAAATGATATAACCTGTGTGATGGACAAACTGTATTATTGTAACGTTAGCATACTACCTTGCATCTGCAAGTTGGCTAGTTTTCTAGGTTTTACACCAAAACTGTACTTGCTTAGATTCTATTAATTGCTTAAACTAATAAAAATCTGTTTTTTCTATTTAAAATCCATTCTTTGAAAGTGTCGGCCTTTAGTTTCTGGAAATACCAACAGTTATCATTCATCCATTTTGTTCCATCTCAGAATGTATTATTTCTTGTAACATATGCTTGGCATAGCTTTTGAAGTAGGTGATACATGGCTTTGGATCAGGCCCATATGGAATACATTTAATTTTCCATTATACTTTGAACAATTCTTCAGAAGCATGCACTTACCAGGATGATTTGATATAGGAGGCTGGAATGCAAGTTCATTGTGAACTGGCCCTTTAAAAAAAAGCATGAAGTTTATTTTACATGAAGATACAGATTTATGAGTAATTTTGTTTTGGTAGAGTCCACAGTGTGCTAGGCACTGTCCAAACAGAGAAGAGGGTATGGTCCTAGCCCTGACAAGTTCATTCTAAAAACAGAGATCAGCAGAGAGGTTAGTCTTGGCAAAGCACGTTAACTTAACAATTTGTTTTAATTTTTATTATAAATTAGCTATGCTTCTCATAGGCAGCACAGGAGAAGTACATCTTTAGAAGGGATTAAATGTGCCGTTTTACAGATGAGTTCGGGATATGCATCATGGACAAAGGCACAATGGCTTCTGGGAGAAGATGACAAAGTTGCTAGATGTCAATGGATGAGACTGTCCAAAGTGAGAGGAGCAGGCGGCCAAGGAGATAGCCCAGGAGTACCAACATCCATTTTTAGAAAAGTCAAAGTATTAAACTGGAAAGCCAAGTCAATATTGAAAACATTTATGAATAACTTAAGCACCAGAAATATTTTTGAACTCCAGTACTTCAGATAAACAAGATGGAGTATGGAGTGGGAACCAGGTAGAAGGGAGTAATATAAAACTTAATATCAGAGTCTAAAATATGTTTTGTTGATACAGGAAAACTGCCAAAGTAATTTATTGCAATAAGTGATTTTAACTCCCGCTCAGGAATAGAGTGCAGAGCATAACCACTGCAAATAGAATAATTTATAAGTACAATAATAGGAAATCCAGAATTATCCCAGTGTTTAGAGATTATTGAATTCCATAATAAAGGAGGACAGGCAAAACTAATTTTAATTTTTGTTCTTTTCTCACCACACTCCTTGCTCTTAGATAACCTATCTAATCTGCTATACCTTTAGGCTCTACTGATTTCATTCAAACCTACTAGATTACAACATGGTAAAACAAAAATCAATCGATTTTGCCTTGAGGCCAAGAGCTAACTAGTAATCTTTAAAGAAAATCCATTTACAGGTCGGTTTTGTAGTAAGTGCAAACGTATGTGCCAAATATCCCCATGAATTGGGTTGTAGTGGGGCCAGCCAGCAATGATTTTTAACTTTTATAATATTTTTAAATTTTAGTGCACATAAATTACACTTTAAAAGAAATGCCTAAGTACTGTAAGTTATTAAGAAAATGAGACTTTACTCCAAATATGTTTCTAAAGGATCTGAAACAGGAACCTGAACCAAAAAAGGCCAAATATTATTTCAAAATCTACTTCTGGACCAACACTCAAGGTCAAAGGAAGCATTTACAGCCAAGTTATAAAGTTCTATAAACAGAAGCTAAAAAGGGAAATACGAACAGGTTTTTAACTGCAAAACTGGATGGTGCCATTATAACAACTAAAATTTTAATCTGCTCTCACCTGTTTTGATGCAGCGCAAAGTACACTTCACCAACTCTCATGGAGCTTTCGTATTTAATTGTCAGAATACATTACACAGTAATTATAGTTTTATAATTAATAGAATTTACGCTTGTGGGGGGAAAAGGTCACAAGAGAGATTAGATTCTGCCATTATGCTACAATGACATCATAGAAAGTATAGCAATTTGAAAATCCACAAATGCTTACAGTAATGTCCAGGGTGGGGCATAGGTGGGTGATGCTGAAGATGCCCATTCTGATGGTGAGGTATAGTAGGTGTGTAGGCTGCCGTTCGACTTCCAGTCCAAGTCGTTGTACTATCTAAAAGAAGAAAAAAAGGACTGGACTACTTCACATTTAAGGGAGCTTACCCATGTCATTTCTATTTCTTTATTTCTCCTGAATATTTATTAACCGGTTTTAGAAAACTAAAAAGAATGCATGTACGTGTATACTCACTGTGATGGTAAGTAGCTGGCTGAGCTGTAAACCCATTCTGCTGCGTTCCTGGCTGAGGCCCTGAAGCAATCTGTAACAGTCCATCACTATGGCTACCTGTCAATATACTGGTTGGCTGACCTGGTAAAAGAACATACTTCCCATTCATAAATATTTCACAATTTTATCATAAGAGGGAAACTGCACAATCCTACTGAGGAAAACACATCCCAATTATCAAGGCTATTATAATAAAGCTGCTAGAATTTAAGGATATATTTCTTGCTGGAAAGAACCTTAGAAAGCTGCAGGTAAGATACTTTTTGCATCAGCTAATTTTTCTTCTATTCCGACAGCGCATTTTGTGTCTTATGACTGGGATTGCTCTGCACATTTTTATTTGCTAACAGGAAAATGGATCTTTGTTTTGCTCAGATTTTGTTTTGGATATTTTCGATATAGGGAAAAAAGAGAAGCTAAAGGCTTCACTTGAAAGATACAGAAAAAGCAACATGCTTCACACAGCCCCAGAAACACTTATTTTCAATAAGATTTCCACGGACTTAGAAGAGGCATCAAATACTGAAAGGAAATGGAGACTAAATTATCTTCACACTCTTAGAGCAATATGATACTATGGTGATGGGAGCGATACAAAACCCAAAATACAAATGGTTTTTCTAGGCAAGGACTGAGGGATGTTGCCGAGGTAGCATGGGGATCTTTGCATACTGCTACTCCCTGATCTGAGTACAGAGGATTTCATTTTCTAGAGCTATGTGATAACTGATTCAATTGAGCACTTCCACACAGCTAAATTCACATAAAACGTTTAAGAAAAATTAGATACGGCATACCAACGTGTTCATGAGGATTTTAAGAGAGTCTGCAATTTTTACAGGCTTATTTTTCAAGTGGTTCAATTATTTTTTTTCAAAAAAGTTAGAAGAGAAGGTGTCCTCAGCTTCAGAAAGTTTAAGAACTACTTCTTCATATATCCAGTTTTATTATCCCTCCTGCTGATTTAATGGAATACTGAAATTTTCCATTCCCACCCCAGTTGTTCAATACTCATGCTAGTACTCCTCAAGGGTCAATAACTTAAACAACACAACAATGAACAGTGTTTGTAAGGGTTTCTCAAGAAGTGTGTATCAGTTTTTTGTAGTTTAGAAAATTCAGTCAGTGTAATAGTTGGGGGGGGGATGTTAACAGAAAAAACTGATTCAAATTCTAGGCTCCAAGTAAAATCTCATTTTAACATCTGAGATCAACAGGCCACCTGTGACTGGAATAACAAAGTAAGGTATTAGTGTATTTACTTCGATAAAATAAAAGCAAGTTTCCTATGCCAATGTCCACTTTAGAGAAGATCAAATGGTTGTGCCATTCAAGGATTCTGATTTTATATTCCAGATAATCTAAGTTTCTTACTTGTGGAAGCCACAGGAATGTTGGGAAAGTTGGTGGTGCTGGTAGTGCTAGACTCAGTAGGAGCTAACATAGCTGGGGTGCTGTAAGTCTCAGTAGAAGCCCTGTTACTTGGCGGATGCTGGATGGTCTGGACTGAATGGCCTTCAGCTGTAGACAAGGACTGTCCTTCGAAGTCATGAACATATTCATCTTTCACCAACATACTTGATGGAGCTATGAAAAAATAAAGGTTTAAATCCTTAAGCATGCATGTGCATTTTACTAATTTATAGGTAAGTACATGGAGCAGCTCCGCTTCCAAACAATTACAACAGTATTAAAGCTGCATTCTTGGAAAAGCAGTTTAGGCAACCATCTCTGACCTACACAGACCTTGTACAACATTGTGGGGCACGTTCTCTAGTTTACAAATAAATAAGCAATTCATCCAGTAGCTGAGAACTGTAAAAAGTAACTTTATAGCACACCAAAGAACGGTGAGCTCCACTTGCTGCCTCTGAAATAGCAATTTCGTTCCCAAATTATGCATATTCTAACACCATGCTGGTTTGTGTTCATTAGAGTATGGCTGGAGGGGGTGAGAAAAGTGGCAATGCACTGTCAAGCACGTTAACTTACATTAATGCAATATTGAAGTTACAACTTTAAACAAGCAATTCAGAATATGCAAACTCCTCATAATAAACTTAATTCAACAACACTGCACATAAGAAAAAGCCTCTCTCTCCTCAAGCTACTTTTATGCAACACCCTTTGGAAGTGTGCGTGCACATGGCAAGGCACTACAGAACTCACTTCGTATTTAACAACTACGAATCCAAAATAGTATCTGTGGCTAGTGTGGGTGAGTTACAACTATATGAACACTAACTTTTGCATTCTGTATTTAATGTTTTAAACTAATTTTTTACATTGCATTAATTCCATGTTTGTTTTTGGTTTAAGAAATGTCAAAGGATATTAAAATATTTTCCTTTTGTTCTCTATCAGTTCCATAGCTGTAGTGAGATAGCAGCACAAAAATATAATTATGTAACCAATACATACCATGTATTTAGTTACTGTACTATAAACTTTGGTACAAACTTGATACTGTGCACATAAATCATTTTCAATTGCTTCTACTCCTTCAGTAGAAAGCAAACTGGCCCGGAGTCTAGTCTATCAAAAGTTCAAATTTGTAAAGTTTAGCCAATCAATTTGATTTTTTGATTTTTTTTTTTTTTAAGTTTATGTCCAAGACTTCCAGGCACTTAAACAAAAAATCCCACCACATCTGTCCTT
Source organism: Natator depressus (assembly GCF_965152275.1). Taxonomy (NCBI): domain Eukaryota; kingdom Metazoa; phylum Chordata; order Testudines; family Cheloniidae; genus Natator; species Natator depressus. The sequence goes on along the minus strand of NC_134238.1, from coordinate 16,552,442 downwards.
TAAGAGGAAAAGAAAACCCTAGCTTCGGTGCATCAGTTGCATACACAATACAGTTACAGAAATAACTAAAACCCTATCATGTTGCTTCACTGAGTATACCTGGAAGTAAATGTTTAATTGTTTCCAAGTTTTAAATACATTCCCCCCAGTTTACCAATATGATTATTCTCCAGCACACCTGCCACAAGCCTGAAGTTAGAGTTCAGATGTCTGAATTAGTTGTGCAGTCTTAGTTTTTAATACTATTTTACACAGGAAAAGTCTATTTTCCTCCTATCACCTAGCTCAGATGGTAAATATACTATACTGCCAGACTTATTCTGTTCAAACAAAAACAAAAAACTTTTTGGCTTGTAACTTTCCATGCTTGCTCTGATTCCAAATGAGAGTTTTGGGGAAGTTACAAATGAGTGAAACTAGAGCAAGGACGAAAGGCAAGTTGAAAGCTTAGGCTATACCTTTTTTGATGCACACACCAGATTGCTTCACGTACCACTATTCTGAAAGGTCTCCTAACTAGAGGAAATAAGTGCATTTCTATCCTTGCTTTCCCTCCCCCTCTCAGCATGTGAGAACATTTGTGAATATGCTATTTAAAGTGCAATCTAGTTCTTTTTACATAGAAATCTTTATCAATTATAAACAACTAACTACTTACCAGAACTCTGCAAGGTCAGTCCTGAAAGATCTTTTAAAAAGAAAAAAGGAATCTTTTAAAAAGTAAAAATATCTTTAAAAACCATGAAATGCATTTACAAGCTTGCAATACATTGAATTCATAAATATACACAAACTAACAGAAATTTGAGGTTAGTGACTACACACACTATGCCAAGACATCACAGAAATACGCAAACTAAAATCACTCTCCTACAGTTTACATGAACTAAATACCACTTCATATTCAGTTCCGAAAGGCTAAAACTGCAAATTTCATCCCTATGCCTCAAGTTTATTCCAAAGTTAAACTTCAGTAACTATTTCCAATAAATAAAAGATAGAAGTAAAAGTAATTCAAAATATACTTGGTCTTTAACTATGTCATTATGCACTCATATTTTTATTTAGGTCTACATTTTCTAGAACATAAGGAAAAAATATTTACACTTTACTTCCACTGTTCCACTTTAAATCGACAGACTACTTACCAATGCCAGGTGACACCACACGTTCATAATGGTAAGGATTCACACAGACACTGTCACATTTTAGGTCAAAAGCATACTGACAATATTTAACATGCTTGAGTTCATTTTTGTGAAGATCAGGCCACCTCCAAAGACGAGCATAGATCACGTGTGGGAACCCTTTACGACCAGCCACCTAGAAAGTTAAAGACACAAAAGTCAACTGGGAAAGTTGGGGAAAAAAATAAAAAATGACTTTCCCTCATTTCCCAATAACAGAATAAGGCTGGCTAGAACCGAGCAGATACCTTTCACTAAAAATTTCTCCTGCTATGTTTTTAAAAATACTTATCCTCCAAAACTCTGGATCCAATAGAAAGAATCCAAAAAGAAATCCCAGTGGATATTTAAACTAATGCAATTATTCCCAGGAGAAAGTATAAGACTGTGACAGGCGATATTGAAAATAAAATGGCCAACACAACAAAAGTGGTGGGAATTCACAAGTTATATGAAATTGCAAATCATAGCCTCCCAGAAGGCTGTCGATAAAAATTATGGGAGAAACTGTAGAATTTTATCTCTAGATTAAAAAGCTAATACCTTAGCAGGATGTGAAATGGTCTTTCTATGTAACCTGTGGCATGTACATTTGAAAAAACAGGTATTAGTAGAAAAATGGTAAATGTTATGGGGGCAAACCCAACAAACTGTCTGCATAAGGGTTTCTATCGCCTCCAAGGCAGGGAAAATTATGCCATAGAGCCACTCTGCCTCTGTGGTGCACCCCAATCCTATTACACCCACTTTTGCTACCACGCAACTAGTATACGTAGAAAAAATATCCGTGTCTGTATCTGGACTAACCTGAAGCCTTCCATCCAATGTTCTCTGTATTGTAACACATTTACTAGGATGAGCTCCATTTGTAGTTATAGCTGTAATCAAAGAATCCAATTCATCTTTTTTCTCCTTTAGCTTTTTAACTAAGCTTTCGATTGCTCGTTTTGCGAAAGTTTCACTCTCTCCACCTTGCCGATGGCACATCAAGCTGTGAACAATGCTCAGACAAGCATCATTACTTGTTGGTGTGTTAGTAATAGACATATTGTCCATTTGGAACAGCTTTTTCTGGCAGATCAAATATGCCTGGAATCCTTTTTAAAGCTGTATTTTCAGGCTAGCGAACAAGAGATGATCAAAGAAAATGTCAGGCACACGGGGTCTTGGGCAAACCTAGGGAAGAAAAGTACACCTACTGTAGAAGAGTTTTCATAAAGCATTAATACATCACAGCTTGGAGGTGATAAACATGTTATCAAAGCAATGGATAATTTAACAGCATATCAAAACGAACTACAACAGAACCAGTACCTTGGCATTATGTTTCAACTTTTTAGACAGGTTTCAGAGTAACAGCCGTGTTAGTCTGTATTCGCAAAAAGAAAAGGAGTACTTGTGGCACCTTAGAGACTAACCAATTTATTTGAGCATAAGCTTTCGTGAGCTACAGCTCACTTCATCGGATGCATACTGTGGAAAGTTTAGAAGATCTTATAGAAACTTTCATACAAAACATTTTATTATAAACAAAAAAATATATTTATAATCAGTTTTGACAACAAAATGATCATATATTATATCTCTATATATAATTTGACGAGAAAAGGCGCTGAGTAGACAAATAACCTTGGGTGAGTGGGCTCTGATTTGGAAAAAGAGGGCCAGAAAGACTGATTTGTAGTACCTCATATGAGTAAGATTAAACAAAAGACAGATTGGGTGGGTATAAATGTTGGGGAAATTGTTCGGAAACAGGTAATTTTACGTTTATTTGGTAGACATGTCCATTATTAAATGTACTGGATTGTGATCTGTAAGCAAATATTATAAATTGTTGGAATTAAACTTTCCAGTGTTAGAAGCTGCTAGTCTACCAGTAGCTTTTTAGTGGAAAAGAATAAGTTGCCCCAAGTTAAAGAAATCGTTAAAAAAACTGAGATACTACTATTAGAAAGTTGACATATCAAGTATGTATGCAATTTATAGACAAGGTTTCCTTCCTGTGAGTGCTACTATATTTTCTATAACCTATGTCTATAAGATGTTACAGACCAGTCAGCTTAACTTCTGTATCCGGAAAAATAATGGAGCAAATAATTAAACAATCAATTTGCAAATAGCTAGAAGATAATAAGGTAATAAACAACAGTCAGCATGGATTTGTCAAGAACAAATCATGTCAAACCAACCAGATAACTTTCTTTGACAGGGTAACAAGCCTTGTGGATGGGGGGAAAATGGTAGCTGTTTATATCTTGACTTTAGTAAGGCTTTTGATACTGTCTCGCATGACCTTCTCATAAACAAACTAGGGAAATACAACCTAGATGGAGCTACTATAAAGGTGGGTACATAACTGGTTGGAAAATCGCTCCCAGAGAGTAGTTATCAGTGGTTCACAGGCCTGCTGGAAGACCATAACGAGTGGGGTCCCACAGGGGATCTGTGCTGGGTCCGGTTCTGTTCAATATCTTCATCAATGATTTAGATAATGGCATAGGGAGTAAACTTAAAGTTTGTGGACGATACCAAGCTGGGTGAGGTTGAGAGTGCTTTGGAGGATAGGATTAAAATTCAAAATGATTTGGACAAACTGGAGAAATGCTCTGAAGTAAACAGGATGAAATTCAGTAAGGACAAATGCAAAGTACTCCACTTAGGAAGGAACAATCAGTTGCACACAGACAAAATGGGAAACGACTACCTAGGAAGGAGTTCTGCGGAAAGGGATCTGGGGGTCATAGTGGATCACAAGCTAAATATGAGTCAAAGGTATAATGCTGTTACAAAATAAGCAAACATCACTCTGGGATGTATTAGGAGGAGTACTGTAAGCAAGACACAAGAAGTAATTCTTCCGCTCTACTCAGCGCTAATTAGGCCTCAACTGGAGTATTGTGTCCAGTTCTGGGTGCCACATTTCAGGAAAGATGTGGACAAACTGGAGAAAGTCCAGAGAAGAGCAACAAAAATGATTAAAGGTCTAGAAAACATGACCTATGAGGGAAGATTTAAAAAATTGGGTTTGTTTAGTCTGGAGAAGACAAGACTGAAAGGAGACATAACAGGTTTTAAGTACATAAAAGGTTGTTACAAGGAAGAGGGGAAAAAATTGTTCTTCTTAACCTCTGAAGATAGGACAAGAAGCAATGGGCTTAAATTGCAGCAAGAGCGGTTTAGGTTGGATATTAGGAAAAACTTCCTAACTGTCAGGGTGGTTAAGCACTGGAATACATTGCCTAGGGAGATTGTGGAATCTCCATCATTGGGGATTTTTAAGAGCAGGTTAGACAAACACCTGTCAGGGATGGTCTAGATAATACTTAGTCCTGTCTTGAGTCGAGGGGACCGGACTAGATGACCTCTCGAGGTCCCTTCCAGTTCTATGATTCTATGTTTCTGGCCCCTCTGGTTTTAAAGAAAACACTTACACAATTTAGGATACCACACTATGGTCTGACTGAGCATGCAACCAAATAATATTATTTTGGAGTTGAATTTTCCCAGTCATCCAAATAGGACGATTCCCAGGAAGGCTAATTAAAATAGCTAAAATACCACTGCTTCACCACTTCACTATTCAGTGATGCAACTGAACAACTAGCAAGTGTGTTTATCCAAATCAAACAGATGTATCCTGGTACTCTATAGAAACTGCTACAGAAACATCCATGTCCCAAAATGGTTAAACAAGCAGATACTTCATTTTGATTGAGGATCCATGGAAAATAGCTTTAAAAAAAAGTAGCGATGCCAGCTTCAAAGATTTAAAGATAAACACCCCCCATTTCTCTCCTGCCACCCCAAAAAAATGACTTGCAAATTGTAACATCTGGGCACTTAAATGTAAGTTTAATCATGCCATCTTACTGGAAGCTGATAAACTTTAGTGACCTAGCAACTTCAAGCTGCATGTATCCCCAGAAAACTGGGACAATTCCCTCCTTTGCAACTCCACCACTGGTAGCTATAGCATAGACAGAACTCATGTATTTCTACCACTAAATCACCCAAACCTAGTTTGATGATTTGGTGGTAAAAAATGCCTGAGTCCTGTTTACCCTACAGCTTCCACTGGTGGAAACCTGTGCGCCATCTGCCAAGCTAAGACCATGGAGAAGGCTATAAACTCAGGGTATAGCTACATTAAAATGCTACAGTAGCACAATCATAGTGTAGCAGACACTTACTACAGGAACAGATGAGGTTTTTCCATTGCTGCAGCAAACCCACCTCTCAGAGGCAGTAGCTAGACAGACAGAAGAGTCTTCTGTCAACCTAGCAGTGTCTACACTGGAACTTAGGTCAGCTTAATTACATTGCGCAGGGCATGAAAATTTTCACAACCCCGAGGTACGTAGTTAAGTTGACCTAAACTTTGTAGCATAGACCAGCCCTCATACTGCAGGCTTAAATTTTCATGAAGCAATATTTTGCATATTACAAAAACAAATTAAGAGTGATTTTTTTCCTTTTATGAATTTAGCACAAATATATAAGTTAATGAAACTATAACTGTTCTATCTGTTCAATATTTATTCTCTTCAATTTCAATTTGAATTCAAAGCTCTATAGCAAACTTGATACAAATGAATTAGAATGTCAGATACCTTTCCCCATCTGTCCATTTTCAGGAGTTTTTCAAAACACACTTTTGGACGTGAAATTTCTCCGTTTTCCAAAAAGTCTCAGTAAAATGTTCTCAGCTATTCAAGTTACTCCTTAATAAGTAGTGTTCCAGATAGAAACACATAATAAAGTGAATCTACCTAATTGAAAACTTAAATAAATACTTAAATGACTAAAGATAACAGCCAACATTTAGAAATAAGTGCCTGAAAATTATACTCTTTGAACTTGATCTTGCACCACTGAAGTCAGTAAGAATTTTGCTACTGACTTCCATGAGAGTAAGATCAGGCCCTTGAATCCTTATTTAATCATTTAAGTGGCCTGATTTTCAGAAGTGTTGAGCCACCCACCAGCAGCCACTGAAGTCAATAGAAGCTTCTGGCTGCTCAGCACTTTTGAAAGTCAGGCCACATATTTAGGCATTTGAATACTTTTACACATTGGTAAAGAGTTCAGAGTAACAGCCGTATTAGTCTGTATTCGCAAAAAGAAAAGGAGTACTTGTGGCACCTTAGAGACTAACCAATTTATCTGAGCATAAGCTTTCGTGAGCTACAGCTCACTTCATCAGATGCATACTGTGGAAACTATAGAAGATGTTTTTATACACACAAACCATGAAAAAATGGGTGTGTATCACTACAAAAGGTTTTCTCTCCCCCCACCCCACTCTCCTGCTGGTAATAGCTTATCTAAAATGATCACTCTCCTTACAATGTGTATGATAATCAAGGTGGGCCATTGCCAGCACAAATCCAGGGTTTAACAAGAACGTCTGAGGAATATTGGGGGGGGGGGGGGGGGAATAAACAAGGGGAAATAGGCTTGAATAGAGACTGGGAATGATTGATTCATTATAAAAAGTAACCTAAGTTACTTGTATCCAATTTGCAAATTAATTCCAATTCAGCAGTCTCTCGTTGGAGTCTGTTTTCGAAGTTTTTTTGTTGAAGGATAGTCACTTTGAGATCAGAAATCGAGTGACCAGAGAGAGACTGAAGTGTTCTCCGACTGGTTTATGAACGTTATAATTCTTGACATCTGATTTGTGTCCATTTATTCTTTTACGTAGAGACTGTCCAGTTTGCCCAATGTACATGGCAGAGGGGCATTGCTGGCACATGATGGCATATATCACATTGGTAGATGTGCAGGTGAACGAGCCTCTGACAGTGTGGCTGATGTTATTAGGCCCTGTGATGGTGTCCCCTGAATAGATATGTGGGCACAGTTGGCAACGTGCTTTGTTGCAAGGATAGGTTCCTGGGTTAGTGGTTCTGTTGTGTGGTATGTAGTTGCTGGTGAGTATTTGCTTCAGGTTGGGGGGCTGTCTGTAGGCAAGGACTGGCCTGTCTCCCAAAATTTCTGAGAGTGATGGGGTGTCCTTCAGGATAGGTTGTAGATCCTTGATAATGCGTTGGAGGGGTTTTAGTTGGGGGCTGAAGGTGACAGCTAGTGGCGTTCTGTTATTTTCTTTGTTGGGCCTGTCCTGTAGTAGGTGACTTCTGGGTACTCTTCTGGCTCTGTCAATTTGTTTCTTCACTTCAGCAGGTGGGTATTGTAGTTGTAAGAATGCTTGATAGAGATCTTGTAGCTGTTTGTCTCTGTCTGAGGGGTTGGAGCAAATGCGGTTGTATCGTAGAGCTTGGCTGTAGACAATGGATCGTGTGGTGTTGTCTGGGTGAAAGCTGGAGGCACGTAGGTAGGAATAGCGGTCAGTAGGTTTCCAACGCATTATCAAGGATCTACAACCTATCCTGAAGGACGACCCGGAGCCGCTCTAGGTAAACGCTGGGAGGGGGTGGGGGAGGGGAGCTGGCGGGCCGCAGAAAATAACCCCGAGTGTTTGAGACTCCTGGCTTAACATCTGCTGTGAGCATGAAGCTTTAAAATAATTCATTTGGATAATATGGGCTGAGAAAAAAAGTGCTTTTAACACAGTATTGCACATAACTACAAAATTCTAAGAATATGTCTACACTTAAAATACTATGGTGGCACAACTGCAGCCACACCGCTATAGCACTTGACTACAGATTCTCCCATCACTGTAGTTAAATCCATCTCCCCAAGAGGTGGTAGCTAAACTGATGCAAAAATTCTTCTGTCAACCTAGCACTGTCTACACCGGGGCTTAGATCAGCACAGCAACATCAACTCCCCTGAGAGCTGTAAAGTTTTCAGTGTAGATCAGCCCTAAATAGAAGCTATATAAAGTTAGCAACCCTACGAGATACTAAATATGCTTAAGTTATGGAATTCAAAACTCAACTTTAACAGGTCTGCATTTGTAAAAAGAAAGAAGTGTAACAACTAGTGTTTTATACAATATCTACAAACGTACTGTATCAAGTAAGGAAAAAATATTTTTGGGAGCCAATTAGATTTGGGAAACAATAGCTAAGTACTTAAAATACAGATTGAAAAAACAGCTAACCAATATACTACTGTCCCACTGAAAAATTTATTACTAGCCAATTCTTCAAAAACCTTCCTTAAAAGTCAAACTGAACTGAAAATTCCACTGTCACACTTCTCTCCACCCGAATGAACGAAACACTACTCAGGACTACACTGAGGTAGTGAAGGGTGATATATCCTTTTAAACTAGGCAAAGAAATTCAAAGCAGGAGGCAGCTGTTTAAAATTAACAATGGTAGGCAAGTGCCACGTGCCTCCTCATTTTCATACCTGTGGATACTTCTGCCAAAAAAAGGTTATCTGAACAAGAAAGATATAATTTGCAAGCATTTAGGTCCATCTACAATGGAAATTATATTGCCTATAATTAAAATGCTAGTAATGATTTGTGTGTTATTGACATTACTGAGTGTCTACATTGCAGTGCTGTTTCACTTCCATTATCCTCATGTCCACACAAAGCTGGTGCAAGCAAAATGTCCATTGGGAACCAATTCCCAGAACAACTGCTGTGCTATATACCTGATAATAGCAGCCATTTCCATAAGATCACCCCAAAATGGAGGCCAAGCCAAGCACTCAGAGGTAGGATTTTCTGTGTGAATTACTGAAAAATTCATTGCCAGTCAAGTTGCGAGGCCCAGAAAAGGAGTCCAATTTATGCAGATGGGGTGCTTCTGGTCAGCTTGACCACAGGACAGTGAAATACAAAAAGCAACCCAGAGAACACCCAAAGGAGTGAACAGTGATGGGAAAATTAGTATTCCAGCTAGTCTGACAGTATTCCTTATCTACGGTAGGAAGGTAATACTACAAGCTAGCCTGGGCGAAGAACAAGTGTTTAGACTTGCTCAAAGCAGGAACAAAAAAAATGGTATGAGGCCTTTTGAATACTGGCAGCAAATCTCCGTGCAGCACGCTGCGCATTTAAGAGAGAGTTATTTAATATACCAAAATTCTCCAGCATAAATGCCCTTGAGCTCCCGGCCGGGAAGGCTAGCCCCCAGTCCCTCCCCTGCTGTCCCCCCTCCCCTGCAGCCTCAGCTCACTGTGCTGCCAGTGCTCTGGGCAGCGGGGCTGCAACCTTCTGCCGAGCAACATGGTGGTGTGGCTGACTCCACCCGGCTTGGCTGCCAGTCCTGCTGCTCTGAGCAGCATGGTAAGGGAACGGGGGGAGCTGGATAAGGGGCAGGGGGTCCCGGGGGGCAGTCAGGGGACAGGGAACAGGGGAGGGTTGGATAGGTGTGGTAGTCCCAGGGGGACCTGGGGTGTGGAGAGGGGGCGGGGCAGTCAGGGGACAGGGAGCAGGGGGGGTTGGATAGGGGGTGGGGTCCCAGGAGGGCAGTTAGGGGTGGGGGGGTCCCGGGAGAGGGGCAGTCAGGGGGCAGGAAGTGGGAGGGAGCGGATAGGGGTGGGGGCCAGGCTGTTTAGGGAGGCACAGCCTTCCCTACCTGGCCCTCCATACAGTTTCGGAAGCCCGATGTGGCCCTCAGGCCAAAGGGTTTGTCCACCCCTGCCTCAGAATTATCAAGAAGTTTCAACAAAGGAAGCCCCTTGACATATCCTGTGGTCAAAGGGGGGGTGGGGAGGAGGGAGTATTTGTGCCTCTGTCTTTTTCATTCTGAAGAGGGCATGAAAGGTTTGGTTTAGTTTTTAAACAAACTTTTTCTGCTTTGATGTTAGCAATATTAGGATATGATTTCCATGCTTTTACTGAAGGACTCCTCAGAGAAGAACTGAAGTGTGAGCTTACACCCTCAGCTGAAGTACAGGAGTGTTGAAATTAAAAACAAACAAAAACTACCCCACGCATATGAAAAAGCCAAAAACAATGTTTTAAATTATGACAAAAAAATCCCTCCCGCCCAACCTCAACCTCTCTTTCATTGTCACAAACCTACTAATTTGCCAGTGCTTGATTAATTTGCTTAATTTGCTTGCTTAATTTGCCAGTGCTTATACACCTGTAAAATCTAAAAATCTTTCAAGTTCTTCTTCATATATCAAAAAGGAAGCAAAAATAGGCACTTTCTGCCTTGACAGGTGACCTTTAACACTTTTTACAAAAATACAACCCACAAACATTTTGTCAGACTTGGTTTTAAAAAGCTGAACATTATGCCTGTCAGATACTAGAAATCAGCCATACTACATAACTGTGAAGGCAGGACAAGCTATTGTTTGGCCCAAAGCGACAGAAGGAAGAACGTGCTCTTGGTGAAGGAAAACTAGATTATATTAAGGATAGAAATGAGAAGCTAAGGAAGGATGCAACAGAAGTAGATACATGTTATCAACAGTCCAACAAATGTCTTTGGGCAAGATGGTAGACTCAGGGCCAATATTCATACATCACACAACTGATTTACACTAGCGGTTAAGCCAATCACATCAGTGTAGAGGTCAATTTAATCAAGAAACAAACCCAAAATATTAAATATGACCATTTAAAATACCACTGGATAATTGCCCTAAGGTGTGGGCAAACAGCCACAAGGTTCCCCCACTTCATTACTATTTATTATAACTGACAGCATCCACAGTATGCTAGGTGTTTTCTAAACAAATGAAGACATGGTGCCTGCCCAAAGAGTTTACATGTTTTTAAGACAAACAGACCGAAGAGAGAAAGGTTTGGGTAAAAGGGAAATAATATTAAAGTAAAGCAAACAAGATGTAATTGATAATGCCTGGGTAAGAAAAATTTTAATTGAAATATATATTATTTCAAAGTTACTACAATCTTCTCATAATCAGACTATTAGTTTCTGTAGGCATGACAGCCAAAACGAGTCTTCAGGAGAGATCAGAGTTCTGCACGGCTACCACCCCTTCTGATCAGGTCAGGAAAAGTCCAAAGATGCTTGTGGGAGAAGCAGACAAACATCACATAAAGACTGGCACCGTGTGGGCTGCTAGCAAATATAGACATGAACAGAGTTAATAGTGGATAAAAAGGGAGAGATGGACTTATGAAAACATGTGCAAGAAGCTTAAATTCAATGTAGTTGTGGTGGTGCACAATGCACTTGCATATGAACCAAAAGAAAAAACAAAGGTTTCATATTTGTTCAATACTGTATGACAAACTTGGGACTCTAACTTTTGGTTTTGACAAGTTGAGGGACTTAAATGGTGAAAAGAGAAGAGGGGTTACTTGTTTTTCCCCAACAGTTGGTTCAAATGGAAGAAAATGCTTCACATTAGCTTGTGCATTTAACATTAGAACTCTTCCAAGGAAGAAATACTAGGTAAGCACTAGATTTTTTAATGGCAAGTGTACAACATTAATGTGATACAAAAGTTGAAGGTTTAACCCTAAAAATGTAATGTGACTATTATCAGTTCTTTTACCAGTATACAATTTAAACGTAAAATATAAAAAGATAGTGCTCATCTCTCAAGATTGCCAAAGTATCACTAGCAGATATTCTTAAAACAGAGCCAACAATGAAAAAAAACCCAAGATCAGAAGGGGCAGAGTGAAGGCAGGAAGACAGCCATATGCTGATCTAGATCCATTCACAGAAATGAATAGTAACAGTATATGAGCTAAAGTCTGAAACAGTTAGAACCCAAATCAAATTCTTATATTTTCAATGTAATGGCCAACAGCCAGGAAGATGCATGTTTAGCTGTCTCAGAGGAGGTAATTCATCCCCTGTAAATGCTGCCAAATTGAATAACTGTCTCATAACATCGCTAACATTGAAACAGATTTCTGATTAAGCCAAGGTGAGAAAGCTGCAGCGAGACTAGACTGAACAGTATTTTTTTTTTTTTTGGTTCTCAGATAATTATTTCATCCTAAAGTATACATTTCTAACTAAAGCATAATTTAATGGCATTTTTAAAGCTTTAGATAGGTGCCTAGGAGCCCAGTTGCATCTAAATACCTTTTAAAAATCTGGCCCAAAGTTCTTGTCTTATTTCTGGAAGCAAGATTTCAATCCACTGAGGTCTCAGATAAATGATCACTCTCCACATTACAAATTGACTGAAAGGGTTTGCCATAAATGGCAGTCTAATCTCTTGAACTAAATGTGCAACACCACAAATTAGTTTTCCCTCCTGCTCTGTTATAGATGAAAAAAACCTGTTATACCAGAAAAAATTATTAAATAACAATCTTCTCAATATTAATATAGATTCAAAGGTAATGTACAATCTGACATTGGACTTCAACAGCTGCAGCTTCCCCCCCCCCTCCCACCCCAAGCTAGGTGCTAAAGAAATGATCTGTACCTTGGAATATCAGACAAAGCTCCTGTGGCACAGCTAATACAGTTGTATTTAGCTCAGTAAACGAATGGGTTAGTGTTCTCAATTCAACCATAGTGCAGAAGTGATATATTTTATGACATACATTTGAGTGCCCCCCCCCAAGCCTCCAACCAACCAAAATGAAAAGGATCGAAAACACAATGCTTACAATGTAGCCAGTCGTAACTATGAAAACCTTAGCTTTTTATTTCCTGATGTCTGAGCCTTTAAATTAGGAACCTTAAATTGAGGTTCTCCTCTGAAAAATTACTTTGTAAAAAGGCAATTCCAGAGTTCCATTCTGATGTGTTTCAATCATATCCTAATCAAGTACTTTCATACCTGACCAGGGGTCTAAACATTAATCTGTGTTCTTTCCTTGTATATAACCATCAATTATAAAGGACCTTTAGCCCAAATTACAACCGTGACAATTTCACAGACTGAGAAAAATCCTATTGTCCAGCAGCCTGAGACAAGCAGAAATACTATAAGCATCAGGTTTTCTGCCTGCCAGACAAGGAAAGAGAGGTAAACTGAGCATCAGGCACAGCAGCATTAAGGCGCCAGCGAAAAGGGTGGTTGAAGGGGCTGTGTGTGTGACTACAGCAAAAAGTACTGATCTCTCTATAAATAGAGAGAGGAGGAGGGGCTGAGCAGAGTGACTGAACTAAACTCCCAGATGTTAAGGGATTGGGCCTAGTTGATGTCAGCTACAAAAGTAATGCCCTCGAAGAAGTGTACTGCTAAGCATAGCTGAGGCAGAGTCCTTGCTTGAACGTGCTATCTGTCAGTGCTCTGAATAGAGAGATCTGTTGTGACTGGGTTTGAGATTTTCAGCTACAGATAGATTGCCTATGATTGAACTATTTATCCTTTGACAAGAAGGCCAGCAGAAGTTTATTTTTCCAGCCAACCTATAGCAGGCTGTGTATCAAGTTTTAGAGCTTTGCAAACTGGGACATTTTAGCAGCAGCTGCAACTGAAAGATAGTTTGATTTGATTTAAGAGGGAGAATAAAGATTGCAAGCTGTTGGCCACAAAAGTTAGAAAGTTTGAAGACTATTATTTTGTCAGGAAGACAAGCAACATTTTAACTTATCAACCAAGCTAAAATACACAATTTGATAACCAGCTGCTGTATCAAAAAACAAATTGATTTTAGCGGGGAAGATGGTTTATTACTTTGACCTGATCTACACTGGGCGGGTGGTGGTGGGGGGGGGGGATCGACCTAAGTTACACAACTTCAGCTACGTCATTCATGTAGCTGAAGTCGACGTACTTAGATCTACTTACCGTGGTGTCTTCATTGCGTAAGTAGACGGCCGACGCTCTCCCATTGACTCTGCCTGCACCTTTTGCCCTGGTGGAGTACTGGAGTTGACAGGAGAGCGTTCGGCAGTCGATTTATCGCGTCTAGACTAGATGCGATAAATCGACCCCCGCTGGATCAATCGCTGCCCGTCAATCCAGCAGGCAATGTAGACAAGCCCTTTGATACTATCTTTGCAGATGGTGTGCAAGCCAAGTTTCAACTGGATACACCTCGTGTTATTGTGCACTGAATCATCCAGAGCTTCCTATTCGAGATTTTAAAATAGGTTAACTTTAGGTTTAGAAGATTTCAAAATGAATTCAAACATTTTCAAATTTTACTATAAAAAGATTACAACTTCGGGCTCTTACTGATGCCTTTCAGGCAACTGGGAGGTATATGGAGATATTCACCATGTACAGTACACTGTGTTTCTGCTCGGGCTACAGAACTGAAGGCAATGATAAAAAAAGTCATCATTTGATCATCAGCCACTTGATCTGTTTCTATAATACATTCTAAGACAAGCACATTAGTGGACACAATATACTTCATGACAGATTTCACCACTGTGACCGAAGACTAACATTTTAAGGAGACAATCTCTTATTGTTCGAGGCTTTACAAAAACTATATATTTTGTAATTTAACATTTATATTGCAGGAGCACCCAGAGGCCACAACAGGGTTGGACTCCACTGTGACGTACATCATCAAACAGACACAAACTTACAATCTAATATCTAGAGTGTACTATGATGGAACTTTCAACGATGAAAAAAATTCCCAGAATTGATGCCCAAAAATGTATCTTCAGGGATGGCAAATTTGCATGGGTAAATATTTCTGGTCCTTTAGAAACAAAGCTGGAAGGAAAAAATAAAATTATTTTCAACTTCCAACGGACATATTATTTATTTGTAGCAGCTGGTTATCAAACTTTCCATTTTAACTGGTTATAATGTTAGTTTCATGGTCTTCTACTACTGCAGTGGTAGAATGAGAGTTTCCACAATAAACTTAATAAAGTGAAGCCCACAAATAAATATGCAACAAAGCACCCTTTATGTCTTGGTGCAGATATACCCAAAGGCCCCAAGTGTGGATGCTTTCCCAACCACATCAAATTCTCTCTACTTGCCTAAATGAGGAACAACAAAGAGCAGATTTGTAGATACTGGCACAATCAGCACACAATAGCAACAGCAAGCAGTACTACTATAGCACTAGACTGGCATGGCTACATATGACAAGCAGTAGATGGATGTTATCCATAATATTCTTTAGGCATTAGAATTTTTCTTCAATGTGAATTAAGTTAAACAACATCAATTCTGACTGTCTCACTGATGGTGGTGGCGGAAATTGCATATTCACTTATACTAAAGCAAGGACAACACAAAAGAAAATAAACAAACTTTTGCACTATTGTATCAAACACAATAAGAGGAACTCAGAGAAATGCTTTGAGACAAATTCCAGTAGCAATAATATTTCATCTTAATTTAACTAACAGAAAACGACAGTTCAAAAATTCAGAGCGCCTCTTTTTCTTGTGGAACAACAAAATCTGAAATCTTAACTGCCTTTAGAGAGTTTATCTGTTTGTTTTTCTCAGTCTCCACCTGTGCTCACCTATTACTTTCAATAACATTTTACAAGTGTAACAGATTGGCCCTGTAACTGGAACACAGTAAACCTTTCTACTGATGATATGCAAGGATCTAGCTTAGCTGTGCTACTTCTGCAAGGTTAGCAGACATAGTGGACAAAAAACTACCAACCCTCACTCTGTCACCTAAGATAACAGCTATGAATCAAATACATATATGGAAAAGATTTGATGAATAGGTACCATGTTTATATAGTCTTTTTCAGACTAGAATCACATTTTAAAGTTATATTAATCTAAGTTTTTGTGTTTCAATTTCCCCTCCCCTCCAGCCAGCCATTATTCTTAAGGACTTGTAAAGGCCAAATAAACTCCAATTTGTACTACATACAACAGCCTGACTTTGTCAGGGAAGGAAGATGATCACTAGAGCCCTACCAATTCACAGCCATGAAAAAGGTGTCATGGGCCGTGAAATCTGGTGTCCCCAACCCATGGTCTTTTGTGTACTTTTACCCTATATTATTCAGATTTCATGGGAAGACCAGCATTTCTCAAAATGGGGCTCCCTACCCAACGGGGGTGGGGGTGGGAGTCACAAGCTTATTGTAGGGGGATCACCTTCTGCGCAGCCTTCAGAGCTGGGTGGCCGGAGAGTGGTGGCTGCTGGCCAGGTGCCCAGCTCTGAAGGAAGTGCTCTGCCAGCAGCAGCGGCGCAGAGGTAAGGGTGACAATACCATACCAGGCCACCCTTACCTCTGTGCTGCTGCCTTCAGAGTTGGGTCAGGACCCCTACAGTTCCAACACTGTCAAATTTCAGATCTAAAATACCTTAAATCATTAAATTTATTATTTTTAAATTCCTATGACCATAAAATTGACCAAAATGGACCAGAAATTTGGTAGGGCCCTAATGATCACACATAATGCTGGGGCGCTGCATATTCCTCTGGGCTGCCATTCAACTTGGATTCGTTTCAAAGACCTACATCTAATCTTTTAGACCCTCAATGAGCTAGGACCAGACTGTCTTAAGTTCCAAGTGTAGACAAAGCCTATGTCAGTATAACTACCTTGCTCCGGGGCATAGACATTCCACACCCGTGAGCAATGTAGTTATACGAACCTAACCCCACCATTTAGGCAGCGCTATGTCAATGGGAGGGCTTCCCCCACTGACATAGCTACCGCCTCTTGGTGAGGTGGAGTACCTACTCTGACAGGAGAAGCTCTCCTGTTGGTGTAAACAGCATCTTCACTAAGAGCTATAATGGCACAGCTACACTGTAAGTGTAGACAAGCCCTTAGAAACACAGATGGAGAGGCTGACACTCAGACATCTGTGTTCACAAGGAATGCTACCACTGACAGAGTCAAATAAAAGTTTCCCCAAGCCTGTAGTTCATGGGGTGACCGGTTAAGGCTTGTCAGTTTCATAGCCAACCGTATACAAGGGAGTGATGGGGCCAGCATTGCATCCAACTGCCTTTGATAGGCCCTAACACAAAGGCTCAGGTACCTATGTTGCAACCGGGTGAACTAGAAGTTGCCTTTCAGTGTGAAATCAATCAAGACTTGAACCCATGACCTTCAGGATTGTAGCTGAGCACATTACCTGCTCCACCATCACACCTCTATCTCACTCTCTCTCACTGACGGAGGCCAGAGTGAGAATTTCAGGAGCCGAGGAAAGGACATGCTTAGCAGAGGGCCTTAAGATGTAGAACTCCTTAACACAGAACAAAGGAAGCCCAAAGCAGACGGTTTTCAGAGCACAATACAAACCCACCTTTTTGCAAAAGCCTTCCTTCAATAAGGATTGAACAATAACCTGGCAAAAATCTCATAAATAGAAAAAATAATGCTGACTGAACCAAACAACAGAAGGAAGAGTAAACTCTTATGGACAGATTTAGTGTAATTTTATATTTTTATTTAATGCCTTGATACCATAGCCATGGGTACTTGGCTAATGTGCGTTCTGTACTGAAAAGTGCACAGGGATAGTTTTTTTTTTTTTTTTTTTTTAAATCTTCACCTCTGTGGTGAGACCAAGCATGGAAAATTCCAGCCCCAAAAGAATTTTTCAGAATACGTGCAGTACTTTTGAAACTCTTTGCAGTCAGGTCCGTTGCTCTGCTCCACAATATGCAGATATTTCTCAACATCTGTTGTGTTATTTCTTGTATAAAGTAAATTGAATTAAACCTATCCACTTATAAAACTGATTCTAGATGTTGATCAGTTTCAGGGACATTTGTACTGATTTCTTTAGAGCTTTGCTCTGTGCATGAATACTGTTTTTAATAAATACATATACATGCCTGTAAGACAAAGAAATCAAAAATCAAAATAGGTTCATGACTGTAAAGTGGAAGAAAGCCTTGTTCCAACAATCATCTAGCCAAAACAAGATGATGGCCAGAAGGAGGGTAAGAACGATAAGCTGTCTCCCTTTTCATTACATTAATTTTGTAGTTTAGTATAACTATTTATAAATAGAATAGTCAGACTTTGAAAACAACTTTACCTAGTTTACAGGGACCCATACACACAAAAAGAATGGACTGGGGATTAGGATTTTATGTTAAAAAACACACAAGGATCCTAGTATGCTTAATATCTTCAAAGCATAAAGGCCTCTGGGCACCTTAAAAGTAAACTAAAATATGATTTAGAATAAAAGAAAACAAGATGTGTTCAATCTCAGAGCCAGAAACCAAACATGATAAAACCCCAAATAAACAAAAAAATCCATACACCACGTTTTAGAAGTGTAACTAGAGCTGTGGGCCACAGTATCAAAGAATAGAGTGGCAGGAAAGGCACTTCAATAATGAGAATGGTGGAAGAGCTTAACTGGGGACAGACTGATCAACAGGAGACTCAAGAAAAGAAACCTTCTATGCCACTGGGGGGGGGGGGGGGTAAGGGAGCTGGGGAATGGAGCAGAGTGCAGCACAAGCTGGGCACCCTCCTACAACAGGGGGAGCTCAGAGAGAGGAGCCTAATAAGTGGGGCAAGAAAATGGGGGGGACGACTTGTAAACTGGAGGGAGCGGAGGAGGGAAAAGGGAGCAAGCAGGGAGGAAGGATGCTCTCCTAACGCCCCAATCCTGCAGTGGGATCAGCACCAGGACCTAGGTGTGGGTGCAAGGGTCCCCTGGCCGCAGTCCTGGGAACTCCGCACAAGGGGGGCGGCGCGTTACTGCTGGGTGGCGCCCCAGGGGCTCTCCCCTCCCGCCAAAGGGGGAACCCTGGGGAGGGCCACGCCGCAGCAGGCAGAAGAGACCTCGGGGGGAGGCTGAAGAGCGCCCCTTCCCCACGCGGGGGCGCGCACCCACCCCAGGACAAGCAGCCACAGGGCGCAGAAAGCCTCCGAGCGAGGGGTGGGGAGGGGGGACCCGAGGGGGACCCGCGCTACCTCGGAGCGGGGGCGGGGAGCACTTTCAAGGGGGAGGCGGTGTCTGATTGGTCACAACCCGGGGCGGGCGTTACCTGGGCTCTCCAGGCTCGGCTGGGCCGCGGCGGGCCCGAGCCCCCCCTGCTCCCCCCGCCCCGGTGCGGCGGCCCCTGGTGCGCCTCCTCCTTAGCCAGGGGCCAGGCCCTCGGGCGGCGCGGCCGGTCTCCTCAGGACGGCCCCGGCTGGGTGGGGAGGAGGCGCTCACGGGCCTCCGGAGCGGGGGGGGAAGGATCCAGCCGCCCCGTTACCGCCGCCTCCGCCGTGTTGTTGTTGCAGCTGCTGCCGCTCCGCCGCCGCCGCCGACACGTCCAGCTGCCTCCGCGCATGCGCAACATCCGGGCAACCCCGCCACAGCAGGGAGTCCCCCTCCTGCTTCCACCATCACTCCGGAGCGCTTGTATTTTTTGCGCATGCGCCTAGAGGCAACCACCGTCTCTAAGGTCGCAAAGCGCCAGATAACATTTCCATGCAGGCGGGCGGGTGCTTTTTTTGTATGGGTGCAATTTTAATCTTGTGGTTTTTGTCCCCGCCGTACGGGGAAAAAGTGAATTTTCTTTCCAATCTCCTTTGGCTTTTCCCGTTCTCAGGGGCCCAGAACTCTGAGCAGTTATTGGGGCACCTTTCTGACTCCTGTTGCTGGGGGGGATTGTTAGCTGCTGTAGGGGGGGCATCATGTCTGTGTGGCAGCTACTGCTCTGTTTCTGTATCTGGGGGGACCAGCCTGTGGAGCTGGGGTGCTGAGGGAAAATCAGCGTGTCTGCTCTTATTTCACACCCATAGGGGAGAGAGGACAGAGACCACCATTTGCCTGAATTGGCAGGAGGGGAGATAGATTAACTGGGGGGCTGGGCCAGCACCTTGCAAACTGGTCCAGACACATCCTCTCATGCTCAGGCCGGCAGAGCTAAACAGGGGGTGGGTCAAGCAGTTGTTGGGGATCATTGGTGCCATCCTGCACAGCAGGGCATGATGTCAGTCCAAGGCAGCAGCGAAACTACATACACCCACCTTCAGCTGGAAATTTAAAAGCCTGAAATTCTTCTCGTGCTGCAATCCTTCAACCCCTTTCTCTCCTCCCTCTCTCCACTCATCCCCCATCTCAGCTTGCTTTTGCCATTTGACTCAATAAAGTCTACAGCAAATTAACGTTTTTAAGTCAAGGAAAATGGTATATCCTGGCTACTTTAAAGATATGTAGGTAATGACAGGTCACAAGAACTGCCTTCAGTGTAGTCTCCCTAAACAGGATAGAGCTCTCTGGTTTTGTCTGGTTTCAGAGTAGCAGCCGTGTTAGTCTGTATTCGCAAAAAGAAAAGGAGGACTTGTGGCACCTCAGAGACTAACCAGTTTCTTTGAGCATAAGCTTTCGTGAGCTACAGCTCACTTCATTGGATGCATTCAGTGGAAAATACAGTGGGGAGATACTGTATTTTCCATTGAATGCATACGATGAAGTGAGCTGTGAGCTGTAGCTCACGAAAGCTTATGCTCAAATAAATTTGTTACTCTCTAAGGTGCCACAAGTACTCCTTTTCTTTTTGGTTTTCTCTCTCAGCTTTTCACTGTCTTTTTGCATTTGCACAGTCAAAAGCCCTGCGATTCTGGAAGCACCCCTGTATCTGAAGAGTCTCTCAAAAGCCTGACACTCTGTTGAAAGCCTGAGGCTTGGGAGATATGGGTGAGACCCTTGTGCAAAGAGCCATCATTTCCCATCGACAGTCCCTCCAGTTATCCCTGTTTGAACCTCTCATTTTCTGGGGCAGGGCTATAATATATAGTAATAGAGCAATGCCCGCATCGTCTATATTTCTGCAGTCCCTGTGTATAAGGGCATGGGGCCTTACAGCACATACGTGTGTCCCAGTATGCCTATTACAGGTCTTGTTGGGACCTTTATACCCAGGAGCTAGAGTTGCAGCTTACATGACTAGGAGCAAGCATGTGGCCCATGGGAATTCTTAAGGCCTCCTGCTATTTAGAGGGGACAGCCCACCAGACACAGATTTCGGGAAACCCGAAAGTAGGTCTTACCATAATAGTTTGGAAGGACTCCTCTGGAGGAAGGGTGTATATGTGTATTCTCCGCCCTCACAGCTGGTGGATGCTGGGACTGCCCTCTGGAAAGGGTGTGTATCCCTTTCCTTCCTAGCTGGAAAGTCTTGTGTTTCCAATCCAGTTTGTGTTTTGGAAACAAAGCAAGCCCTGAAGAAAGGGTTTTGAAGACTTCTGTAGTTTAGACTTGATATTTCTACCCATGGCTGGTGAGTTTGCACACTTGTCAACACCATGCCACTTAGGTTTCAGGCACAGAAATACCTGTGATTGATTGCTCAAAGGAGATAATGGACAATGGGAAGGTGATCATATTGATTTTATTAGATCTGTCAGCAGCCACAGTCTGAAACCCATAAGGAGCTGTTTATTTTTCTCTGGACAGTGGAGGGGTGAATGAGGGTCCTTACAGTGAAAGGGTGAATGAGGGTCCTGACAGTGATTGTTTCTTCTTCTCTCAGATCTTTTCCCCAGGAATGTTCTGGATTTTAGTCTGTCACCCTGTTGTGCCTCTACAATTTCAGCGGGAGACAGAGACATGCTGGAACTGAGTATCAGTTATTAATTTGTTTGCCATACACTACCCCAGCTCAGAGAAGCAGCAAAGTGAGCTTTAGAGAGCACATCCTCAGCCCTCTCTGTCGCATGGACTCCTGTGTTGGACAGGAAGAGTCTTTTGGCAGAGAACACAGAACAGCACTTCCCTATCACCTCTCTGTGCTAACCAAGGCTGGGTTTAATCCTTACTTTGTAACTTGATTTTAAAATGCAAGGTGCCCAGTTGCTATGGTGATGAGCATAATAAAAGAACATAAAAATGCATAATGCAAGGAATAACATCCAGAACTGAGTTTCTATACAGATAATTTAAAAAAAAATTATGCTAAGGTTTGCAGACAATAGTGTTAACCACTATTAAATGAAGCAAACTTCCTTCCCTCCCACACAAAGCTTCTTAAACTAGAAGCTTTTATTTCTTTTAACAAAGACATTCTCACTTTCTGAGTGCTTGATCCTGCAACACTTAGGCCACATCCACACTACAAAGTTGGGTTGACACAAGTTTTGGTGGTGTACCACCACCAAAGTTTTTATATTACTTGAGTGCACGCACACTTGGCTGGTTGCGTTGGCGCTGCCATACTTACTAGGAGTGCTTGCCTCATTATACAGTGTGATGCACCAGAGGTAGGTAGGTATCAGTGTGCTCCTTGCCATCCTCCAGCGCAGTGCCTTTTGGGACATTTCACAGTGCTTTGTGGGTGTAGTGGGTTAGCGGTCTTCCCTCCCCCTTTGGCTTGGAGGGAGGTCACTCTGCCTCACTGGGAGGTCAGCCCAGTTGCAGGAGGAATTAGCAAATCAAGAGCTACAATGTATGGGGCCCTGACCCTCAGGCAGGGCAGAGCTGCAAGCAGTCTGGGGGGGCTCTGGCCCTCAGGCAGGGCAGAGCCGCAAACAGATGGGGTGGCAGCCTAAGATGGGGAGGCTGCCAGCCCAGGGGTGGGGTTGGCAGCAGGGTGTAGGGGGACCCAGGCCCACCCTACTCCACCAGGTCCCAGTGGCAGAGGGCTTCACCAATGGGTCAGCAGGGATCCCAGTGAAACCCGCCAACTCAAGCAACGACAGCAAAACCATACTAAAGTCTGGTTTCCCTGGGCTGCTTCCTACCATAATCCAGGGAGGGGCTTCGGCATCCGGGGTCCTCCATTTCCTTAGGCTATTCGGCCATCCCAGATGCTCCCCTCCAAACTCAATCTCCTCTGGGGACAGGCCACGGTCTGGTTCAGCCGTAAGCCTGCAGCAAGCAAGAGGCATCTGTCTCCTTCCCGGGCTTCTCTCCAACTGAGCTGGAGGCCCCACCTCTTATACTTCTTGTCCCACCTCTTAACTTTCAACGCAAGGGCTGGGCTCAGCCTGGCTGCACCCACCCAGGTGCAGAGAGCAGCCCCACCCCCTCAGGCTTGGCAGGAGGCCACTCTGCCTCACTACCTTGGGATAGTAGTGATTTGTCCAGGGATTTCTGGGTATTAGGGGTCAAGTTACCACCATGCCACTTTATCCAGCCCATAATACTTTCCACATCCCATAATGTGCTTTTGACATGGTCTCCCACAGTATTCTTGCCAGCAAGTTAAAGAAGTATGGGCTGGATGAATGGACTATATGGGGATAGAAAGCTGGCTAGATTGTCAGGCTCAACAGGTAATGATCAATGGCTCCATGTCTAGTTGGCAGCCGGTATCAAGTGGAGTGACCAAGGGTCGGTCCTCAGGCCGGTTTTGTTCAATATCTTCATAAATGATCTGGAGGATGGTGGGGATTGCACCCTCAGGAAGTTTGCAGATGGCACTAAACTGGGAGGAGAGGTAGATACGCTGGAGGGTAGGGATAGGATACAGAGGGCCCGAGACAAATTAGAGGATTGGGCCAAAAGAAATCTGATGAGGTTCAACAAGGACAAGTGCAGAGTCCTGCACTTAGGACAGAAGAATCCCATGCACGACTACAGACTAGGGACCGAATGGCTCGGCAGCAGTTCTGCAGAGAAGGACCTAGGGGTTATAGTGGACAAGAAGCTGGATATGAGTCAACAGTGTGCCCTTGTTGCCAAGAAGGCCAATGGCATTTTGGGATGTATACGTAGGGGCATTGCCAGCAGATCGAGGGACGTGATCGTTCCCCTCTATTCGACATTGGTGAGGCCTCATCTGGAGTACTGTGTCCAGTTTTGGGCCCCACACTACAAGAAGGATGTGGAAAAATTGGAAAACGTCCAGCAGAGGGCAACAAAAATGATTAGGGGACTGGAACACAGGACTTATGAGGACAGGCTGAGGGAACTGGGATTGTTTAGTCTGCGGAAAAGAAGAATGAGGAGGGATTTGATAGCTGCTTTCAACTACCTGAAAGGGGGTTCCAAAGAGGATGGATCTAGGCTGTTCTCAGTGGTAGCTGATGACAGAACAAGGAATAATGGTCTCAAGTTGCAGTGGGGGAGGTTTAGGTTGGATATTAGGAAAAACTTTTTCACTAGGAGAGTGGTGAAACACTGGAATGCGTTACCTAGGGAGGTGGTGGAATCTCCTTCCTTAGATATTTTGAAGGTCAGGCTTGACAAAGCCCTGGCTGGGATGATTTAGTTGGGGATTGGTCCTGCTTTGAGCAGGGGGTTGGACTAGATGACCTCCTGAGGTCCCTTCCAATCCTGATATTCTATAATTTTTAAAACGCCCACAGGGCACTTTTCGGTTTCGGCCATCTCTCTGACAGAAGCATGGACCCTGCAAAGTTCAGCCCGATGCTCATGCATGTTGCTGATACAGGACATACAATTCACAGAGCTTGAGGGAGTATTGCTACAAGCGGACCTGTGATGAGGAAGATGTGGAGATATTTGAGTACCATACCTGGATCCTGATGGATGTAGTGGGGGAAAAGAGCCACGTTGGTGTTGGCATTCACAGAGCAGCTCCACATCTGGTGGTGCTGCTTCTGAGCCTGAGAAACAAGCACTAATTGCCGGGATTGCATCATAATGCAGGTTTGGGATGATGGGCAGTGGCTTCAGAACTTTCAAATGCGATAGGCCACACCCCTGGCTCTGTGTGCCAAACTCACTCCAGCCCTCTGGAGCAGGGATAGGGTGACCAGACGTCCCGATCGGGACAGTCCCGATTTTAACCCATTTGTCTAGCATCCCGACCGCACATCGGTCGGGACGCCCTTTGTCCCAATATCGGGGATGGACCTCTCACCATCACTGCCAAAGTCCCGGGGCTGGCGTGGTGGCACTTCCTGGGGCAGCCCCCAGTGGCGCACGCGCCCGCCTGCCAGCAGGAGCCAGCAATGCAGGCGGCCCCTGGGCACAGAGGCAGAGGAGGTCTCTGCATGCTGCACCGGCTCCCTCCTGCCCAATCAGAGCTGTGTGGGGCGGGGCTTGCAGGCACCAGCAGCGGTCAGAGAGCCCTCCACCCTCCCACCCCACCCAACCCTAGGAGCCAGAGGGACCTACCAGATGCTTCCTGGGAGCTGCCCCAGATAAGCACTGCTGGGACTCCCCACCTCACCCCCCGGCAGGTCCCTCTGGTTCTTAGGGTCAGGGCGGGGAGGGCAAGGGGCTCTCTGCGTGCTGCCGGGGCCTGCAAGCCCCATTCCACGCCTCCAGCAGCTCCCATTGGTGCTTTTCCCAGCCAATGGGAGCCACGGAGCTCGTGCTTGTGGCGGGCACAGCACGTAAAGAGTCTGGAGACACCCCCCCCCTCGCCGCTCTGACCCTAGGAGCTAGAAACTTCCCAGCAGGGCTGGTGAGTGCGGCCAGGAAAGGGGGCAAAGTGTGATGGAGTGAGTGCTAGGCAGTGGGGGCCTGTTGAGGGGTGCTGGGCAGTGGGGGAGATCTTTGTGTGTCAGGGCACTGGGCAGTGGGGGGGTCTGCGTGGGGCATTGTTTAGTTGTGGTGGTGGGGCTGTGGGGAAGGGCACTAGGAGGGAGGAGAAATCTGTTCCCCTGTCCCCGTGGCTTCTGCTGGGGGCTGGAGCTGGGGCCATGAGTCCTTGAGTCCTTGCCCCGTGGCTTGTGGTGCGGGCTGCAGCAGGAGCCGTACACCCCTCTTGCAGCTTCCTAGGCTGCGCCCCCTCTCATGGCTCTGGTCGGGGCTGTGCACCTGTGGCTCCCCCCCGCTCGCCCAGTGTGTCCTGATATTTCACTCTTGCGATCTGGTCACCCTAAGCAGGGACAGGCTGCGAACGCTCCCAGGTTGGACCAGTAGGGTTAAGGAAGGTGCCACATGGTTTATGGGGAGCAGTGACCATGGAGTTCTCCAAGGACTGGAGAGACTGCTGAATCTGGGACCTATGGGCCTGTCAGTCAGCCACATTCTGCAACATTTAAGTTTGTTGCCTGAGCAACCCTGTTACGTCCTGATATGTTTTCCAATGCACCTCTCAATCCCTTTGCCTCTCCCGCAGCAATCACTATCTCTATTCTTGGTCTTTCTCCATGGTTGGCTTCTGATGGACCCCCAAGCCCTTTGATCACAATCTGAGGCAATAGTGGCCTGGAGGATCTCACAGAACATATCCACCCCAGCCCTCTTCCACCTACTCCCAAGCAGGGTCAGATGTTCAGTGGGCATGGAGGAGGCACCCCTACAGCCACCATGACAGAAGTTGCTGATACACCATTAGATTAATGGTCACAGTGGAAAAGGAAAGATGTCTCAAAACTGCCTTATATTATTCAAATAAACACCCTTAATAAGAAATGCTTATTGACACTTAGCTATGGAGCACCTTGCTACAGCACTGCTCCCCAGCTCAAACCATGGTGAGTATCTCCTAGCAGGGATGTGTTCTGTTGCATATTGCTATAAAGATGATATAGGCATATCATATAACACGGTTTCTACTCCTTCAGTATCTCAGGAGGATGTAAAACAGCAGCTAGTAAAGCAGCAGGTAACTTGCATCCAAGAGTTTTGAAAGAGTTGGCTGAGGCACTTGCTGGACCATTAATGTTGCTTTTCAGTAAGTATTGGAGCAGTAGAGAAGTTCCAGAAGACTGGAAGAAAGCTAACGTTGTGCCAATATTTTAAAAAAAGATAAACAGGCAATCAGGGCTTAAATTCAGCTGGAGCTGTCCACAGTGAAGCTCCAGTAAATATTTTGAAATCCACATGGCAGAAGCCCTGGGCCCTGACTTGTCCCACAAGGCTAAAGCCCCGAGTCCCCCAACTCACAACTGAAACCTGGAGCCCCGAATAGCATAAGGACAGGGGGAGTTCCAGGAAATACTTTATGAGAATTTAAACCTACAGGTAATTATAGGCCTGTCAGTCTGACATTGATCCCTGGCAAGATAATGGAGCAGCTGATACTGGACTCAATTAATAAAGAATTAAAGCAAGGTAATATAGTTAATGCCAAGCAACATGGGTTTACAAAAAATAGTCCCTGTCAAACTAACTTGATTTCTATTTTAAGAGATTACAGGTTTGGTTGCTAAAGGTAACAGTGTTGATGTAATGTACTTAGACTTCTGTAAGGCATTAAACTCACTACCCCATCACATTTTGATTAAAAATTGGAACAATATAAAATCAACATGACACATATTAAATGGATTAAAAGATGGCTAACTTTTCACAAAAGTCATTGTAAATGGGGAACCATCACTGAATGAGTATGATTCGAGTGGGGTCCTGCAGGGTTTGGTTCTTGGGTCTGCACTATTTAACATTTTTATTAATGACCTGGAAGAAAACATAAAATCCTCATTGATAAAGTTTGCAGATGACACAAAGATTGGGGAGGTGGTAAATAATGGAAAAAGGTAACTGATAAAGAGTGACCTGGATTGCCTGGTAAACTGGGCGCAAGCAAATATGGTTAAATGTAAATGTATAAATCTAAGAACATAGAATTTAGGTCATATGTACATGGGGCGGGGGGGAGAATCTATTCTTGGAAGCAGTGACTCTGAAAAGGATTTGGGGTTCATGGTAGATAATCAGCTGAACATGAGCTCAGAGGCTGACACTGTGACCAAAAAGCCTAATGCAATCCTTGGATGCATGAACTGAGGAATCTCGAATAGGAGCAGAGAAATTATTTTACCTTTGTATTTGGTACTGATGAAGATGCTGCTGGAATACTGTGTCCAGTTTTGGTGTTCACAATTCAAGAAGGATGTTAAATTGGAGAGGGTTCAGAGAAGAGCCACAAGAATGATTAAGGATTAGAAAACATGCCTTATAGTGACAGACTCCAGGAGCTCAATCTATTTAGTTTAAGGGGTGACTTGATTACAGTCTGTAATACCTGCATGGGGAACAAATATTTCATAATGGGCTCTTCAGTCTAGCAGAGAAAAGTATTCCATGATCCAATAGCTGGAAGTTGAAGCTAGACAATTCAGATCACAAATAAGACATACATTTTTCACAGTGAGAGTAATTTAGCATTGGAACAATTTACCAAGGGTTTTGGTTGATTCTCCATCACTGACAATTTTTAAATCAAAACTGGATGTTTTTTCTAAAAGATCTGCTCTAGCAATTATTTTGGGGAAGATCTATGGCCTACGTTATTCAGGAGGTCTGACTAGATAATCATAATGGTCCCTTCTCGCCTTGGAATCTATGAAAATTTTAGACCCCCCCCCTCCCTGGGCGTGGGTACAGGGAATTGGCTGTGGATATATTGGCACTATTTTCACAGGCAGTGCTGATTTTGGCTGATACCTCACTCCTGAGAATAATAAAGGCACAGAGACCGAAGCTGCCTGGATCTGTATGTTTATATGCTGTTTACTGCAATGGGGCCAGCCAAAAGCACTGCAGAGTGGTATGAGAAAGTGTCCTGTTGCGGTCGAAAAAAAAAGGTTGCCATCCCTTAAAACCTTCAGGAGAGGATTGCAGAGTATCTCCAATGTAGGTTTCATCCAGAACTCTCAAGAGGATAACGAAGTCATCTTTATTCTGATAAACAGAATACTCTGCATAGCTCCCACGCCTAACCCAACAAGCCAAAAGAATGAAAAGCATTTTGCAGATGATGACTCTACCTTTGTTTGGTCTACCTCTACGTAAGCACCGGACACTGATCTGATGTGGATTATGTAACCACACTGTCATACAATCCTTTTTAGAATTTATTCCCTAACTAGGGTGACCAGATGTCCCTATAAAATCTGGACTGTTATGATATTTAACCCTTTGTCCCGTGTCCCAGTCAATGTATGATCAGGATGCCATTTGTCCCGATATTCAGGTAAGGAGGCGAGCAGGAGGGAGGCACTGACTCTGTGCGTGCTCTGGGGCTGGAGCACCCACGCTCACCACTAGCCTTTTCACTAGGAGAAAAATTAGTGGGTGCTTTGCATCCACTGACAGGCAAGCTCTCCTCTCCTCACTTCCTTCTCCCTGCTCCAGCGCACCACGTCGCCACTCCTCCCCCACCCTCTCAGCGCTTCCCGCCACCTAACAGCTGTTTGGCGGTGCTTAGGACTTTCCCCAGAGGGAGCGGGGAGGCAGCGTGCTCAGAGGAGGAGGGGAGAAGAGGCAAGGCAGGGCAGGGGCGGGGACTTGGGGAAGGGGGTGGAATGGAGGTGGGGTGAGGGCGGTGCAGGGGCGGGAAGAGGCGGGGGGGAGCACCCACTGGGCAGAGGGGAAGTTGGCACCGTAGGGGTGAGGGGCAGGTGGGGGTGTGAAAAGGCTAGTGGCAAGCGAGTGGCGGGTGAAGAGGCAAGCAGTGGGTGGGGGACTGAGGAGGGACGCAGCAAGCCAGCGGCGGGCCGGGGGATGAGGAAGGGCGTGGTGGGGAGGGGGTGGGACCTGGGGCAGAGTGGGGGCGGAGCCTGGGAGGAGCAGGGGTGGACTGTGGGCAGGGCTGAGAGCACCCCAATGTGTCCCGATATTTTACTATTGTGATCTGGTCACCCTATCCCTAACCTTTTATTTTCTAACGTTATACCAGTAAAGCAATGACCACCTTTGTCTTACCTTGTAGATGGGACAGGCACCATTTTTATAGGAGATACTAAGGCAGACAGGGGATGAGGTTTGAGGGAAAGGATAAGCAAAAAAAAAAACATTGCAAGGAATAATGCATGTACGCACTTGTCTGAATTCCCTTCCCTTTCATCAGCAGGCTCATCTGTGCTTGCCTGGTGGGACTGGCTAGACTCGTGCAGAGTTTCACATGGTTCCTGGCTTGCAACATGGTTTGAATTCCCCCCACCCCTCATGTGTCTCTAACCTCCCCCCTTGCTGTTCATAGAAGGTGCGTCTATCTCAGGATCCTCCAAGGTATCCACAGTCATCTGTGGGGTGCTGGTGGGGTCACTGCCAGGCAAGTCATGCTGTTCATTGGAAAAGCTTTGGGGCAGCACTACTCACTTTGTGGTATGCCTGGAATAGTTCCTTCGCTTTCACAAGGAATTGTTGCTGATCCCTGTCATGCCTCTTTGCCAGTATTCCCCATGCAACCTGCTTATAGATGTCAATGTTTCTATGGCTGGTCTATAGCTGAGCTTGCACAGCCTCTCTTCCCCATGGGCCAAAAAATCCAGGCAGCTGTGAGTCTGGTAGCACTCTGTGTGTGGAGCCAGCATGGTCATTTGGGCAGTCGAACAGACACAAGGGTGAGTTGCTAGGTGTACTCACCAAGGTGGGCAGTCAGGAAAAGGCATTTCAAACACATTCAAGGTGTTTTAAAGGGGGTGGCAGGCTTCCAGTCTATTGGCAGTGGAGTTCAAAACTGTGACCAGAGCGGTCACTGTTGCGGGGACAAGGACGTTGTGAACAGCTGCTAGAGAAGTAGGAGGTTGAACACAACTAATTCAGTGTCTACACACATACTACATCATCCCGCATAGGCTGATTGAGGCTCTGCGTCACTCATGGAGGTGGAGTGAGTGTGGCACTTTAATGAGCCGCTTACATCATCAGGAGACAAATTTTAGCACTGACACATAAGAACGGCCATAGTGGGTCAGACCAAAGATCCATAGAGCCCAGTATCATGTCTTCTGACAGTGGCCAATGCCAGGTGCCCCAGAGGGACTGAACAGAACACGTAATCATCAAGTGATCTATCCCCTATCACCCATTCCCAGCTTCTGGCAAGCAGGATAGGGACACCATCCCTGTCCATCCTGGATAATAGCCATTGATGGACCTATCCTCCATGAATATATCTAGTTCTTATTTGAATCCTGTTATAGTCTTGGCCTTCACAACATCCTCTGACAAGGAGTTACACAGGTTGACTGTGCGTTGTGTGAAAAAATACTTCCTTTTGTTTGTTTTAAATCTGCTGCCTATTCGTTTCATTTGATGACCCCTAGTTCTTGTTATGAGACGGAGTAAATAACACTTTCTTATTTACTTTTTCCACACCAGTCATGATTTTATCGACTTCTATCATATCCCCCCTTAGTCGGCTCTTTTCCAAACTGAAAAGTCCCAGCCTTACTAATCTCTCCTCATAAGGCAGCTGTTCCATACCCCTAATCATTTTTGTTGCCTTTTTCTGAACCTTTTCCAAGTCCAGTATATCTTTTCTGAGATGGGATGGGCACATCTGCACACAGGATTCAAGATGTGGGCATACCATGGATTTATATAGATTTATAGCTTTATATAGAGGCAATATAGAGGCTATTTTCTGTCTTATTATCTGTCCCTTTCTTAATGATTCCCAACATTCTGTTCGCTTTTTTGACTGCCGCTGCACGTTGGGTGGATGTTTTCAGAGAACTATCCACAATGACTGCAAGATCTCTTTCTTGAGTGGTAACAGCTAATTTAGACCTAATCATTTTATATGTATAGTTGGGATTATGTTTTCCAATGTGCATTATTTTGCATTTATCAACATTGAATTTCATCTGCCATTTTGTCACCCAGTCACTCAGTTTTGAGAGATCCTTTTGTAGCTCTTCACAGTCTGTCTGTGATTTAACTATCCTGAAAAGAAAAGGAGTACTTGTGACTACAGCTCATGAAAGCTTATGCTCAAATAAACTGGTTAGTCTCTAAGGTGCCACAAGTACTCCTTTTCTTTTTGCGAATACAGACTAACATGGCTGTTACTTTGAAACTTAACTATCTTGAGTAATTTTGTATCATCTGCAAATTTTGCCACCTCACTGTTTACTCCTTTTTCCATATCATTTATGAATATGTTGAATAGGACTGGTCCCAGCACAGACCCCTGGGGGACACCACTATATACCTCTCTCCATTCTGAAAATTGACTATTTATTCCTACCCTTTGTTTCCTATCTTTTAACCAGTTACCAATCCATAAGAGGACCTTCCCTCTTATCCCATGACAGTTTACTTTGCTTAAGACCCTTTGGTGAGGGACCTTCTCAAAGGCTTTCTGAAAATCTAAGTACACTATATCCACTGGATCCCCCATCTACATGCATAACAAGGTCAAGGCAAATGGACTTACATCAATTTAACTTTGTCGTGTAGACCAAGCCTTATTCATGTGAGTTGTCCTTAAACAAGTGATACCAGTCAGTTCTGTGTTCTTGGGGAACCAGGGCGCAGTATCCAGCCTGTCTGACGCATGAAAGACACCCCCCCCACACCAGCCTCTGCTTAAACCAAAACCCATCAGAGAAAAAACTTGCAGAGAGCAATGAAGGGCGGATGGGAGACACACCTAGACCCCTCCTGACAAGGATGACAAGATTAAGACATCTCCACGAGCATACAGAATGGAAAACGGAGACAACTCCCCTAGCCTCATCTGCATGAAAGATGGGACAGGAAGACATCTCAATTTGCATACAGAATGGAGAACAGAGAACAGCACTGAACTTTGGGACCAGAAAAGCAGGGAAGCATGGCATCATGAGGGATCTCTTCTCCAGATGTTAATGAACCTACGCCTGCGCACACCCTGCTCAGCAATTATCAGACCAATTCAAGTAATAAATCCTAGATTGATATCCAAAATACTGAAGGAAAGAAGTACTTGTGGCACCAATGCATCCGATGAAGTGAGCTGTAGCTCACGAAAGCTCATGCTCAAATAAATTTGTTAGTCTCTAAGGTGCCACAAGTACTCCTTTTCTTTTTGCGAATACAGACTAACACGGCTGCTACTCTGAAACCTGTCAAAATACTGAAGCAGCCTAGTTGCATTGTAAGCTCCCTGGAAGAAAACACCACCCATAGTCAAGAGTGATCAGCTCCTATTATCTACCCCAAAGAAAACCCTTGAGTCATCCATTTACCCATAAACAAATCTAGTGTTCTCCCTTGAACCATTGTATTTTCTCTACAAAAATCCCTACTCAGCCTCCAATCAGTGTTCTGATGCATGGACCCGAACTCTTAATCAGTTCTACTAGGACTCCATCTCCTGACTGATCGTGCTGGGGGCTCTGCCTGTCTCCTGCACTCAGGACCCTGAGCTACCACCATCACCTGGGAACCCCAACCAGTTCATGCTTCAGGGAGCAGTGAGATCCTTTTCTTTCCCTCTCTCTCTGTTTTCCTTTCTACCTCAGGTATTGACCTTTAATAAAGTATGTTATGTTGATTTAGGCTTTCCTTGTGTAGTTATCACTATTATTCAATAAATAACTTTTATGGTTAAGCTGGTTGCTTCTCTCTCTCTCTCTGAACTTTACTCTTTTGTGTTTTTAGCTTCCCCCATTTACTCTGCAGCAACACTTCTTTTACTTAAGCTAAAGATCCCACAGTATTTTGGGGCACTACAGGGGTTTGCTCATCAGGTGGGTTACTACCACTACAATTGTGAAGTGAAAGGGGGGATAGGGACGTGTTAAACCTGTGGCATATAAGGGTAGCTGAAAGTGCTGCTTGACCCAGCCCACTGAATACAGGGACATATAAGGGGGTCAGATTGAGAGTGCTGATTGACCCGGTCTGCTCAGACTTGCTCTGTTGTGTGTGTGTGTATGTGCATGCGCACACACATGTTCATCTGGTTCTAGGGCTGGAAGAACCCAGTCCTGGGGAACCTAGGTCCTACAGGATAGCTCCATTGGGGGCGGGACTTGCAGAAGGAAGGAGTAGAGCTCCATATGAACACACAAGTGACATAAGCAGTACATTAATAGAATTACAGAAACCCCTCCCCCCAGAAGAGTAACCCTAATAAATGAGCATACCCCAAAGTAATGGGCACATCTGGTAACAAAAGTCATTCCCCTGAAGTCAATCAGACAACTCATGTGCATATGGGTTGCCAGACTGGGTCCTAAGAACTGTTTGCAAATACTTAATTTATATTATTTATCTCATCAGATCACGTCAGAGCCTCACTTGTGGATCAGGACCCCATTGTGCTATTCAAACACAGAACAAAAAGACAGTCCTAACACACACCAATGTATTTGTGCCATGTAGGCCTTGTCTAGACTGGGGGAAAAGGTGCTGTTTTTCAACAGCTAGTTCAGTTGAGGTAGCCTAACAGGGTTATCAAGCTAAAGTGCTGAACTGTGTCTGCTTTGGTGTTAAGAGGAGTTTTCATTCATGTTAAACTGATGGGGGAAAAACACCTTGTCTATAGCAGACCTAAATGTCAAGCAGAGAGCAATGTCCCCTCACCATGTATGGCCTCTACTGTCATTGTATCTGAAGAAAGTCAAAAACATGAATGAATTAATCCTGCAAGGTAGGAAGGTGGTCGTCCCTTTCCTGGATACAATCCAGGCCAGTGAGGGTCTGTGTCACCACCTGCCCTGCCACCTTGGGTGCCTCACAATGCTTTGCCGCTGTCGCTTCCAACTTGGGCTGCTCACAAACACCCAAAAGCATGCAGGTCACACCCTGAGTGTCTGTCCCTGGTCCAGCAGCTCTGACCCCAGCAGCCTGCCAGCAACACACCAGCCACACTCTGGCTTCCAGCAGCCTTGGTTACTTGGTTGAAAATTCAAGATGATTGTACAATGGCAAAAAACAAACTTAAATATAATTCTCTAAATATCTTCAATACAATTAGTTTGTTTTCTTGGCTCTCTGGCCAACAAGCTCCATCTGGAGTAATGAGGAGGCTGTGCACCAAATTGCTGCTGCTAAATTGTGTTTTAATTATGCTTTTAATATACAGTCATTTTAAATGTAAATTGTGGTTTTTAATAATAAATTATAGAATAACTAACATCACATTGTTCGCTGCAGTCTGCACTTTATCAGGGGAGCTGCAAGGGATGGTCTATAAACTCAACAAGAAAAGTCAATCAGTTTTCTTATATTCAGGTACAGCATAGGGGTCTGAGCTTAAAGACTGCAAATTCACTGGCAGATGCAGTTTTCAGGAGATATATTCTTCACCACCCTAATTTGGTTACCTGGGAGCATATTATACATTCTTATATCCCATATAACTTTAGTTCAGGTTCCCAATTGATCTTTATTCCTCGGATACGCCCTGAAATTTGCTGCCTTTAGTTTCAATCATCATGTTTATTTCCCAGCCTGCTGCTTTGTAAACAATTATATTCCAGTCATTTTAAGTATTAACCATAACAAAAATGTTAACTGTAATATGAATAACAAACTTATGTAGCACCTACTCTCTATTAGGAATCCCCAAGTACTTTACAAACTTAAGCCCCGATCCTGCAAAAATAAACATGCTAATGTAAAGTCCCACTGAAGTCAATGGGACTCTACGCAGACAGACAAGTCTGCTCTAATGTGACTCTTTTCAGGGCCTTAAAATGACAGAGTAATTATATAAAGCATAGGAGGTATTTTGCACAGCAGTTGTTGAACAGTGTACAGCCAAACTACACACCAGTTTAGGCCAACATATAAATATTGTATCCAGCTGAAACTTCAGGGAGAACAGTAAGGTAGGCTGAACGTAACTACCTAAATTGAAATTTTGATGAGAAAGAAACTGAGTTCACACCCCACTTTTGGGGAAGATTTTGTGGCATCTTTAATGACCACAAGCAGTCAGAACCTTAGTATTTAAGGCTCATCTGAAAGGCTGCATCTCCAGCAGTACAGTATTTCCTTATCAGCCTGCACAAAGAGGGGCCTGGCTTGGAGAGAAGAGTGCAATATGGTTTTTCCGAAGCCACCTAGAAGTTCCTTTTAGGTTACACATTTCATCTGTATTTTGAAATTTCAAGTGTTAGTGACAGAAATTTGAAATTATTATTATTATTTGAAATAATAAAATAAAATAATAAAAATTAAAATTACTTTGATTGGATTTCTCTAGTTTCTCCATTTCAGGATCCAAAAGTATGTATTTTTATTAATATATTTTTTAAAACACTCAAAGCTCTTAGTCTGCGTTAGTGACTATGGGCCCAATCCAACTTTCACTGTTTTCAGCGAGAGATGGATCAGGCCCTATAAGGTTGCCAAAATGAATTAGTAAAATGAAGCTATATGAGTTATATAGTCACAAAAAATGTATGAAACAATCAACATATTTTTCTTTATAAACAGCCATATAATTCAATAATGGGCAAGACCATTTCCTTTTCAAATCTGGCAGAAAAATAATCAGTCCCAAACTAAGATCATATGCCAAGTTCCAGCAGCACAAAAGGATAATTTACTACTTATGAACCTTCAGCAGAAATTGATCTATTAACTATCCCCTTGCTGTAGCTGGGGAACTTTGTTCTGGGGGGAAAAAGGCGTTAAGAGCTAAGCTAGTAATTCATGTTTGATGGCACACACACAAACATAGAGAAAGCATACATGATAGTGAGATATAAAGGTTTTTATCAGGTGGCTGCATTATTCACAAATGGTGATTTCATGAGTAATGATCACAGAAAAAAGGCTACTGAAACCTTTTACCACATTGTACTTGTATTTTGTTTATGCCACATATTGTACAGAAAAAAATTCTCAAGATATGTTTGATAGCATTTACAAATGTTATTGGTACTATTTTACATCTCTCTCTTGCTGTAAAGCTAGCCTAACTTGGAACCCCATAAGGGCCACCTAGGGAGAAAAAAAAGCCATAACAAATACATTTTAGAACTCAGTAAAGTGTTCCTAAAATAGGTTTTTTTACACAAAGCAATGTTTCATATTTAAGTTCCCATCTTGTGATTACCAGGACTAAAAGCTTTCATTGCCACCTCTGCTGGTTCTTGAGGTATTAGAACTTACAGTCACTCCTAAACAGATACAAATAGGCAGTTCAGATGCCAGGTGACTGTAATGGTTACTGTCCAGAAGTTTGTTTCCTGGAGATACAATTCTCTGGAGGCTGGAGCCACGAGACCTAGAACCAAACACATTGAAGTAAATGGAGATTTGCTGAGGGCCAGATTAATCCTCTAGGTAGCTTGTACCAGACATTGAATAGCTAAACATTTCTGTACTTTAGGTTAGGGTTTCTGTCCGTGACCCTTTTACAAAGTTGACATAGAGCCCAAAAAGGAAAAAGAGATCAAAAAGAGAATTGGGATAAAAGGTAACATTAATTACCAACTGTGTGTACAAAAACTGCAATGTTACAACCCTTTAAAATCAATTTTCCCTTGCCATTCCCATAGCACTTTACTAAATTTCTCATGCTCTTCCGTTGATATCAGCCTAATGTGAGTCCTCCCAAAAGAAAAAAATCTTCAAGTACAGAAACAGTTTAAAATTCTAGAAGTCGTTGGCTTACATACTGGTAATCAGCACCTCCGCAAAACCTCTATTGCCCCAACACTGTCCCGATCATGTGGGTTAGTCTGCAAATCCATAGTGTCATCTTTCAGGTGATAGCAATCCTCACCTGTTTCAATCCTTTTACTCGGCATCAAAAGTGCCCCCATTGTCCTAGAACTTGAATAGCTGAGAAAAGTTCTGGATTCAGTTATCCCCACTATTATTTTTACCATCTCATCTTCAAATCCTAGAAGTTGGGGAGAAAAAATAGCCAGAGTAGCAGTTTTCTCCCTGCTCTCCCTTGAAATACCTCAGTTCCTCTGGGGGTCCACGTTTCCATGTGGTACAATCCAAACCAACTTCACATATATTGTGCCCAATCCTGTAAGGTGCTAAACACTCAGCACTTGACAGGAACTTTTCTCAATTCCCATCGAGCTATATGGCAATTGAGGGCACTCAGCATTTTGCAGGATTAGGCCTAAGAAGGTATCATTTACTGAGAGAGCACATCCATTTGCGGTCATTACATAGCACTAGAACAGCAGCCAACTAGTGGGTTGCGTAAATTCAGACATTAATGCTAGAGGAAATTTTACTTGGCCCAAAATTCTTACAGGAGAGGAAATGTTATCTGAGTCTGAGGGAAACTTTTGGCATTCAAAGGGGAATTTGTACAGCTGGAAATTTTAATCCATGCTATATCCTGCTCACTTGAATATGGGAGAATTCAGCCTTTGTACCTGCCATACCAGCTAAGTTTAAAATTAGAATGCTGACATTTGAGCTGTATTGGGTCTCAGTTTTTTTTCAGGGAGAAGTATTTTTAACTTTGGATGCACTTGGAGATAAAAATAAAAAGGGAAGTCAAGGATCTCAAGTTTCTCTCCATCATAGAAACTTTGCAAATAAAGAAGTTGCTAAAGCACACTTCACAAATCTACTCAGAGATTTTAGTATGTTACCACATTATTTAGCAGCTCTCAAGTTAAACATTATCAGGCAGATATACTTGAATCCTAAGAAATTTCTCCCTCTGCTAATTTAATGATTAATGGATCAATAAGAAAAGGATACATCCATTAATAGTGAGGATAAAGAACAATCTATGGCCCAAATCCTGCTTTTCTTACTGGCACACAAAGTCTTAACTTCATTCTAATGACACTAGTGGGTAGATTTTCAAAAGAGTTCAGAATCCAGCTTTTTTCAACCAAGAAAGGAAGAGACTGGAGGGTAGGAAATGTGTTTGTAAAGAGAATAGGCTTTGGCCCCATAACAGTTGCTAAGAGAAATTCAGCACAAAATATGCACAAGTATTTCACATACACCACTATAGTTACATAATGCATACCATGGTACTACAGATTTGTTTTGGCAGCAGGGGTGTGTGCTTTAACTAAAATTGCATGCTTTTCAAAGAGGCAGCCAGTGTGGAGGAGCACCATGAGAGTATTTGCAGGATACAGCTTTGTTTCAAGACAAACCCCACTGATGCCTGAAGAGTAACTATCACTACTGTATGCAGATCACTGCATCCTGTAAGATATTTGAAGGACACTTGTTGGGTAGTGAGCTAGTATAAACATGTGGCCCTCTCCTGAAGAGAGGTAGACCTGCTTAGAGCTGGGCTGAATTTGACCCATTTTTTGAGAGATGTGGTAATGTGAGTAATGTGATTATATCATACTTAGTTTTTAAGTCCTGTTAAATTTAACACAAGTTTTGATGCTAATTTTTCTTGTTCGTATTAGCATCAGTGTAATAGGAAGTGGACAGTATCATAAGTATCAGTTGTATTTTAATAAATGCTATAAAAAATTAGGCACCGTAGAAACCATTCAATATTGTTAGCCTTTAATAATCCATGGTAAGAAAGGGTATCTAGGGTAAAATTTTTAAGAGTTCTTAAGTGACTTAGGAGCCTACATCCCATTTTCAAAGATGACTTGGTGTGTAAGCTCCTAAATTCTCATTGATACTTCTGAGCCCAGACACGTTTGAAAATGGGACTTAGTTTTTATTTTGATTTAATCATTCCGATTTAGAAAAAGATTCAGTTAATCACTGTAACTCCTCTTGTGTAGATGCAGTTATACTGATAAAGTAACGCTTATTTTGCATAAGCTACTTTCTGGGATCATTCAAAAACATGTCACTTTTCACTAGGTTTACAGCACAAAGCTCACTACTGGAATGAAGATTTTTTACACAGGTAGGGAAACCTGGAATTCTCAGTTTTGTCACAGAACATCTGAAAAAGAACTGTCAAGCCATGCCTGACTCTAGAGGACTGACTAAGTAGGAGAAGGAACAGGCCCATAACTAGAATTTGTTTTATCTCTTCTCTGCAGTTACTTCTTTCTCAAGTATACATAAGAAGGTTTTAAAATCATAGCTTGGAACAAATTATTTTGTTCCAAATCTTTCACAAATGTGATTTGATAAATTAGACCCTGTATTGATATCAATAGGCTTATACAAGTTTGCATATAGTGTAGTTAAAATGACATGATTTTTTAATTTCTTTACCTATGTTATTAACATCTTAATGAAAATTTTAGTTCAGTTTGTTACTATGCACTTCAGTTACTGTACTGCTCATTTTGTACAATGAAAGTCAGTTTCCCTTGCAGGTTATTGGTGTACCCATGCTTGTGTTTCAGACACTACATGAGAATGTTTAAAAATGCTGAACACAAAAAACCACCCCAGGAAAAAAAACGCTTTGCATGGCCCTAGACAGCATATTTTGCTTGTTTGTCTACAAAACCCATAATTTTAATTCTGAGCCAAATTTAAATCTACAGTGTCCTTTCAAAAGCTAGGGAGTACAGTCAACCATTTATCTGTGTGGTGAATTTTCATTGACATTAGTGATCTCTTCAAGCAAATAGATGTCAGGTATAGTCAAATAGACACAATAAATCCTGCAGGGAGTTAGACCAGACCCTTGCAGTCTCTTCTAATCTTATGGTTCTATGAAATACAGTAAGCATATTAATTTGTAGTATTTCTGTACATTAGTGATGAGAGTAATTTACAAAACATGTGGCATAGTTATCAATACTTTATTAGTTTGTTTATGCAATATTCCTTTTACATAAAATCATGTAAATAATTATTGAAAATATTTTATACAAAAGCTCATGAGAGGTTGAGAAGTTAAAAAATATCTACTTTGATATGCCACTAAGATTTACAAAGGATTGTAAATAAGAGGCAAAGAATGCAAAGTTCTATTTTAAGACTTAAGACGAGAGAATCTGAAGTTCTAATAAAAGTGTCTAGTGTTCGGAAGATTTCTGCCTATACAGTTAAGTTTTCCAGACTGTTTGGCTAAATACCTGTATCAATCACCTAAACACTTAAATTCCAAAAAGTTAAGTTAAAGGCGTTCCATATACTTGTAAAATAAAGTTATTTAGATTTGCAGCTAAGTGTTTAAACGATCAATAAATATTTTGCTTTGTCTCCATATGTTTGAATACTTGTATTTATATAAACCTAAGAATGAGTTTATTTCCCCGCCTTGCTTACGTAGCTGCACACATATTCACTTAAGGCAGTGAGTTTGACTAGTAATCTGCTTTTCCATCTCCCTTCTTCCTAGACAAGTTAACAGCAATACCATTCTATAATGGCCCATTTCTCATAGGTGTGGAACACCTTCAACTGCCATTAAAGTTGCTGAGGCACTCAGCATCTTACAGAGTTGAGCCTCAAAACTCTATAGCAAGTAAATCCAACACTTAGTCATTCTCTAGCAACTGAGCATGTCACCTTAGCAATTCAATCTCTTTCTTCATCTGGAAACTGAGGAACCAATTTGGATACCTGAAGCCCTACCTGTAACTCACAGTCCAACAGCAAGCTAATTTGTGTGGTATTATCGAGCTAGATGCTACTTCTGCTTTTTCCCTGGAATTTCTATTGTCATAAAATCTTCAGCTAAAGTTACTTCTTGACCATTTAACGCTGATTCAGCTTGTCTCTTCAGTTCCGTGACATCAATATCTCCTTCTCCAATCTGACCAGCTGGTTTATACCTCTGACTGAAGTGAGTCAGAACCAGTTTCTTAACCTTACACAACTTTGCAAACTCAGCTGCCATTTTTGGAGTGCTATGACCATGCTCTTTGGCTTTGTCCATTTGGGTGTCATCCAATGTGGCTTCATGAACTAACACATCTGCTTCGTAACAGAGTTTCATTGCTCCATCTCCAACCACACCTGAACAGTCACCTAAAATACAAATTTTTCTTCCAGGAATAGGCTCATCCAAGACATCTGAAGGAGAAATGGTTACTCCATTTTCTAAGACAACCGTAACACCATTCTTCAGTTTCCCATATATAGGACCTGGCTGAACTCCTAGAAAGTTAAGTCAAAAGTGTCTGGTTAGTTTTAGTGTTTTGAAAATAAACACTGCTCATATTTCAATGCAATATCTGACAAATTTTACATTTAACCTATTCTTAAGGCATGGTTTTCTTACAAATTAAGTATTAGGGTATGGCAAAGTGGGAATTTTCTTTAATATTTTTATGAATCCTATGTGCACCTCAGTTTCTCTCTATCATTGCATTGCTACCCAGTGGGAGCAAAAACATTAAACGTTGCTCTTGCACCAACACAGGAGACATAAGCATGTATCACCTCACTGTCTGGGTAGAATGAATAGTCATTAAGGAACTGGTTGAAACTGATCCAGATCAACAGAGAGAGTCCAGAGAGACAACAGGTAGTACCAATGATTGAACAATCACTTCCTCTCAGCAGGGAAGCTGAAGAGGAACCCAAGTTCCAGCAGTGGGGCTCTGAACTCAGCATGGCCCTGCCTGGAGAATAAAAAAGGACAGACGTGTCCATCAGGGAATAAAATGTGGTCTTCTGGGTTTGGAGGAAGCTAGCTCACTACTGGGGAACTTACTAAGTAAATCAGAGAGAGATAGTGCCTGAAAATGGAGTTCACTACAGCATGGCTGGTGAATTATGGCTTCACCAGAATGGACTATTCTTTAACATTTATTTCTCTATGCTAACCTAAGGACTTCCAATGCTGTGTTCAGCTGACTAATAAATCCTACTTTGCTTTTGAAAACACTGTTGGGGTGTCACTGCAAATACCAGCTCAGGTGCATTAGTCCCTGAAGAGCGTACACGTCTCTAACCAGAAGTGTATCTCAGTTGGACTCACTGATTAGAACTCAATGGTGTGAAGCAAGAGTGCTGAAGCCCCAGAAGTTCATCAGTGAGGCTGTGTGGCGTATGCTGAAAGAAGAGAGAGACCTCTTGAGGTCTGGCACACTAAAGGGTATTTCAAAGAGTCTG
Organism: Natator depressus; assembly: GCF_965152275.1. Taxonomy (NCBI): domain Eukaryota; kingdom Metazoa; phylum Chordata; order Testudines; family Cheloniidae; genus Natator; species Natator depressus. The sequence goes on along the minus strand of NC_134238.1, from coordinate 16,510,035 downwards.
TTCAAAAGCCGGTGGTGTAGCACCAATATTGTAGATCCATGACTTACAAAAACTAGTATTTTACTTATTTCATACTCCAAGAAAACAAAATCTTTTAATTTTAGTAAGAGGCTCTACTAACAGATTTTAAGTTGTGTATTTTGAAGCTGATACATCCCCCCAAATACACTCTACGGCCAGTTTTATGATCTCTTTCTCATGTAAGCCCTTAATAAATGTGCTAGAAAGGGGAGCTTGGTTTTTACCCCTCTAATGATCAAACTAGTATGCATTTGTATGGAAAAAATAAGTTCTAGAATATCAAACTTTCCTTTTCTTGTGAAGAATAAAGTGTCCCATTTCAGAATGTATTACAGACAGATGCACACTGTTCTGATTCAGTAAGCTTCCTTGCAGAAGTTTTCAGAAGACACTCTGGCTATTAGTGAAGAATATAATTTTGTTACAATTCCTGGAAACGTGAATCAGCTGTCAGCCTGAACACTGTGTATACGTGAATATCCATCACCTATTGATGGATCCATTTTCAACAGTTATATTGTAACACTCTTGCTTACACACTATCATAATAGGTGCCTTAGAAATTCTAATAAGGCATTTGGCAGTTAATGTAAGCATATACGAAATGTAGTTAATCATATAGTTCTATTATGACTTTAATGTACATCACTTACATCATAAGGACATTCATGAATAGATTTTAAGAAACAAAGTAATATCCACAAGTCATAAGAATTAAAGGAAAAAATAAATGAAGCTAGTTACCAAGGCCTTTTAGCTTCTGTGCATTGAGTTTACCAGTCCGCTGCTTCTCCTCCACTAAAAATCCAAAGGAAGGAATACGGTGAAATAATCGAAATGCTTTCATAACAAATTGCTGATTGTTGACCAGTGTGTAGGAGTTTTCTACATGATCCAGATGGAGCGTTCTCCCTTGCACTTCTTTGGAAGAGACTTCATCTCTGTCAACATAAGACAGTTCTTTAAATTCTTCTGCAGGGCACTGATCTGGTGTAGGTACCAGTTCATGAACCACATATGGAAAGAGAAGTTGCGAGTGGGAGAGTTCCAGAGTTCTGCAAATGAAGTTTCGTAGTCCTAATGGTCCATAGATATCAACAGGTTGCTTGCTTGTAGTAGAACTACTCTGAAGACTAATTGTGCACAGGAGACCAGGAAGACCAAAAAAATGGTCCCCATGAAGATGAGTTATGAATATCTTAGTAATTCTACCTATGATTAAAACAAAAAGACACCATAGTAAGTGTGCTGAATGACAATTACACTCACAGCTGCAAAATTAGAACTGGTTGAAAAATTCAATTATTTTGTGGGAAATTTACAAAAAAATTAGTTCCCAATTTTTTTAAAACCAAAACCAAACCAAGAAGTGACGTTTTTTAATTGAAATTTTTTTCACTTTTTATTTTTTCAATGAAAATTTGAAAAATGTGAACCAAAATTACATTTGTCACTTTTTTTGTTTTGGTTGATAAGCCATTTTTCCCCAAAGGTTTGTGTGATTGAAAGTTTAGATCAAAATATATTTTAAGAGCAAAGAAACTAAGAAAAATTGACTAATATGGTGATCTTTGCTGCATTAAAATGCAAACAAGTTGGGGATGGGGGCTGCACTTTGTCATACCACATGAAGACTGTGGGCCAGTGAGAACTACTGGGCGAACTTCTGCCTTTGTTCTAGTTTCTAGTTCATTCCAAACATTCATCTAGTCTGACCTTCTGTTTTATCACAGGTCACTCCCAATTACCCATGAATTGAGCCCAATAACTTGTGTTTGTCTAATGCATATGTTCCAGAAAGGTTTACAATCTTGATCTGAAAACTTCAGGAAATGAGTAATTCATCAATTCCCTTGGTGGTTTATTCAAATGGTTAATCACCCTCCCTGTTAATTTGCGCCTTCTTTCTAATTTGGCTTCAGTTTCCAGCCACTGGTTCTTGTTATATACCTTTCTTTGCTAGATTAAAGGGCCCTTTACTACCCGGTATTTTCTTCCTGTTGTGAAGGTACCTATAGATTAATCTTCTTGTAGATAAACTACACAGCTCTTTAGATCTCACTGTAAGGCATTTTCTCCAGCCCTCAAATAATTTTTTGTAGCTTTTTTCTGTACCCTCAGCAATTTTTCAACATTTTATTTAAAGTGTCAGTATCAAACCTGGACACAATATTCCAGCATTGCTCTCACCAATGTCAAATACAGAGGTTTTAAAAAAATTGCATCCCTACTCCCACTCATTACTCCCATTTATACATGAAAGGATTGCATTAGCCCTTTTTCCACAAAATTGAACTGGGAGCTTATGTCGCATTGCTTGTCTACTATGACCAATAACTCATTTTCAGAGTAACTGGCTTTCCAGGATACAGTCCCCCATTCTGCATTCCTAGATGTATAACTTTGCATTTGGCTGTAAAATGCATTTTGCCTGAATGGACCCTGCTTACCAAGCAATCCAGACTGCTCTCTCTGACTACCGTGTCCTCATCACTGACCACTTTGTTATAATGTGCAGATTCTCAGCAGTGATTTTATATATAACTTTCACTTCACTGATGAAAGCCTTGAATAGCATTAGGCCTAGGATTGATCCCTGTGGGACCCCACTAAAATACCCCGTTCGATGATGATCCCCCATTGATAGCTGCTTTTTGAGATGTGTCAGGCAGTTCTTAATCCACTTAACTTGTGCTCTCTTGATATTGTATATTACTAGTTATTCTTAATCAGAAAGTACCATGGTATTAAGTCAAATACCTAAGTATATTACATATATGCAGTCACATTTGCCAACCAAATTCGTAATTTCAAAGAATAAACTAAGATTATTTGAAAAGACCTAACTTCCATAAAACTATCCTGAATGGCATTAATTATATTCCCATCCTTAAACTCTTTATTAATTGAATCCCATCAACTTTTTGATTATTTTGCCTGACATTGATAGTGGGCTAATCAGCCTATAGTTATATTCGTGTCATCCCACTTCTCCTTTTTGAATACTGGCACAACATGAGCACTTTTCAAGTCTTCTGTAATTTCCCCAGTATTCTGAGATTTATTAAAAATTAATGTTAACAGTACATAGACCCTCAGCCAACTCTTTTAGGACTCTTAGGTGCAAGTTATCCAGGCCTGCTAATTTAAAAATGTTTATCACTAATAGATAATGTCTATCATCCTCATTAGCTACTAATAGACTGGAAAGAACTTCATTTTTATGTGGTAGGAATATCTCATCCTGCTTCTTTCCAAATATAGAACAGAAATATTTACTGAACACTTTTCTGCAATATCAATAATTTTACCATCCCCATCTAGTGATGAGCCTATGCAACTGCTAAGATTTCTTTTGTTTTTACTTAAACAAACATGAAAACAAATAATGTACAATCAGCAGCACACTCAGTGTTTATTTTTGATGTTAAATTCAGTTCCATGCTAACCCCTTATGCAGTTTTTGATATGCCATAGTTTTTGGTATGGACAACACAACTGCACTGTAAAAGTCACAAGGGAAAGGTGACTATTTTGGCAGCTAGGTAGAAAGCAGTTAGGGTTTTTGGAACTTGCACAGGTACTGGGAGTGTTTTGGGATAAGCAGATATAACAGCAAATAATTTTAAGTGGTCATGAAATAATTAACGTTAATGATGACATGTCCACCAATATCTGTAGCTTTCTGAACACCCCACTAAAGTGAATGGGACCATTCACACGTCAAGCTATTGTTTCAAGCTGCCTGCAGACTCAGAATACGGCAGTGCATAGGTTTAAATTTAGTTCATTTTTGGAAATTATAATCATGAAGGCTAGAAGCTTGTATTAGATTAAAGCTTATGTTCTGGAGAACAATTCTGCAACAAAGGGTGATAAAGGAGAATATCCTAGCAAGTTCAAATGGTCCCACCTAAAATACAGTAATTAGAGATGTTCACTCATATTTACAGAGGTCTTCAGACAATGTGAGCCTGAATAGAAAAGGTATTTCATTTGGACTGTATGAAGATTTTTCTCTCTCAAGATAACAACTTTCAATTGCACTGACCTGCTTTAAGATGGCTTTTCATAAATTGTGTTTGAGTTCCCTCGCCACAATCAAATAGCCAGCATTCTCCTTCACTACGAACGACTAAAGCTGAAGCTCCTCTTGTTGGAGATGGATATGCTGAGCCCGTTCCCAGAAAAGTTATATCCATGGACATTATGCCCAAGTCAGCGTACCACCCAAAACAAATATATCACTGTAAGTCTATTGCACGTGCTTATTCTGCAGAGGGGAAAAAAACAACAACTAGTTGTGGCTTTGCTTTAAATAAGGGGTGTCAAACTCATTCTACTGCCTGGGTCAAATTACATTTTTTAATGTAGTGCATGGACTGGGGTATAAATTTAGGACTGCCCTTTCCAATTCACAACATATCTCCCAGTGATGTTAATGAGGTCTGCACAAAGATGAAGGGTAGAATATGGCTTTTATTTAGTACCGAACCTTATTGTCCCCTTCAATATCAATTGGAAGGACAGTCTCATTGTCAGAAAGACAACACATTGGTTTATGCCCACTTTGCATTTGGAAGAGAAGAATCTCTTAGCAACAATGATGGCTAGAAATCTATTTGGGCCTGGTCTACGTTAGAAAGTTAAGTTGGTGTCAGTTAGGGTGTGAAAAATCCATACCTCTGCACGGTGTAGTTAAGCCCACCTAACCCCTACCGTTAGGTCAACAAGCTTGTTTACACTTAAAACATGACAGCAGCACAGCCGAGCCACTGTAGTGCTTCAGTATAGACACTACCAATGTTGATGGGAGGGGATTCTCTCTTGGGCATAGGCAATACACCTCCTTGAGAGGCAGTAGCTACGGTCAACAGGGATTTTAGGTCAGCCTAACAATGCCCCTCAAGGGTGTGGATTTTTCACACCCCCGACTGACACAGTTAAACCGACCTATTTTCTAATGTAGACCAGGCCCTAGCTATCAGCTCTCAGGGAGGTGGATTACCTATGGCAGTAGGAGAATCCCTCCTGTCAGTGCAGGTAATGTCTGCACTGAAGTGCTACAGATATAGCTGTGCTGCTGAAGCATTTCTAGTGTAGATGTTGGTTTTAAAATGAAAGCAGAGATTCTACAAAATCTTTAAATGGTATGCAAGCCATATGACAATGTTGAGTGGGTGAGCTGTTTGACACAGCTGTTTTAGCGGCAGTATTTTGTACAAATAGTTGTCATAAGTTGGTTTTGTTTGTTTCTCCTTTACACTGTCAGAAGGAAGTTGTCTTATGTTTATATATGTGATCTGAGTGTATGTGCCATTTGCATGTTCCATTAAAAGCAGTCCAGAGACTGTTAGAGTATTGTAAATTGTATTCATGCTTTATGTTGCATATTTGCATTCTCTTAAGTTAATAATTTAAAAACTTAATTTTCAAAATTTATTTTCAGACATTTCCACAGCCTTGTAAACAATACAAATTTTGAGTATTTCAATAATTAAGTCTTTGCCCTAGGGAGGGGTGAGGGAGGAAAGGAAATCTAATCTGCCTGCCATTAAAGCTACTTCAAAATGTATTAAAATAAAAATACCCATACAGCCAACCACATTTAGTTATATCAAAAGAAATGAACCATTATTTCCTAATGGGCTATAACGATTCTCTCCATTTCAGTTCAATAGTCCATTACCTCACCATATTAACAGGATTCCCTGCAGGATGGTAGAAGATAGTGTAATCAGGTTCAGATTAATAACATGCTATCAGTTACCTTGTTGAAATAAAAGTACTATAGCTCCAGAGAAGTCAGAAATAAAAAAATTGCTTTGTATATAATAGCAACTATAAATACACAAAGGGCTACATTCTTTTTTAACAATGTAGGCATGTCCAGATGATCAATAACTTCTATGTTGAGGTAAGAGCCCAATACAGTTGTTGAAGTTCAAATGGGGGAACAAATTGCACTCCCCCACCCCTCTTCAAGGTACTACCCCAGTAACATGTTCAGTAATTATGTGCTTAGGTGTTTAAATCAGTCCAATATTGTACAGTACATATTTTCAGATACGATATAAAATCAGAGTTCTAGCAACCAGTATTCATTAGAGATCTCATGTCATTTTTGGGAAAGAGGATGTTAAATTCACTACCTGGACCATAAACTGACCATGAATAAGTTTAGGCTGGAAATGAGAAGGTTTCTAGTCACCAGAGGACTGAGGTTTGGAACAACCTCCTAACAGGCATAGAGAGGCAAATACCCTAACTAGTTTTAAGATGAAGCTTGATAAGTTTATGAATGGGAATACACAATGGGGTAACTTGTGATAGCAGGTGGCTGGACTCGATGACCCAGGAGGTCCCTTCCAGTCTTATGCTCCTATGACTTATAGCAGCGTTTTTCAAAGTACGGGTCACGACCCGGTACAGGGTGGTGGCATGTCAGGCACTAGGTCGCCTTGCTGATTCAAATGATAATGATTGTTGCTGCACAGCAGCTCTAAAGGCCTACGCAGCAAGGACCTGGGAGAAGAGAGAGGTAGCAGGTGGGTGGGAACTGGGGAGGGAAGCAAGTTGGGGCTAGCAGGGCTGTTGCAGGCCTCTCCCCTGGCCCCGGAGTTCGCTGCTGCTGACAGGGAGAGAGGGACCTTTGCCCTCAGGGCTCCATGCTGAGGAAGAGAGAGGCCCTTTCCCCAGAACTAGCTACTGCCAGCGGGGAGAGGGCTGGGGGGAATCCTCTCGCCCAGCCCGGGGGGAGCCTGCCTGCACCCCAAACTCCTCATCCCTGGCCCCACTCCAGAGTCCACACCCCCAACCAGAGGCCTCACCCCCTGCATCCCAACCCTCTGCCCCAGCCCTGAGCCCCTTCCTGTACCCTGAACCCCTCATCCTCAGCTCCACCCTAGAGCCCTCACCTCCATACCGAACCCCCTTCCCTACTCTGGGCCACCTCCCACACTCCTTACCATAGGCTTACTAAGGCTAATGTCTAGTGTTAGTTATGTAAAGTGGGTTAAACTGGAACGTATTGCATTATTATGATTTTCCAAAAACTCTAGTCAAAAGATATAATTATGTTGGGTCATGGGCATCAAAAATTTTCTTCAACTGGGTCAGGAGGAAAAAAGTTTGAAAACCACTGACTTATAGGAACCTTTCAGAGTAGCAGCCGTGTTAGTCTGTATCCGCAAAAAAAACCAGGAGGACTTGTGGCACCTTAGAGACTAACAAATTTATTAGAGCTACAGCCCACTTCATCGGATGCACAGAACGGAACATATAGTAATATATATACGTACACATACATATACACACACAGAGATAAATTGGAAGTTACCATACAAACTGTGAGAGGCTAATTAGTTAAGAAGAGCTATTATCAGCAGGAGAAAAAAACTTTTGTAGTGATAATCAAGATGGCCCATTTAGACAGTTGACAAGAAGGTGTGAGGATACTTAAGTTAAGGAAATCGATTCAATATGTGTAATGACCCAACCACTCCCAGTCTCTATTCAAACCCAAGTTAATGGTATCTAGTTTGCATATTAATTCAAGCTCAGCAGTTTCGCATTGGAGTTTGTTTTTGAAGCTTTTCTGTTGCAAAATTACCACCCTTAAATCTTTTACTGAGTGGCCAGAGAGGTTGAAGTGTTCTCCCACCGGTTTTTGAATGTTATGATTCCGGATGTCAGATTTGTGTCCATTTATTCTTTTGTGTACAGACTGTCCAGTTTGGCCAATGTACATGGCAGAGGGGCATTGCTGGCACATGACAGCATATATCACACTGGTAGATGTGCAGGTGAACGAGCCCCTGATGGCGTGGCTAATGTGATTAGGTCCTATGATGGTGTCACTTGAATAAATATGTGGACAGAGTTGGCACCGGGCTTTGTTGCAAGAATAGGTTCCTGGGTTAGTGTTTGTTGTGTGGTTGCTGGTGAGTATTTGCTTCAGGTTGGGGGGCTGTCTGTAAGCGAGGACTGGTCTGTCTCCCAAGATCTGTGAGAGCGAGGGATCATTTTTCAGGATAGGCTGATGATGCGCTGGAAAGGTTTTAGTTGGAGGCTGAAGGTGACAGCTAGTGGCCTTGTTATTTTCTTTGTTGGGGCTGTCCTGTAGTAGGTGACTTCTGGGTACTCTTCTGGTTCTGTCAATCTGTTTTTTCACTTCAGCAGGTGTAGTTTTAAGAATGCTTGATAGAGATCTTGTAGGTGTTTGTCTCTGTTGGAGGGATTGGAGCAAATGCGGTTGTATCTTAGAGCTTGGCTGTAGACAATGGATCGTGTGGTGTGTCCTGGATGGAAGCTGGAGGCATGTAGGTAAGTATAGCGGTCAGTAGGTTTCCGGTACAGGGTGGTGTTTATGTGACCATCGCTTACTATTAGAGCATAAGCTTTTGTGGGCTACAGCCCACGTCATCGGATGCATAGAATGTAACTGTGTGTGTGTGTGTGTGCGCGCGCGCAGTTGCTATACAAACTGTGATGCCTTAAGTTCTCCCTGCAGTTTCAATTCTTCACTTCCTAGATTAAGCAGGTTCTGTGGATCACAGAACTTTTTTCAGAAGAGGTTGCATTTCAGTGATGGGGAAGGGATCCCTACTTATACTGTGTACTTCCTTATAAAACGGATTTCAGATCCTTCAGGATGAAACAATATAGAAGCTTATATAATTTACTTGGAAAACCAAAAAGAGACGAGAGATCCATGCTATTATGATATAAGTATAAGACTTTCTCCCTCACATCTTTACAGGCACAATGCTGAGTCCTTCTGAAGATGGAGCAAGTTTGACTATGCCCCATACCAGCTAATGGCAGCATTCCACTTGTGAGAACCATGCTGCCTGAGTCAAGGGTTTTCCCAGGGATAGTACAAACCTAAGAGTTGCACCTTATATGCATCTCCAACCTACTCCTCTTCTGATCTTCACAGCTGTGAGAGAAGATTGCAACAGTATCTTCAGAAGTCATGCAATTATAGGGACCAACCTGCTCATTCCATGGGGTTTAAATACTTTAAGGGGAGCACATGGCTCTTAGCCACACCTATACTTACACCATTGTGCAGGTAGGAAGAGTCCTAACGCAACAGACATTCCATCCATAGGGAAAGCATCATACAAGTTTCACACTACCAGTTAGCCAGTGCTACTCCACAGATACATTCTGGCAGAACAAAGTGAAGTCATTAAAATCCTTACATAATTTCAGTCCCTTTCTAAAATACATAGGACAGTAACTAAAAATATATCTGACAAATTGAAAAGGGAAGGGTGAGGTAGTGGAGTGTGCACTGGTTTCTACAAAAAACTATCACAAACACCGACCATGAGAAGAGAAAGATTACTTGTTAGCATCCTTTAATGCAAGCGCACCCGGGTTTTCTTGTGCCTTGTAATGAGGAAGATTTGCTAGGATCAGCATTACCATCGCCAGTCCTCTTCGCACTCCGAGATGAAGGACCAGCCCCAGAGAAAGCTCTAGCGGGCCCAGCCTTCTTCACATGCCGCAATGAGGGGCCAGCCCCAGAGAAAGCCCTAGCGGGCCCAACCTTCTTCACACCCCCCGATGAGGGGCCAGCCCTAAAGGGAGCCCCGGTGGGCCCAGCCTTCTTCACACCCCGCGATGAGGGGCCAGCCCTAAACGGAGCCCCAGTGGGCCCAGCCTTCTTCGCACCCCGCGATGAGGGGCCAGCCCTAAACGGAGCCCCGGTGGGCCCAGCCTTCTTTGCACCCCGCGATGAGCGGCCAGCCCTAAAGGGAGCCCCGGTGGGCCCAGCCTCCTTTGCACCCTGCGATGAGCGGCCAGCCCTAAAGGGAGCCCCGGTGGGCCCAGCCTTCTTCACACCCCGCGATGAGGGGCCAGCCCTAAACGGAGCCCCAGTGGGCCCAGCCTTCTTCGCACCCCGCGATGAGGGGCCAGCCTTCTTTGCACCCTGCGATGAGGGGCCAGCCTTCTTCGCACCCCGCGATGAGGGGCCAGCCTTCTTTGCACCCTGCGATGAGGGGCCAGCCTTCTTTGCACCCTGCGATGAGCGGCCAGCCCTAAAGGGAGCCCCGGTGGGCCCAGCCTTCTTCGCACCCCGCGATGAGGGGCCAGCCCCAGTGGGCCCAGCCTTCTTCGCACCCCCTGACACCTGGGCTGCCTCAGCGGCTCCAGTCTCTCTCACACACTTCGATGAATGGGTTGCCCTAGAGGACCCCACCCCAGCGGGCTCAGCCTTCTTCGCACCCCGCCATGACGGGCCAGCCCCCGAGCAGCCGCTGGCGGGCCAGGCCTTCCCCGCGCCTGGCAGCGGGGCCGCTGCAGGTGTTCCCGGCCCTCGCGGGAGGGGGCCTGCGCTCCCCAGCAGCCTAGGCCCGTCTCGCGGCCTCCTCACGCAACGGGGCCGAGCGGCCCCTGCAGCCGGGGCTTTCCGAGGAGGCCGCAGGGGGCAGGCGGAGCCCGCGCACGCCACGCGCCGCGCCGCGGGAGAACCGCGCTGGAGCGCGCCACGTCCCGGGGCGGAGGGAGCCCGGGAAACGCTGCCCCGCCCGCCAGGCCTCCTACCTTCCTGCCCCTCCGCGCGCCGGGAGGAAGCGGCGCCGCCGAGGAGGCGGGACTGGGGGCGGGGCCTGCGGCGAGGGGCGCGGTGCCCGCGGGCGGGGTCGCGCTGGTGCCTCAGGGGCCCAGTCAGCCCATGGGGCGAGGAGCGGGGAGGTGAAAGGGGCCCCAGCGACTGGGGTTGGGGAAGGGGTGACGGAGAGGGTCGTGGGGGTGGCAGCGGGCGTCAGCCAATGGAGTCGGAGTGACAGTGGGGGTCAGCGACGGGGGTGGGGTGATGGAGAGGGGCGGGGAGGGTCAGCGGGTGGGGTGTGATGGTGAAGAGGGGCGGGGGTGGCGGTGGGGGTCACTGACTGGGTTGGTGAGGTGTGTGACAGTGCGGGTCAGCGAGTGGGGTGGCGGCGGGGCTCAGCGACGGGGGTGGGGGTCAGTGACTGGGTTGGGGTGATGGGGAGGGGCAGGGGGTGTGTGACAGTGCGGGTCAGCGAGTGGGGTGGCGGAGGGGGTCAGCGACTGGGATGGGGTGATGGGGTGCAGTGGTGGGGAGGGGCACAGAGGGTCAGTGACTGAGGTAGATGGGTGGATGGCTGGGGCAAGGGCGGGTTCTGACACTGAAATAAACTTGCCCACCGTAAAATTTGATCCTTTATCCACCTTCATCATTTTCAAAAACCCGAGGGTGGAGCTGCAGCCCCCAGTGTTGGCTGTGAACACCAGGCCTCATTGTGCCCCCAGTGAAATCCGTGGGGATTTGTAATGACCCGAGGGAAGGGCTGGGAGCATTCAGACAGCCCTAATAGGAACAGCAATGCCCCCTTAGCGCTGTGTGAAGAGCATCCTGAGAGCTGCAGGAATAGCTGAGTACCATAGGACTGCTGTGACAGCCAGACTTTCAGCCACTTTCAGGCTTTGTCTTTATTGCCAAAAAGGTGGAGTTTACCATCATATAACTATCCAGTTAGTTATTTTGCTGTAAAATCATAAGAGAAACAGGACACCTGTAGGTTTTACTACCAGGTAGCTAGGTGAATTCAACGCTATCTTCCCCCACATGTGGTTGACCACACTAGTTTATTAATTTTTATTTATATTATAGCACATAGGAGCCCCAGTCATGGACCAGGACATGGTTGTGCAAGGCTCTGTGTAAACACAGAAGAAAAAGAAAGTCCCTGCCCTCAAATAGCTTACAATCTACTTAGTGTAGTTTACTTTAGGGTAAAACTACAGATGCATTGTCTCCACTAGGATTTTACAGCAGGATAGCCCATAGGGTTGCCAACCCTCCAGAATTGTCATGGAATCTCTAGGAATTAAAGATTAATCTTTAATTAAAGACAATGTCATGTTATGAAACCTCCAAGAATTCATCCAACCAAAGTTGGTAACCCTAACAGCCCATGATAAAAACACTTTTTTTTGTTTTAGCAATTATGACAATGCCTGTTATGCTATGTACCAGAACTTCATGGCGATATTGCTAAGATGCTTGTTGCTCCAAAAATGCAGGACCTTTACTCTTGGGCTGCATTATGTTAGCAAGCCATTCTGATTTCATCCACACTATTAGGCAGTGATAAACATACATACTAGTCAGTTCATTACATAGTTCTGGGAACTTTGGCTGTGTATACGTTCTGCATTGGTGATGGCAATTTCTATACATCATTTCTGTTTTGTTCAATTTTAACTGAGATAACTCCAGCCAAAAATAAAACTAAGAATGCTACTTAGGCTATCCACTAGGCTCACAGATTATAACAGCATGCCGCAAGGGTCTACTTTAACATTTCCCAAGTACCTTTCTTGCTTTATATATAAACTGTTCAATGGAGAGTTTTTGAATGAGACTTCTCACAGCTACTGACTTCCAAATCATTAGGATTTTAAATACAGCTATTTTATAAAACCAGTAAAGACCCCTGACGCTAAGGTCAGGGTGAACACTGCTTCAAAACATTTTTGTTACTGTTTATGTACAATTGCATCCCATGATGAATACATTAGTGGTATCAAAGCAAGGTGGGTAGCAGCTGGATATCTGAAGAACAATGTTATTAAGGAAGCTTGCTGCTATTTAATTTTTCAAAGCTGAGCAGGTTTGGACCTAAGTAGTATTTGGATGGATAAACCATCAGTAATTACATAATGTTTACCTGTGCTGATGTGACTACAGTGGTTGACATGTATGATTATGTACATTAAATGTTCTAAAAATTTCTACATATTGAATTGAGTTGCACGACTCATTACTGGGTGCCCTTAATTGGTCCCAGGATAAGCATTGGTCAACTAAGGGGCAAAGATGGAAGTGAGCACCAAGTGTGATCCAGAGGAACCTGAGTGGAGCAAATGCTTCCATTCTGTAACTGATCCCGTCTGTTTCTGAGGGAAGAATTGTTATGTAGTTAAAGCACACAACAAGATCAACATTCTATTCTCAAGTATCAGGGGGTAGCTGTGTTAGTCTCTATCCACAAAAACAACAAGGAGTCCCATGGCACCTTAAAGAGTAACAGATTTATTTGAGCATAAGCTTTCATGGGTAAAAACCCCAATAAATCTGTTAGTCTTTAAGGTGCCACCGGACTCCTTATTCTATTCTCAGCTGCACAACAAACATATCAAGTGGCCTGGGACAAGCCACTTTAACTCTCTCTGCTTCTGTTTCCCTGATTGTACAATAAGGTTAATACTTCTCTACTTCACAGGGTTTTCAGAGGTACAGGGCACCTACAGCTCCAACTTAAGTTAACGGTGAGTGTTCAGCACCTCTGACAATCAGAATCTAATCCTTATAAATCCCTTGAAAACACTTTGTTGGAAGCCATTATAGAAGGTACAAAGTATTAATCTAGCTTCTCCTTCCCCTTGGATATTTATGCCTTTATCTGTGCTGTTTCTTACCCTCATTGTGTCTTTGTACACTCCTGGTTTTTATTCCAATTCACCATAAAATACACTTCTGCTGTTCAGCCTTTCAATGATAACCCAAATAGACAATATTTTAAAATTACTGGACACTCAACCTGTGTGTCTTTTGTGTCTGAATTTGTCCTCTATGTTGGTTATACTAAAGCTTATTGGGGTAGGGACTGTGTAGTCTGTGAGAAAAGCACCAGGCATGTCAATGAATAATAATAAAAAGATTATATATTTGGGAATGTGTTGAAAACCCAAACTGTGTTTTTATACTATAACTACTATATGGAAAGTGATTCTCTGAGATGCAAGGAAGGAAAGGACAATGACCTATAAGTAAGCAATTGTAAAAAAAAAAAAAAAAAAAATTATAAAGGTCATAATCCTGCCCCATACTCCTTCTGGAAGTAAGAAAGCCCAGAAAAGAATAGAAGCACAGTAAGTCTACTGCAAGTCGGGGGATACGAGGACGAGAAAGAAAACTAAGGCTACAGAGAGGCCACCCCTCAAACTACCACACAGTAGAGTTCCACGATGGCACATTTGGACTACATGGAGCCCCATGTGAAAGGAGGCCTGAATGATTCTATAGCTGATGAAAAATAAGATTCTGAGTATTGGCCCTTTAAGACATGCTACAAATTGAGCATCCTACCACCCCATTCCATGCCCCTCTACTTATTGGGTGCCTCATCTGGTTATTTAGGCTTTGCCCAGGGGACCAAGAGCTGGCCCTAATAGAACTCTGTCCCCTTATTTGCTGTAGTAGAACAGAACTACAGAAGTTGGCCCATAAAATTTTAAGCTGCAGATCTGACCTTTTAGTTGTGTGAATCTTGGTGACATTTTTGTTACTGTATATTGAAAACAAACAGTACCGATTGTACATGTCTACGCAGTCTGGAATTTTATCTGTTCTTTTCTGAGGAAAGCTCAAAGGCTTTTGCCTCTGGAAACTGTTTTTAAACTATGAAGATCTTATAGCTGTTAACTTTTATTGAATTTAATTCCCTGGTGAAGTCCTTTCTCCTTAGGATTCAGATGTTGCAGAGTTCTGCAGCTGTACGTATAGCAACATGACTGTAACAGTCACCAGAAGTTCTGAGCAGCAAGGGGTTGTAGTAATAAATGAATCCTGGCCTAGTGGTCAGAGCCCTGGACCAGACTCAAGCGACTTGGATTCTATTCCTGGCACCGCCACTGACCTGCTGGATAACCTTGGGCAAGTCACCTCTCTTGCACCTCAGTTTCCCTATCTGCAAAGTGGACATAATGATACGGACTTCCTTTGTAATGTTGAGATCTACAACTAGAAAGTGTATAGAAGATCAGGTATGCCTGCAGAAATATATCTGAAGTAAAACTTTAACCGCTTACTTTAAACCCTGGGGGGATGAGCACTACAACAGTTCACAGTGGGGCAGCCACTGACCTTTTCTCTTTATAGCTCATCAGCAATACTCAGTCATTTCTACAAGATGAGGAACATTGATTTAATGGAGAAAATAGGAATGGAATACCATTTTCTGAAGTGCTACTAGGGTTTTGCCCACTCTTCCAGTAATGGCTCACAAGGGGCAAAGTTCTCTGACCCATGCTGCAAATCCTTTGCATTTTCCACATTTGTTCCATGCACAGCATTTCCACTGACCACACTGGGAGTTCTGAGTGTGGAGAGAATGCAAACTAAGCAATAAAGCCACAGTGCGGACCAGAGAACAGAATCTTTAGCATAACATACTGGTAAAAAAAAAAAATGCTTATTTATATCAGCTATATATGCAAACCATATTACAAAGGGCTTGTGAATGCCCCCTTGGAGATCTGTGGATTCTAATCCCATTTTAGGTTAATGTGAAGATGAATTTGGAGATATCCTGCTAGTCCCACTATTTACATATGTTACCATACATGGTTGTCACAGCTGGGAGTCCCTACTTATGAGTCACCGAGGCCTGGAATAAAAAATATTGTAGGTCAGGATTGAGGGGCATTGACATAGCTGTATGGGTGATACTTGCATAGGACCTGCTGTAGGACATTAGTTGTTGGTCATTTACACTAGCACTGAAATCCATTAGAACAGAGTAAAAATGCAAGTTTCTCTCAAGCAATTTAGTATCATTTTTGGAAAGTTCTGTATATTGAGCATACACATTATTTTAAGAATAGAACAGAATCAAGCATAATTTGGGCAAAAGAAAATGCATTTTACTAAGAAAATAGAAGACCAGAACACACATCTCAGTACAATTACAATATTATAAAAGGAAAAAAAAAGAAACAATTCACATTTCAACACAATTTTTTTGTTTCAGCTGACCCTGACCCTCCTGAAATCAATCAAATCCTAGATTGAATTTGACATCCTAAAGATTCCCTTTGTCTAGACTAGAATTGTTCACACAAGAACTCCCAATATAGAGTGATTTCTTTACCTCGTGTTTGAAATAGACAACAGTTAATTTTGCTATTTATTTTATTCCAGAAAAGCAGGCAGATCTACTGTGTGTAGTCTGGAGTAGGGTTACCACATGTTAAGTTCCCAAATAGAGGACACTACCAGGGGAAGGAGAGTACAGTTTCTTTTTACTTTGAATATCTAACATTTATAAACAATATCTAACATTTATAAATAGCCTCAAAAATAAATGTAAATCAAATTTAAATGTACCTTTTTACATGCACGCCTTTTCTACTGCCTTCTTCCTGTTGTGCCCATGCATATTCCTCTGTAGAGCATATCTTTCTCAGCACTGGCTGATTGCTCAGCAAGCAGCCATGGAAGTCTTTGCAAGATGTGTGCCTGAAGTTGCACTGTACAAGCAGAATCCCTTTCAGCAACTCAGTCAATACCACGCCAGCCTTACTTCTGTGCTGCTGCACTGCCTTCAGAGCTAGGCACTCGAACAGCAGCCACCACTCTCTGGCTGCCCAGCTCTGAAGGCAGCGCCGCCACCAGCAGCAGCACAGAGGGTGGCAAACCAGTAAACATGCATGTCACTGTTAGGGCACGCCAGGAATTGCAGTTCTACCAGAACTGATGTTGAAAAAAGGATGAGCAAGGAAAAATCACAGACATTTGTTCGTATTTCAAAAGTCTGCCCGGATGGAGATTGGTGGACCAAAAAAGAGGTCATGTACGGGAAAACCCGAATGTACGGTAACCCTAGTGTGGAGAGTAATTCTGATTTCCATTTTTATTATAAAGGAACTTCTTTAAGGACAGATGAGCAAAATTCTGAAAAAACAATTGAATGCCTATATAACACCATGGTTTGTGCTCCATGAGAGGCCTTGATCCTTGCTCCCATTGAAGCCAATGATAAAACTCCTCCTGACTTCAATTGTGCAGAATCAGGCTCTAAAAAACAGGAAAATCAGGAAGGTTATGCAGGTAAAACTCCTTACTGAAGTCAATGGGAGTTTTGCTTCAGTAAGGATAAATAAGACCTGCTGAATTTGCCTAGATCTTTTAATGCTAAAAATGTTTTAAAACTGCCTCAGTTAATTTTACTGATTAGTTTATAAGAAGATAGTTTCCAGTGTAATGGGAGACTTCTCCCCCTTCCCTCAAAACTAAAATGGAAGGGACCTTTCTCATTCCCAAAGTGCACTCTACAATCATCCAGACTCATAAAAATTGCTCCTTAAAGTGTATTTCTAGTCTGAAGTTTTCAGAAATGTTCACTATTTTGTGTCTCTGTTTGGGTGCACAACTTTGGACACCTCAGGCCTGATTTTAAAGCTGCTGGAAACATGTGGCTCCCACTAAAGTCTGAAACTTTTGTTGAATGTAAAAATGACATTTTCTTACTCATTAAATCCAGTCCATGTGTATGTTCAGCAGATCTGACTCTGAATAGTAACTTTTTATTTTTTTAATGGTCTTTGCACCTGCTGGTCCACCACAGCCAATGGAGCTAAGAGAAAATGAGCTGGATTCTATTCCATTTTATGTATCAGCAACACAACTGGTACAAAAGTTCCAGTCAGCTACACCTGTACAAGCCTGTTGAAGGCAATGCGAGTTCACAGTTGAACGTGAAGACACAATTCCCCCAGCAGACGCTTTATTAGACTTGAAGATCATGCACAAGAAGAGATGACTCTAAGCTCCCTGGCTGTGTGCGCATGGGCTGGTAGTTAGAAAAAAAACAACTTTCTACCTGTACACTGAGCACATTTGTTTTGGTGTCAGAGAGATAAATATGGAACCTCATGAGGCCATGCTTAGTCATTTTTCAGAAGAGAACTGCATGTAAAGCCATCTGTACACAGTATGCTAAATTCCCTCCAATGCTTACATAGGTGCATAGGGTTTGGACAGCTAGCAAGTCAAACAGCTGCCATGAACATAGGTTTTAAATCAGCACCAAACACTGTGCTTCAGAAGGTAACAGCAGCAAGAAGAGGCCTATTGCATGCTGGGGTGGTCCCATATGTGCCATCCTGACCATTTGTAGGCACTGAGATATTATGGAGACATGAATGTTAGAAGTACCTAGATAGGTCAAGATGGACAAATACACAGATATAGACGGATGACTCTTCTACCAGAGGCATGTTACAACAGCATTAAGCTGGAGATGCTACTGGTTTGGCATTAATGCCCAGATCTGTTTTTGTATGTTCAATCAATAATTATTTGCTAGTTCGATGATTTCCCTTTCTCCAGCATTCATCATACGATAAATAGATGTAATGTGCAAGACTGATGTTGTGAAAGTTCTTATACAGCATTTGTGGCAGTTGTGGGCATTATATAAAAAAACAGAGAGCAATATGATTTGTAAACTTCGGTGTATCA
Source organism: Natator depressus (assembly GCF_965152275.1). NCBI lineage: Eukaryota > Metazoa > Chordata > Testudines > Cheloniidae > Natator > Natator depressus. The sequence continues at coordinate 16,491,731 of NC_134238.1, read as the reverse complement.
TTTACAATCATGAGACTATTAGAGTCTGAATTTTTTTATTCTCACATTTCATACCTAAAAGACTGCTAGATGACAAAATGAAATGATATTAAGAGCTTGATCCTGCACTAATAAAGTAAATGGTAGCAGGACCAGGACCTAAATGAAAGGAGATAGTTGCCTTTTTGTGCCTACTTAAAATCCAGTCTGAGCTGAGATACATGGTTGTATCTGTATGACAGCAATGATGCCACTGTTAACTTGGCAAAAATCCAATTCTCTCACAGTAATATTCCTTAAAGAACAAGACTACTGTTTAGTAAAAAGGAGCCCTTGTCCTTTTTCCCTTCATTACATTTTCACACGAAAAGAGTTAACGATAAAAACCTGCTAGAAAAAGTACAAAGAACAAATTCATCTGCTTAGGGCAAACAAATTAAATACTGATGCGGGTGAAATGATACTTCACTTACAACATTTTCCCATTAAAGCATGTAAAATGCATGGAACATCATGCAACATCCTAATATGTCTAAAACAAATGTATGTGGCAAGTTACACTTTTGTATTAAACAGATTCAACATTGGGCTTTCACGCACAGTTGTTAGCCAAAAGTAGTATAAAATATACAAAGCTTTCAAATGCTTTTTATTGAGCATGTATATTTTCAGGAGACCACGTGGGTGAGCTAATATCTTTTATTGGACCAGCTTCTGTTGGTGAGAGAGACAGGATTTCAAGCTACACGGGGCTCTTCTTCAGGTCTGAAGTGCTCTGTGTAACCTCGAAAGCATGCCTCTTTTCACCAGCAGAAGTTGGTCCAAAAAAGATATTACCTCATCCACCTTGTCTCGCTAATATCCTGGGAGCAACTCAGCTACAAACACCACTGCAAACATGTATATTTTGTGAAGTTAGGCCATGTTCTCTTAGTCTTTTTCTTTTTTTTAAGTGCACATTCCTTTCACCTGTAACACAGATGTTTCCCTCCTTTGTTCTCTAAAGGACCGATACTGGTCCCATTGATGTGAATGGGAACACAACTGGGACCAATCCTGGACGGAGCTCAGCACCCTCAGCTCCATTGCCTTTAATGGGTGCTTAGGATCCTCAGCACCGTGTCAGAAGTGCTTAACACTGTATAGGACAGGGAGTGGAGGAGAGTTAAAGCATTTCTTCTGTGTGCACAAGTCACTGGGAGCGTATGCAGATTGAGGACAGGATCAGGCCCTAAGCAATGATTTTTAAAGAGAAGTATGTGCCTATTCTGCACAATTCAGTGCTATAGAATGCAACACCAGTGATAAATTTTTTTTTCTTTGGATTAAGATCATTTCCTTTATTGATAATTGTGTATAACTACCCTTGAAAATGGTTGCAAAGCAAAATCAGAATTATGTTAAAATATGAAGTTGAACACTATGGGGTTTCCTTTCTGGATGACAGATCAGTGAATTTTCAATAGTTTAATTAATGCTCTCAGGCAGTTTGAATGAACTTATTAAATATGATAATGCATAGAATCTCTCTCATCCCTTTCAGCATGTATTTAAAAATAATAAAAAGGAAGAATGAAGTGCATCCAAAGTAGGATTACCTGAGCTGGTATCTCAGTCACAAACAGAAAACACAGTGGTGGTAAATTATATGTATAATCTTAGGCCCCGGTTATGATCCAGCGATAACTGAACAACAAAACCTGGTCACAAGTTAAAAGTTGCAAGTTAGATGAGATCTGTGTACTAGTAACTAAGTTAAATCCCTGGACTTCCATGATCCTTACCCAGTTGCAGAGACATAGTCAGATCCTACCTACATTAGAACTTTGAAGCATTCTGTATCCAGATCAGGAAACAACTGTATTTTAAATATGTCTTCTGTTTCAGTTATAGATCTAGTATAGACAGGGACAGACTCAGACAGGAGAGCTATGCTCCCTCCTCTCCTTTTCAATGGCTTCTTGTATCTCAGACGAAGTTTCAAAAACATTCACAGCTGGTCAATGCCACTACAAGTCACTTTTGAGCAATGTAATGCTCTTGGCTCCT